>NC_138823.1:46025498-46625498 GCF_965183815.1 Platalea leucorodia
TCTTGGCAGTGATGGAGATATGTTGACTTGGGCATTTAATCTCCATGCAGAGAAATCATGGTTTCAGTGTTCCCTATTGGGACACTGTGAAAGAGCTGCACCCTGTCCACCACTGGGAATTTTGATCTCCCTTCTGAAGCCTCAGCAACTAACTTAGGGGTCCAGGTTTCGCTCTAGCCCTGTACAAATTAGGCATTACACTGCATAATCTGTAGACACTTCTGTCCTCCTCATCCCATCTTCCACAGAGCTAGCAAAGTTTGGTTTATTATTCCAGCTTTTCCCTAAGGTCTGACTTTACTGAGAATTTTCTTGCTGTACATCTCAACTGCATTGCCTCTATTCAAGCTTGTTTATTACGGGGTTTCTCAATAACATCTCTCCATTCCAGTTACCCCAGGACAAACAAAGAATCCATTTCCCTGCCTGAGCTTACATACCCGTTGGTGCTAGTTGGCATGGTTTGGTAGTAGCTAGTACAAAATTTAATGGCGGTTTTAACACAAAATCTAAGTTGACTCAATAGAAATATACTTCTCTATAACATCATAGATACTGTCAACTTATTACATTCCCTGTATACTGCTACAAATATTGGATGATTCTTACCTCTGAAAAAATCTTATGCAAAAATGTCTATGTAAGTTTTTACATAGGTTGCTAGGGGCATTTCTGTGGCTTCATCAAAACAATGCATTAAGACTGCAACATAATGTATCCTGCCTCATTTTCATTGGAATATCTGTAGGGAGAGGACTGTGATTGTCTCAATTCTTTTAATGGAACTAAAATCCATTGCATCTAAATGGAGAAACAATATCATCTTGATTTCCCTTGTGATAGTAGTATTATTAGTAGTACCACTGTTATTAAATGAAAAAATTTCCCCTGTTCTATGGATGATTTTCTGCCTTGGAGGACAACAAAGAAGCAGAGTGGTCAGAGAGGAGTTTGAAACAGATGTGGATTTATTTCTGTACTTTGGGCTTAACTGAACCCTGGTATTTAGCATGAATGGTTCTGTCCAGCTGGGAGAGCTCTGCATCACCATGAGCAGCTGAATTTACTCACGTAAGTTCGAAGGGGTTAACATCTGTGCTCTGACAGAGATTCTCCAGTTCCATTAATTAAAAGGGGCTTTGTAAGCAAGTAGCTATTGTTTTTAAATGCCAGATTACCCTTGTAGTCGACAAGGAGATAAGATAGTCATAGACCAGAGCTAGTTTTCATTTTCATTTCCTCATTTTATTAGGTTTGAAACAGTGAGAGTGGGCTGCAGTGATTAGTACAAACAGGAGAGCCACACTTAAAAGCTGTTAGGGTTTTTGTGTATCTGTTTAAGCTCCCCAGGCTAAGAAACAAGTCTATCCTTGCATGTTTACAATGCCTGCTAAGCATAACTGACAAGGATTTCCAGGCCCAGCTCTAAAGGCAGAGCTCTTGTCCAAGCCTTGGACAGCTTACATCAGATTTTTTGTAATCCGCTCTGCTCTGCTATCAACAGCCATAAAAGGGTCCCCATCGAGATAATTCAAGACGCTGCTGCTAACCTCTTCTTTCCTACTTGTGGTTATGTGTGACCTTCTGTGTAAGCCCTTCCCCTTTTTCACCGTATCCAGCACAAATTTCTTGGCCTTATCTTCAAAGCCCATCACAATTTTGCCCCACCCTACCTCTCCCGCTGGGTCCCGAACCGAGGTTAACTCCCACTTCACTTCACAATGCTACGCTTTGTGCTCTGTCCCACTCACAAGCCCTCACCAGCAAAGTTTCAAGACAAACGCACCTCCTGACACATAACCTTCACCCTCCCAGGCCCGCAGCTCACAGCCCAATGAACAAAGCAGGACTGAGCTGTATTTAACAGTCCTGGCTACTGGTTGCAGGGCTTCTTCAAAATGGGGATGCCATGCCCCGGACCCTGCTCTAGGGTGCTGCCGAGGGGTTGCAGGATCGCTTCTTCCAGCAGCAGGGCTGTCCTCCGCTCGCTTGAAGTGTTTGTGCAACCGCAGCTTTGCGTTCAATAGGTAACAGGATGTCGAGCAATGTTGGTATTATCAAGTCGGGTTTATTATAGTGCAATGAGGTCTGGGGATTTAGAGATTAGTGTGCGGAAGAATTTATTCTCTTGCTTTTCTATCATTTAGGTCAGAGTGTAACCTCAGTTATCCAGGGAGGTTTCTCAACATGTACATTTAATATTGTTTGGCATCAGATTCAGCAGTCTGATCCTTAGCTGTCAGAGATCCCCCATCTATATCACTTTTTCCATTGCCGGGCAGTGCAGTTGATTGGAGCTCAACTTGTAGCTTGTAAAACAAGAGCACATTACTTCACACTGTGCATGTGCTCCTGAGCAAACTCCCAGCAAGATACCACGTACAATGTTTGCAGAAAATTGTTGACACTTCCCCTAAATGTGCTGGCTGCTAGTGTGGGCTTGCATATCTATCCACCTAATACTCAGGTTTGACAGTAATGTGTATTCAGCATGTCAGGGGAGGTGGTACTTAAAGATACTGGCACGAGCAAGGCAGGTGGAGCCTAGGAGGCTTTTCCATTGCCAACAACAGCTGCCCTTTTTACACAGTCTCTCCCTTTTTTCTCTTCTTTCTTTTTTTTTTTTTTTTTGTTTTTTTCTTTTTGTGTGTGTGTGTGTACACTGAAGATTTGCTTCATTGCAAATGCTTCCAGGAAAGTAACACTTCTGTCTACAATCTAAGTGAATTGTATAACAGTTGGCCATTGGCATTTCAACCTGATTACAGTTTAAATCGGATTCATATGAGCACCCAGTCAGCCAGTTCAGTGGGCTATCTAAAGCCTCATTATGGAGACATCTTTTTAGCCACATCAATCAGTCTAACAGAAGCAGGATGCCAGTGCTGGATGGAGATCTTCCACCTGAGCTTGCATTGTTTAGAATTAAAACTGAGATGAAATTTATAAGCACGAATTGCATTCGTGTATTCTATTTATCTTTTCATTATAACAAAAATAATTTAACTTTCAGGTTTCCTATGCGTGTCATACATGATGGATAATTTGACCAAAGCAAGAACTAGGTCTGGCACTAAAGCTATGTGAAAAATAGCTGTTCTTTTTGGAATTCTTTATGTGAGTAAATAGAAGAAAGTGATCTATTAATTCACTTCCTGATCCTATTTGTTTTGTGTTCATGGCAAGGATGTGCAGAGGTTCAGTGTTTAAGAAAAGGAAAAACTTACCAGTCCAATGCTTTCTACAGTTATTAATTCTCCCAGATCATGATTCATCTTGTCAGAGGACTTCTCCACGAGGGCACCTGGCTTTGCCATGGCTTTTCTTCTCTATTTTTGTTTGCTTCCTTTGTTTTTCTTCCCTGTCGACAGATATTTGCCCTGAATCTATTTGGATTATAAATGCCCAGTGAGCTAAGACCTGAAATGGAAAGTTGATGCTACAAGATACCACCAAAATGAATCTCACCAAAAGCAAACATGACACATCTCTAGTCCCAAAGTGAGACTATATTATTGTGCTTTTTAATCATTGTCGCAATTAAAACACAGCCTTGCTGCCTCACACTTTTCCCACCAAACCCCAGAGAGACCCACTCTACTTTTAATGTTTTTAACACTGATGTCCCTCAACTGCACCAATGGTTACTGATGTTCTCCTGGCATTCACAGGGAGCAGATGTATACTTGAACGTGTAGTCTGGTGAAGGTACCTGAAGGAAAGGACCAGTTATATTTATTAAGCTGAATAGCTAGATGCATCTTGATTTATAGGTTGGTATTCTCAACAGCACCTATGCACTGCTAGATATACTCATACGGCTAGCAGGCCAGTTTTGCCTGTACTTAGAGTTCACAACTGAGCCTGTAAGCTCCACAGGGAGGAATACTGCTTTGTGTGCTGCCCAGCAGCACGTCCATGATTTTAGGCTGGTACAGTGATCCAAAAGGTAATAGCATGTATATATACATGCATGCATGTGCTGTGTGAGTGAGGAAGATATAAGTACCTAAACACTCCTAAAGTTGCCTTATGCATTTGCCACTAGAATGAATCAGGATTTGCATAGAAGATGGGACCTTTTAAATACTGGGTACTGCAGTGGCAGACAAATCATACCAAATAGCACAATACTTTCCATTATACACTAATCACCACATTTAAAATTGTTATCATCAGATTATATGGATGCATGATTCACAGCCCACTCCCTGTCTCCAAAGAATCAGTTTTTAAGCAGGCTGCCACGCGCCTACTGCACCTGATTGTTTCATCGGCACATTCCAGCTAACAAAGGCGGACGAGCTGGGGCAGAGCCCGGGACACTGATACACTTGTTCTATCCCCACAGGTGTAGCAGCCTTCTGTTTTGAAAGCTTCTGGGTGTAGGCGTTAGGGCTGCATTCTTTCTTTAATTTGTACTCGCTTCTTTCGGAGTCAGATGGAACGGCAGCCAAGTGAGGAGTACACAGAAGGAGCGAAAACCCACGTTCAGAAAGCCCTGCTAGGACACAGACCGTTACGGCAGACCCTGAGCCCTTGCTCTCGGCCAGAGGAAGAAAAAAGGAAAAAGAGGGGAATGATACAGGGGTTTTTAACATTAAAAGTTCCTTCCTATCCTCATGGATTTTCAGTCAATATTGCTGGCAGAAAATATATTCTGTATAACATATAACAATAGGCAGTTCCATGTGAATGTGTATTTTATGTATAATTATTGATACAAGCCATTATTTACATGGTAGTATAGGTGTACATTTCATATATCTTATGTATCATTATTAGAACCAGCCATTGTTTGTATGGGACTACAGATGTACATACTGTTTTATTGTCAAACAAGCAGAGGGGAGACCACATTCTCCTCCCGGTTTACACCATCTCAGGCCAGAACAGACCATTGTACCCATCCAGTCTGACCTCTTGCACTCTCACGCACTAATTTCCTCAGTTGCACCAGTTATGTCTCCGAAGTCCCAGTCCTCAAAAGCCAACAGTCTTCTAGATTAACACTTGGGCAAGGTGTTGAATTGTCAGCAGTAAAAACAGTAGTCACTTATATAGTTGGAGAACAGCTGTGTCAGAGGTAACATGTCACCTTCTGAAGGGAGGGGATAGGTCACTCTACACCCCACACAGTCAGTGCCACCTCTACTAAGGTGGCCCACGACTTCTTGTAATGAGTCTTGTGACAACCACCTGTTCACCAGGATTTTTATGGACTTTTACATTTCTTGTAGATTAAGTTACTCTGTCTGCATTGCATTGGAGCCCTTAGCCAGCCAATTAGGAGATTAAATTAGCTCACTGATGCTCACAAAATGTCTGTGAGCAAACTGAGATTTGTATGAAATTCAATTTGAACAGGAACAATTTTTCATGGTCCATAAAAGGCAGTGTAAGATGCGCAAAGCTGACATTCATGACTCCTGCTCATAGCTCAGTGCTCTGTGTTTAATTCCCCACAGATGGAGCTAAGAAATTACTCTCACATTTATTAGAGAAAATATTCAGGAGGGCAGATTTCTTGCAACTCCACCTGTTTTTAAAGCCAGCTTCGGAAAAACACAGAATTCTGCAATTTGAGAAAATAGCTTACAAATATCTTCTTTCTTTTTGCTTTTCTTGGGTTTTTTTCCGCCAACCCAGAGTTCTGTTATCTTATACTTATTTTGATAAGTTACTTTCAGCTTTTCTGTCTGCACATGCAAGGAAACAAATCCAGCCCCACTTCCAATGCAAGTTTAGACAACGTGGTTAAATTAACAGCTTGAACATTAGAAAAGAGATTAGGATAATTAATGCCAAGATGATAGAACTAGGAATGTTTTGTACTGTAGGTAGGGCCACTATTTGGGAGGCCAAAAGAGGAGTTTTACCACCAGCTTGCAACAGGTTCCAACAATGGAGCTTGAAAACTGGAATCACATTCCCCTGAAATGCTAGAGTCACGCTTTCAAAAACATGTGCCACAAGCTGGTCCTCCAAACTCAAATGGAAGCCCCTGAAATATGCCCTATTTCCCCCATTTTAACAAGAAGAGTTATTAGATGCCCATGCTATTCTAGAAAATTAAGCATTTCTTTGGATTACTCTGTGTGTTTCAGCTCAGAGTTGGCCAAAGAAACACAGGTTTGACACCTTAAAGAACAGAGTAGCTGCTATCTATCAAAAGCCCAGAAATTAATTCAGGGGTTTTTTTTGAATTAAAGAAACATTTTATTTCCTTGCTCCAGGGCCTGTTCAATGCCCTCCCTAAAGACATTGAGATCATGAAATAATTAAAAGCATATTTCTTGACCTGGAATTATTATTCACTGTCAAACTGCCAGGTTCTTTGCACAAAATGCACTACATAAAATTATACTGGGAATTAATGACACTGGTAATACAGACCCAGTCAAATTTCAGGAAGAGAGTTTCAAAGCCTAGGTGAAAGGGAGATGCTTGATTCAGGTCTGAACTATTTACAATGTGCTAACTCCAGTGAAATAAGATGGACAAGAATTTTAATATTTTAAGAGGTATTTTTGCAAGCAACAAATATAAGCTTTGCAAAGTCCAGTTTCAGATTTCTTCAGCATTCCCAGAGCATGTAGCTGTAAAGGCTACTGCCTAAAAACAAATGAAATCACCATGCCCAGTCTCATGATAGTGCTTGATTTGCACAGAGGTGCACTGATGCTTATCCAGAAGGTCCTCGAGGGGTGTTGGGTAGGCCAGAATCCCACATGAAAAGTCAAATTTCTCCAGAGAGACCCTCCAACTCCACCAAAAAGGAACTAAAAGATGGGTTTTTTTTTTTTCATTAAAGTAATGAGTTTGGTTGTCCTTTGTTTTAAGGTGAAGTTTGCTGTTACTATGTCTGCAACCTTCTTCAACAGGTGCAAGAAAAATGGATTTTAGAGAGGAGCATGTGAAATAGAGAAGCAAGAATGCTGAAAGTCAGATCCATAGTTAAACCAGTAAATAGAAATGGCCTGATTTTGAGAAATGCTGAGAACTCAGGGTCCTATTAGTTCCCATTCACATCACTGGAAATTTGATACGTTAAAAACATTTGAATTTGTATTTCCATAACTGTCTTAACTTGGCACCAGAATACAGGTTATCAAAACCTTCTGTTCTTCTGTTGTAATGCCCAACCTGAGAGGACATAAAAAGAACTCATCTTCAGAGGACACAGGCTGAACACTCCCCCAAACCCCAGCTCTCTTAATGTCCGGAATCAGAGCTGCCCATCCTAAACTGGGATACGCAGAAGTATTCATTTCATTTGAAAACCCAGACTTTCAGTTCCCTAGTCTCTGCACTCAAGTGTGAACCTAGAGTAGAAGACAAGTCAGTGACTGGAGAAGCTGCTCCCTAAATCGCCAGAGTTGAGGCCACCAGAAAGACATTCGGAGTCATTCTCCTGTCTCTTCTCAGGAGAAGGTGCTGGAAAATCACTTCATCAGGGCCATTACATCCCAAAGCAACATTAGCTTCGTTTGATCTGCAAACTGCTCTGTCCTCAGCAATTTGTGGCTTTCTTTGTAGCCTTACACCTCCAGCTTGAATCCATCCAAAAAAATATTCCTCCCCCAAAACACACATCCTTTTGTTTATTTTTACCTACTCTCCTGCCTGTTTAGCTGTACACTGCTCTATTATGTGGTCTCTGTGTTTTCCAGGCAGATTTTCCTCATCTAAGGGATCTCTCAAGTGAAGGCTATTTGAATAAATGAGGATGATATAGCCTACCCACCCTAAGCCCCCTACCTGTCTTCTGAGAGCTGGCCTTTACCAAGAGCCAAGAGCTTGTCTTTGGACTGGAAAAGTCTAAAGGGATTCCTGTACTAACATGACTAGCTGTAGAGGTTTGCAAATTAATAATTTAGATATACACGCAAATAAAGCCCAGATATCTTAGAAAAATAGACTTTTGAAGACTTCTTTTCTTGCCACAGAACATGAACTAACCCCAGAACTAATTTTTGTGATCTCTGCAAATCCAAAATATAGTTCTGGGAATCCTTGGAGTCCCTAAGTCCAACCATACCAAATTACAGCATTTTAGTCTGTGTGTGCACACAGAGAAGGTGTCTTGGGCCTTGTGGCTGTGTCAGTCCAAATGACTACTTCCCTGAGATGCCCTAACGATCATGGCAAACTGATATTTCACTGGACAGTAGATTTTGATTTCTCTGTCAAACTCACTCATATCAGTGTTGCGAAGCTTATACTTGCAGATGTAGGATCGGGTTGTTGCTGAAAGAAATATTGACAGGGAAAGGTTTTGTGTATTGATACAGTGAACAGCTACAAGCAGGATCATGCCAAGTGATGCTTGGAGGTGGGGGCTGGGAGACGGAGGGGCTCTTTTTTTACTGAAGGCATTGCTGAATATCAAATGGCAGGTATCAGAGTGACAGCTTTTGTTTTCATAGCCTATTGAAAAGTTAACGAAGTAAAGAAGATATAATCATTCAGGTAAAGCAGGATACAAAGCAGGCCAGGGCTTGCACTAAAAATGCATAAAGTTATTTCACTAAAAGACAGAGGCACTTGCCCATGGCAGGTGCAAAACTTAGGCAGTGCTCTGATTGCCTCGAGAAAGGAAAAAACCTGCAGAAAATGTTGGGACATGTTCTAAGCCTCCTCAACAGCCGTTCTCCTTTTTTTTTTCCCTTTCTTTTTTTTTTTCCTTGTTGAATACTTTAGGTCGTATCTTTATTGTCTGCCAGCAAAAGCTGTGGTTTTCAGGGCTCCAAGCAATTGGGGAGGGAGAGCACACACAAAAATCTTGAGTGGTTTAGAGAAGTCTCTGAATCAGGAGATTTCTTTTCATGACGAAGATGATATGGCAGAGCTTTAAAGCATGTGTCTGCTGTAAACCAGAGAAAGGACAATATTTGAGGCTGACTCATGTCTGTCTGACTCTGCTCATGGGTTGAAGGAAAAACGTCAAACTCACCTCAGCTGCTGCTTGAAAACTCTGAGTGTTTGGTTTCCTTGGTTTCCCCTTGCTGTTAGGTGTTCAGGTCCTGCTGCTTTTGAGACATACTTGCCCCCGTTGCTCTCAGCGTGTATCCATATTGTCGTCTCACAGCATGCCCTGGTTTGCACCAGCTTCCTGGCCCCCTCACCTTCCAAGGTGTAAGTAAACCCCCTTGCTTGGGGAAGCCAGAGCATGGAGCGAGCCAGGGTTCAACCCCTACCTGCAGTACAGGTGTGACTTCGGAGCCATCGCGGTCCCCATGGCATGAGTCAAGCCCCCACAGCAGAGCTCTGCCGACAACTCGGTACCACACAGCTCCTGTGGGGACTGAAGGGCCTGTCATGTCCAGCAGGACCCTCTCACCCCCTTGCCTTTCCAAGGAAAGGGCCCAAAGGCCGGGCCCAAGCATCGCCACATGACATGCTGTTCACCCATGCCCTCCAGGTGGCCAAGCCCAACTCTCACGCACACTTGGCAGAGACCACAGCCAACACCAGGAGGGCATTTTTTTGTTCAGATCAGTGCCTATAAAACAAGGGCAAAAGGACACATGGGAAACAGTGGAAGCTCTTGCAAAGCAAAATCCTTAAGATTCGATGAATCACAGAGTGAAGAACCTCTCAAAGCTGCCAGAAAACACAGAAACAGACAAAGGAATTAATTTGATATCAGAGCAGTCGAGAGATGCCAGTTTGTTTGGCCAAACCCATCACTGTGTGATAGCATGTTGATATCTGTTCTGCTAGCTGCCTTCTTTTGAAATGGTTAGAGACTCCCACTGAAAGCAAGAGGCGATGGGGATCGAGTTTAAAGGAAATTACTAATTTGAACTGGAAATTGAAGGTACTTAAAAACAAGTTCAACTTCTCACTATCATTGGGAGAAAAAATGGAAGCAGCCAAATTTATGTTATACCTTATTGCTCAAGCTCAACAGTACCTGGAAGACTCAGAAGCAGGCACTGACCTGCATGCATTTTTCCAGCCCCAGCCCTTGATGATATGAGTAAGAGACAGGAAAACAGAGGAAGCTTTGAAAAACACAGGCTCAAAGGACAGAAGTGCCTGAGTGAGTCGTTTTCATCAGCAGCTGCCATGCACCAAGGACTGTACAATCTAGAAAACTTCCTCGCAAAACAGATGGCAGAGGTGCTTCAGCCAGGAAGAAAATTCCCTCCTGGACGTAGTTTTGTTTGTTTGTTTGTTTGTTTGTGCGACTGATCCACACACACGCAAACACACACCTGTGTCTCTCCCTTCCTCCCTCATGCACAGAGCCAGGAGCAGATTTGTGTAGGAGGCCCCTTCGGTAAAACAGCTCCTCCTGTCCCAGCAGCTCTTCACTCTCCCTGGCAGCCACTGAAGCAAATGGATCACCAAGCGCTTCCCCGTAGAGAGGAATTTTGGTGCCTACAGGTAGACGGTGTGCAGGGGAGAGGCACGGTTATTGCAGTGGTTTCCTGTTAGCCTGCCGTTCACCAGCCTTCCAGGCACGCTCCTTTCCTCGCGAGGCAGGCCACAGCACACTTGATCTTTCCACATCAAACCCAAATGCTTCTTGACTTCTACCTCCCTGCCATCCTTTTCCCCTCATTTCCCATCCTCAGTTCCTCTCTGCTCCAGGTGTGTGTTTTGAAATAATTCACCAATCAGAGTCTCCCTCTGCAAGCCAGATAAGCCATCAGGCTAAGGGAGAAAGAGATCAAAAACACCACTTGTCTTTTGGCAAAGCTCTACAGCCTGCAAGCTCATAGCTACCAGCCGGCTAGAAAGCAGTAGTGGTGACTGCTTGGACTTGGGCCGTCTGTCATAAGCCAAGGGCTGCAGCTGAGAACAGATCTTCAGCATAGTGCAAGGAGCAGCCAGTGGATGGAAAGAGCTCAGGCAAGTAAAATGAGAATAAAGTTGTACAGCCTACAGTCATGTCTGTTTGAGGTAATGGAGTCGCAGCACTGCTGTAGGTCTACTCCATGTAAGACTCAGTGCTGTTAAAGGCATATAGATACAACTTTCAGTCTACGTGGCATTTCAAACTCCGACACTTTCAGATTCGAATTCAGAGACACAAATCCAGGGGAATACATCTTTATTTGGCCAACCTTATTGGGATAAGCACTTGAAACAAGAAAATGCCTGAAATAGTTGTGTTCATTACTATCTTCGCAGAAGTTGATCAGCAGTATAAAAAAAGCAATAATAAACTATCAAAAAAGATACAAAATAAATAATGACATGGAAGAAAACTATTGGGAACGGCACAAGAACTTAGAAATTATGGAAACAGACTGGCTGAGAACAGGACACCAGTGAAAGCCCTGTTTGTGGACGAGAGACAAATGTGTCCATAACTCTAAAGGTCTTCTATCACCTTTGTGCAGAACTCTCTACAGTGTAAATAAGATGATAAGTCAGTGAGGCCTCCTCCAAGTAAGGAAGATGTGAACCCTCGCTGATAGCAGGGGATTTTTTCCAGCACAAAGGAGGATAGTTTGGCAGGAGAGAAGCGAGAAAATACTGGACTCGGAATTACAGTGTGATCCAAGATCTTCTCAGAGCAGGATCTCTGTCCAGATTCCCAGCCTGCCTGTCCACACTCAGTCACTTGGGCCAAGGATTATTTTATGTCAATAAACTCAGCCCTTTTCCAGGGAATAGGAAATTCATCCAGTATGGATGAATTGGCTGATATATGAAAGGAACAGCTCCAGAAAAAAAAATATTCTAATTACACTGTAGGAGAGGCAACGCAGGCAAACAGTAGAAAGTAAAAAACTCAAGGGAAAAGGAAAAGCTGATTCCAAAAGAATAAACCCAAAAGAGGAGTGTGTATCTGATGTGTCATCAGTGTACTTTGCACTTCTCTAAGATGGAAGGATAAAGATGTGACATGTTAACGTGTTGTTGCCTTCCTCTGGCATAAAGGGCATACCACATGTCAGGAATCTCCCATCCTCTAGCAAAGGACTGACATCTGCAGAGACCACACATTCCACCTGACTATAGGTAAAAACAGAGTATCTGATTCCATTTTTTAGCAGAAACCATGGTTCTTGAAGAATGGCCTTATTTTTTTTTTAAAAGGCAGCAGCCACTTGTGCCTGTTATATGGTGAGAAGGAAATTCCAGGAAGAAAAACAAAGAAAAAAATTCCCCATTCTAAGTTACAGATAGCCATCAGATCATCCAGATCCTGGGCTAGTAGGAAGTGGTGGGTATTCTGAGCTGTATTTAAAAGGAATACTAGACTTTCTCAAGCTATTGTTCAAAAGCAACCTGAGAGGACTGAATTTTTCTATGAAGAGCTGCTCTGACAGCTTTTTACTACTGAAAGTGGCATATTACTCTTGAAATTTCCCTTGCTGGGTGCTCAAATCTGAGGAAAGGTTTTTTCAAGAAGTCTTCTCCACTCTGCTGAGCAAGCAATCTTAAAACTGTTTTGGCCTTGAAGCCACACTTTAACTAAAGGCCCAAATCAAACTGGCATCTGAAGAATGCTCCCCTGATTTGCTCATCTCTGACTGCTATGTTTCAGGGGTGAAATGCCACCAAACAGACTGAAAAAAAGTATTAAAAATTGTTTTGTAATTATCTTGGCAGCACGTTTACTGCAATTATGAGGAAATTGCATTTAACCACGTTTTATGGGTTTAATTTTCTGTTCAATTAATGCAATTGTTTTGCAATTGTTAATTCTTAACTTTAGCTCAAATATTTAATACCAAGGGAGAAAAAATTTTTTAAAGAAAGAGCTTTATGGAGCTGATTTGTTGTGTGTATAATAATGAGAGCAGGTTGTTATACAATGAAGGAATTCTTTATTAAATAGTCAGCTTTACTGATCTTAATTGCAAGCTGCATCTCCACATGGCACCTGTACATTCTGATGTGTTGTCATAACCCTCAGAGCTATGTAAACAAGCAAGTCCTGTCGTGTTGCTGGCTGACTCCAGCAATCACAGAGACAGACAAAGTGATCTCCAAGGAGTCAGGTATACATATGTACATAAAAAAAGAGAAGAAAGAAAGTAAAAAAAGAAGGAGCAGTGGTTAAGCAATAGGACAATTTAAAAAAATATATGTTTAATGGGGAAGAAGGTAAATCACTTCAAAACTCAAAAAGAATACAAGATGAGCACATCTGAACGGCTAAATTCCTGATTCCAAAACCCAGTTTTCACAGGTGCTGGGGGATTCTGGTTTCCACAAAGGTAAAACTAGCACCTCTGGGAAAAAGCCCACTTCAGTGTCTACATTTTTTTATCCTCGTTTGAAACTGGGGCTCTCCTATTTTCTTGCAGCCAATTTTGAAACACGCAGCTCTCAGCAACAGTTTCTCTAGTTAATCCACAGGTTTTTAAAAGGAAGATTTATAAGTCAGTGCAGTGCTGGTAGGAGTACGAGCAGCCAGATTCTTAGCTGGCATAAATCAGCATCGTTCCACCAAGGTATATTGTGCAACGTTGATTTACACCAGCTATGAAATTAGCCCACAGTGCTCTGCCATGAAAAAAATATAACTCCCGGCAGCAAAGAGGTGAAGACCTTCAAGCTAGCCTGATATTTATCTGTCTGGACCAGACAGATTTTGATCACTGTCGCATTCCCCTTTCATTTATCCATCTAGTGGTGCCTGGCTCCAGAGGTGAAATTTTCAGAAGAGACTAATATTAGACTAAATTCCTTACACAGTGGGACCAGTGTGAAGCTGAAGCTAAGTAGTTTACAAAATCTTGACAAAGTCTACTCATTCCCAAGTTACAATATGCACTGGGCTGTTTCTGACAGAATGTGATGCACCCAGAGGACAGGTGGACTTTCAGGGAAAAGGTGGACTTTCAGGAAAGAGGCTGAGGCTGGTAGTGTGTCTGTAAGAGGATGACTGGGAAAAAAAAAAAAAAAAACAACAAAAAAAACCAACAGAAATTTTGCCTGGTGATCTCTGCCAGAGTTTGAGTTGTCCTGTTCATGATCTCATCCTTCAACCGTTCGCATCTGAGAACCTGGTAACGTCTCCCTGTGATGGTCCCTCAACCCCTTGTGATATCAGCTTTGAGCTTCAGAGAAGCACAAAACTTTGGAAAATGAATATCCTGCATTTTGCAATTCCTTTATCTGCAGCACTTAATAATCCAAAAGCACCTCTTAAACAGGATTATAATATTGAGGCAAGCATCAAAGTTCTGACTCCTCTAGCTCTAATGTATGCATTGCGGTGCATGCTTTCATTGGATCAAACCATCTGCAGCAACAATGAGAAACAACCTGATTGTAAGTTCAGACTTTGCTCTGAAATAGCCAAAGATTTGCCAGAAAGAAGTCTTTTGAATCAGCCACAGTGTTCTCAGACACTTTGGGAGTCACTGGCAGATAAACCCTTTCAAACAGTGATTATTCAAGCCTAGCCAGCAGTATCTGTCTGCAGCACACTTTCCTTTGACACACCGTGTGATCAGAGAAGAGTTTCCATAAGTTGTTTTCTTATTGATGAAAATCAGAAATGATGCCTTCACCACTCTTCTCTCAGACTTTCTTGATACCTTTTTCCCAGGGTCAAAACTCTTTAGCACATGCACAAAAAACAAACAGTGCTAGCAGACATCATTGCTTTTTGGTTTGTTTTTTTTTTCCCCAGAGTTACTCCTTTTTTCAGCGTTTACTTTGTTTTTACCCAAAGGGCAAAGCAAAATACAAACCAACAGTTTGCTGCATGGAGACACAGACGATGAAGGGTGGCTTCAGCCACGTTTCCAAGCCCATGCCTCCCTGCAAGCCCTCCCTGGGCTCTGCTGCACAGCTGTGCACACCTGCAAGGTTGTGTGCAGCTTGGGGAGGTGTACATGTTAATGTGAGTGCCCCCCTGTGGTACTGTACTGTCAGTTGAGGCTTAGGAAAGAAAAGCCACTTGTTACCCTGCAATAACCTGTTCTTGCAGAAAGCATCAGGTTTCACGGCAGGTTAGCTTCCCTGTACGGTACGTGCAAGACAATTAGATTAAGCTGTTGGAATCACCCTTGGTAAAGCCAATCTGGAAACGCTCCTAGGAGCATGGGAACGAAGCGATGAAGCTCTTCACAGTGTTGAAGCTGTATTGAACAATGTCATTAAGGGCTGGGTTCAGCCGCAGTTGTGAGTTATTAAGGTTTGTTTATTGTTAGCATTGCCTGGTCAGGCCTTTGAGGTGGAGGAGCTTAGTGTGTGAATGGCAGCACCTGAGTGAAAGTCACCACTGCCGTTCACTTCTGATTTCAACAAAGCTGTGCTCTTTGACACTGGATGACAGGGAAAGGGGGCCCAAATGCGAAAACAGCTTCTAAGCAAGGGAGGGCATCAAAAATCCTCAATCAACTGTGATACCTTGAATTAAGCTTGGACAATCTTGTAGCTGTTTCTCTAACTGAATGTAATGGCAGCAGGTGAAATAGTGGAGAATCGGGCCATGTGCTTGGATACCGCTTCCCATTCCCCAATATGGTGGGGAGCCACGACATGGTCTTCCTCAACAGAAGGCTGCTTTAGCCCACAGGCAAAACCCCACCAGAGTCCTTCCCCTGAGTCTGACTGGAGCAGGAAGGGAGGAAACATGAACCCTTGCAAGGCCTAGCTGTCACCTTTCACATTTACTTCTGTCACCTGCTTTGGAAACCAGGGTACTCAGTTCCCCTTCTTTCAGGAGAGCAAAATTGCTCAAGTCTGGATCAACACTCTCCCTTCCTGATCTTGTGTGGAGGGTGGCTCCAGGTTCTGGTTCACACCTTGAGAAGCTGCAGAGGAATAATCTCTTCTGTTCCCCTTCCTGAGACCTTTTGGTGACAATGTTCCTAATGTCACTTGTTTAACTGCTGACCTTTCCTTTGCTACCAACGATCCTTTGATCCATGACTCCAGTCAAGAATTCCAACAAATATGTTGAATGTTCTCAGTCAACCATGTAATATCTCCATTTTCTCTTGCTTTGATAATAATTCGGCGGGTTTTTTACACGTAGTACAATGCAGTAAAGAATAGGAGTTTTTTAGCCTACACTTTCAGGCAATTTCATTTTAATTCTTGGTCTCAATTATTCTCTGAGAATCAGGGCTGAGACCTTGAGCTTTCACTACTTTTAATGACAGTCTGTGTGAAAACCACCCCGCCTTTTTCATATCTTCCTTTGGATATTGTGTCAAACTTTCAGAACCCAGGTTTGAAAATGTTGCCCATGCCTATTTACTCATCCTTGTAATTAGATAACAGTGATGGGAGGAGTTCATCCTTCTTTTGCATGATTCAAGTAAGGGCATGTCCACTACCTTTCTCTGGAAATTACTCAGCCTAATAGCCTTGCTTTTCAAATGTTTTTCTTGACAATCAGATGACCCTCTTTTCAATTCAAAAGATATTTCATTCTCTCTTCTTAGCCTTTGTGAGACACATCTCAGCATTTGAAGGAAATATTAGACCAATAAGTCTGGATTATGAACTCCACAGAGCAAGTTTCCTCACGTTGTCTTCCCAAAGTATCTCAAGTATGATTTGTAGAGGTTGCTTTAAAACTATTGCCTATTGTGTCAGATCTCGCTCTACCCCTTCTTAGCACTTTACCTTTCCGTTAGGCCTATGAAAGGGAGAGGCAGTTACTGGCTTTTTTGGCACATATATTAGGATATGGAGATCCCCTCAGGACCTGACTGAAACTAGTTTCTTACTGGCTTCATTGCTAGACAACTCCCAGATGGCAAGCAATGTATTTTCACTCACTACCAGACTAACATCACTTTGAACAAGTGACCTAGAATGGTATCTCATCATCAATCCACTGAGCCATCCCATCCCCATAAATACAGTTTCACTTAACAAAATTGCATTTGACGAGTAGTTAATCCAGTTTATTTTTTAATCCCTTTTGGTATTTCAAAGAAAAAAAAAAAATCAAAGCAGCTAAATATTGAGGAGTCAAAATTCGCAACTGAGTATAAAGTAGTACTCTCCTGCCAAAGATTTCAGGAAAAATATATTTTGGGAAGGAGAGGAGAGGAGAGGAGAGGAGAGGAGAGGAGAGGAGAGGAGAGGAGAGGAGAGGAGAGGAGAGGAGAGGAGAGGAGAGGAGAGGAGAGGAGAGGAGAGGAGAGGAGAGGAGAACTACATTTCTTCTGATTTGGGACCCCAGGATGGCAGACATCCTTACCTCTGTTACCACAATCACCAACCGTATGAAGTTTAACAAGGGCAAGTGCTGGATTTTGCACCTGGGACATGGCAACCCTCGACGTACATACAGACTGTGGAACGAGAGGCTGGAGAGCAGCTCCGTGGAGAGGGATCTGGGGGTTCTGGTCGATGGCAAGTGGAACATGAGCCAACAGTGTGCCCTGGCAGCCAAGAGGGCCAACCATGTCCTGGGGTGCATCAAGCACTGTACTACTAGCGGGTCGAGGGAGGTGATTGTCCTGCTCTACTCTGCGCTGGTGTGGCCTCATCTTGAGTACTGTGTGCAGTTTTGGGTGCCACAGTATAAAAAGGATACAAAGCTACGAGAGGGTGTCCAGAGGAGAGCCACGAAGATGGTCAAAGGTTTAGAGGGGAAGCCGTATGAGGAGCAGCTGAAGTCACTTGGTCTGTTCAGCCTGGAGAAGAGGAGACTGAGGGGAGACCTCATCACAGTCTACAGCTTCCTCACAAGGGAAGGAGGAGGGGCAGGTGCTGATCTCTTCTCCCTGGTGACCAATGATAGGACCTGAGGGAACGGCAGGAAGATATGCCAGGGGAGGTTTAGATTGGACATTAGGAAAAGGTTCTTCACCCAAAGGGTGGTGGAGCATTGGAACAAGCTCCCCGGGGAGGTAGTCATGGTGCCAAGCCTGACAACATTTAAGAAGCATTTGGACAATGCCCTCAGACATATGGTGTGAATTTTGAGGTTGTCCTATGCAGGGACAGAAGTTGGACTCGATGATCCTTGTGGGTCCCTTCCAACTCAGGACATTCTATGATTCTATGATGATTCTATGTTTTTATATCATTTGTTCTTATGTATATTAAAATTATAATGTCAGACCATCCCACAGTTCAATGTCTTTAGCCAAAACCTGTCTTATATGACAAAGAAAATTACAAAAAACCAAGATATCTCCCTGTAAAAACAAATATGGACTGACCCTTTTTAGGGTGCTATAGCTATATATTTCTGTAAAAGTCAGAGGTCTGAGTGCCCTTTCAGATCTGAGTATAAGCAGCTCACCTGGAGAACTGAACAAGGTTTTGCCAAGTCCCAGGGAAACACCTGAACCATCTTTCTGCCTTGCTGATGGTTATGGTGATTTGAAGAACCATAGAGAAGAATGACATGCTCAAACAGCGTGGGTCCAGATTGTTGGACTGGGGATTTTTGGAGGGGTGGGGAAAGGTGTAATTATTCAATAAGAAGTGCGAGAGAGAAAGAAGAAAATAAATCTTGAAGGATTTTGAGCATGGTACAGATATTAATAGGGCAATACATGACCAGTTTACAGCATAAGCAAATACAAAGGTATGTGACATATTTTGATCAACAGGTAAAAACGCAAATAATATTATACAGTGCATAAGGTAGAAGGCACAGGAGGCAAGATATCTCTGTGAGCCATCTACCCACTGAAGCAAGTCCACTTCATGGAATTGCTTTCTAGCATGATGATAAGAACCCCCTCAAAACCATTTCTGGGCCTCCCAGGAAAAGAGTGGTCATGCCTGCCGTTCCTCAACCCCATCCAGCTGTTTTTCATTTCTGCATTGAAAGTGTCCATGATGTTTTGTCTGCCACTATGCTACCTGCACATCTGTGAGAAAACCTGCCCTGCCCTTACTCAGAGAAGGTTCAAAATATTCTTGAGCAACACTGACTCTATAGGATTGCAAAAGGGAACCATTAAATGCCAGCCACTATCCCGTCCCTTGTATCCTGGAGGAGAGTGTTGTCGTAGTGTCTTAGATATGTTGGTTGGACGGAAAACCTCTAGGGGTTGTGCAGGCCAGCCAGAATGAGACTGTGGCCAACACTAGGTCCGGTCAGCCACAGTTTTGCTAGATGAGTCTTGAAAATTTTCACAGATGGCAATTCCATCACCTCTTCACATATGCTGTTCGAGATCCACACTACCCACTGATGAATAAAATTTTCAAAATTTCTGGTCTGAACCTCCCTAGTCACAACTTGCAATTACTTCCCCTTGGAAGTTTAACTATTTACTTATGTAACTAGCCTAGTTGTCTGGTAACTAGCTAGTTGTCTGAAAAGAGTTTGGCTCTTATATCTTTATAATTCTCTTTTCAGAAATTGTAAGCTATATTTGATCATCCCTTTTTCTTCTCTGTCAAGCGAAACAAGCTCATGTCCCTCAACCTGCTCTAATAGGCCATGTGCTCCACATCCCTAAGTATCTTTGTAGCCTGCCACTGGACCTTATCCAGTTTCTCAGTATCTCTCTTTAACTGGAGAAACCAAATTTGGCACAGTATTTCAGCTGCAGCCTCACCAATGCCAAGTAGAGATAGTTCCCTCGATCTGCTGTCCAAGCTCCTCCTAATGTAGTATGTGGTTTCCCTTATTTACACTGAGAGCACATTGCTGGTTTATATGCAGTTTGGCACCTGTCATAACCCCCAGGTCCTTTTCCACAGCGCTGTTTCTCAGCCAGTCAGTTCCCAGCCGGCACCGATGCAGAGGGTTACCCCACCCTACATGCACAACTTTGCACTTCATGCAGTTTTTGTTGGCCCAAACCTAAGGTTCCTCTCGGCCCTTGCAGTTTAGCTGCACTGCGTATCAACCACTCCACCTGATGTACTGCCATCCACAAATCTCCAGAGGGTGCATTTTGTCAAATCATCCAGGTCACTGATGAAGATACTAAACAAGTAGTCCTAGTATCAATCCTTTGGGTACTGTACTTGTTGCTGGCCACCAAGCTGACCTCAAGCCATCAATTACCACCCTTGGAGCCTGTCAGTCCTACTAATTTTCAACTCTTCTAATAATCCATCCATCCCACATTGCCTCAGACTATTGTTGAAAATGTTGTGGGAGATGGTCTCAAAAGCCTTCCAAGATATATTGCATTCACTACTCTTCCTTCATCCACAGTCATTTCATCATAGAAAGCAATCAGGTTGGTGAAGCATGATGCCCTTGGTATTTCTATGTCTACTGCTCCTGATTACATTCTTGTCCTTCATGTGTTTTGAAATGGAGGAGGTACTCCATGATTTTTCCAGACACTGAAACAGACCTGACTGGTAGTTCCACAGATCCTCCTCTTCCCTTTGTAAAGATGGGCTTGGTATTATGTTAATCTTTTTCCGGCTATCAGGGACCTTCCTCAGCCACCATGAGGACAGACAGCAATCTTGCAATCATGTCTGCACCCTCAACACCTTCAGGCACATCCCATCAGCTTCGCCCTAACTTTTTGCTCCACTGCTGTTGGCTGCCCCTCCCACTCCAATTTATACCAGTATGCACAGAGGTCTGGGAGGGGGCTCTGCCTTTTAAGGACGAGGCAACAAATGTGTTGAGTACTTCAGCATTTGCCGTGACATGGATTCTGGGAACCTCAACAATTGTTTATATGGTGTGGTGTTGCCACTCAGCACACACATCAATCCCTACATGATATCTCAGTCCTTGTAAGTTTGGAGATGAAAATCATCGTGGAGATGGTCTTTTAGCCCTGGATACTGCTGAGAGTTTAACAGCCAGTAGCCATTATCTACAAAATCCTCAAATTAAAGCAATAAATGTTAGGTGGAACAGGAGGGATCACACAACTCTCCCGTTCCACACATTACTGAATGTATAGGTCTATTCAAAGGGAAATTTTCAAAGGAATAAAGGAAATTAGGCTGCCACTTCCCCCTTTGAAAATCAGTAGGTATTGCCACTTTCAGCCACTAATGTAGGTATTTAATTTAGAAGATTAGCTTCCTGTGCAGTCAAAGGAGAGAGAGGCCTCCAGAAGGCAATTCAGAGTGCCTAAAAGATAGGTCTCTACTCTGAAAAAGCTGGGAGTTGCAGTGGAAAGCAAGCAGGGATGAGAAGGGGTGACTATATCCTTAGATGTTCTTCATATTTTTTAAAAGGTTTAATCCAGTATTTGTACCAAATGTATCCTAGTCTCAAATGTCATACTCTTCTCTTGCTTATGAAGCTAAACTTCTCTTACAAAGTGTTCAAACAGTCTGTTGCTCCACAACTGTATCTTTTTTCCACAAGAGAGAAAATAGAAGCACATACTTAATGCGCTAGTGCCTAGATAATTTTTTTAAGGAGTGCTAAGTAAAAGAATTATAGATAAAAGCTGGATTTTCCCAGCATGCAAAAGAAAAAAATCCTTTTTATTTGTCATTTTTTGGAAAGGAGAACATGACAAGCATGTTTGATGTGGAAGAAAAGCTTGTTTGTAGATGTTGGAGAAATTATTCAAGGACAGTTCACTCACATAAAAAATGATCCCTGCATTATTGCCAAGGTCAATGAGACCTAGAGCGATCTGCCACAAAATTGTAATTTTGTCTGCTTGTTTGGGCCAGTTTATCCCTTTTCTCCATTTCCTTTTGGTGCTTTGGAGACGACTAACACTCCCCCACTTCCAGTGTACTTGGCACTTTCCCCAAGATGCATGAAAATCCCTCAGAAGGATAATATAGACCTTATGAGGTAATTTTTTCCCACTCATTCTTTGGAGGGAGGTATGAAGTGATGATATTATATGCCTATACATCAGGTGACAGATGCCATCTTTTTTTCACTAGTTCTCTCTCCAGGTCTTTTGCTAACCTCCACTAAGTCTCAGTACATTAGCCATTTATGCTTTGTGCAATCATAATTAGTTGCATCCTGCCATGGGTTTATCTGCTGCTATCTTCTTAAGAAAATCTGTTCCCCATCTCATTGCTCTCAGATCTTACACCTGTATAAAATACTACTGTTGAGAACATTAGGTATTATACACTCTTTATGGTTAGTATCCTCATGATAACACTTTTATTGCAGTGCAGTTCTGTTCTTTCCTCTCCCTCTACCTCAAGGGAATTTGAAGCTGCTCCTTGAAAAATTCACAGGCCACATAAAACTACCAGTGACATCAACTGGAGCCAGTTAAGTACGTCAGAGGGATTAAAAGCTGATAAGACAGGGAAAGAGTAGGACTGCTTTTTCATTTGTACATTAATCGCACATTCTGCATCATTCACCTTTTTTGAATTCTTGATTATAGTCAACTGACCTCTAATCATATGGTAGTCTTTGTTATCTAGGAAATGAAATACAAATAAGACTTTGTAAAAAAGGACAAAGACAACACCAGAAGTAATAATCACAAAGCAAAGACAACCCTCTTAACCACCCCCACTAAACCCCAAAGACAGAGAAGGTGCAATTTTATTTACGTTGTAGACTATAGGAATTAGTAGGTGCAAATCAATGGAATGTGCCACATCATAGAGAGTGAAAAGACGAGAGCATATTCTTTCTCTCTTTCCGTAAGAACTATGAATGCAAAATTTAAGGTGGTAATCTACAATATATTTTCATTTTCATACAGTATTTTAACCTTACTCAGAGCACAAAAATCTCTTCTGCTACAATTCCATTTGCCCAGTTATTTACTCTTCCTAACATTGAGTATTTATCAAGTGAAAAATGTCATAGAAAAGAAGTGTGTGGATGCATTTAAGTGTGTGGGCATTTATCAAGGGCTTTGGCTTCCCCCTTAGCACTGGTCACTTCAGCCTGGCTGTGCATCACGTGTTGGGGTAACAGCTGCATGGCCCTCCCCTGCCCTTCCAGTCCAAAAGATCCTATTCCTTCAGCCTCTGTCCCTGCATAGATGCATACGTATGCGCACATATGGACACTTCATGCATGCACAGATATATATCCACACATGTACATTGTGCAGCCAGTTTACCAGAGCCCACTTGAACAACTGCACAGATAGTATACGGTTAAAAGTGAACTAAGTGAAGTAACAGTCATTAGGAGCTCCAGGAAAACGAAGTGTTTCATATGGAAGGGATGGCATGGAGCAAGTTTTTGTGTCACTAGTATAATATTAAGAAATCTTACCTCATTTCCTTAATTAATCTTTTCCCATTGTGCCTATAGCCTGAAAGGTTTACCTACTTGAGCTCAAAAGGGTGGAGTGTTTTGACAGCCACATTAAGTTGCTTTTAATTGAGGTTTTTGGCTGTCTGCTTACATTTCTTTACTACACCTAATGTTGTGAACGTTACATAATAACTTCAGTACAATTCTTTTTTCTTGGTTGCTATATTCAACTAAATCCAGACCAAAGTGCCACTGAGACATTGAGAGTGCTACAAAAATGTAAATTAGTCTTCTGTCTATAGGAGCATTTATAATTACTGCAAACTTTCAGATTTTTGTGAGGACTTCGAAGTGTTGAGATGATCAGGTTCTGGACTGACACCATCCAGTTGTGAATTATTGGAAACACAGTCTTCCCCCTCACCATAAATGCCACAAAAATTTGTGCAAAAGCCATGGCGAGGGTAAAAGAAGAGGGCTTGATACCAGTTGAAATTGAAGGTTCAAAATTAAAACCCAATTCAAGTTTTGTTAGAAGTGGTTTGGTTTTTCGGTAGCTCAACTAACACTTTGTATTACATGACAAATTCACTTTTTTAAAAATATTACTACCAACTCTACCATTCAAAGAAAATTTAAAATATCATTGTAACACTTTGCAATATCAACCATATATATGTTTTAAAAGTATCACAAAACAATGCTTTTACAAAAGCTCCAGGGCCACCTATTGAACATTTACATTCTTTTTAAGACTCCAGAGAGAGACAACAATGCTCAAGGCTGCTGTGTCTTTGAAAGGCATCAGAAGAAACTCCATACAAGTTGATGGAGTTAGATTTGTGTAAAACCAGATTCATAGTTAATGTCTATATAAGGCAGATACGAGAAGATAGCACTAAGCTTCAGGGCTCATGTAGAGAGGAAAGCCCAGGTCTAGAGTTAGGGTATCAGTTTGGTGTACACGGCAGCAACCATGTGCTATCATAGCAGTGTGGGCTCTCTTTGTACACAGCTGGCATGGCTTTAAAGGGTAAGACTTACTCCAGTTGCAATGCATTTTTTCAAACTCATCCTGCGCCATATAAAACCTGCCAACTGCAAAAGAAAACTTCAGTAGTCACCACCAAGTTTTATAAACTTAATTTGCACTATGTGTAGTTGACCCCTCCTCACTGAGCAAAAAGCACTTCAGAGCTACCAATTACAATACGAAATGTCAGCTAAAGTTTCTCTAATTAACTTCTTCCCATCATATCCTTCCTACTGGTATTATGTTTATTTATTGACTTGATTTGGGGCTTTCATTTCTCCAGAGATAAATCTGAAAATCTCAGAGGGTCTTGTCAGTTAGAGAGAGGGGCATAAAGGGGGGCTTCTCCAAATGAGGAATGTGGAAGGGACAGCTGGTTCCTCATAGGCTTCCTGTCTTCCTACAACAACAGAATTGGGCTATGCCAAGCCTTTTCCCAAACTCTTTTACCTAATGCAAGGGCACAAACACACAGAGGTGTGCAGGCACCCACGGAGGAGAGAACATACAGCAGAATGGGGAGTAATGACCTGATGTCCCATGTCTTGGCCATACCTTCCCCTAAAAAAACTCATCACTGCTTTCCTGCCTTCTGTAACTTTGTTTGTCTGCCTCTAGATGGGACTTCCTCTCCTGTCACTTCATCTGATCCTGGGGCTTCCCTTTTTGTTCCCCCTCCTGCTCACTCCTCACCTGTTTTATTACCTGTGTAAGAAATCACTCTATTCACCCTCTTGTGTCCTCAGTCTTTCTCCTAGTGACACAGCCTGACCCAGTATGGTTTCATGCCCCACTTTTACAGTCCTGCTATGCACAGCTGCTTTTTCTCTTATCTTTCTCCTGCTGCCTACTTCTCTGACAGTGTCCCTCCTGGGATTGTCCCCTCTGCCCTCTGTCCAGCTGTCCCACAAGCTTTCCCCTACACAGCAGCCGTGTGTAGTTGCACACCATATATAATCCCAGAGTGGGTTGCATGGGGTTGCTTGCAGACATGTAGCTGTGCTGGTGATTTTGTAAATTAAATGAATGATTTCATAGAAATGATCCCCAGCAATGTTCTCCACAGTTAGCACTTGAACCAATGCTCCCAGCCTACTGTTGCCCCTTTCTTTCAATCCCTCTTGCTCCAAGTTCAAATGATAGTCGGGCTTGGATTTTTTCTGAAGTAATCAGCACTCTGTACAAGTGGAGGCTGTTAAGAGATAATACTTCTGTCCCTGAATCTCTTCCCAGCTGCTCCTTGCTGTTGCTCCTAGCTTCATAAATCCACCTCTAAATGTCATATCCTTCATTTTAGCCAGACTAAAGTTTTCAAAACAAATCTGAGTATATCTGGACTATTTACTTGCTATATATAGACCAAAATAAAATCCCCAGCTATGGTGTGAGCTACTGAGAACATATGGAATGCCTCACAGACTTTAGAAAGAAACAACTAGCTGTGGAAAACTGTAATTAACTCATAGGAAGGCTACTGTAACATGAAGGAACAATTTCTACCAGGTTCTGCTACTGAATCTGATTTGGTCTTATGGAAAACTATACTCTGATGTAGGGAACTTCTGAAACTTTTGGAAACTTTGACATATATATACACACACATACATATAAAGCATAAAGGACAAAAACGTTAGAGGTGCTGGATTTGATCCAAGGTTGTGGATGAATCTTGGGGAAGAGAGAGGAATACCACAATTTGGTAATGCTTCTGTTTAAATTAGCAAGTCAAGTCTACCAAAATTCAAAGTATAGGAATACTGAGACTGACAGCCTGAAAACAGAATTTTCTGTTTTCTGTACCGAATCAGATCTGACTTGTTTTGTCTCTAAATGAAATAACTGTTTAAAAAAACACTCCTATTGCAACCAAAAAGTTTAGTAAATACATACATCGTTGTCATTTAAAATATGCTTTATTGGCCATGGTGCAAAACAATGACTGAAGGACAGGATAGGTAAGGTAGGGTAGGCTAGAACAGAACAGAATGATCTCAACTCCCAGCAGCTCTAGGACGGGTCGCTACACATACTGGCTCTAATCAAACTCTTGGCACAAATGATGGAAGTATGGGAGACAGTACAAAAAATCGGAAGAGCTTTGAAGTGCCCTTTGAAGTGCAGATTTTGAATTCCAGTACCACGGCCACATATATGGGAATCTGCTAATACTGCTAAAGTTTGGCATAAGGTAAGACAGTATATGCATACTGGGAGAAAATATAAGTGCTGAACAATGGAGCAGTCATTGAAGAAAAGTTACAGTCAAAAGCAAACTAAACAAAACTAACTACTGCTCCACACGTTCTCAGCTGTGATACATTAATGCACAGCAAATAGGTATGAAGTGTCTGAGCAGAAACACAATATAAAGAGGATTTGATGAACTAGAAAAAAATCAGTGACAAAATTCATTTTATTAATTTCACCAGTATCCCTAAACACTCTGAGCAGATCCTCAGCTAATTTGCAGCAGTTGAGGTTCTGGTCCCACAATTTAGATATTGGGCACTTCTTAGCAATATTTAATCTAAGGTTACTTCCTATTTTATTGTTACTTATCAGCCGCAGCCCACTGGCTACAGGCCACTGATAGGGGAAAAGTCAACAGACTTTGCAATATGTTTGTCCTGTTTCAGGCTAACGTTTGCAGGCCGCACCTTGCAGGAACGTTATTATGGGAGTTATTAAAAAACTATTTTTGCTGAAAACAATGCAAACGGAAGGAAGTGAGCCTGTCAGGAGACTTATTTCCTATTCAAGCTGACAGGTAGTTGGAGAATGGCCATCTGGAGTTTAAAAATTGCCAGTCAAGCCTCTCGGATTTGTCCCTTCCTGGATTAACACACTCGCTCTGGATAGCACAGCGATGTTGTCATGGCATGACAAACAAGAAGCGACTTTCTGGGGGGGAAGGAATCGAAGGAAGTTAGTTAGCCATGAGAAAACTTGTTTGCTCTCGCAGTGCTAATAGCCAAAAGGCAAACACTTGGACATGATCCATTCATCTGGAAACGCTTTTGCGTCGTGGGAGTACTGAGGTACCGAGGGCGAGAAGCCGCGGGGCAAGGGCTCGGCCGCCAGCACGGCTCCCTCCCTGCAGCCCGCCTGCTCTCCGGCTGCCACAGCCAGATAGGCCAGCATCCCGGCTCCCATTGCTCCTGGCAAAACAGATTGTTCCTCCTGCCCACAGTTCCAGGGTGCTAAATCTTCATTTCCTGAAGATTGGAAAACTCTCTGCCTGAAGCCAGCTCTCGCCCTGAGTCCCGTTGTTCCTTCTGCAAGGAGATGCACTGGGCCCCATCCCTCCAGTCAAGTGAGTCTAACAACATCACAAGCAATCAGCCTGGCAAGCAAGTGAAGGCTTCAGGAGAGAAAAACTCAGCAACCCTCCATCGCCTCCCCCATCAGTCGACCACCCTTTTTGCACTTTGCTGTGTTAACAGGATTACCCTACAGTTTGAGGCTTAAAGCAACATAGGACTTCTGAGCTGAAGTTCATTTTCCTCACCAATGAGTAAATAGGAAACTACCTGTGCCACTGGTTTGCTTGGCTTGTGGCAGTTCTTGTGCTAGCTCCAGCAAAGCTTGTTTTCATCTTCAGCATCCTTAACCTCTTGGCTAAGCAAAACATCACACACCAAGGGTCTATCACCAGAGCATGGTTTGGCAAATGCATATGTTGCAAAATACTGCCTGACCTAAAAAAGCTTTTACTTAATAGTAGGGTGTCCCACTTTACAGTCTTATCTCTCCCCTTCATATGCATTTTATGCCTCAGTAGTTTATACAATATACATACCACAAAGGCAGAGTTTGCTTGGTAGAAGCTAGAAAAGAGGCAAAAAATAAAGAAGTTTTAGAAAATTTTGGAAGCATTTCCACTGGACAGGGTTGAAAATTATAAAGGTTGATGGGTGGGGGGGGGGTTCCAGCTTTTAAAATCATAACATTTTGGGGGAAGATTACCAGTCTTTTGCTTACCAGAAACCGTTGTGAGCAGCCTGTGTACTTGGGGGGGGAAAAAAAAAAAATCTATCTTTGAAAATGTTTACCATCTCCATGAGAAAGACCCTGCTCTCTCTCCACCAAACTTTCAGGCCCCATTTCAGCACCCCGCTGTATCAAGGCCCTCGTGTGCTGAACAAGGGCAGCTGGCATTATTGAATATTAATGTGGTAAGGTAATCCCTCAGCGATCCGTGACACTTATGTTTTTGGTTTTACTTAAGTTGTAATTTTCAAAGTTGGACAAGCTTGGAGGAAAAAACCACCTGGCAAACAAACAAACTTTAAAAATTAAAGGAATTTTCCAAGTCTGCTGGATTTGCAAGCCTAGGCATACTGCAGCTTAATTACTAGTCAATGAAGAAGAAACAATTACACACCAGAAAGTAACATTCGAGAGCTCATGAAATGTGGCTCCAATGTGTTTCTAATTTTTTATTTAATACATGAAGGGCTCAGCTGCCATGGTGATAGGCAAATAAAATAAATAATTATAAAAAATATTCCATGAATCGGAGTTGTGAAATCTGTGAACAACATGTTATTTTCTCCTTCCATCCTCTTTACTCCAGTTTGGAGGAAAGAGCTGGTCAAATGTGCTGCTTTGCGCCTAAACTTGTCTGTTCCTCTTTTATTTTCTTCATAACTGGTCTGATGTACACTGCCAGCTGGAAGGGACGAGGTGATGCAAGGTGAGAGTCTGATCTCAGAACCACATTTGGAGAATGCTAGGAGCCAGGATTTCTCACAACATCACAGGAATATGCATGAGGCTTACAGAGATACAGTTCCTTACCCCAAAGAACTACACTAAGAGCTACCTACTTGCTATCTAAAGATACTTAGAGTTGCATGCAAAGTGTGTATTCCTTATCTTCTCTATTTAATCACATGAAAATGCATGTCATCAGGTGGACCTTAGGCTAGCCATCTGATCATAAAATCCATTTTCTTTCTGTATTTGCAGTGCAGAGATCCCATGCTGAACGTTCCTTTTCATTTCAGTTGCCCCGTTGGATTTTGCATGTGGAGTTTATACCTGGGTTATTTCAAACCCTGTTTATTGTTTTTCTTCTTTAAAAACTTGTTCTTCACCCCAGTTGAATGTTCATATTCATTGTTGGAATGGCATGTTTTATACTCAGCCTTGCATTCTTGGCAAACCATATACTCAAGATCTACTAAAAATATTATATCCTTGTGGAGATAGTAAATTCCCTTGAGCTTTTTCTTTAAAGACAGATAAGTACCATAATCATTTGCCTCAATTACACCTGCTATGCCATTTGCACTTTGATTTTGAAAGGTGAATTTATTCTTTTTAATCATTATTAAGAACATATGTATTTCCTGCCAAGGCAGTCTTATAAAAACATTGGAGGCATATGAGAAAAATTCCTCTGAGGCCTCAGGCACATTGAACTGTCCTGAGAATGTAAAGTGAGGAGAGATTGATGCATGGACTACCTGTCCAGGAATTCAGTAGTACTGGATTGGATTTTCCATGGTTTCTCTCTCTCTCTTTATTTTACTGAAATTACACATCACTCGCATGCATCTGTGCATGCATACAAATGTATGCACACACACACAAAGTGTTCCTACATAGCAATGAGGATAATGTTTGACATGATCTGGCTGCAGTTTAGTTACAGAGGGAAAAATGAATTTCCACACCTTCATATGTATTTTTGAGAGTGTAATTTCTGTTTTAGCTATATGGCTATAGCTATTTGCAGCTTAAATATTACATATGGTCAATGTCCCCTCCAAAGAAAACTAGGTGAAAGGAATGAGTAGTTACCACTGGAATTATAATTGTCACTAAAGCACGGAGCCAAGCCAGGCAGTTCCAAGGAGATTCTTTGATTTAAAAAAATAAAAATAATTTTAAAAAATCCATCTATTTATTTTTCTTTGTTATCTCCTGGAAAACATGTGCTGAAGGCCACTGATATTTTTCCAGTGATGTGAATGAAGATGTATACAGAGCTACACAAAAGCATTTCAAAATGAAGTCAGCTACTATTCCAAAACTTCACCTTCTATTTTTGAAATTCAGACATGGGACTGTAGCCACTTCTCGCTATTGATACAAAATCGAGAACATGAATACTTCTTCTCCCTCAGGCAGCAGGAATTATTAAGGGCAGAAGACAGACAGTTATGAGCCTTTAGTCTGACCTTCTGCATAACACCAGTCTTTGAATTTCACCCAGTGATTCTTGCAAACCCATAACTCCAAGTTGACTTCGATCATAGTTTTAGAAAGATGGTCATTTTTGATTTAAAGACTTCAAGGGATGGAGAATCCATCAAATCCCCATGGTAATTTGTTCCAATGGATAATTACCCTCACCTTTAAAAATATGTTCCTTATTTCCTCTCTGTATTAATATAGCTTCAGCTTCCAGCCACTAGATCTCTATTTTTTCCCTTTATCTTTCAGAATTAAAAAGCATTGATCTATGTAGGTAATTACAGATAGTGATTAAGACCTGACTTAAAAAGGCCAAAAAATGGAGGGTCTTTCTTACCTTAGACTCAAAGACTTCCCCCTTCCAGTATAAGGAAGGAGTAAATACTGCGCAGAATTACTGTGAAGCAAAGATCAGACTTTTCTCGTAAGTGATTTTACTTGTACAGACAGGAACAAGGCACCTAATCCATAAGGATCTACATTAAAATCAACAGTTTTACTATGCCCTACTTTGCACTTTATTTCCACATGTCCCACAGTTTTGCAAAATAGATTTGGTGTAGATTGGACAGTCAGTCTTGGCTACAAATTTTCTGCATTTAAGTCAGACTCCCAATATCCCTTTAATGGGATATTTAGGCCAACAGAAACTTATCTTGACTTGCTCACTTCAAAATGAGAGAAACTACCTCACTAGACACTGTAGCTTCTCCAGGTGACATTTACCTGAAGCCAGATTGAATCCTAGGGGACAATTCCAGCACTACCTTGTATCCTGTATCACTCAGGTGAGTGGGGTTGCACAGGATGTACATCAGTACAAAACTCGGCCTACAGGCACTGAACTTATACAGTGGGCAAGGAAGCAGAAGGGGCAGTGCCTTTAGCAAATTAGATTTTTGCCTGACTAATCATTTATAGTAAAATTAATGAATGGCATTCCATTTTTCAGCTTAAATTCTCTTTGCAACCATCATGATAAAAACACATGTTTTGTAGTCTACAGTCTTTTTTGGCACAGCTGAAACATTTTGCATAGCTTACTGATTTATTGTCTTGATGATCTTTTCTTTTGCCTTAGCAGTTCAAGATGTCTCTTGTGGCATTGCTCTTGTCAATCTGATACCTGAGTAGAATTCATTCCTCTTCAGCCACTACCAAAAGGTAACAATACCAATGATAATTCAATGGTTAGTAATATATACATAAGCCACACAGGCCAGATCAGGTGACATTCACGTGAAATGTTAGCCCCAAAACTAGGTCCCTAAGTCCCTGTGTAATTACAGCTATCAATATGTTTATTGCATATGTATCCACCATCTCCTATATAAAAAATTTCAGTGTTCAGTTTGATCCTTTGCATGCGGACTTTCAACTCCTGTTTGGTAAAAACCAAGCTCAGATACTGTGTGCAGGAATCCTAAGGTGTTTGGCTGAGCAAAACACAGTGGACTTTTTCTGATAACTTTTTTGTTTAATTTAATGAGCATGTACATTGCCCAAATGTAAAATATTATTTTTCTCACTAGTTATTTGGATAGCCTAAATTTATTGCAGATGAATTCCTTTTTATTCTTAGTTAAGTTTGCCTTTGTTACCAGTGCCAGATTTGCCAGTTAATACACAAAAACATCACAGCCTTGCAGTCTGTGGATCAAGAACAGATCCTGGTGCTTCCTTTTGTCATGAAGTTCAACTACTAAGAAAATGCAACCAGTAAACCACGAATAGACTCAAGAAATGCTCAGTTCTAAAATCATTAATTCATTTTCATTCCCTTTGCAGCATTTGCTTATGAAGGCAACTTCCTAAAAAGTTACATGATCTTCTCTTTGGGAAACCACATGTCTAGAGACACATAGACTGGATCCAAATATGAAAGGATTCACTCATTTGCACAGTTTGTTTTTATCTATCTACCGTACCTCAACGCACTGGCGTTCCTTTCTGCAGTACAAACTGATGTCCTAGTGCATTTTCAGTATCCCAGCTTCTCTGACAAGACAGGAATACAAACCATCTGCTTTTCAGAAAGAAAGGCGAGGGCTCTGCCTAATATCACTTCCCTACGGACAATCAGGTTCATGCCAATTTATTGAGGGGGCAGGAGGGAAACCTGTGCTCCTGCCTTGAGCCCTCACATGCCAAGCTGCAGCCTGGAATTTTTACAGCTCCGTCCTGAACCTCTGACAAGAAGGGTTTACAACAGAAATCTTGCCAGACCCTTAACTATAGCGACGCCACTATAATATTTATAAGTACATTATACTCTTTCCAAACATATGCGCTTATTACTTATGTCTCTGCTCCTGCCTCTCTTCTGGGGGACTTTTCTGTATAAACAAAACAGATTCTCTTGCTTACACTTAGAAAATCTAATTGCTCTGCGTCTCTAGCTGTTATACAAAAGCCCAAACAGCCAAGAGATTCTTTCAGTGCATTTACACGGCAGCGAGTCTCTACAAAAAACATAAACTTCCTTTTCCACTTTGCTCTTCTTTGCTTTCATAAATCTGCCCATTTCACTCATGTTTGGATAAGATTCTTCTTTTTAAAAAAAAGTAAAAATAAAAAATGCAAGTCTGAGGTGGATAGGCCATCAGTTACACAGCCCAGCCTTACAAGAGCTGACAATTCTGTCCCTTTAAGTAAACAGAGGAACAGAAAAGATACATAAACAAAAAGACTACTTGCAGGGCTGACAGCTTGTCTGCTCCAGCAATAGCAGGTTCCCAGGGAAAGTGATTGCCTAATAGTAATAGGGAGTGACAGGGATTTCCTAGCTTTTCCATGAACATCTCAAAGCAGTTTGGTCCTGGGCACAGATATGCCCATTTCTGCTGATGAGTTAGACAGATGTGGCCTGCAGGTGAGAAACTGCTCAAAAGTAGCTAACCCAAAGCAACACAGGTTCCCCTGCACAAGGTTTTAGCTGGATTCGAAGTCACCAGAGCTTTTAGTCAACACAGACCGGGATGTTCTTAGCTGCTTTCAGGTTGGGTTTGCATCAGGGGTTCAGATTTGGAAATCAAAGTCAAACCGATGAGCAGTCTGAGAGCAGCTTCAAGCGAGCTTAAAGCAAAATGAAATAGGATTCGATTCTGAAATAGCAGAATTTTACTGAAATCATCTTTCTTGTGAGATTTTAGCCATGTTTCAAACAGCACTTAAAATAGGTCTCTTCCAACTCTAAAACAATTGAAAATGGAACATGTAAAGATACGAATATGTAGCCTGATTCTAGTCAGGAGTGCCAGGTGAGTTTTTCACTTCAGCTGCCTTTTTACCCTGGCTAAGAAATATTTCAGTTGGGTTGTTGTATCTATTTGAATGCTTAGACAATTCAGAAATTAAACTACTTGGAACTATGGTATGTATATAGTCTGTAAAAAGGAGGTGTTTGGGGAAAAAAAGACTTTTAAGTAAGAGAGTAATACCTAGAGCACAATATATACAGGAATTGTATAAGTCAGATAAATGACTCCTGCATGGGATTTTCTAGAAAGCAGCTTCTCTGGTCGGTCTGATGCTGATGCGGTCTCTCTTATCAGGAGACAGATCAGGAGAAAAGTGTACTGGTCAGCATTTTTCTTCTACAGTTCTTCTGCAATCATAAAGAGGTCATAAACAAAGTGAAACAACATTTTCAAAGAAGCTACTATCACATAACAAAAGCACTCTGAAAATATTCTTTCCTGTTGCACTTTATTCTTTTTGAGCTTTCATTTTCTCAAATAAAGGACTTAGTTTTTGACGAGTACGCTCTTCTGTCTACACATATATAACCTACGTGATACGGCTGCAGAAAGAGTGGGGAAATAGTAGACTCAAGCTATTCTTAAATTATATGATGAGTTGTCTGAATGATTGATCTGATCATAACAGTGAGAAAATGATGGGATGTTGGAGGAATGTCTATGTTTCTAATTCTGGTAATTCTGAGGACATGAAGACAAAGTTACCTGTGGAAAAAATACATTATGGAAGACAAAGTATAACCTCTATGTGGGAAGAATTGTATTAAGATTGTTCTGTAAATATATATGGGATGTGATTCCTCCCTCAAAATATTTGCATTAAATTCTGGGGACTGACCTGAGTGGAACCTCCCACAAACCACCTCAGAACTCAGTCACTAAAGCCAAAACCTGGCATCGATAGTAGGCCTGAATTTTATTATCTGAAAATATTTCTGATCATTCCTGATTCTTCTGAATTTGGGGAACTCAAATAAGAATTAAACACTGCATTGAAATGATAAGGCATAGATATAAAGTCTAATAAATCGTTTTATTTTCCCCTTATTTTTGGCATGGATTTTGTCAGAGCATTTTTAGCCTTGGATGAACTGTATCCTGACAACCAAAATCAAGAAGTCAGGAAATTCAGAGACTATTAAGGAAAAGGAGACTGAGGAGAAAAAAACCATACAAATAGGTTTGATGACAAGGAACAAATTTCATTAAGAAGAAACCCACATGAGGAAAACCAGTTTTTACTTTGCTGTTTTAATGGACAAAGTCAGCAATATAAAACAACCAGGTCATCCATCTATTCCTGCAGGAAAACCACTGGAGCCTTCAATATCATAGTGTCAGCTGCTTTTCTATAGCCTGACCTCATGAGTTAAGAAGCATGAACTCTGCTAAAAAAGATTCCTTTGGGTTCAGTAAGACTGCCTCCTGTTTTTAAATGTGTGTGTGTGGGTATTGTGACACCTGCAGTCTGATAGAGCTGTTATTGCTCTAACTATGCAAACTAATTTAGGCACCCTGGGTTTTTTTTCAATCATGCTTAAGTGGCTGATTTTAGCCTTTGAAAACAGGAAACAAGTGCTATAATTTTAAAGAAATAATCTGGCAATCAACCCATTAAGGACAAGAAATCAAGGGTGGGTTTTTGAGGGTGGGTTGGTTGTTTTTGGGTTGGTTTTTTTTTTGAGTCAGAAGCTTAAAATTGGACACAACTCAGACATAACTTTCCTTAACTAACCCCTGACTCTTCTCAGGGCAGTAAGGAAGTGGAGGAGGCGCATGACTTAAATGGACTGAACCAGAAAATAATAAAAGAAAAACAATGCTATTCTCTGGAGAAAAGAGTGTCATTATGAAAAAATCAGTTTATTCTCAGTTAGAATAAATTTTGAAAGAAAGAAAACACAAGAAGATAATTTTCAAAGGAACTGCTCTCATAAAAAATTGATGCATGTATCATGGGGATAACATTAAAAAGGAAGCAATTATTTGAACACCATTCCCTTTCCCAGAACCTTTGCTGAAAAGTTGTAACAAAATAATCAAGTGCAGAGGTGTTTAGAAATGCAGTTAGGTTCACCTGAAAGTGATTTGGGAAGGTTTTGTTTTCCCTCCTTTTGTTAATTTATTTTGATTAACAGCTAAAATGTATTTCAGTTATAAGCAGATCTAAGTTGTTAAGTCAAACTTAGTAAATGAGAATGGCCCTCCAGGGCAAATGCTGAATTGAAGGAGAACTCATTTTGCCTTTCTGGTGCCCAGGACATAATCAAAAGCTCTGTGTCTACAGTTCATGAGTCAAATCTTGACCTCAGATACACCTGTAATTGAAAGATCATTAATAACTTTGGTCCTAGGTGTTAGAAGTTGAAGCAAAATTCCAGCAAATATCACTCTTGAGAAACCGAACCCAAATTTTTTGAGAAACAGGATAACAGGTATATGCAGCCAGCTATGTAAATCCATGACATCGTTTGTCAATGATGACATTAGGCAATGTTCCCGGGCAATGTAGGGATACAGCCGCCCTCTGTTTTATGCTTCAGACTGGAAGAACCTAATTTGACTCCTGTAACTGCAAGTTTTGAACTTGGATCTGCCTTTAATGCTTATTTGCTTAAGATGATGGACAGAAGCTACCTCTAAACTCCTGCCTATGTTCTGATGCTACTCGCCTGAGCCAGTGTACTTTCACACACAGTGTCTCCTCAGTATTATTCGACAGGCGTTTCCTGCCTCACCACTGATATGAGAACAGACCACATGAAAATGGAATGAGTCCTAAGACACCAAGTTTTTCCCTTCCCCGTCCTGGATGTTTACAAGCATTCTTTGCTGTCAAAACAATATCCGTACAAACCAGTAACTGTGCTCGGGTATTTCAGTCTAAGCATGTGGCTAGAGATATAGAGAAACACTCAGAAAACAACTTTCTTAAACAAATAAACAGCTCAGCTCTTGAACTTTATGCTCACAGTAATCTCTGTCATCATTAATCACACTCAGTGTTTGATTTAGCAGCCTAAATGGGGGCGGGGGAGGCAGGGGGAGCAGTGGAGGAGGGTAGAAAAAAGTCATAACCCTCTGTTCAAACCAGCTGAGAACTGTTTTCTTAAACATGGAATATACGATGGGCCTTACCCAGCTGCTGGGGAACACTGATCTTGTGAGGAGACAGACCTGGTATCTTTGCCATGAGTGTTACCACCAGAACACGGAGGACATTTGTAGGTAGTTGCTAAAAGCACCGAAGTCCCTTACGAGAAGACTCCACACACCAGCATAGCATCTATGGCTGTATATTAGCTGTTCAGAGTCTGTTTCTGTTTAACAAATGATAAAAACACAATCCAACTCCTAAGAAAGACAGTTTCTGCATTAAGAAGATGCTTAGGGAACAGGATCACTTCAGAAGCCTTGAAGAGAAATCAGATAAGGAGCTCACAAACTACTCTTTCAAGCAGTACCCTTACTTCTCCTAAAATGAGTCTCTCACCTATAGTCACAAATCCAGCTGGAGAAGCTGAGATAGTCTCTGTTGTCAACATATATTATTCTCATTATTCTCCTATGACACTGGAACGTTCTTGATTTATATACAAGTTATTGGAGTCAACCACATTATTTTCTTTGGGAAGGGTGAGGCTGCTAGAGAGGTTGAGTGGAGAAAGAAGTGTGGGCAAGGAAAACTGGGGGTTTTCCCCCCTCATTGACAAATAGTGCTGTTCAGCTGATGAAAACAAGCTGGGTGCTCAGACACTTCATGAAGCAATAAGGTCCACATGCTTAAGGCTAACATGAAGCAAAGGTGCTAATTACTGGCTTGTAGGTTGAAAAAAAAAAAGGCTCCACCTGCGTGCTATAACTTCTGAACCTTCATTTTCCCAGGAACAGGAAAACTATAATTTAAACAACCTGTCCCACTCATTCTTCTTTTATGAGGGAAAATTTGAATTTTAAGGCAGATTATAAGCCTGAGTGACAGAAAAAGCTATACAACCAGGTTTGCACATTGAACTGATTTAAAAATCAAATGGCTTCTAGATAGAGAGATTAGCTGATGTGTAGTGTGGGACCAGCCTTGTCCCTCATTATAGTCTCAGCCTGGACAGAAATAGATTCTGAAAATCTTTAGTCTCCTGTAAATAAGATTGCCAGAGTCCCACAGCCTCAGCAGATGGGCCTGATTCCCAGCTGCTGTAAGTCAGCCGTGGATCCTGGTATGAGACTATGGACTTTTGTATCCACTAACTTACTGCTGTGGATGAAGCTTGTTCTGCTGCTGATATGCAAGGATCACCTTGTTTGCTTGCTTTCACAAACAACACATGCTTACTGAGGAAGCTACAGAAGCTGGGAAGGTGACAGCCCTTCCCTCTCCATCCTTACTATTACGTCCCATGACACCACCGTAGCGCGATTAAACCTTGGGTCAAGTGGTGTGCTGTTGGCTCCTGCTCGTGTTGCCTTCCTCGCCCTTGCCTCTTTACACACTGTACCATTTCCTTTCTTCGACTGCCTCCTCTTGCCTTCCTTGAATTTTGTTTCAGGACGGATTTCCTTCCAGCTTCCTTCATCATTTATTTTTTCTTCTCAGAAGTCCCTACACCACAAGGACCTAGGTATGGCTGCAGCAGAGACATAGGTGAAGGCGTGGGACCAGCTGGATGTGGATACAGCCCTGCTTCCAAGGCAGCGCTTGGAGGAAAGGTAGGACTGCCTCTAGCCGGTTAGCAGTCAGCAGCACCGCAGTGTCATGCTCCTGCTTCTGACACACTTTAATTTAGCAGCTCTACATGATGGGGAAGGCAGCAGAGAAAACGCGTTCATAGGATGTGCCAGTCTAAAATCAGCAGAGCAGCGCTCTCCTTGTCAACTTGTACCCAGCTTCCTGTTTTGATGCATGATTCCCTGACTGCTATTTAATCCCAGTTTGGCTCTAAAAGGTTACAAAATACATTTTTGGCAATGGCTTTCTGAGATTCCTAGCAAACAAAACTTGGTTTTGGGAAGATGCCGAGTTCTAATAAAGCTCTTCAGGAGAAACGTTTTCTAACTATAGCGACTATGACCACTTACTGCATTTAAGCACTGATGTTGGAAGTAAGCTGTTATGAGATAAATGGATACACACTTTTCTGGAAATGATTTATTAGTACAGTTGTCACCAAAAAGACTACCACCCTGTGGGACAGCATGACCCCTGGATAAGATTAGACATGAGGCCCAAGCTGAAATAGCTCTTGAATTTAATTCAGAGAATTATGCCCTTTCACAACTGAAACTAGAATAATAGGAGACTTGGAAGTAACAAGTGCCACCAGATAATTTCTCAGATACCACTAACCTGGAGATAATTCTGTAATGTAGTATTTTAAGCCTAAGGAATCATATGGAGTAGATCTCTTCAGAGTCTCCAAATAGGCAGGTATGCAGCCTCTGATACTAGAGTGAGATATAAGATTTTAAGGAAGGTAAAATTAAACAATTACAGTAATATTTGTGATACAATCCTAATAATTTGGGGAACAGGAAAACATATGGTATTAGAACACTACTCCACGGTTTCTGGTTGCACCAGAAATTTCATCTGGTTGGTATTGTTTTCAGCTTGAAGGTGGTGATGGGGGTGTCTTCCTTTTTTTTAATACATATTTGGTTTTTAAAGAGGTGTCACATCAAGTAGAATTTTCTGTGATGTTCCTGAATGTCTGGGTAAGATCATCCTGCAAATTGAATGTAACAAGTAGCAATGGACATACCCTGGATCCAGCATACAGGTCCCTCATGTATATACACAGAAAGATCCCACAAGGTGTAAGTGGACTCAAGATCAGCAGTTTCTTAATTTCATAGCTTTGCAAAGTCCATTGCATATTCTGAATTTTGCTGTAATCCAAGGGGTGCTTTTTAATCAATTAGCAAGATCTCAGAGGATTTCTCAGAAGTATAGCAGTGATAAACAGACCTCATGTTAGGAAGTATTTTGTTAAAACCATTGGAAAGCAAATGTTTCATGTCCTAGCTTCCTCACGTTCCAAACAATGTTTAGGGCGTACAGTAAATAAAATCTAAATACAGCCAATACATATGATTCTTACTTGACTTCTATCAGAAAATGCTAGGAGACCAATTTGTATTAGTTTTCACTTTGCACCCAAACTGTTTCTTTGTAGCACACTCTCTCTCCTAGGTCAGATCTAATAGAAATATGGTTGCATGGCAATACCTATTTACTTATAAATCCACAAGTATTCTACCCAGATAGCCATAGGCGAACTTTTTTTTTCCCCCCAGAAAAATCAGGCTACTGACTCCTACAAAGACATGAGGCATGAGCTTCAAATAAAACAAGAAGAGGTTAGCAAAGGTTTGGATAATTTCCATGTTAAAATGGTTGGGTCTAATTCACTCAGATGCTAGACCATGTAAGACTGTAAGATGCATAAAACTTTTAAAATACATCACAAATTGACTAATTAAATCTTGGAACCACTGACAGATATCATTGGAAAGATGTCTCTGGGGTGAGAAAAAAGAAGACTGGGAAAGCATGACAGTATCCATTTTTACAAAAGAGGCAGAAGAGGAAAAGAGCAATTTTTACACTACAGCTCCAGGTTGCTGGAGAAATGCTAGAACAAATAATCAACAAACCATCTGTAAATACCTAGAAAATAAACAATGTGATAAGCATGAGCCAGTTTACATTTGCCAGAACAAACTGTGCAAAACCAAAGCAATTCCTATAACCACATAACAGAACTTGCAGATAAAGAAGTCATAGTTTTTATATAGCTTGTCTTAAGAAATGTACCAGACAGTATGACATGATGTGCTCCACCGAAATTTATGGAAGCGTGGACTAGGTGAAAGGAAAATACAATTCTCTTTTCAGGAGGGACCAATCAATGGTTAAAGAGTCTTTCCTACATCAAGTATTACTCAGTATTTTCATTAATGATCCAGGAAATGAAAAAAAAAAAGTATTTATCAAATATCAAAACCAACTTATTCGCCAAATTTGAAGATGACACCAATTAAGACAAACTCTTAGTGCACTAGAGGACAGAAAAGACACCATAATCCTCCTGCATTGGTGTTAACAGTCAGAAAGCCATAGGACACCGCCCACAGGGGAGAGAGCTATTTATCTCCTCTGTACAGGAATAAACTGCTGCATGAACAACAGATAGAGAATGGGTGCCTAAGAACTATTTAGGTTGGAAAGAACTAGGGGTTATGCAGTGGATCATAGGGTGAACGATGTCATTGTCCAAATGACACACAAGAGTAGCCTGCAAAAGAAGATACACAGTCTGCAATAGACAAGATTCTCCTTCCCCCTGTCAGAGCTTGTGAGGCCTCAGCTACTGTATCTGAGTAAAAATGTTGAGCATTGAAGACTCCACAGGAGAACTACAGATTAAAAGTCCAGAAAATATGTCTTAGAGGACAGATTGAAAGACTTGAGGTTATTTGGTTACTGAACAGAGGATGGAGGGAACATGGTAATTGTCTTAAAATATACAAAAGCAAGCTGCAAAGAGAAAGAACATGTTTTCTATGCCCTTGGCATATAGGACTAGATTAATGGAAAGATTTAGATTAGGCATTAGCAAAGGCTTCCTAATAGTATGAATAGTGAAGCTCTGGAGTAAACACATGAGGAGACTGTGGACTCTTCATCGTGAAACTTTTTTAAAAAGTGATCAAACATGTGTAAGACATGATAAAAATATGGTTGGTACTGTCTTTTCTTGTCAGTCATTTTGAAGTCCTCTTTACTCATGCGATCCTATGAAACCACAGTCCACAGAAAACTTATTGGCTATGAGGTCATGGTCTCTAGACCTCTACAAAACAGTGCATCTCTGTAGTACAATTCTCAAATAAAAGTCTAATGGTAAGGGCAGACAGTGGTCCACAAAAAAATTTGAGGTTTGGCAGTGGTCAGTTAGCTGAAAAAGCTTGGAGATACTGACACAGGCCCTACCTCAAAGTCTGAACTCATTTTACATCCCAACTTTATTCAGCCAGAATCTCACTGAAATATGGCAAAAAGAAAACTCTCCCCCCACCCCCCTTTTTCTTTTTTTAAACTCATGGAAACCAGGAAATTCTCCCATTTTTGCCAGCGGTACAATTTTTATTTTTTTTTTTCACACAACTAAGGTGGAGTAACTTTAACCACCCAAGATGTATAATTATCACCCTGAAATGCACTGCCTGGAACATATTATTGCTGTCATGAAATGGAATTTATACACAGTAAGGAAACAGTTAGCCCCACAGATTTACTGGACATTATCGGCAGGGCTATGACATCAAGGGCAGCCTATCCAACAGCTCCAAGCGAGCTCAGCACTTACAAACCATTTCGTGCTTCTAAGTACTTATTACCAATAAAACAAATGTTATGACTGTGTATTTTTAGGTAGTCCAGTTGATTTGTCAGCCAGTCTTTTGTACGGTGAAGAGGTCTGTGTGGCATGATGAGGCTAACTTGGAGAACTTGAAGGCAAGGTGTTTTCTTACACAGCTTTGGTTCTGCATTTCAGGAGCTGCTTTACAGCAGCACTGCTGAAGCAGAAGGTCACACGCAGAATAAAACCACTGCAAACAATCATTTCTGCTGATGGAGAATGAATCCTCATGCTGCTTCGGCATTTATGGGTATCAATCTGCAGCTGTACTCAAAGAAGAGGAAAGAACTCCTGGATATTTCTGCTGCAGCCCCCACCACAGTAAGCCCCAACAGGCAGGCAGTGGTTGTGGGTGTCTCTGTTACACCTATCCTGGTCTGACGGAGACGCTCTGAGCAGCATCTCGGAAAGGCTCCAGCTCACCAGCACCAGACAGACCTCACCACGCATTAGGATCTGGCGAAGTTTTAGAGCCATGACACATTTTGGCAGGTTGGCATCCGGCGGTTCAAATGCACCTGCTTACAATTAGTTACAAGAAATTCCACATAAAATACCTCATTGCTTGGATCAGGGTACCTTGTTCACATACTCATATTTTAACCCTTTCAGTATCCCAGTTTTGTTGAAGGTTAGCCACAGAGGTTTCCCTTAACTTTCCTTGACCTTTTCTTTGTCAGGGCTTCCCTTTTAAGAGTTCAATTTAAGGACCTGATATTGAGGACAAAAGAAAAAAGCCCATTAACAGCAGTGCAGGAGGCTGAATTGGACTGTCTGAGGACAATTAAAGTAAACATAACCCACCAAACATTCTCTGTCATTCTGAGTAGAGATGGATTAACTCCTAATATGGAGTTAATACTCTTCCAAAACATACAATAGCATTTCCTTGTACTACTGATTATGACAATAAAACAACTGTGTTTGGAGAGGAAATGAAGAAACACCAGAAATCACCTGGTTGCTCAATACACGTGCATTATTGAGCTATAAACTTCCATTTTTGGATACCATTACCACATTCTGCTGCTACACTGATGTTTTTAATGCCTCACAATATGAACTTTAAGAGGGACAGACTGCCTGGTTTATATACTATTGCAGGGAATAGAGATTTTTACTGGGACAAAATAATGAACTATCAAACAAGCATGCTCTAATTGTAGCTAATAAATAGTCACAAAATCCTGTTAACTCCAAAAGCCTGGGGCAAAAATTTATTTATTTCAGGAAAATAAGAAATAAATTAATTTGGGATAGGATGCACCTGGAGGAAGTTTAGCTCTAACTGTTGGCCCAAACCAAACATGAAGGATGTCTGGATCCAGTTCCATATTTGTATTCCATCTTGCTTCTATCTCTATAACATGATGGAATGGGAAAAGCCAAGTGCCAGATCTAAGAATACAGAATATTTCAAGGATTAATATAAACCCTTTTTCTTCTTCAATGAAACATAGAATATCCTTGTAGTCAACAAGGCACAAAGTGGATGCAAACATAAGCATATGAAATTTAACTCTCTTCATCCATGTTCCATTTTTTTTGACAACACTAACTTTACATCCCTAACTGCATTATTTTCTCAAATGAAAGAAGAGTAATGGTCAGCAATATCACAGCCCTATAGCAACAAGAGATACAGAAAAAAGATTGAGTACCAGCCTTTCTAAAAACCCTTCCACCCTGATTAAAAGTGGGTAAGGAGATTCGTTATCACAAAAATATTTGTGCTGCTGGTCCCCCATTCTTTTTATTTTTCATTTAGGACTTCAGTTAATTTGAAAAAATATCTGACATTTAGACTGAACGGGCATTTAGAATTCAATACATTGACAATGAAATCAACTCTTTCTTGTAAAACCATGGGATTAAAACCAAACTATTTTGCATCAATCTTTTTTTTTCTTTTTTTTTTCATCATTAAGGTCAAAATAATGTGGTATGTTTATCCTTCCCTACTCTAGCTGGCAACCCTCCTGCTTCCTTTCTCCAACTGGAGGGGAAGGTGAGAGGCTGCTTTGCATTGTCTGGCAGGGGACGTTTGTCTCATGGGAGAGAAAATGCCTTCCTACAGACTACAAAAAAAGTCTTGGTAGACAGGATATACAGCACACTCCATGTAAACTTCATTTTGATGTAATTAAGTGAGACTCGCGAGGCACATCACTTTATGTGTTACTAAGTTTGCTCTGGCATACTCCAGGAGCTAAGCTCATCTGGGGCCAGAGAGCAAGGAAAAGGCTGAAGATTGCAGACTTCCGAGTGCAAAACCACCTGGTAGGTTTTGGATGCTTAAACCAAATTGTCACCTATAAAGGCACAGACTGGTTTAGGCCATGTGGATCTCGATGGCATCAGTGTTAGAGAAGCTATCTGATACACTTAGATAGGTATTGGTGGATCTATAGAAGAACACATAAGGAGGACTGGAAAGAACACAGAGGTCCCTCACAATCTTAGACAGTTAGTAATAGGGTTAATCCAGAAAACAACTCTGATGCTTTAGAAAACTTTCAATATAGCAAAAAAACCCTAAGAATCGCTACTGCAGTGTGCCAGAGGAAGGGAACAGGAAAATTACTATCCACAGCTTTAATCACTTCAAACTTCCTATCATCAAAGCAATACAACCAAAGTATTTTTTCATATCTAGCCCACAGAAGTCAGATGCACTTAGAGTATATGTGTGTGTATATAACTCTCATCAAAGTCAGTGCGAGTTCTGCAGCCTCACAAAGGGGGCACAGACTCCTGACTTGAACCACTTTAGCCACAGAAATTACAGAGAACTTATCATCTTGTCACTAGTCTCTTGGGGTGCCTCTGTCTCCCATTCAGTAGTTCAGGTAAAACAATTAAAAAAAAAAAAAAAGGCAACAGAAAAGCTCTGAGGTTTTATTAAACACTTTTATGTAGAGCAGGGTTCAACAAGATGTTTGCTACTCCAACAAAGATTTATGCCAACAAAAGCCAACTTGGGTCTTCAATATAAACCAAATCCCCCTATATTTATTGAGCTTAGAGGATTCAGTATCACATTCATGTGAACCTAATAGCTGAAAGGATGGAATCTATAACTTATATTTCTCTCCCTATAATTCTTGTTGACTTGACATAGTACCACTCCCTCCTAACATACTCTTATTTCCCCAAAGCTTGAAATTCTGGTGAGAGCTGTAACAGCATCTCAGTCCAACAGCTTTCTGATTTCTCCCTCTTCATATAATGATTTCCCTGAGTTCTGTGCTTCCTTGACAGCTCTTTCTTATTACAGAGCTTTCCCTACCTCATTACTCAATATCCTATCCTATATTGTCCTTGAACACAGAGACCCCCCTACCTCCCCCATTTCAAGTCTCAGTAGGAGCCCATGACTCATTTTTATACTCTCTCCCCAGGAGCCATGAGTTTCCCAGGTGCATTTCATAAGGGAGAAAGCAAATGGTTTCTTAGGCAAAAATATCTTTCAGGTGAATGCACATCAAGGTAACAGACAAGCAGCACAGAGGAACCAGACTTACCTTTCCCATTGTTTACTTATTCCCAAATCTAATTCCCTGCATAGGCTGCATCACCAGTTCCTCCAATTCCTCTTGTTTTTCACAGTTGGCCTGTGCCTTCCTATATCCTCTTTCCTCTTAATTTTAGCATGCTTAGGAGAAGCAAATCACCCTGAAGAAATTCCTGGGGGAAAGTCCTTATGCAGCTATGTAGCACATAAAGAGGAGCTTGTTTGCTCAGCTTATTGACGAGTAGAAACTTTGCCAAGCTATAAAGGGCAAGAGTGTTACTGCTTGATTACAGACAGCTGCTTTACACTGTTACAAAAGTCAGTTTTGCTGAATATTTGATTTTTGGCTGTTTTTTTCATAACTATTCTGTAAATGCTTGTGAAAACCTCCAAAGCAACAGCTTAATAAATAGTATTTACCATCCTTCTTTTCCTATGGGAGTCATTGTTACATTATCCTTACAGGTGTTTTCCTTATAGCAGCCCTGCTATGCAAAGTGGGGATCAGCAGATCCACTGCATCATTTTCCTTCTCCTTTTACTTGTGCTGTGGTGTCAAGATTGTTCTGCCTTCCCTGCCTGGTGCCTTCTCTGATCTCTCTTTCACTGGTAACAAGAGTCTTTCCATTCAATTCCTAGTGTATCGTAGAGGGATTTATTTTCAAAGGTGCCTAATTTCCTGTCGCCTGTTGTGATGGATCTTCCTAGAAATCACTATGGTCAGATCAGCACGCTGCGACCTTGTTCCCCTATCAAATTTCCTTGGCATTAGAAAAGAGTGATGGAACTCCAACATGAGCCAACTTGGGCAATTTTCTTAGCTGGTATCGTCAAATAAGTTCATTCCTCCATACTAAGTTCCTACAGAAGTTGAACTTACAGGGATACACAGGGATTTCTACTACAGACTGAGAAAACTTCGATCTCCATCATTCCATCTGAAATTAGCAGAAATATTACGAATTTCTCCAGGCCTCATAGATGGCTTCTGAAAGGCACAAGACTCAGCAGAAGTGTAAAAGAGGAGAGCATGAAACAGAAAGGAAAAGGAAAGGAGGAGAGGAGGCCTTCTGTAAGAACAGCTGGAGAGAGAGAAACCCGTCAACTGCATCAGGGTGGCTGTGCTGGCTGCCTCCAGCACTCTCCTCGGAGTCCGCGCAGGTGCCGGGGCTGCTGCGACCTGGGGGCTGATGGCACGAGTGATGAATCACACGCTGCAGTCAGCGCTGGCCGGTGACCTCCAGGTGGGAGCCCTGCCCGAGTCAGGGGTCCTTCAGCGGCCACGGGAGTGCAGTGCAGATGCACATGGCAAAAGAAGATAGATGAAATATATCTCACTGGAGGTGTGAGGTATGCTGTGCTCCCACGCACAGACAGACACGCGCAGACCGTGCCGCTGTGTTAAAACCTAGGTCGGATACAGCAGGTTTATGAAGCACGTTAGGAAGGAGGTCAATCCCTTGTATTTTGCAGAGTGGGAAAATGGGGTGCAGGTGAATGGAATGACCAAGATCACCCAGGAAACATCTGGCAAGGCCAGGAATTGAAGCTGGTTCTAGCCTGGTGCCTACATATGGGTTTGGTACAAGATTATCCATTCTGGCCTGTCATGTAGAAGAACAGACATTTTACAAGCAACCTTTCCTAACAAGATTTTTTTTTTCTATTATTATTCCTCTTAAAATAATCCTGCCATTAAAACACAAGTGAATTCACAGGCATAAAACTCCATTTAAATAACATTATATTGACAGAACCTGACACAAAGCCTGGAAATTCAGAGTTATGGTTGGCATCCCCTGCTGAACTCGAGTCACTGTACTTTTTATTTTCCACATGAGCATTAGTGTCAGCCTTAAGTGTGGATTTCCTGACTTTTTCAGCCTGTGTCACAACCTTCACTTTATTTAAACACAGAATTTTTCCTGCAAATATCTACTGAATAGGTCACCAGAATTACAGTGTCATTTTGCTGCTTCTAAAGTAATATCTGGCAAATAAACTAAGAAACAATACAAATCTTGATCCAAAGGCCTAACCAAACCCAGTCCTAAATTTTCTGGCTTTATGAAGAAGAAAAAAGATGGGTCGAGGGTTTCCTTAAAAAGCAAAGAAATAAAAGGGTTTTTGTCTCTTTCTGTCCATGACTGGAAGGAGAAATTAAAAAACAAACAAAGGTCTTCTCTCATTGCTTTGCTCTGCTTTTGCAAAGGCAGGGAGTGCAGACAGTTCAGTCATGGTCACATATCTGAGCAAATGCTGTTTATCAGATAAACCCCCTGGAAGATCTGCCAGGGCTTTCATCAGTGTGCTGAATTTTTGGCCATGACGAATTAGGCAGGCAATTACAGTTCCTGGTACACGCAAAAGGGCGATGTAGAGTTAATATGAGCTGTGGAGTAATTAGTACGGTGGAGGAACACATGCATTTTACCGTCAACATGCCGTGTTCTCCCTGCTAGTTGACAGGCACATGTCCAGATAAATGGCATCACGTGCACTTGGCATGTGCCCAGCTGATATGCTGGGTACACAAAGAGTTCGATGCAAGCAGACCTATCTTATGAGATCAGGACTCAATGTGCATGCTCACGCCTGCATACATGCACACTGTCATGTGCACCTGATGGAGGCGGGCTGAAGGATGGCAAGGATAACACCAGCAAAGAGCATACTGACTCAGGAGCAAAATTAGTACTCCAGCCCCATCTCTGAGGTGATGGAAGGTCAGGTGACGCGTTGGCTGTTTGGTCCTGCAAAGCCAAATCTGGATCATGAGTGTGACAGATTATTATTATTTATATATTAAATACGATTAATTATAATTATCCATTCACCAGCCCTATGACATACCACCAATATATCTGTAATGCCTTCTCTTTAAAGCTTCCTTATGTCAAATCCCCTAATTTGGACCTTTGGTCTATATTTTACCAATTAAAAGTACACATGTGCTGGGACTACTCAGCTGCATCTGTACAGGACTGAAGACATCAACACGGCTTTGCTGCTTATAGTTTCACTGAGCCCTGGCCCACAACCCAGGAGACTCAGGGATCAGCTTCTCCTTCAGCAGACACTGACACAGCATACAAGCTTCTCTCCCTGTGCCAGCCAATAGTCTGGTCCAGAGAGCTGGAGAGGATGAAGGAAGAGCTCAGAGCAGCGTCTGAGTCCCCTCCTCTGCTGGCAGCCCCCCTAGGGTGGGCAGCATCCCTCCTCCCCTGCACCCCAACCCTCTCCCGCCCCAGTGCAGCCTTCTATGACACGCATGGGTTTTATGACTGTTGCAAGGGATGGAGATGCAAAAGAGAAATCCTAAAACTTCAATCCATCCTTCTGGGGTTTGATCACCCAGGTCTAAGTCACCGTCCACTAACGCTGTGGTGCAAATGCAGGGGATCACTGTTCTCTTCAAATTATGCTAATTTCACATTAGCCCTTTAACCTACGAGTACCTAAACACATGAGAATGCCCAAGGAATGGGCAGAGTTTAGGCCCTGGTACTACCTTCGGCAAGCACATGTACAGGCTGCACTTGCATAGATTGCGTTTGTACAGATTGACACAAACAACTAACAATTCCTCATAGCAATTCTTTACCACGTTTGCTCAGATTCTGTTGCAACTGGCAGACACCAAGGCTGATTTCCCTCTGTATTAAGACCATGTCTAAATTAAAGTACTCATTGCTCTGAGATGGTAAATTGCAATTTTTAGGTGTTATTTAAGTTTATCAGAATTTTTCTTTTTGCCTAATTCCCAGCTTCTCAAAAACATGGCTCTAGAAAGTAGCCCGGTGGTAGAAAACTGGGAAGATTATATCTTTATTTCTCTCAGACATAGCCTGGTATTTTAAAACAAAATACTAGATAAAGACTACTTCTATCACTTACGCAATTTCTAAAGTCTGTATGAGAAACTACAGGAGTGGGTCCAGTTCATATAATCCTCTTTAAGATAGAAAATAAGACAAGTCCTTATCACATATTTTACATAGAAGATCACTGTATACTGTGGCTCATTTAAGGCTTGGTAGTGAAGCTGCAATGTTGAGATCAAAGTATTATTCAAAAACATAATCTTCTTCTTTTAAGAAGAATCTGTAGATTATGCAGTGTTTGCTGGGTATGCATAAACAACCAGCTTCATGAAACCTAATCATTTAGTAGTCTTGAGACAATGCTACATTCTTATAAAGCTTGTCTGTGACAACTCGTCATTATAGAAGAAATTACAGCTAAACTAACACGTCCTTAGGCCTGATCACTGAAAGGTCTATTCTCAGTTTAAGATCACATTCTGCTTTACACAGAGCAAAAAAAAAAAAAAACTTGCTGTAAAGCCAAAAGAGAAAAACACACCCCAGACTAAGGACAGCATACACTTGGGCTTATGTATGTCTACAACACATCCCAGTATGGGGATCTGTAGGTCTATTAACAAGATCCAGAGGACAAAGAGGCCAAACACTGCATTTCAGTTGTTTTGGCGTGAGAGAGGCGTGCAAGTCTGCTGGGACTAGAGCTGTCCCTGGAGTCTGCAGCTACACTTGTTTCCCCAGCACCAGAAATATGCAGCACAGAGCTGGCCCGGCACTGCTGACAACTGTGGGAAGCTTGAGGGAATGAGCAGCCATGGCCAGAACCATGCATGTAGCACATTTTTGCAAGATCTCAAGACTTTGTTCACTCTGGACCAAGCCAGGGATCTCAGTGATTAACTCCTGTCTATTTGGTGAGGAAGCTGGCATCTGATTTCCTCTGTGGGCATGGCCTCTTCTCCAGGGTGGCTAATATAGGATTTAATAATATTATCAACTTCACATCTCTATTAGTGCTCAAGCACAACTGTATACAGTCTTTTTTTCTGCTGTGTCCTTCTTTTCTTTTTTATAAGCAATTAAAAAGGGGTGAGATTGTCATACCATTAGGTTCCAGGACTGCTTTCACAGCATGAATATATAACTACATATAGAATCAAGCAGCTCACTGAAGTTTCTTCACACAGAGGTCCCAAAGACAGAGCAAGCAGAGGAACAAAAAGCCAAAGCCCATCTCATATTTCCACGGGGGAAGTGCACGGTGCTGTGTGAGCACTTCCCGCATTGCACAACGGTGGTTCCTGCTTGGAGGCAGCTGTAATGAGCAGGCAGACTGTGGCAGGAGCAAGCCTCATCACCTTGAAACACTGCCTTAAAAATTCATATTTGGGTTCGAGTGTCTGTAAGGGCTGTGAAGCCACTGGCCAGGAAGCAGATAACACCTGTCAGTCGAGTTCAAACCACCTGCAGGGACTGGGTGGGAGTGAAGCCTGTGCACCCCAGGCCCCAGGTCCAGCTGCCGCCTGGCACCCATGCTGGCCCCGACTCTCCTCCCACATCAGGAGACCCATTGGTACCCAGCAAGGGAGACTCCAAACCATAGGCTCTCGGCTGGGAAAAGAAAAAGTGGCAGAAGTTTTTTAATCTGCAGGATACTCTTTTCCTCAATACATAATGTTGCGAAATCCAGTTTCATGCTTTTGCGATTAGTAACCCACATGCAGTGCTTGTTCCTAAAATTACATCGGAAAGACTTAAGGACACGATGCATAAACATGCATGTTAGAACATAGAGGCTGTTCCCAAAAAGGTAAAAAAAAAATCTATTTTTTCTCAAATCCAGAAACTTTGACATCACATGTATGCATAAGAGATTAAGTGAAATGCCAAAAGTAACAGTTTCAATTGGATTTCATTACTCTGTGATGAGGTTGTCCTCTGTTATTTTTGGTATAGCTCTTAATGAGCTGAGCAACCATGCCAGTCTAATAAGCATTTGCTTTAGAGTCTTTCTTTAATTTAGAAAAAACTGTTTTTGAAAAATCGCAATCCATTCTGAAGAAGGAGTGACATAAAAGACTCAGTTCCAGAGCAGAACTTTCCTTTTGTGTTCACATTTGTGTGGATAAGAGGGTTATGTTGGTGACCTCCCTAACATTTCCTTTTTTTCCTTTTCTTTTTTTCTTCTGGATTTCCGCGAAGCATGAACTGTTCTTTTAATGGTCTGGAACTAGAAGTTTCAGGGGGTGGAGGTGAAGAAAATGGGAGAGAGGAAAAATAATTTCACACTTAATACCTGATAGGGTGGGTCATTTTTGCAGAATGGAATATGATTTTTTTTAATTTCTTCACTGAGTAATATACATTTGTCCCATGTTCCTTACACCTCATTCAGACATGAATGTCTCCTTTCTTCACGTACGCTGGAGAAAGATGTCTTCACTTTGGAAAAGACTAAGTTAGACAAATAAGAAGGAGATTCTCCGAGCATTAAATTCCTTAACAAAAATGGCATATTTCATAACAGAAATGAAAAATCAAAAAGACCTCTCCATGTCTCTGGATGAATTCTGTGTCTAAATGAGTGCCACATGTCAGGGCTTCTCATGGAGAAAGGGGAATTTTTCTTTCCGAATCTCACATATGGTACACAGTCTAAATCAGATGGAGATAAAAATGCAACCAAACTATGCACGGTTTCATTATGTGGGCTCTTAGGATATTAATGCTGCCTGTTTATCAGAAAAAGCAATTTTTTAAAAAATGAAGAAAATAGTTTACATCAACTAGGCCCACTCTTTGCTTTCACAGTGAGATTATTAGTGGTGAGGTAAAATGTAATCTCATTAAAGCATGATTTAATTTCCACTTCAGATCTTTTTCCACATGCTGCAAGTGATATTCATCATGAGACCTGAAAATCCATGAAGAGTTTGTTTTCAATACTTCAGGAACCTTGTCATTCTCAAGGTCATGGGAGACCTTTCGATGTATCAGTGCAATGATGCTACCCTACAACTGGAGACCTTGGATGGAGGACTTCAAGTGCAAAAGACAGCAGGATTAGGTCCCAAGTCTCCCTGTTTACCTCCTTAATCAGCTTCTTCACAGAGTCCGGAAAGTTCATGGTGGGCCTAAATCCCTTGTTTAAAAATACAAAAAAGTTAGGAAAAGGGAAAAATTTTATATTTTTTTAACCAGTGTTTGAGAAGCAAGACTATATAACTAAGAGTATATTACCTTAAAATCCTCACAAATAATGATGTTAACATATATCTTTCTAAAATAAAACTCATTCTGATATTCCTTCAGAGCTAACCATACAAAAAAAATCCCCACATGATTACCTCTTGTTTAATAAATTACTTTTTCTACTTACCCTGCCTTTCAGTCTTCCAGGAATAGCCTGGCATATGCTCGGGTGTCTGTTATAAATGGAGATTAATAAAGCTTATGTTTTAAAGGAGTTTAATAAAGTCCAGAACAAATTAAACCAGAAGTAGCACAACAAAAAGCCTATTAATACTGCTACACCAGGGACCTCTTAAAGGCACATAGCTTTGGTGTATTCCAAGTTTCATCTCATGCAGTACCTTGAACAGGATGTGGGTTGAGAAGGTTTCACAACGCGTCTGGGTCACAGTAAATCAGTCGTTAACTTTTGGGTTAGTTTTCACTGAAATTGTCAAATGATCATTGTTCCCAATTTGATTTCTAGAGCATTTTATTCCTTTATTAGATGTGTATGTCAGGGCACACAATGACACACACTGCGTTTCATTTGATCTACCTCTACAGAGTCAGTTAGTAAGTTTAATTATTCTAATAATAACCCTCACAATTAGGAAATGTTTCTGCCCCAGTGTAGTACTTATACCCTCTTGGACCACCCAAAATAATTCCTTGTACCATGAAAATGTAATATTACTTTCAAGTTAGACATTTGTTACTTTGGGAGTCAAAGAATAGAGTAGGATGCAGAATATATCCCTGGGATGAGAAAAAGGAGAAGAGAAGGAGCAATTCAGCCATGTTCATTTTAATTATCTATTAATATTTAGGGCACTTCACTGAATTTGAGATGAAGAACAATTACATGAATCAAAATGCTGAACTAGTTTGCTGCTTAGTTTGCATTTTCAAAAAGCTGAATATATTTATTAAAATTTAATTAAAGTTCAAAACAACAAAAGATAGAAAATAACTTTTGAATATGAGTAATCATTCACAAATAGGAACAATTATGTAAAGGAAGCAAAGGCAAATATGACCATATCATATAGTAAATTTACTAACAACTCAGCAAAAAAGTATCCCATGCACAACCAGAGCCGTGTTAAGTCAGCTGGCTATTTACAGTTAGGTATCTGGGGCTAAATCCACAAATGGTGTAGGTGTGGTGACTCTTCCTTTTGCCATAGCTAACTTTTGGGGCCAGTGTTAAATCCACCATATTGACAAGTCCCTCCCACCATGAGCAGGAAAATGGGCAGCACAGAGCAAGGCTCATAGGGCAGCAGCAGGGACACCCATGGAGACAACACAGGTTAAGGAAGGAGGGAGCATGTCTGGCATCCTGCACTGAATTAGGCACCTGTGAAAAACTGGTCTTCAATTTCTTGCACTAGGAACCCAGCTGTGTGTGTAAAGCAGTCATGGTTTCTCTTGAATAACAGCTGGAAGAAGCATCAGCATAGCTCATCTTATATACAAGAACCTGAGCAGCAGGCCCTCTTCCTGGGTGCTAAGATACAACCTAACTTGGAGCCTGATGTTCTTCACATCTCTTAAAGCTGGGACACTGGACAGTCCAGCATAGAAAATACACAAGGGCTGGTGAGAAAGAAAAAACAAGACAATGCATTACTTGTGACTTAACAGTGAGGGCAGTCTTGCTGGGAGAGGAAAGACATGGATGATGGCCAGACAAGCTTATGTAACACAAATTTCTATCCTATTAGGTTCGCACACACAGAACAATACATACCTACCTTTTATTGACCTTCCTTCACCTCTCCCCTTGGAGGCCCTTCTCAACTCTCCATTCATTCTCCATGAATTCTAGGGAGTTTTCCATCCTCTGATATCTCATGCTTTTGGTAACCTTCACTCAGCCTCTCTGGACTTAGCTCCCTCTCTCTCCCATCATTGTTGCTGTTTGAATGAGACGGACAAGTCACTCACTCCAGGTTCTCCCCTTCTTTGTTCTTCTCACGCAGCCTTCTTGCCTGAAGTGGAGCATCCAGCTCATCCACTCCCCAGCCCAGCTCTCCACACGACACTGTAACACGCAGCTACAGACCAACTGTGAGCTATTAGAAAGCACACAGTGTATATTGAATTCCTTTGCTGTTAGGGTCAAACTTTTTTCCGAATACCACATTCAGCAAGAACACTATTCCTGAAAACTGTTCTTCACGTGAAACTAAAGACCCTATTCTGCCATGCTTTCTTCTTTCAACAAAGAAAATTATAGCATGATAGGAAATAGGTTGGAAGAGATGTCAAAAGATTATTTGAAGAGATATCAAAAAATCCCAAAACTTTTCTCCTCGACACAAGCTGGAATCAATTTCATCTGAGCTAATCCTGATAGGATGTGTGTGCAACCTATTGTTAAACATCTCTAGTATAGCAAATCTGCAGACTTGCTCAATATTACATTTAAGACCTCAGTTATCTTTACAACCGGGAAGTTATTCTGAATGTATTACTTAAATCAGTCTGGAATACAGTTTATTCTTTTCCCCTTCTAGATACCTTTTATGTGTTTAAATACTGTTATTGTGTCTCTCCTCAGTCTCATTTTCCAGATAAACAAACTCATTTTTTCCAGTCTTTCCCATATCTCAGATTTCCTAGCCTAGTCTGGATCCTTCTCAACTGTTTTATGTCTTTCTTGGCATACAGTACCCAAAATGGTCACAACTCTCCAGCTGAGGCCTTGAGAGAGGAAAGATGGAGTGGAAGAATTATTTCAAATAGGCCTACCAAAACGAATTTGACTCATTTCACAGCGAAGTGTGGGTCTTGGTGAGTGAAGCTGGCACAATAACAGTAAGATTTTCAAAAGTTCTTAGTATTTTGTTAACTCCTGTTTTTTTACAAGAATGGTAGAAGTTTTGGTACTTTTTGAAAATCATAGCCTTCAAATGAATGTTAGCAGCATTATGTAGAATCAAACTGTCATTTGCAATGAATATCCATGAGTAAGGGATGGCCAAAGGCTGATGTCAGCTCTTATATCTGATGCTACTAATCATTGAATGTGCTCCTATAATTTTTAGTTGGAGGATGAATTTCAATCCTGATCCTGCAAAAGACTGTATACACCACCTAAGCCATATTTATGCATAGTATTAAGGGGGGCCCTCTGCAATGGGATTAGCTTCTGCTATGTAGAAAACCAGATGGCTTTATAAGGTGGAAGTGAAGACAGAAGAAATTTGGGGGTTCCCAGAAGCTATAAAAAATTTTTACTTTGAATATTGTTTTAGCTAAAAATAGTTCTCATAGGAAAAAAACATTCTCTCTTTGTCTAACACTTTCCAAAATGGAATAAAACCTTTAAATGCGCTAAAAGTTTTTATACCATGGTATTCTACAAGGTTTTAAATTATAGGTTCCTGATTCTTCCATCCCTAAACAGTAGCCAAATATAATAATGTAGGGAATATAATGCCAGTTTAGCAGGTTTGGAAATAATGTTGTTGTGTTTCTTAATACAGAGCACTTTCACATGCTCCTTTCTGTGTGACTTTCAAGAATGGTGATGTGGCAATGTATAGTTGGCAAGGTACACTCCATGACAACGGTTAATTAGTAAATAAATGATCCCAGGCCCATTTCCACTGAGTTCCAGTTGTAATAGCACAGTATGCAGGTTTAAGCTCCAAGCTGACTAATTCTAATAGTTATAAATGAAATGTTGCTTTGCTTTGATATATCCTTTAATTTCTTCCCTTGACAAGCAACGGATCCAGGATCCAGATATAGTTCTGGTCTACAGCACAGTGACTCTAAACTCTAGCAACAGCTAGTGAAACTCGTTGAGATGGTAAAACAATTTATACATTTACAAATTATTTTAGAGAACAAACTGAAGCTGTTTATTCACAGAAGATCTACATAAGGAGCCAGGACTGTCCCCCCGCCCCAGCCTGTATTAAACCTACACAGAGAAGACTCCCGTACATCCTGATCCTGACATCAAGCACGAGAGGCTATAGGAGCTCACACAGGGATTCACCACATCATGCTGTCATTTCTAGCAGGAATTTATGCTTTCCTCTTTGACTTTGCCCTAAGGCAGAGTAGGAGCACCCACATGGCAAGTCACAAATGGGAGACAATTCAAGAAGTTACTACCTTTCATAACAGCCAAGAGAGATCCCTTAATACAACAGTACGACAGGATTCAGCAGGCACAATTCACTGGACACTGGCACGAATTTTGCATGCTTGCAATGATGGTGAATGTACACTGTCATCTCCCCGAGCAGGCATAACCTCAGGAAGAAAGGCTCACCCAGCAGTCTGGGAACAGAATTCTCCATTGGACTCGCTGCTCTACTAAAAGTCCTCTGGATGACCTGGGCAAGCCATCAACATTCACCTCACCCAGCAGGACCTGTCTGTTGCTCGCTCTCCATCTCCCTCCATTCTCTATGGGGGCACTACCTTTGGTACCGTGCTGACACAAGACTATCTTGGGTACAACGCTGACGCAAGCCTTCTATTTTAATAACTTAAACAGCAAAATCCCCTGCAATTTATAAAATAAGGAAGTAGCTAGTGGCCTTTTTTAAATTGCTAAGCACACTATCTAGGTCAATTGAGCTTCATCACAGATTCTAGGTCAAGATTTTCACATGCTGAGGGAATTCATATGTCTCTTTCCTGTCTTGTTTCTCTGGTCTCTAATAAGGGAGAAATTTATGCTTCAGCCTTAGGATACTTCCGTTAAAGTCATCAGCAAGGTACAAATGCCTTAAAAAGCAGACTCAATTAATTTGTGTGTTCATTGAACCACTTGTTTGGTCAGATCCATATGCTGATCTATATCCACATTGCTACCACCTTCTAAATAACAGAAGTTAATAACAAGGAGACCAAATTTTCTGCTGCTATACATCAGCAAAAGATCAAGGAACTCAATGAAGATTCACACCCACTGTGAATGTCATTCAAAACACAGCATTTTCTACATGTACAAGTCTGGAGGTTGGCTGAAGAATAAGATCCCCTACATTCATACACAGAACTTCTATTGATGCCAGTGGGAAGGCCCGGGATAGTATAAATATTTTACACACATGCTGGTATATCCTGTGTTTGTAGAAGAAAATGTTTATTTAATTTAAAGTAAATGCATGTAGTGGGTCACATCCTCAACCTGACTACACTGGCTTCTCTGCCAGAACCAGATCAACTTCTGACACTGAAAGACTGCACAACTTTTTGAATGCTAAAAGCCACAGAGAAGCATGAGGATATTTTAAGATTCATAATATATAAAAATACTTTTACCTTTTGTATATTCTGTAACAATCATTGCCATGGAATATTAGAAAGTATAAAAGGAAGACAATATAGCATAGACACTTCCACAGTCTACTTAACATGAAATAGAAACTCATGATCATATAATCATATTCCTATACTTCTCTGAAAAGGATATTTTTAGGACAAGGGAGGAATTTAAATATTCAACAGATGTTTTCCATAAAAGAAGATCTATGTATAGTAAACCTTATTGTCAGAAAGTCACTTAGATAATCTTCTGACTCTAGTCAGCTATTACTCTTCCGAAAAGTGTGAAAAATCCACCTATTGCTATGTTTTCTGCTATTCATTGCTGTTGAACTTTCTAATAACATACACAGTGACAGCATGTTTCCACTCATTATGGTAAGGTCAGCAGGTCAGCTGAGTAAATGTAAGTGCAAGTGCTTTTTTTTTTTTTTTTTTTTAAGTATATTTTGTCATTTTTAGGTTGCAATTTCATTGTACAGGTTTATTTCCTAAGCCACAGTTTGCAAAAAAAACATAAAAAAACCCAAACCTTATCCAAACTTCTCTGAACTTCATTGTATCAAAAATCACACCAACTACTTCACAAGATCTGTTTTGATTCTCCAATGGCCAAAATTTCTTTCTCTTGAGTTGGTTTCAAATATATAGTGGTACTTTGTTGCAGCCCTGCTTCATCTGTGTGAAAAGCAGGTGCAACCAAGTAAAATCTGAAAGACTGTCAATAACTATCATCTCCAGCATAGTTCCAAGCAATAGTTCACATTGGTTTGTACTTTCACCCATTCTTAATCTCCAAGGCTAGAAAACATGCAAAGGATGCAAATATACTGTTTTAAGACTAGAAAAGATGTCTTTGAGTCTGATCTCTTCCCTAACCCTGGCCACAAGTTTTTGCAATGTAAGCTCCTGGTTCAAGACCAACAGCTGTTTGACTAGAGTGTATCTTTAGAAAAATAGTTGTGAACTTAATCATGGCAAGCAAGTCAATAGTCCACTGATAGAGAATGCAAAAATATAATTCATCCCTAATACCAGATATCCACACTTAAAACACAGGTCTTGTGTTTTAACTTCTACTTGATATGTGTTTGACTTTAAATTCAAGCTGTTGGATGTTTCTATACCTTTCTCCACAAGACTGAAGAGTCCACTGTTGACGATTCCCATTGCTTATGTAGATATCTCAGAGTATCATCAAGTGATGCTCTAACCTTTGTTTTGGAAATAAACTAATCCCTGGACCTCCTTTGTTATAAAACAGCTTCTGTAATGTTGTTTTCATCTGAAACCATCCACTTTATCTTCAGCTTTCTTGAGTTGTGAATACTAGAACCAGACACAGTATGGCTGTAGCAGTGCTCCTCCACCAAACACAGAGGTAATTCAACCTCAGTTCCCAGTCATATACCACCATAGAATCATAGAATCATAGAATCGTTAAGGTTGGAAAAGACCCTTAAGATCATCGAGTACAACCATTAACCTAGCACTGCCAAGTCCACCACTAAACCATGTCCTCAAGCACCACGTCTACCCGTCTTTTAAATACCCCCAGGGATGGAGACTCAACCACTTCCCTGGGTAGCCTGTTCCAATGCTTGACCACCCTTTCGGTGAAGAAGTTTTTCCTAATATCCAACCTAAACCTCCCCTGGTGCAGCTTGAGGCCGTTTCCTCTCGTCCTATCACTTGTTACTAGGGAGAAGAGACCAACCCCCACCTCGCTACAACCTCCTTTCAGGTAGTTGTAGAGAGCAATAAGGTCTCCCCTCAGACTCCTCTTCTCCAGACTAAACAACCCCAGCTCCCTCAGCCTCTCCTCATAAGACTTGTGCTTCTAGACCCTTCACCAACTTCGTTGCCCTTCTCTGGACATGCTCTAGCACCTCAATGTCCTTCTTGTAGTGAGGGGCCGAAAACTGAACACAGTACTCGAGGTGTGGCCTCACCAGTGCCGAGTACAGGGGCACTATCACCTCCCTGGTCCTGCTGGCCATATTCACATTCTTTGTCTTGTCTATTGTAGCCAAATATTAAAATGAGAACCCATGGCCACAAAAAAACAGTTTTCTTTCTTCCCAAGATAGACCACTCAGCCTCAGCACCTTTCTGCAAGAGTGACATATGTTTCTTGATAGATAACCTTAAATACAGTTGCACTAAAAAAATATGACCTATCTTTATAATTCATTATCTCATCTTTTTTAGTCACCAGCAGTTATTGTTAGCACCAAATTCATAGGGCTCTTTGCAAACCATTGATGAAATTGTTAACGTTAATAAACTTCCATGGGAACACTGTCACGCAGTGATGATTTCCCATTTCAATTTATATCTGAGCCCTATGATTTAATGAAGTCTTCATCTATTTCACATATGACACACTAGTTTTGAATCAGTCTATCTTATTAATAATCACTATACCATGTGATCCCATGTCAAATGGCTTACACAAGTCCAGCTATATTCCATTAACATTTATTCATTTCACTAACCTTTATTCAGAGCCGAAGAAAGAAAGTTAGACAGACTGAATTACATTTACTAGCAAGAAATAGTTTCACAAAGACCCATAGGCTGACATCTACTTTCCATCCCAGTGAACCTTTAACCTGCCATGCTGGAGTCCAAGTCCAAGTTTCAGGTCAACTTTTGGACTTAGGCTCTGGCTGTTAAGCTGGAGTCACTTGCTTTGACCAAGGAAAGGACATCTCTACCATCCAATGCCCATCCAACCAGTTTATTTATTTTCAACCATATTATCAAACGTTTTCATATTAACCAATTTTTCAAACTTCCAGTGGGTGGTTGGTATGGCTGAAGAAGCCTAACGTAATTTTATACAAATGGTATAACAAACAGGTAAAATAATTGTACCAAATCTAAAAATTTTTATAGTATTGCTGGCAATGGTGACTCATCTGTAAATGAGATAAAAGATAGAGAAGGCTCAAATTGGAGATTGTTGCCATGGTTTGGATTTATAGCCAGACTCTATTGACACTGTTCACACTATATTTTTTCTCACTCTGTGCTGAGTTTTGCCAAATTTATCGATGTAGTGCCATAGCGATTTACTCTTCAGAGAGTGCCACTTCATGGAATAATACTTGGGTAGTAGAACAACTAGGTCCAGTGAGCCATGTAATGAGAGAAACTTGGAGAAATGCAGTTTACCTACTTCTCATTTGGACAAGAGAGAATAATACAATCCAGCCTGGAAAACCCTACCAGTAAACTTACCCACTTTTCTATGTATCACAATATCATTGATCTGAACTGTATAAGGAGTTCTACTGAAATCAGGGAGGAAACCCATTCAGTGGCCGCTTCTGCATTGCATCTTTGCAGCACGGCTGTTTTCCCAGCAGATGTTACTGCACTGTTCGAGGAAGATTCAGCCAGCAATGCCACAGTAGTGTAGGGCCAAACTGTTAGGAGGTGTGACATTGCATTCCTCAGCATCACAGCAGGAGGTGTCATTTGTGCAAGGAATTGAGCAGTAGCAGTGTGTCCTATGTAGCTGGCCACCATCCTTGCTACCTGAGCATACTGGTAACCACCACATGTTCAGCAGCCATACCCTAAGGGCCCAGCCCAGCACGAAGTAGTCTTAGGCCTGGATGAGTTCAGAGGTGATTTTTCCCTTTCCCCTTCAAACTGCATGATGAGCAGATCAGCCAGACCCTGGGAGCTGATATTGTGTGCACATTTATTCAATCTCCTCTGTATTTCTTACTTCCCAAGTCCCTCCACCCTGCCCCTGAGAAATGTCTTTGTTAACAGGATTTATTAAAAGATTCAGGTGCCAAAGCTACTCAGCAATTCGGTCATCTTGCTGATGCACTCAAGCTCTCAACACCACTAAAAGAAATACACAAAAAAGTATGATTTCAAAATCTGCACCCTTAGTCTCTGAAATAAATAAAACATGGTAGAGAAAGTCTAGTAGAAAAGAAAAAGGCAAAAGCAAGATGAAGAACAGAGTAAGTAATGGAGTGCTGAACTCCTTTCAGATGAATTACAGACCTTTGGAAAAGAGGAGAGAGATGTAGTCATACAGACATCCCAGAAGACTCAAGCTCCACACCCAGGAATGGAAGTGTCTGTCACCTACAGATCATGCATGAGTGCAGGCATCAGTAGAGATTAGTAAGCATTAAGGAGAAGGAGAATTTTGTGTGATTTTTAAAGTTAAAAAAGCATACAGAGTTCATTAATGGACCAGATTAATGTTTTATGGGAGAGATTTAGTTTATCAGCCTAGTATATTATGGTTTACCCCTAATTTCTCTGTCGCAACGCTGCATTATAAATCATGTGTTATGCATACAGCAGGATTATAATTCCAATGTTCAATTTCACCCTTCATATATAAATGCATGTGTTGTCTTGTGGACAGCAGCCTGAATTCAGGACAGTGCTAGTCAAAGTAGATGGGGTGCCCGGGTAAATGCTCAGGGCAGTGGAGTTCAAAAAGTGGCAAGAATTTACTCTGCCAGGTGTCGCCAAGAGACTAATGGTGTTACCAACTTCAGCTCCCTCTGCCATCCCTCTGATTACAGTACCCCTGCAGAGCAGAGCAGATCTGCTGGCAGGGAACGTGTGCCTGAGCTTCATCTTCCCCAATTTACACATCTGCAATAACGGCATACTTGTGCAACCACAATTAACATCCACATGGGTTTACTGAGATGGTATTTGAACATGAAAAAGAGCAGCTTGTGGGAAGGAGGTCCAGAATTGATCCCACCATGACCTAATTCTGAAATCACCCCAGGCAGAATAACAGTCTAACATTCAAGGTCCTGATGTAATGGTTAAATTATGGTTAAAACACCAAACTCCTCCTCTGCAGGTACAAACGATTGGCTTCACAGTGTACTTCTAACAGTTTAGCATCCGTGAATTTCACACGCACAGTTAAGAGCGCTGAAACGTGCTGGCCTCTCTCCACCCCTTGAAAAATGGTTACTGAGCACCTGAACCTTACTTAGAGTATTCAGGCATGAAGGAAGAAAGAGAAATGTGGATAAAACTAGACGAGGCTTTAGTTTCACAGTCGGAAATTAATTCTCTTTTTCAGTGTTCAGGGAGCCTTGACAGCGTCCTGTGAGCACACACCTATTTAAGAGAAAGACAGCCTTCAGAACGGAAAAATAGATGCATGAAGAAGTCCTCACCACATCTGCCTGCGAGACCTGCCCATGCTCTCTGAAAATTGCCTGTGTCCAGTGACCATCTCCCCATGGCTGATCTTGGCAGTAGCCAGCAAGGAGGGAGGAGAAGGGAAGAGCCATTACTCCCAGCTTTTCACACAGCCACAGTCCCAGCACGCTGTGACTGCAGAGACAGGGCTGCTCCAGGGACCTGGGATGGACAAGACACCCCTGGAGACATGGCCAGCACCAGCTAGCCAAGCCCAGCAGATGCACCAGCTGCAGGCAGCCCAGAAAGCCCCTGGGGGACAGCGGCTCCACAGCTAACAAAATATCCACCCTCTTGTCCCCTTCCTTCGCTGCCCCTTCCTCACCCTCATCAGTCATGGTGAAACCCCGCTGCAAGCTGTGACAGCTGCAGAGTCAGGGAGAGCTGAAAGGGATGGGGCAAAGTTTCCCTGGGCAGCACAGAGGGTGCTGGCACTGAGCAGAAGGCTGCCAGAGCAAGACAAGGAGGTTTAGGCTCCTTTTATCGCCAGACCCATGGGAACTGCCCTGGGCTCCTGCCTCCTTCCTCCACCACCATCTTGGCAGCCCCCTCTGTGCTGTCAGGCACAAGCAAACCCTCCATTAGTCAGAGGAAAAACATTCAGAAGTACTTGCTATGGATTTATTCGGTATAGCTTGTAAGCATATTTTGAAATGAGAGATCAATGGCACTGTATATACGCCATTATATTTTATACGGAACAGATTCATTTTCACACTTGGCATGCAATTAAACACCAGAGTCATGAAGAAGCACAATTTCTAAAGGCCAGCACATTTCATGCTGGGAGAACACTGTACAGCTACCCCCTAATTACATGCAATACAGACCACAGCAAGGCACATACAGCATGTGATAGTTTGATTAAAGTGAACACCGTGGCCAATAAACTAAATGCCTAAAACTCTAAATATTACCTAAGCTAAATATACGAAAAAAGAAATGCAGAAAACAGATCTGACAAGTCCTTGAACAATGTTTCAGCTTCTCATGGCTTGAAATCATTTTCTCATGTTGGGACTGTTATTTGCTCTAAAGTGATTCTTATGTGAGGGCAAATTCACTGTAACCTTTCCCACACGCCTGCTCTGCAGCATGTACGTGGCTTAAAGAGAAACTTCCATGCTCTGGAAAGCTCACCAGTGCACCAGCATTAACTGAAAATTTTCTTCACCTTCCTCATGCTTCTCTTCATTAATCTCCTCAGAGGTGCTAATTACCCGCACTAGTTGTGTCCAAAACCAAGCTGCTTTCTCTTGCAAGCCCGTTTTCTCTCCTCAGCTGAGTTTTCACAGACAATTGCAGGAACAGGGGCTGCATTTCATCCACGGGGTGCATTTACATAGTGAGGCAGACCCTTGCTTCTCTGCCCTTACTCCACCAAGCTAGGCAGGAGCCAGCTGCATCCCAAGAATCATATGGCTCTGTAAGCCCAGGATTGTGCCAGGACAAGTCTACCGTGTGGCCGCTGCCATACCTGACCAGCCCGGGGTACAGCAAAGCAAGCCCACACGTCTTGTGCCTAACATACGGCCTGAGCAGAAGCAGAAAGGATTTCCTAAGGTCCCTACCTACAAGGGGCACTTGAGCTGCATTCTCCGTTGGCGTACTGAAGTCCATTCCCTCGGGAGCACTCAGCCTGCCCCTTGCACCAGAGCCCACAAGGGACTGGTCGTGCCATATTCATTCACCTATTCCTACACGCTCTGGGACAACATCCCACCATGGGGGTACACAGAAGATATATTACCCCTGCAACCCACAATGCTGTTTTCTTCCACTTTTGCATAAAGTGTGCAAGGTGATAGGGAAATGCTCTGTTCGCTCTCACCCTGAGGACCCACACTTCAGGCCGAGACAATCTGGCAGTGTGGCCTGGATGCTCCAGGGCTTATTGAAATCTTCTGAAATCTCTTTCTTCTATTCTGAATTTATTCTTCCCAACATAATTGGAGTCTTTCTATCCCCTTCTCATCCCCTCCCCCTGCACCTAAAGCGGCTCCTTCCCTCTGGCTTCCAAGAGCTCCCCTCTCCAAGCTATATTTTATCAGGGGAGTCTCAGTTTTGGCACGTTTTCTTCTGGGCTCAGCTGGCTGATGTCTTCCCATCCCATGCATTCCTCAGGTCAAAGGTATACCCCAAAATGTACTTACTCCCTCTAACCCAAGGGAAGCATTGGAAATTGTCAGATTCGAGGACAGCAGCTGGACCAGCAAAGACGGCCAAGACTGTAGAGTCCACATGATTAATTTCAGGGAGGTACTTATTGAAATCATGTTAGCTTTAAAAAAAAAAAAAAAGAGGGGGGGGAGAGAGTTCAAAATTTGGGCTGAGGTTCATGGCAGTTGCTATTTTTATTGAAGTAGTTTGCCCATCCCTGGTGGATTTGTGCTATCACAATCATTTCTATGCTGGCAACAGCCTGCAATGTCAGAAGCACAGAAGTATGATTTCACTGCAGCACTAAGCCAGGGGAGAATCTGGATTGTGAAGGAGCAAGCTCTGACCAGAACACAAATAGTTTAAGAGCTCACAAATACAGTTTTGATGAAGTGATTTCTTTTTCCTGAAATGCTCCTTCACCCCACTCCAGCCCACTTCCAGTATTACAGCCCGGGGCTACCTCTTTTGTGCCTTTAGGCTCCAGCATTGGGAAGAGGGGGCTGAGGCTGAATCACCCTGGGGATGGCAAAACAGGTAGCAGAAAGGGAAAAACTTTTATTCTCAGTCTTCACACAACTGCACTGTAATCTTTTCATTTTAATGAGTGAAAGAATGGCATAAAATACAACCCTCTATATGAGATTCCTACTGCAGAACCTCACCTATGGTAAAGTCTTTTATGGCCTGAGAACTAAATAACAAACCATCCATAAATGAATGTATGTTTAAGGAGCATGGATGAAAGCAGTACAAGGCAGCAGAAAACTTATGGAAAATGTGTGTCTCCTGCAATCAGTTTTCCATGAAGGAGGATCTCCTGAGGCAGCACATGCAAGATGGAAAGACCTGGGTGTTGCTGTAAATAGGGATTTTATTTTGGCATTCAAGAAATTGGTTAGCGCTAAAAGAAACCAAACTCCTATGTAACCTGATGATGATGATGCATAAATTATCTGTGCCTTATAGACCATTTAAAAAACAAAACCTGACTTCTTTTGGTTGATTTCACTTTTTCTGGTGCTGCAAACACAAGTGTCAACTTACATGAAGCGGAAAAGGTGTTTAGTGGTCAGGAAACATGTTCTTTCTATTGCACAGGGAATGCAACTCTCAGGCAGAAATAGCCCACCAAAAAAAAAAAATAAATCTTCATGATTTATTATTCTGATTTACAAGCATGACAACTGTTACCTTTTGTAAAAAACACCACTTCTACATTGTTGCAGAAACCTATAAACACTAAAGAACAAAAAGCAAAGTTTTGCTGTCTTGCAACAGCAAAGTAAATTAAAGAGTGGGTTGGGAAAAAAAGCCCTATATACCCATTTCTGTTTCTGAAGAGCTGTAGGAAGGTGCTGTGCTCACATTATGTCCGAGTGAACTTCTTACCATGGCCAACCTCAGCTCAGTTCCTCTAGAACTGACAGTCTTGCGTCATGACACAAACTAACAGGTCCTGCCACTAAAACATGGAGTGCCTCAAAGAAGTTTTAATCAACATGGTGTTTAAAACAGCAATGGCAGACAGCTGCTTGCTGCAGCTGCGGCATGGCTGAGATGCAGCTCGCAACAGTGAGAAATCTTGAGAACAAGCCTTTGCACCAGGGCCTTCACAAGCAGTGGGCAGCTTAATCAAAAAGGTAGCAGGGATGTCTCTCTAAACTAATGCAAACTGCAAAACTCAGGAAGTCCTACCGTGAGGAACCAAACAGCTCAAGCACTTCCACAGGCATCTGTCAGAAATACTCAAGATGAGAAGCCTTGGGTCAGAGGGCTGAAGCAGATGAATTCCCTCCTAGTTCTATTTTTCTACCATTTTTCTTCACTAGGATACAGGGAAATTCTTTACCACCACTAAACGCAGTCATGTACATACTGCAGAGTGGCTATTTTTTTAACAAATATTCCAAGAAACCTTGTGTTAACATCTTTAGGATTATGAAATAGTAATATAAAAGACAAATGTATACTTTAAAAGTTATATATGCTGTCACTACCTTGGGGTACTGAAGAATTTTATCATGAAATAATGAAATCTGAACATATATGACAATAAAAAAAACACTTTTGATTTCTTGACGGCTACCATCCAACATCTAAAGGTACATAACATAATCGTGAACAAAGCAGTAAAACAGATACCATGCGCCACAAGTTTTCTTTTCACTGTTTTTCACAAAGTTCACAGATTTCTTCTAAACCAACAGCAAATGTAACTTGACAGAGCCATATGTCTCCAACATTCTGCAAGAAGCAAAGCACTTTCGTAGATGAAATAGAAATAGAGCGGCTGAGGTCTCCTGGCAAAAATTTGGGGGACATAATGTGAAACTTTAGGCCCAGTTCAAGAAGACCAGAATGGACAGTCACTTCACTTTATTGAGATATATTCCATTTTATGGCTTAGTGTAAATGCTGAGTACTAAAGTAAGCTGATGTACCAGACAAGCCTTAGTGTCAGAGAGGGCTGGAAGAAACTTTTTTTTTTTTTATATATAGGTCATGTTTGCATTACATCAACAGTAGTCACTCATCAAATCCCAGCTAATATTATTTGGGAATATGTCAGAGCTACTATAATAATACAGACATTTAGGCTGCATTGGGAATACACTAAATACACAATATACACAGTAAACTATTCCCAGTACAAAACAAATGTGGGCAGTTTTCTGGCTGAATCAAAACTAACAAGAAAATAAGGAATTGAACAAAAACAAAAGCAGCAGCCACAAATCTGGTTTAAGAGCTGTGCAGCACATATGTTAATGCTGTAAAATCATTGAGTACATCAACCTATCCACTCCTCTCTTAACGTTTTCCTGTCGCATAATGGTTAATTCTCACAAAACTACAAGAGTCATCTACAAAACTCTGTTGCAAAGCCATTCATGCTGAAGTGCACAAATGCATCCTGACTTGCAAACAGCAAGGGAAGTTAATAATAGGGTAATAGAGAAGGTGCAAAAAGCTCTGATCTCTTATGAGCTGCTGAGTCTTTTTATTTAAATTATATTTCATATATATGTGGCAGGAAGAACGTAGGTGGTTTCTTTGACCCTGGCTGATCTGAGGACCCAGGTGTTTCTGATAACAGCAGAATCCTTTTGTCCTCATAACATTTCATCTCTCTTGCTTCAATATCTGGTTTCTCGCTAAACATTTGCCTTGAAATCTGTCCCAAGGGTGCAGAGTGGTATGATCCCCCATGACAGCAGCTGTAAGGTAGCGTGCAGAGGGTTAGCTCTATTGCTGCAGGATACAATTTTCCCAAACTCTGCTATCCTCCATCCTCTTTAAGAAAAGTCAAAGCCTACTAGTTTCTTGAGAGGCTCTGCATTAGCCTTCCTTGCTGCATTAGGCCATGGGGAGGTAAAAAACAGTTTCTCACTGCAGTAACAGCAGGAACCAGAACAGCAGTGCTCTCTTTAAGGAGACAGCTTGTTTTTAAGACAAAATTATCTCTAAGACTTTTAAAAGGTGAAGAGAGAAAGATTGGACTGCATTACTGCACTGGCTCTCAAGATGAAGCTACTCACAGTTGTACTATCAGAATAGAAAGGAGAGAAGAAAAAGGCTGGTTATATTTTAAAAAAAGGAAATGTGATAGAAGACACACCCACAAAAGGCTGAAAACCAAAAAGCCTGCAAATCCACATATCTTTCAGTGAACAAACACTTAACCAAAAATAATGAGGGTCCTTTGACTGACTATTCCCTGTACACTGCCTTTGTTATCTCCTCCTGCTCTTGCAAAGGTTTTTCTCTTCCCTTTCTCAGCAGCTGTTGCTACAGGCAAAATCAGCTTCATCTTCACCATTTGCAGGAAATTACGGTGCTAGACATCACTCCATTCACAAATCGTGGCTCCACAATGACTACAATGATGTGAAGCCCGAGTAGCCCAACTGGTTTTAATTTACATCAGGTAACTGGATTTGCACTTGTGCCAATGGGAACAGTACCTGGCCCAGAGAGCCAAGCCATAAACAGGTGGGAAGAAGTTTGGAGAGAGTTCATCACCAGGGATATGAGAAATGTGCGCGTGAAAAGAGTTTAGTCAGCAATCAGTCACCTCTAATTTTATTTTTTTTTTAACCACAAGGGGTTTATCCAAGAGCCCTGTAGACTTTAATCTGGGTACATTACGCAACCCTGTCTACTACAGCATTAAAAGGCAGGTGTATTCAGAGACACGCACGCAGAGATCATTCGCAATCTCTGAATCACGACGATGTTTCTGCTGGCTCTTTGCTCTGCCACCTGTACACTCATCGTTAAGTCAGAGAACAGACCAGCCGGCCGATCGTACAAGTTTAGAAAATCAAAGCCAGGCAGACGATGGCGTGGGAGGCTGAATATGAATTGTTGAAGGGCTCTGACTAACGCTCCGGCAGGGAAGCGCGCAGGAAGCTGTGCAGAGCCAGGAAGGACACTGCCCCGGTGCTTCCTTTCTGCCACTTCAAAAATATCGACTAACAGACCTCTTTAAAAAAAAAAAAGTGCTTTGGACAGATCCTGACGTTAGCTCTTGGCCTTTGCCTCATATTATCTTACCGAAAAATAGAAGGAAAGTATTGCAAGTAGTTAATAGCTTCTCTTAAACAGGATGCTGAGGATAGTGATTACAAGGCACTCTGTAGAAAAGACTTTGAAACATGCAAGCTGTGTATTCACGGTCTAGGCATGAATGCAATTTGTACAAGTCTCTGTTACTGTTTTGTGAACACAGAACACGGTGTTTTCTTTTACTTACTCCCTTCCTAGTCCTTCTTCATGTACTCTCTCTCCAGATACTGTTTTAAAAGAGAATGTCAAACAACAAAAAAAAAGTCTTTGTACTGGTTATACTATATGCAGTCATTTGTATTACCTTCAGTTTCAGAGTTCACAGAGGCTGTGTTATTGGAAATTCAGAGCCATGCTGAAGTCCAGGTTTGAGACAGAGCCACCGAATCGATCTGTGACCTTGAGCAAGGCACTAGATCTCTCGGTGCTTCAATTAGTCATGTCATAAAACTGGGGAAAAAGCAGTACCCCAATGAAATACAGATGCTTCGTCAGAGATGAAGCTATCTTCCTTAAATAACACACATAGAGGCATACACACAAAAGGGTCTCTCATACTGTCTTGCCTTTTTATGGTAGCTGCTTTGCTAAACTTCTGCACAGCTTCACATCCTTCCTATTAGTATCAGAATATTGAATTTATACACAAAGGCATATCTGATTCACAGCTGAAAACTAGCCCTGATAAAATTCGGCTTTATGCAAAGTGCCATTATAGGCCTCACTGAGCACTCAGGATAAGCCATTGCAAGCAGGACTTAAAGTAGCAGGAAGCTTGAACTTAAGAAATGGCAGCTCTGTTATTGCTCCTTGTTTTAAAATTGATAGGTTTGACCTTTTACATTTATCTTCTGTAGTCATTAATCAGTTCTGAGGTGAAAGCTGAAGTTAAAACATGCTATGTCCTTTCACTATTCATTTTTAGTTAAAATTCTAATCTTGCACTTTGTTTAATGTTCCACACTGAGAGTAGGGTGAAATGGTCCCGAGGAGCCTGACAATCCACACATAGCAAACCAAGTGCCAGGCATTCATTGTTAAATTAATTATCAAAAGTGCACATTGAATTATATCGTCTTTTAAAGCTATAAAGGGATTTCACCCCTACCTACCAACTACCTCCAGAAAAAGCTTTAGGATTTATAAACGCTATTCCAGCCACTGTATCCTCTACAAAATTTCAGACAGAAAACCTCAAAATCCTTCTTCATAAATTCTTGAACCTTGGACTCTTTGATCAACATCAACTGTACCATTCAAGGATTTTTGTAAATCCTGAGTGCCTCGGGAAATGCAATGTACATGTAGCAAAAAGGGTACCTAATGGCCATATGGAATGTAGTTTATTCTTGCCCACTTGTAAGTAACATAGAAATGCCTGTATGAAATGTCTCTGGGGGCCTGGCGTGAGACAGATGAAAATTCAGGAAATGGGTAGAGAGGGGAACAGAGGAGCAGCTTTGAATGTTGAACTGCCATTCACATCAGCAGGACTTTGAGTCAAAAATAAGGACAGAAATGGATTATCACCTCTTATAAAGAGCAAAGTCTCTGACATGATTTAAGGCTTGCATCATAGGTACAATCAGACCTCAGTCAATGCATGCTGCACTATCTGCAGGGCTGCACACACAAAAAATCTAAGCAAACTTTAGGAACCTTAATAATATACAAAGACTCAATGCATGACCTTCATATTTATTTTTCAACCAAAAGCTATCTAAAAGAATGAGCGTTAAAAAAGTTTGATGTTGATTAACCAGGTCTGACTGTAATTAAGTTTATGAATAGAGAGAAAAATGCAAAATTTTATTAACTGTGGAAGGAATGTTAGGTCCTTAACTGCCCAGCAAGTTCGTGAAGACAAAGGAGATCAGTTTACAAGGGTTAAGTAAACATAATATTTTATATTACAGTTCAAATGAATCCAATTTCAACAAGACTGTGTAAGAGTCTAAAAATTGGTTTACCAGATTGAACATTTTTATGAACATTAAAACCTATTACATTGCTCTGAAGTACAGCTACCGAACAGCCAGAGCCACATAAAGAAACCATTTGTTTCTTAGCCCTATGGCTGAATTACTTCTAGCCTCCTTGCTATTCATGTCTGGTGGGTTCCCTGTATTTATTTTTACACGCCTACACGTTGTGCATTTTGTATTTCTTTAAGTTTCCAAGGTCATGTCAAAACAAAATGCATTCCTGAGTGGGTCAGCATAGGAATAGCCACACCAGACATTAACGTAATAACTTGATGCTTACTGCAAATCTGAGAAAAGTAACCAGCTGTTGTGAAACACAAATTTCTGGTAAGGGAAGGAGACAGTACATGAACACAGTGCTCTGAAAAGTGCTGGTTTAGCAGTAATTGACCTTAAGGACCTTTATTTATCTGTAGAATAGACACGCATTTATAGCCTCCTCATTCTGTTTAGCTAATCACTGGCTCTGATGAGGCTGCAAACAAAGCTGCCAATTAGCACTAATTATGATAGCAATATTTCATTCAGATTAACGAGTCTGAACCACTGAACTCCCTTGGAGAGGAAAAGTCCTTTTAAGCACTGTTCAGAAGATTTCCAGCACCCCAAAGAACTAGACCACAGATATTATAAGCGTGTATCCAAGGGTGATAGCTCACCATTTGAGCGAAAATAAACATTAGATAATTGAGATACTGTTATACAGCACGACACAAACAGAGTGGCTCCTGTGTGCCTCCCATAGCATAGCATCCCCCCATCAAACTACAACTACCTCTGCATAACACACCACTCGTTAGGAGCCGTAAAATTTAAACAGCCCTCATCTTGCAGCTGATCATTCTTTTTCTGCACAGCTGCTGGTATTACAAGCATTATCAGTTGTCTTGGTCTTACTTGGGCCATGCCTGTATCGTGGCCAGCACAAAATAGCTGAGGCAAGCCACTCACTCTGGTGAAAGCCGATAGGCCAAAGGCTGCCCTGACATACACACCAGAGGCGAGTCCATTGAAGCCTACGTCAAGGAAAAAAACTGACCTTGGGCATTCTGAGCTATAGCTTTTTGTGGCTGAATTACAGGGCAGATAAACCTTTAATGCACTTCATGAGCAAGACACACTAGTCCAGGCCTAAGGCTGGTGGATGAAGAAAATCAAGGAAACAAAAAGATGTGGGTTATACCGCACACTCAGCTACGCTGTCTCGGGTCCTGCTGCCCCAGCAGCAGCTCTGAATGTGGCCATCCGGGGCCATATCTGGTCCAGTACAGGGATCTGTTCAGATGCTCTCTGAGAGAAAATCAATGTCACCACCAGCAGCTCCGCACACCAGGAAGGAGCCGTGTTTTATTGCACCTGAAACACAACACTTGGCTTCTCAGGATGTGTAAGCAACAGATTTGTCAGGTGAGCCAAAAGGGATCCTCCCCTTAGGCAGGCCAGCAGAAATGAATGTCAGGCTTGTCTCGTCACTCAGGACTCACTCTTGCAGCTCTCACACTGAAAGGACACATTGTGAGAAGTGAATTAACACACTGGCATCTGTATTAGCTATGTTAAAACCACCCAGAGCATGGACAGAATTACCCATACCTCGTATCCAGAAAGAGAAATGCATGGTTTTGTTTCATGATGAGCTGTGGCTCTTCCTTGCTCTCCTCAAGGCTCCACTGGAGCAGGTTGGTGATGGGCAGGTTGCCTACCTGCACAGCAAGAGCAGGACTGGGAAAGGGTCCAAAATCTGAAGAGGAGCTAGGGAGTAACCCGGTGACTGAAGGTCTGGTTTGACCAGGAAAAGTGCAGCCTTCCCAGTAAAGACAATGATGAGCTGCAATAAGAGTGGGTGGGTAGGGTGGGGCGAGTGAAGGCTTGAGAGAATTGAGCCCAAATGACTCCCACACTCAGGAGAGCTGGAGACTGGGAGCCGTCCTTTCTGGAAAGCAGCGTGCCGGGTTGTACAAGTAGAAGAGAAAGACATTACTCCTAGCAGAGATGGGCGGGAGCTGCAGTATTTGTACTTCAGTTTTCAATGGCACTAAGTACAAAAAGTGTATGGGTCTGAGCGTGTGGACCTAACAGACCCATCCTAATTTCCTAAGAGTCGTAAAGGCAAACTTTTAGCAGCGTAAAACATAAAATATAATTTGGAAAACCTGTGTTGCTGGGGGAGGCAGAGAGGCATGCCTTAGCCTTCATGGAAAAAAAGCTGTTTTGGCAAGGGCAATAATTAATGAGCCAGCGGTCATTTAAGGTGGGCATAAATATTTGCATCTCAGAAACATTTGCCACCTTCTCCACGCTCCCCTTCTCTCTGCCTGTTTTTTCCCTTCTCTGCAGCCTCCTCTCTCACGCGCTCTTTTTCTCTCCCCTCCTCTCCCTGCCTGCCTGCCTATCATCTTGCTCTAATTGTTTCCAGATTTGTGTGGGAGGTCAGGGCCCAGGAGTGCTGCTTCATGCCAAGTTTATAAACAGAGCAGTGTTTCCAGATGGCCACTGGCTCCAGCCTGGCTAGCAGGTTGATTGGGACCAGAATAACAACAGGTGGAGAACAGACAATGAATTCCTTGACACTTATTTTACTCCCTCTGCTTTTTCCCCCATTCCCTCCTCCCTGCAGCCACCACGGCTACCACCAGCAGACCTTCAAGCTCTTGAATCAGGGCAGGGAGTCGGGACATGGGGGAGGGAGAGAGGAGGAGGAAGAATGATGAAAGAAAGCACAAGTGGCTTCCTTGACCGAAGAAATGGCAGGGCAGGAAAGGAGACACATGCTGCTACCTCCCTGTCACCCATTATTGCTGCTGTTAATTAAGGTGTCCTTCAAGCCCTCATGGAAGAGACCCTCAGAGATGAAATAATGGAGAATAAACAAGATACCTTGGACAAATAGAGAAAATTGTAAGATTGATTTAACAATGCTCCTTAGGCAACTGCATGCTCTCAGTTTTTGGCAAGGCACCTGGGCCACCAAGCCCACTGGCAGCAACAACACATCTTCAGCCACAGGGAGCTCCGCACTCTGTTTTTCCAGACAGAGCTAGTCTCCCCCAGGTTCCAGTTTGCTGCCCCCCTCCCAGGCTCCTGCTCTTCCCAGTTTCCCTCTCCTCCTCCAAGCTGATGTTTTCTTCCCACTCTCCATACCAAATTCCCACTTTCCTCATCGAAAGTTGTTTATAGAAATGACGGGGGCAGGGAAAAAAGATTCTGCGAGGCAGTAGCAGAGGTGTTTTTCTTTTTATTTCCTTACTCTTCCCAGTGCATTTCAGGGAGCTGTTTGGCACAACTGCATTGCTCCGAATGACTGGGTTTAGAGCAGATCAAAAGGTGGCCACAGATTACACAAAACTGCAGTAGGTTCAGACTCAGGAGAGGCCTCACTCCAGCTGAAGGAGAAAGAGGCATAAATTAAAGCAGACTACAGCCTTGATTTTTGGCCTTCAGTAACATGAAGGGACACTTTATACGCATACCCAGAATATAGGCAACCCCTACTATCATATTCCTCCTGGAAATTCCCAAAGGGTTGGCAGATCCTGGGAGAAGATAGGAGAGAAAAAGCCAGGGTCAGAGAAGTAAAGCTAAACTTTATATGCCCAGGCTGCTTCAAGCTATGGTAAAACTTTCAGGAAGGCATGAACAATAACCCATCAGGAGACATTTGCAACAGTGCATTTTGGTTCTGGTGGCTGTGATTGCCACCTCCGCTGTCCCCAAAGAGAGCATCGGAATGCAGAAGCTGGATCCTGTTCCAGCTATACGCAGCGGTGCTGGGGCTGCTCCTCCTCCTCACTGAATCTCCCAGGGATTCGTACGACTGGGAGCTCAACTTCAGAAGGAGGGGACGGGGAAAAGGGAGTGAAAGGAATACTAATGAGGGGAAATACGGAGAAACAGTCAGTCTTCCAGATGAATTCATTTTATATTACCAAACTGCAAATGTTCCTATTTCCCTGCCTGGCCCAGTTCTGCACCCCTTAGGGTAAGACAGCACAACCGTTAAGAAGCAAAAGTGTAAATGATCAAAAAACATTATAATCTCAAGTGAATTAATGAATAATGAGACCAAATTATTGAAAATGCTGGACATGACTCACCAGGATAGGCTTGACAAACTTGCTATACACAAGAGAAAGAAAAAAGGGTAAAATTTTCTCTCCATTTCCCACTTGTGCTTACACTCTCCAGATGGCTAAATTTAAACTAGGATGAATACCCTAGAAATAAACCCATAGAGAAGTATGAAGATTGCAAAATTAAAAGCTGCTGTCTTAAAAAAATTATTCCTGAAAAATTCAATGGCTGCCTTAAACAGAATGTTATCCAAAGTTGATAATTAACCCAAGACTCCAAAGTGAATTGTTTATTTTCTTTTTATTTGCTGCACTCCTCACACATAAATAGAGAAAATCAAAAGGCAGTGAAATGGCATACACAGTTTCCTCTGTTCAAATAAAGTGATTAGTAAACTGACTGAATTACTCACATGGGTAAAGCAGACAGGATTTGTCCCGTTCATTATTAATCCATATTTTCTTATTTGCAACCTTATATTCAGGACCTTAATGGTTGACATGTACTCTTGGATTGTCTATAAAATGCCCCCAAAAACCATTTTTGGCACAAGTGCCAGCATGAAGGTGAACTGGAATTTAATAGGACTACAATTTGCTGCTACTGCGAGAGTTCTTATATAAACGGTGTGTGAAAAGTGAGCATAATTTAAAAAGCATTTGCTAATATTTGCAATGCAAAAGACTGCAAATTCTTGCATATGAATACCTGGAAGCAGATTTGGAAGCATTTAGGGGTTTTCATGAATGTCAGCAAATTGTTAACAGGTTTTTATTTTCCTGGAGAAATTTCATGACTAGTCTTAGCTGTCAAATTTTATACTACGTTAGTTCTACATCTACAAATAAACACAAAAACATTAACCCAGTTAAAAAATCTTTGCACTTCCAAAGCTTATATCTCAGGATCTCAAAATACTTTAAACAAACATTGTGCCTAATCCTAAGGATTGGTTTAAATGAGGTCACTCAGCACTTCTTAAGTAGATGCTTAAGATATTTTGCCAGAGTGGCCTTTTAAGATAGATCATTTTATGGCAATAGGGCTTACCCTACAGGGCTCCAACAGTTTGGAGATTCTCCCAGTTCAGACTAAATTCTTTGGGGCAGGGAGTGGCTTTGACCATGCGCTTAGGCAGTAGAGTCTTGATTTTACTGGGAACTCTGGACATAACTGAGATGCAAGTAGAATAAAAAAGGAAGAGAATAGGAAGTGCTGAAGACAAGATCCTCGCCAAGGCAGGATTTGAGTCTGATCAAATATGGTACATGACCATATGTTCATATGACCATATGACCATGTTCATATGACTTCCAAAATTCTACTCATGCACAAAGTTTCCAATTATTTGTGGAGCATTATTGGGGCTGTAGACTGTCATTTTTCATGTGCCACTAACACTAGTGCTTCGGCACAGCACTAAGTTTTGTGTAACTCAGAAGCACTAGGCCATGCCATTCCTGCCAGTGCTCCTGTGTTCTACAGAAATCTCTGTACCAGGTTTTTCAAAAAGGAATTCAGTTAATTGCTTGATTCATAGATGTTTTGCAATATCTGTGTTTCTCTTGGACAGAATTATCCAACTCTGACATTTCAAATCCAGGATAAGTAAGCTCAGACCTGACTGTGCACCGAACTCTAAATTTCTGTAGTGAACGTATTGATCTGATGCTGAGTTATGGATACTTATCTGAAATCCTGGTTTCTCTTTCAGCAGCTCATCATTGACTGTGATGACTAGAGTCACTTGTGGACCTCTCTATGGAAAGAAGGTAAATGACACTTGTATTTTAAACCAACAAAGAACAGCTTTCTATAGGTGGAAAGCTGAAGATAGGCAGGCATACAAATTACTACCATAAGTGATTCTTTTAAGGAAAAGAGTTTCCATAATGCTGATTTGCAGTGTTGATGTCTGCATGAACACAGCATGGTAAGTAGATGTTCTTGTTCGGGATGTGACTCCTTGCGCCTTTTCACACCCAGGCAGCACAGTGGGAAATGCCAGGGAGTCTGGCTTCAGTCACTGGCTCAGATACCAAGTTAAGCTTGATAGGTCAAGTTGTGGGAATCCACATTTCAGAAGCTTTTTATGTAAATGTAAGCAGAAGGATTCATCTCACCTAACTTCCTAAGTCTTAAAGTTAAGCATCTACTGGAAGATGCTTAGATTACAGGTGCTTCTTCTATAATCATCAGAGACAGACATCTCCACAGGCACCTTCAGTGGAAGGATCTCTCACTTGCACACTGTTGACTATAGAAGGACTTCAAAAAACTAAGATAGCTAGACATATACCTTCTTTTAGATGCTAGAATAAATTCTGCTCCAATTATGGCAACAGCTTTTTGGATTTTGCCAAAGATGAAGCTCTTCACACAGACATAGCTATTGAGACCTACTGGTGCAACAGCACTTTCAAATGCGAATGTTTCTGAACATTCCCACTGTAGAGAGATTACATAAATGCTTCCTGAAATGTAGCTTATTCAGAAGTGAGGTGCACACCTGAGCTAATGTTCCTGCAAAAAAAAAACCAGCTAAGCTTCTTCTCTCGTAATTTTGAAACACCTCAAACCAGAATGAAGTTATTTTTCCCTTCAAGAAGTTGGCAGGGTAGTGAAACGACTTGTGTGGAGGAGGTGAGAAATACCATTTCTAAATGCTGAGAAAACCACGTAAACTGTCCATAGTGACAACCCATATTCAGTGACTGGATTATTTATCATGCTAGTCTGAACTGCTACTCTAAACCAATGATACAGGCACATCTGTGACTGAAGATGGGAGAACACGTTGTTCATAAATGCTCCTCTAAATTTTTTAAATAAATTGGAACTCATGTTTGTGCAGTTACAGAGTCCACTCACAAATATTCAAGTAGCTGGGTGCATTCTCCTGAGCGTTCAGAGACAGCAAAGTATGGCCCTGTAAGAGGACCATTGCAAGGCCTCTGAACAGTTCAACATATACAGACCCCCTCATAAAAGCTTTTTTTTTCAGGAAGCACCTTATAAATTCAAATAAACACACAGAGGATGAGATAACCAGACTGGGTAAGTTAGCTTCCCTTGACAGTGCCCAGTGACCATTACTCTGAAGAGCAGACTACAACTTTGGGCATTAAACTATCAGATTTCTGGACCTCTGCCACCCAAATTCCCTGGGCAAAGAGGCACAACACAATCCCAGCGGGACACCACAGTCCATCCCAGGTGGTCTGAGAGCTATTCAGCAGGTGCAGCAGGTCCTGGAGATAAGTCTGGCACCTACCCCAATTTGTATGTTTTGAAAGGAGCATAAATGCTATAAGCAATTTCATTGCAAGGAGTCCTGCTAATGAGTCTTCACTATGAGGGTGGAGAGGCACTGGAACAGTTGCCCTGAGAAGTTGTGGATGCCTCATCCCTGGAAGGGTTCAAGGCCAGGTTGGATGGGGCTTTGAGCAACCTGGTCTAGTGGAAGGTGTCCCTGATCATGGCAGGGGGGCTGGAACTACATGATCTTTAAGGTCCCTTCCAACCCAAACCATTCTATGATTCTATGATTCTACGATTCTATGATAATTAATAACAGATGTTCTTCTGCCATGTTTTCTATGTAGGAGATCAATCAAGTCACTTCAGGCTGTTTTTCTTTTCTGCTCTTTGCCACTCTAAAGATTGGAGAGCAAACACAGCAAATACACTTGACCAAAACAGAAAGCATCTTAAAGGAAAAGCATGTAATGGTGGGAGCTGCTCCATCATAGGAAAAGGCAGACTAAAGAGATGCAGGGAGATGGATTATAACTATGATCACTGAACATCAGATGTAGCAAGCACATTTAGTAAAAAAGATGATAGTGAACTGTGGATTGCAGGGAACCTAACTGGTGAAATTTAGATAAAGCATTTGCTCCACAGGAATGTATGGATTATGAGGTCTGAGCAAAAGGAATTGCCTGGGAGATTTTTTCCCCACATGTTTAATGAGATATTAACTGCAAGATATTGTTAAAAATATGTGAAGAAAAAAAAAAGTGGTGCTTTATTCACTCCAAATTGTAATGCCTATATAAATATTAAAATGATAGAATAATCTGCTCCAACACTTCCATCTGTATTAGTATAACTGTTGCACTGGACTGCTCTGTTGCTGAAGAACACTATTTGAATATCTCCTACTGCCAGATCTTGTAATGATACAAGACTCCAGTTCAAGGAGTAAGTTTGTGGCAACATGCTGCAGTACATAGTGTCATGAGGGCATATATGGTATGAATGCAAATTTGGAAAAAAAAAAAAAAATGAACCTTAGATGTTAATTGTAATCCCCTACTTATTTTCTGATCTAACTGCAAGTATAGTAGTGGTCTGGAAACTACTGACTGTATAATAACTAGCACTATGCTGTTCTTGCACCTTTTGCGTAGAACAAACTGACATCAATGGAGTTCTACCTAAGAGATGCTGTGGTATCATGGGCTGCACGGTGAAGCCCTAAGATGAGCCACTAATGCCTGTAAACCATTATAATAGTAATACTCCATCTAAATCATAGAGCCTAAAAGGTCTAATAGATCAACATGTTCATCTGTCTGCCAGAGGACTGCCCATGTTCTGAAACTTCACAACAATTCAAAGGAGAGCAAATAATAGTGATTAATGAGCAAAGAACAATGTAGTTATTGCAGTGGAGTTGATCTCTGAAACAAAGCAGAATTTAGCAGCTAAATAAAGTGGAAGCTATTAACTGCATCTTTATTACTATGCAAAGGCAAGTAGCAACTGTGTAATTTAAATAGGTCCATTATGTAACATTTTTTTCTAATTCATTCCTGATCTGCTAAACTAATCTCTGTTTTTTAGGGGGTTTGAAAATGAATTAAATGGATGAAAAATGCAGCTGAAAGCCAGGATTATTTAAGGAATGGAGAACAATAGGAAAGCATGACAAGGAAAGATCAGCCATTTGACAATGAAGCAACATCCTGAGCCTGAAGCACAATACTATTGAGTAAGCATCTGAGAAAATGTTTTATTTCTTCACCCAGGACGCATTCTCTTTCCTCTTTCTCCTCCCCTCCTAGCAGTGGAGTTTGACTTGGTGTTAACCTAGAGAAGTTTAACTTGGAGTTTCCTAGACTGGACTAAGAACTCCATTTGTTGCGTGGCTCTGTCATTCCACATCCTACATTTATAGTGTGTACTGGAAGGCCCACTTTCAAACCACCTAAATATGGGCACTGAATGGAGGCAGCTACCTGTGGGCTGTAGGATCCCTAAATGCCCTTTACAGTCAATGGAGAGAAAGAGAGACGCTCCAGCAGCTGACAGCTCAAAGAACCAAAATATGGCTCACCTTCTGGAGATCTCTCATCCTCCGCTGATTGTAAAGGAAACCTAAAACAGGTATGCTTTCAACACAGGTGGCTAAAGTTAGGTGGGATTATTCCCATCCAACTTTGCACGTTCTTGTGCTTTTACAACTCCTCCTCCCTACCAGAAGTGAAGGTTCAAAAGGTTCTTCTCTCCACAACTTTTGTTATATGCGTTTCAAAAGCTGTTCCTACCACAGTTTTCCAGGCAGCATGAGCAAGGATATTTGTCTGTTTACAATGCTAGCTTCCTCCAAATAGTGTCTTGTTACATAGTTATCAGAATAATATAGTTATCCAATAGTTATCCAATAATAATGCTGCAATCATGCAAGATTTTTATTTTTCAAAGACACCATGGTGTCTATCAGGATATAAGGAATTTTCACCTTAGTTTTTGATCGCATGCACTAAAACATTGCAACACATAAGAGTGGTGCAGCACTGCCAGTTAATTTAGTGCAGCATTTCAATAATGAAAGTCAAGGACTTTTGAAGATTTGGAAAATATATTGAAAGACTATATATTTAAAACTAACACCTTTTCATTTAGGCATGTAAAACTAGTGTTACCCTTTTATCTAATTTCCTGCCCCTTTTACTAGCGATTCAGTTACAGCTCTGTTCTGTTAGGAACTAGCAGTTCAGTAGTTCAGTGGCCCAAAAAGTAATGTAATATTTTGCAAGTTTTGTTGGAAAAGGAATATAGTAGTGCTATTACTAATGAGGAACATACTCATACTACGACTGGGCTTTACTTTAAAAAATTAATGAAAAATAGCAAGTACAGCTCTGCCCACTGTTGCACTTGTACAATCCATTGCGATTAATGAGAGCTCTACATGCTTATCTAAAGATACAACTGAGTCTTGTGGTTGCACCGAATCTACTAAAAAGCACCAAGTTTGTTCAAATTCACTTACAGGAATAATTTAGATTCACACATTTCAGTCATGCTCTGTATAAGAGGTCTACTATATTTTTTTAGTTGGTGGACAACAGAATTACAGATGGGTCCAGCTTGGAGCCCCAGCCAAAACGCATCTTCATTTTATAGAGGTTCAAAACATAAGCCTGATCCAGAACTAATTAGATTCTCCCTCACAAAAAAGCAGAGCTTCCAAGTCTCATTTCTTCCTTCAGAAAAATCTGAGAAGGGGATAATTCCTTAGAAAATTGCAATTCTTGTTTGTATAACTCAATTTAAACATTATAAAGAAAAAAGTCTGGCCTGACACAATTATTAAATCATCATTTGATGATCACTGAAATTCATTGGAACCTTTCTTTAATCATCTTGGGCATTTCAAAGCCCTTGGGTTTTATTCGTTGTTTCAGGACACCTGACTTGACTACAATGACTGTGATCAGAATTTCACCTGCCTGGTAATAATAAATTGTGCTTTTGCAACAATTTTGTGGCTAGTTTCCTTTCTCTCGCTCTTAACTTCATCTTCAAGCTCTTTTTTCACATCCACTATATTACTTAATGCCTGCATTTTTATTCTTGTGGTTTTCTTTCTACTTTTTTTCCCTTTTTTCCTCTACGTCATTCTTTTGCTGTTCTTCATTTTTGCTTAGTCTAACATTTATTGTGGTTTATTTTTAGGATACATGTATATTTGGGGTGGAATTATAATCTGAACATTTATATACTGAGTATATGTTTTTGTTGGAGAAATATATAATTGACGACTGTTCTTATTCTTCTGAGAAATGCCAATAACAAATGGCAGGCTCCAGTTAAATGAATCCTCTACTGCTTTAACAAAACAAAACACTGAAAGCAGGCAAAGGAAGTACAATAGGATAATTTTTTAAAGTATAACAGTTTATTCTGAGGTCAAAAATATTGCAAATGTTGGTGTTTGACTGTTTCGCATCTGTCATAATCCTACGTTGAAATACCATTTATATGTCAATAACATATGTTGCAAAAAACATGGAACAGATATACTGTAAATAATCACATTGAGAGGAAATAACACACTTGGAACTGGAAATTCCTTTTTTACTTCTAGGCAGCTTTCTCAGTTTATTTAGATGTTAAAGAGATCTATTGCCCTTTAAAGTACAGTATTAATAGCTGGGTTAGTTTAACTGCCCTTTTCCCACACACATGTTTTTGCAGACTAACACCTACTGATACACTTTTCAAACCCTTAAATCTCCTCTGATTCCTAAAGTGCTCTTCTGTCTTCATTTCTGGATGATGGTCACAGAGCACAAAGCCTACTGGAATAAACACAGTTTATGAATGCAAGTTCCACAGGTTTCGCTGCTGCTTGAGCCTGCATGTAGGTCCCAAAGTTGCATTTGCTTAAAAAAAGCCCACTGTGTTAAGGCCACTTTAAAAATTTATTATTATTTGCCATGGCCAATTCTCTTTTAAATCTAATAGAACTGAATAGGATTCAAAAGAAGTGTTACAGAGTGACTGACTGAGTAAAGATAGGCATGGGCACGTATTTAAAGCGAGGCACCCACATGAGCCAAAGGGACGTACCAATACACAGGCAGGCTCTGGTGACATTATTGGCACCACTCAGCTCTAGTAAATTTTTTACTTTTACCTTTGCTACATTAATCCACAATGTTTATTTTTTCACAACTGGTCTTTTTTGTTAGATGTTGAACATGTACTATGAAGTAGTAGTTTCCAAAAGAGAGGATTGGGGAAGGGGGAGGTTGTTTAGTTTTGGAAGAGGGTTGTTTGTGTGTTTGTTTTCTTACAACTGGCAAAACCCCAGCAGCTATTCTCCAGAAATTTCACAAGAAACATTCATATGAGCAGGAAATCTACTGGCAAGAAACGGCAGATAAAGGAGTTATGCACTGCTGAATGAGAGTTTTGCACCTGCACATTGCTTAAGTTGGAGAACACGCTATTAATATAATCACAATAGCATAACCAGCAGGATGCGTAGTCATCTACCAAGAAGATTTCATTTTGAGACTTCATGGACGCTTTTGGCAGTAGTGCAAAACAAGGAGTTGAATCAACTTCAAATGTGCGCTAAATGAAAAGAGGAAAAAAAAAAAAAAACCAGTTAAACAATTACTATCAGGATATCATGTTTAAAATTAAAATGAGAACTGTGTAACTGAGCCCAGACCAGTCTACTGGAGGTCCAAGGACATCAGAGGGATTATGGGCAGGGATGTCCAGTAAGTAGGGTCAGAGGAACCCTGCTTCAGACTCATTCACTAGATTCTGTTTTACTTCTACTTTATTTTTGGAGAAACCATTTTTTTCCCCTCAGGGTCATTGAACTTAGACTGGAATAGAGCTGTTCAAAAAGCTCCTATGGAACATTTTTGGGGGTCAGGATTTGGTAATTCATTGAAATCAAAATATTTCCAATGCATATCAAAACATATCAACAAAGTTTCAAAACAAGTGTTGTCCCAGTTACGAAACCTGGAAGCCCTGAGGTCTCTAGTTCAAAGGTAGGCTACTTGGTGGGCCATCCTGCAATGACAGGCCATCAATCCTCCACCCTGGCAGTCAGAGGGTTGAGCAATGATCTGCCAGCCAGGCAGGACTCCTCCAGAGCCCTGCAGGCTTCCAGAAAAACTTAGCCCAAATCCAACTGTCCCTGCAAAAAGTTTAGATTTCAGTCAACTGCCAAGGTCTCTCTGAAGTTTGCCAAACAGCTTTACTTTTGAGACTGGTTCCATCAGCTTTTCTGTATAGAAATGTTGGGGTTTTTCCAAATAAATCATTTTACCGCAAACAAACCATTTTATCTACCTCGGTAATCACCTAGGTCATGCAAAATGGTGTACCACCCCTGGATTTGTCCCTGGACCCATGATGCTGCTTCGGGTTTCAGGCACAGAAAGGTTATGTGCAGTTCAGTCATTCCAAGCTGACCAATACCTCTGCCACACAGACAGTCCCCTCCTTCCTGAATTTCACCTTGAGTGGTTTTAAGCAGCCATAGAGAGGTAATGCCCAGTGCTTCCTTGGGTGAGAAGGCTGAGACCTGGCCAAGGTGATTCATGAGGAATTTTGGCCCTTTCCTACTGGGATCTGAATTGCCAGTAAAGTAAGAGACAATATAATTGTGAAGAAATTACTAAAATCAACTAAAACAGTATCCATTAAGAACAGTAATACATAAGTATGCAAGCTATATTGATACCTCTTGTGTAAGTATTATGGCATACCAACACAGAACATACAACAGCAGTCGTAAGAGCCCCATGGGGCGATGCACTGCTGAAACTTTGCACTAGCATGGTACAAGAGCTGCTGCCCAGCCACACTTGATGCCCAGGCCAAATTTTCCTATGTGATACATAGGCCAGCCTCCATCCACCAAAAGGCTAAAATACTGAGCATGGCTTGTGAACTGAGGGGAGACAATGGACCAACATTCCTAGAAGACTGTATGGTGATCAAAGATTTTCTGCTCTTATAGACAAAAATGTTTTAGGGGCTCACACGCAGTGCTTTATTCATAGATTTACTGAGCAAGACTGTTCAACAGTCTCCATACCACATAAACCACTGCTTTCATCTGAATGAGAATTTTACTACAGTCTTTAAAGACAGCTAAATCAACATAGCATGCATCGGTATGTTATCAGCAGCAATGTCTTCTGAGGTTTGTTTGCTCTCCTTTATTCACTGCAAAATCTATTGAGTTGCGAGGAATACTGAGTGGGAAAAGTAATTTTAAATTGCTTGGTTATCATTTTAATGTCATTTGAACAACTAACCTACAAACGTTATCATTTTGCTATTAGAAAGAAGAAATATAAAACTATATAAAACTTGTAAAGAATCACGGAGTACTCATCCAGATTGCTGACAGTCAGTAAATGCCTCAAAATTCCCTCCCACTTCTTTACAGAGACTAAAATTCAGCAGTCCAGTGAACTGGACTATAAAATCAGCATATCTGCCCCAAAAGGAGCATGCTTTTTCTTTGCCGTAACATAGCTAAAATGCATTTGCGGGACAGCAGGCTGGCACTGGGCCTTGAAAGGTATTCGCCATTTTGTAAAACAAAGCAGCTATCCATAAACTTTTTCGTTTCCAGATAATAAAAGGAAAGTCTCATTTTGCGACTATAAAAAAAAGTTAAAGCAGTACAGCTGTAAGCAGAAATCCAGTCCACTTGTGGTTTAAAGAGCTCCACGCCTACTGTACATAAAATAATACGCTGGTATCATTAGCATAGACAACAGCTTGTTTTCAATTTGGCTGCAGATAATGAAATTATCCCCCAAATTACCATAAAGTGGAACAAATAAACACAAAAGCAAACTCTTGCTTTTTTTTTTTTTTCCCCCTTCAGCAGCGCTGGCTTTCAGCTATTTAGAATAAAAGCAAAGCTTCTGTTTTTCCAGAGCTCCAGTTTGACCTCAAGCAGATAAAGAACATGAAATGACAAACACGCAGCAAAGAGTTACTGTGTCCTTCCCCCCTGGCCTCTGTTTACATTAGGAAATGTACCCGGGGAGGAGGGAAGGGGAGGCAGGAGGGCTGCCTTTCAGCGCCGCGCTCAGCTCCGCTGGCTCCGGCTGGAGCTGGCCCCTGTTTCTGAGTAAGCTTACTCCACTCCAGATGTGCCTCGGCTCCAGCGTGGCTGCCATGTACAGTAAATCGGCATCTGAGGGCTCGTCAATCTGTGGGGTAGAGCAATTGCGGTCTCGCCAGGCCGCCCCACTGGCACAAACAGAAATTTGCACCGCTGAACTGGAAAAGGAGGAGGAGGAGGAGGGAGAGGAGGGAAAGGGGCGACGGGAGGGAAGGAGGCAAATAACGGGAGAGCAGTGTGTGAAAGGTGAGGGGCTGGAAGGTGTCCGCTCCCAGGAGGAGAAGGGGAAGAAATAAACACTAACAGCCAACGGGGGAAATGTTCTTAATGCATTTGTAAATTTACTTGTAAATGTTTTACACTTTGAGAGAAAGGGGAATGCTGCATATCGCTTGGCAATGTTGGCTGTCTATAGGTCCCCATGGATATACTGGTTTAGTACGACTTGTAACCAGGGAAAGAGAAACATAAAATAGCTGGGAAAACACAGCCAATTAGTCATTACATGTAGATTGTAAAAACAAGAGAAAGAGAGACAGAGACAGAGAAATAAATACCCTTAGCAAATTGAGTCCCTCTTGTTTATGTCCCTGCAACATGAGTACAAAAAAGCAGAGGCACTAACGCCTTCTAATCAAACTGCAACCTGCAAACCAGTCAGTGCTCCCATTCAAAATCCTCCAGGATTTCCTGACACTCATAAGATTTACCTATTTGCTATCATTGTAAAATACAAATTGTTTCGCTAATCAGGCAGTTTGCTTTGGACCTGACCCCAGTTGTACAAACTCCAAGTTGGATGTTCATTTCTGATCTCCTGCCGCCTACGCAGCCATTGCTAACTGAGTTTTAATAGGATGAGAAAACGATCTTTTCTTTTATAGTGGGTTCAAATGAGCTACCCAGCTTCAAGCTGACTATAGCTGTGTTTTCCTAATCACCATTTTTTTATAGCAATTCTGAGGACCAAAATTCTTGCTCCCCCTCCCTTCTCTTCCAACAGCGCCAAGTCTAAGAATGTAAATAAGTGTTAAATTGAAACACAGAACAAAAATGGGTCAGATTTAGTGTAATTGAGTCATAGTTAAATTTAGGCTGCTTTTATTTGCGAATGTGCACTTTAACAGCAGCTCTATACAGCATCTCTGGGTAGAATGAGATGCCTCATTTATTTATTATTTTTATTGTGGTTGAGCCTGAAATTCTCAACGAAGGCTCCCTGTCCCATTGTGCCGTGCACTGTAAGTGATGAGTTATGCATTTTAAAGACTCTCCTTTGCCAGAGAGGCTATCCTCTGGGTACCATCTGGGTTAAATGGCAGCACCTTAAATGGACAGAAATATTGTCAGCTGTTCCAAATTTTCAAAAATTGCAAATCAAAGCTGAAAAAAATCATGAGGCTGCAGGAAAAAAGTCATAAGATTTTCCAAAGGGTATATGCAGCATCCTTTCTTGTCTCCTAATTTGTGAGTTTTCAAATCTTTGCAATACGCTGCAAGAGTATGAAAGCTACTTTTTTAAAAGGAATGCTCAGATTCTTGCAGTGGCCCTTGATTTAAGGAATGAAGGCTTAAAAACATCAAATATCATTAGATTTGAGATAAAGCCATAAGACTTGGCAATACAACAAACAGTTGTATATGGGACTTGATTTTCCTTAACACCCCATTGACAAGATATTAAGCTCTCTTCCCTCTAGGTTAAATCAATCCTGCAAGGTACAAGGTGCTCTGATTCTGATTGTGAGGAACGTATGTAATTATGTAAGATTAAACAATTAAAGTAAATGTGATTATTCTTATGCATAAATGTCATACTGGGTTTTCAAACACTGGAGGCACTGAAATCATTACCTTAGATGCAGGACAATAGAGAAGCTCAACAACCCCCAGCAAGTAAGCAGGCATGCATCTGCCAAAGAGGATAAGTCCATGCATAAAGAATATGTGTCACATTACCAGCTCTTATGTGTCGGCCAGAAGGAGGCATGCTGCCTCCTGCTTCTTCTTCCTCTCATCTCAGTGTCCAGCCCGTGCCCCAGCTAGCCCCCGCAGAGGGTTCTCGCCATTGCTTTATGCTTTGTACAGTCATTTACAGCTGGACAAAATGGACATGAAACAAGTGTATCGAATCAGGATGGCAAGATTAGGATCAAAATTATCTCAAAAATTGACTGTTTAAAATTAGGCTGGCCAAAGCACTGGTAAACATACAACAGGGACTTCCCTTACACTGACAGAAATAGGAACTGGGTGATCGAACAGGTGTTTTCAACGGCCGGCATTTCCATGCAGAAAGGCAACACAGACGGGTCTCATTAGACAGTAGCTGAGTTTAGTGAGGAATGTGACTTTTCCCACCCAATGTTGAATGAGTGGCCCAGGCGAAATGTGATACTTAGAGGACACCAACAACAGCACAGTTCTTAGCTCATCCACCACAATAATGGCACTAATTTGAGAATAAGTGAGCATAAAGCTGATAATAGTTGTCTGTAAAGAACCGTGTATGATGGTAAGATGATATCAGACAATGCTAAGTGACCATGGAGGAATGTATCTAGTAGCCAGGACACCAAATGAGTGAAGCATGAAGAGGGTGTTGAAAATTAATCACTGAGAGAGAAAGGAACAGCAGAGCAAATAGTGCAGTCCCTCTTCACAGCAGCCCCTCTCAATATCATGCTCCTAACCCACAGCAACGGTGCTCTTCCACTTTAGTTTTAGCCACGTTTTCACAATGTAAAATCAAGTCCTTGTTTACATGTGTACCGTAAGTGCATCCACTTAACCTCAGGTTTGTCATGTGCATGGTCAGAAAGGACAATTTCCCTGACAAAAGTTCAAAAAAAGACAAAATCAATGGATAATCTCACTAAAACATGATAATATCTTCTCTCTTTGATGGCTCAACTATTGCAATGTGCTCTCTTGCAAGACAGCAGGTACTAACAACTCAAGAAAAATTGCCTGCAAGAGAAATGATGCTTTGTATTTCCAACTATAACTACCTTTTAACCATGCATTAGAATCTTGGATCTACTTTTTTCTTTGGTTTTTCTTCTATACACATTCCAATGCACCTGACAACTGAAGGAAGGACAGTACTGTCCAGCCATTGTGTGGGCAGATGTTGTGTAACTTTCCACAAAAGATTCTGCCAAGCCTCCCTCTTACACAGACCTCTGACACCTGCAGTATTTGGAAGGATTACTTTCTATATCAGTGAACTTCCCCCAAGGACTGAGACAAGATGAGCAACCAAGAACCTGGCTGCAGAGCAATCCTGCAGAGTACAGAAGGATGCAGTTATCCTTCCCTCCTTTAGGAAGGAACCTGGCTGCAGAGCAATCCTGCAGAGTACAGAGGGACGCAATTAACCTTCCCCACTTAAGGAAGATGGAGCAGTCCCATGTTCCAGGGAAGACAAAGGTGGCTAACTTCATGCATCTCCTAAAAAAGTGGAGATTAAAAAAAGTTTGTTAAATATCCTGTGTGCAGTCATTTAAAAATAAAATAAAATCTAAAAGGACTGCAAGAATAGGCTGTGTTGTGACTGAAATTGACTGTAACATAAACTGCAAACTTGGCATTTCTGTTCATAAAAGAACTATCAGTAAGTCCACCAGGCTTATATATGCCAAATGTTTAACATCCCAGAAGCATACTCTTTATGATGCCTTTGACACCTGCAGAGAAATTACATCAAATCTGTAGCAGCAGTATTAGGTAATGCACCAGAGTTCAATGTTCAAAACATCCTGTTCTTTACATAGCCTCTTGTGTTACACAAAAGCAGTTAAAAATAAAAGAGCTTGTTCACGCGCCAGATTTACAAGCTTGTGTTCATAGACTTTGTAAGGCTCATCTTGCAAGGTTGTTTGGTTTTTACCTGTGGGCTGGGAAAGGGGAGGCAGGAGACAGCACAAGAGGAAGGAAAGCTTTGTGAATGGATGGTTTCAAGCTTTCAGGAAAAAATGAAATCACTTCAACCACTCTGCTTTTATGGCAATTAATTTACTTTTCTGAAAAGTAAAATTAATAAGAAGTGAAATTTGTAAGAATTGAGTAACAGAATAAGCATCCTGTAGCTGAACTGGAGATAGATTAAAGTCATGGGATATTTATATTTGTAGTTTGAGATCTGGAGGCTTGGATCGGCTAATTAGTAAGACAGATGCCATTTGCAAAACTTGGATGTTGATCCTGATGCAGATTTTGAGCTCATCAATCTTTTGGAATGTTTAGAGGAGAGGAAGCTTGGCTCTCCTCTCGAATTTCACACTAGAAGGCTCTCGCTGGATTCAGTGCTGAAAGAAAAAATAGAAAAAAAAAGGCGAAAAAATGGCTCTATGTAGGCTTCTACAGCCTTACTATATAACATGTACATTGTAATAACCTCAGTGTTGCTGTTACAAAACTATATGAGTAATAGACCCTCTCCTTATTGGGATCTGGGGTTCCTGTTGTTGTTGAGGGAAATCTGAGCAGAACAATGCAATCCACCAGTGCCTTTATGTTCTTGTCACATTCATGAGTACTATGACTAATCTCTTTGCAATCAAGACTCAAAGCTATAACTGATCACTTTATTCTTATTTTCAAAGCTGTTGAGAGCTTTTCTGTTATTCATTCTGTTTATGAAATGCTCATTTTCACTGGGAAGCAACATATTTATAGTGTGTTGGACTGGAAATAAAGGGACCTGGCTCAGCGCATCAGTGAAGTCTGCTACCAACTCCTGGCCTTTGTCATAGATGCACTTCTTAGATACAGATTATATTTACAGTTATATCAAGCCTAAAAACTGTGAAGACCTTCATTATTGCTTAATAAGGTACTTTGAGATCACAGATGAAAAGCACCAGGAAAAAATAACAGTAATTTGTACAAAAAATAACCAATGCCGCAGAACGAAGCACCAGATCACAAACAAGCTGAATTTCACACTTCCATTGAAGAGTCTTCGGTTTATACCCGATCAGATTTGAGCCCAGCTATTTTGTCCAAACACCTACATACAGTCTATTTGTAATGTATCCCTCATAAAGCTCTTCCTCTTACTTCCTGTGAATAGGAATATTGCAAAACTGCCCAGAGGAAGTGGAAGTTTAAAAGCTTTGCAGAGACCAGATGGAAAATGTGATAGGAAACTGAAAAACAAACATTTTGTGTTTTCGTATATATTAATTACACTTAACAAAGGTTCACTTCCACTCCTATCTTTCCCTCAATTTTTTTGCCCAGAACTTTTAATTCTTGCACTAACAGTTATACACTGTAAGGGCTTCTACCAATAACAATAGTAAGAGTCTGGTAAATGTTTTATTATCAAAGGCAGCAAAAAGTCTTACTTTATGTAGAGGAAATAAGCCAGAATCAATAAAGATATAACCTGTTGCTTTTATTGAATCAGTGGAACAAGACTTCTCAATTAATTTTTACCAAAATGCAGTTCCCTTTACTGGGGTTCTCTGGGTGATTTTCACCAAGGTTTTCACTGCAGGAAATACTGGACAAACTCCAGATCTCTGAAAGAATGACAAAATGGTATGAAATACAGAGTCTCCCACAAGAATGCTAGCAACTTCAGCTCTCATGGACCTGGGAAAGACCAAACAAAATTTACACACAGCCTGAACCCAGACTGAGGTCTGGCATTTAAATAATCCTGGAGTATTTTCAGTCCATCTCATTCCCTCTTAGTAGCTGCTTCATTTTTTGAAGTAGACTAAAATCAAAAGATCTTACTTAGGCCCCTGTTAAATCAGCTGATTTTCAAATTCTTAGCATCCACCAGCACACCTGAAAATCAGAATACTTATTTTGTTCTGTAAATTGTGAAATAAAATTTTGAACATTTTATGTCTGTAAAATCAAATTATTCTAAATGTTTTGTCTTTTGTAGTTACTGGCCACTAAAGATTGATGTTGCCCTGTAACTCCTTGCTGATTAACACATTCCTCTGGACGCCTAATTTGTGAGAGATTTACACTGTGCAAACATTATTTACAGAGAGCACTTGATTCTCTCTAAATCAATTAGATATGCCTTTTCAGGGACATTTGCTGTTGGAGACTGCCAGAAGAGGGTTTTCTTTTTTACCTGTAATGGGGATTCCAAAACCACATCACCTCTGACAAGCCACAGGGCAGCTTGGAAATAAAATGGTCCTGCCAGTGCAGCCTCCTGTATAATGGAAATGCAATTTAAGGGGTCTTCAGAGGAATTTCTCCAACTCTGGAGGAGGCCGATCAGCAATCTGACCTCCAATAAAGACAACAGAAGGAAGCTCCCTTTGAAAGATAGAGGAAACTTTTTTCTTTGAAAAGCATTCTTAGGTGCCGTCTGCTGATATAGTGCAGACTTATCTCCTGAGGTCCAGACAAGTCTGTGTTACTGATTATGCCAATATACCTCATGCAGTTCTCACTGCCCTTATCTAAGAATGGGAAAAGTCAAGGAGAGCAAGTGGAAAACAAAACAGAACCCTACCTAACGGAGAAGTCTATCATTAGAAGCGTTCTAAACACATTGAGAGAAATCTCCCTGCATATATATACATATGAAGTTTAGGAATTTTCCTGTTTTATTGTTCTCTGGAAGCAATGAGACTGTCAACAAAAAACTAGCAAAGTATGTCTATAAACCTGGTGGATACATGTACAAACAGGTAATTATATTTGCAATTGTGCATCGTATGTGCAAAATGAGCACCTGTACCTAAAGGTATACATGAGTTCATGATGTTCAACAAAGCCAAATACTAAGTCCTGCATCTAGAGGCCAACTGATTAGAAAGCAGCTTTGCAAAAAGGGCCTGGGGCTCCTGGAGGACAAACTGAACATGAGTCAGCAGTGTGCTTTTGCAGTGTTAAAAGCTAACCTCATACTGGGCTGTTTTATTAAGAAAATAGCCAGCAAGTCAAGGAAGTTATTATTCCCCTCTATTCAGCACTTGTGAGACCACATCTGGAGCACTGCATCCAATTCTAGGACACTGACAAACTGGAGTAAGTAAAGCTGAGGGCCACCAAGGCGGACAAAGGGCTGGAGTACGTGACTTGGGAGGACAGCTGAGTGAGCTGGGTTGGTTTGGCCTGGGAAAGGGAGAGCTGAAGGAGAGGGTCTCACCACCATTGTCACCTACCTAATGGGTGGTCACAGACAGACAGTTCTTGGAAGTGCACATCAAAAGGTTAAGTGGCAATGGATGCATGCCACAGCAAGGTAAATTCCAACGCCGTACAAGGGGAAAAAAAAATCACAACAAGATTGGCCAAAAACTAGAAAAGGCTGCCCAGAGAGGCTGTGGAATCTCCGTCCTTAGAGATGTTCAATATTTGACAGGAAAGGTCCTTAGCAGTATGATCCAACTTTGAAGTTAGCAATGCTTTGAGCAAGCGATTGCAGTAGAGGAGCTCCAAAGGCTGCCTCCAAGCTAAATTATTCAATGAGTTTATATTAGTACACAAAAGTTCATCTGTTTTCATGGCTAACTGGTCTTCCATCTCACATCAGAAATAGAGTAAGTGCATTCTCAGCGAGTTTACAATTTGTGGGACAAAGTGACCCACTGCTGGGGCATAGTAAAACTAAAGAAGACCTGGAATCAAGCCAACCAGCATGCCTCAAGCAAGCCAGAGCAGTGCAATAAACTAACCAAATCCATTCAAACATACAGCAAAAATTCCCATGACTCAACCGCCTCCATAGCCTGTCAGCTCTACCTCCCACCTCCACAGCGCTATCTAACACTAGAGCCCAAGCTGCCAGATACTTCAATCCAAACATTGTGGTTATACAGGCCCCCTCCAAGCCCAGGGCCCAGATCCATGAGTCCTGCCTTAATCCACTCCTGAGAATGTGTGTATTTTTTGGTCAGAATTTTGGTTGTCTATATTTGGAAAGCCTCACCCACAGTCTTTAGCTGACTAAAGCAAGCCAAAGAAAATGCAAGATGTAGTGGTTACCAAAGCTAAAATGCTCCCTGAATATGACCATTCCTTATGTATTTGTGCACTGTATATGTGCCTACCAAACCTCTAGGAACTCAGTCTGCTCCTTATTTCATTTATAGGGAAGGGATGAGAAAGAGTCCGTTTCTACAGAATTCCCCAGATACAGTCTACTGCAAAGTACATCATTAATGAAGGATTTTTCTATTTATTTGTTTCACCCAGAGCAGCTGGTCCATCATATCTCTCTGGGGCATGTCAGCTAATACATATTATTTCATAAGCTGAGAATTTTTGAATAATACTGTCTTGTCCCTTCCATTTGTATTACATTACATGGGAGTAAGGAAGTATGTTTTCATTATACTGTAGAAATTTAAGGGGAAAAAATAGTTACAAAACACCAGAAAAGGACTGAGCAGAACTGAGGATTATAAAATGCTGATAAAACTTTGCATAACAGGTTGTGTTTCATAATGGTAAAGAAGGCTAAGAATAAATCTGAATCGTGCTCATGTGAGATAGAATTTAGTGAATGACAACCAAGGAAAATGTATTAAAAGCAACAATCAGCTTTTTTTTCCCCACGGATCTCAAAGCACTGAAGTACCACCAAACGCAATAGGAATCTATTATTGATTTCAGTGAGAAATGCTGGCCCACTGGCCTCATTTTCACAGTTGGAGAAACTGAGACACAAAAATGTTAAACGAGTTGCAGGATATTACCCAGCAAATGGCAGAGCTGGGAATAGTACTCAGCTCCCCTGGAGGCCAGTCCGTGCGTCATCCACCGCACCACTTCCTCATACTAGAAGGCAGCAGCAGAGCACAAATTTCAGGGATTTTGTTTAATGAGAATGGGAGATGGAGAGATCTGGAGGCTCACCTCTGAAGTAAAGGAATGCCAGGCTTGTTTGCCTGTTACATCCAATGCACAACTGCTGACACTAAAATATGAACGTCTTTGCTCATGTGCAGACTATTAAGGGTCAGGATCACAAGGAGAAAAAAAAATAATTCAATTCATTTTAAAAACAAATACACAGCAATGCAGATTCTGTACACACTGAGTCAGGAGGCAAGTTCGCAAATCATAGTCAAATGTGATTTAAACATTGTTTCTGCTAAAGTGGTTGAATCAATTAGTTGGTTAATGTAAAAGGTATACAATGCAGGGATCTTGCTTTGCAACACATGCCTACCAATCCTATTTTTTTACAGATTACTTCTCTTCAGCTCAAAACGGGTAATATCAGGCTCTTTAATAGCATACCTGACTTGTAGCATGATTATTTATGTCTCACTTCTGTATGGGTGGCATATCGCGTTACTCCTGAGACAGATGCACTGACTTTGCAGCTTATTCCTACAAGGATATTTCCTACAAGGTTAATCATTTTAAATGATGAATATGAATCCATTTTCATGGCAAATACTGTTTGACAATTCCCTCTCCCTGTGGCCGCTGCTGCACATCATTTGGTATTAGCCTCCCATCCGAGGAGGTTCTGCATCCTCGGAAGAACACCTGGGATGGGACAGGACTAATAGACACCAATTTTTACTTGTCTTGCTGAACGGTTTCAGCCCATGGACCCAGAATATTTCAGGCTGACAAAATGCTCACAGTTGAGAAATTGCCCAAACAAACACATGCAAGTCCCAGGTGGGGATCCCCTTCCTTTGGCCAGCAGGTCGTGCCCCTGGTAGGAGCACCCCTGGTACCGGGAGAGGAGCAGCAGCTGCAGTGCTGACACTGCTTTGGAGCAGACCCACTGGCCTCAGTGTGGCTGACGGCTGCACTTACTTACTGGTGACTACCTGTGCAGTGCATTTTTTCCAGGTTTCAAATCACTTTACCAAGCTGACTGCTACACATTATTGTTGTGATGGTTTTGTGAAAAGGAAGGTAGCAGTTATGGCCAAGACTACCTGAGATGGTTGCTAATTTCAAGTGATTTAAATTTAAAGACATTGTAAATATTTCATGTTACCTTAAGTGAAGGCAGTGTGTGAATGGCAGAGCAGCAAGAAGGTATAGGATATCTATCTTACAGTTCAGCAGCCTTTCAGATGGACCATGCCATGATTCAGGGGCAGAAAATCCCTGCTCTTCGATTCACTTTAAACCTTCTGACTTTGTTGCTTTAATACAAACCAACTACATAATTTAGCTTCATGACTGCTAGTGGGAAATAAATATTAATGAAGCTTCAGACTTTGAACATTTCAAACTTTTCCTCTGATTTTAATCTTTGAAATCTTGCAAATAAACTTGTAACTTTGACATTACAATCCTTCAGCAAACACTTTCTTCTTAATGAGATTTTACTCATTACACTGTTCCCACCTACCAGGAGCTTCACTTCTGGACTGGGTTTGGCTTTTATTGTTTTGTTTTTTAAAAAAAACCCTTGCCATTATGCAGCTGTGTAATATATGACAATAGAGGGTGATAAATACTGCACAGCTGAAGCTGAAAACATGTTGAGTTAATGGAATGAAGTGAAGGTGATGACACTTTTTTTTTTACACAGTAAGTCATGAGATATTTTAAACAATATGTTTTACACAAACACAAAAAGAAATCCTTCATTTTTCCCTAAAGAGTCTCTGGTGCGGAATTTATTCCCACTGGAGAACACACACACACACACACAAAAATAATCCTAACCTCTATTTAATGACTTCATGAATTCACACAAAGTGGGATAACATTTATGCTTCGAAAATTCAGGTGAAACAGCAGTCCTCCATTCTGCTGCTAAAATCCTCTCTGTTGCTGGTGGCTGCTAGAAATTAAAGAGTTAAAATGGAGACCACTGAAAAAGAGTAAAGCATATGTTATATGCAGCACGTTACTTGCTCACTAGGCTTCCCATGGGCCAGTGAAGGTTGGGAACCACTTCTGTAAAGGAAATGTATATGGTGTCAAGTTATAGACAGTCCTGTGTGTTAGCTCCATCTCTGCAACTGATTAGCCCCAGAATGACTTTGGCCTCACATAGTTTCTTACAAACGCTATTTAGTCAGGCTTCAAAACTTAAGTAGGCAACACTGTTATTCCCAGTTTACAGATGAGTTATAAGTGCAACAGGGTTAACAGCTACTGCAAGGGGACACATTAAATGAGCATCAAGAGCTGGAATAAAATTCAGTTTCCCAACCCTTGCCCACTTAGCCATATTGTCCACAGTCTATACCACTTGGATGAAAAAGAAAAAAAAAATTAAGCGCCTTCACTGAAACCATGTCCCCTGAAGCCATTTCTGATGCCCAAGTAAGCATTGTAATTTTTAGAGCTACTGTGCACCTGCAGCTTCCAAATAGCTTCTAAAGGTCGCCTACCTATCCTAATTTTTCCAAGCTTCAGCTTCTCAATTCTTTCAAAACATGGAAAGAATAGCTATCTGTCTCCCAGTCTTCCTGCCCACTGAGGTCAATGAGAGACTTTTCTTTGACTTCAGTGGCTCTGAGACTTCCCTCCCATATTCTTTTCCTTCAGTTTTGGAGGGCAATTGTCTCAGGGTGGGTAAATGTCTGCTTCAAGAGAAACTGTTGTGTTGAGAATCACCATCTAATCATTACCACCCATGCACCACACAATACAAACAGTAAAAATGACGAGCAAATAAAACAGCATAAAAATAAAGAATAAGAAAACAGCACAATCATCCTAACAGCAATGGCTGGAAATTCATCTTGGAAGGCTTAACTGTTCCCGTGGCACAGAAGCTAGGAGTGATTGTTCTGTGCCACGATGGCATTGCCCAATAACCCATTCTGTCTAAACTAACAGAGCTGGCTAAATTATCCTGCCTTGTGTTCTCTTGCAATTAATTGTTTAGTTTAAAGAGAGGATTAAAAGGGCTGGCTGGGATCCAAGCTCAATTGCCTGCTGCTATGACAGAAAAAAGTACCGATCAGAATATTTCTCTGCAGAATGAAATGTGTATCTCCTGGGCTTTTAGCAATAGCAAAACAAGTTTACATTTCTATCGCTAATACGATTCTGTCCTCTAAGTCATTAACAGCTCCTTGATCCCTTCCCTTATTCCTGCCCCCTTTATCTTATTTATTGAAACTTGTAATATAAACAGCATTTCTTCACCTACTGTCTTTTTGAATTGTTGATTGTCTGGAAAATGGCACTAGCGCAAGGTTTCAGGGCATTTCCTCTGCATAGCAGTGGCGTTGCAGTCGCATGCGGGTACTGTCAGACACCAGCTATCGTTTAGGGCCATCAGGGGCAACTCAGGGAGCAAGATACTGGGCCAGTGTAAATGAGCACAGCACAATGTGACCTCAGGAGCATCGGGCAGATTCGCACAAGGCTGAGGACCTGGCCATGTGACTGTTTCCAGCTAAAATCATCATTCTTCCTCCACCACACACTGGAAAATTAGAGACTGCAGATCTTTCTAAACATGCTTATGGATGTAGAAAACCCTTTCATAAGGCGGTGAGGCTGGGGGGGAGAGGTTTCTTCTGAAAGGCAGCATAGGATGGGATTGGAAGTGCCAGCACTTTTGCCCCCTCGTTGTCACATTCCTTTCCCAGGCCCGGCCGACGAGGCGGTCTGTGAGCTGCTCTGGCTGGGAAGGATCGCATTGCTGAACAGGGACGGGAAAGGGAATGTGGTTTCCTGAAAGGTTTCCAGCAAGTACATGGGAATGGAGCTCTTGAAAGAGAGATGGAGCTGGAAGCACTTCCCTTCTGAGAAACACTTCCAATCCGCTCCCTGGGCCAAATGTAATAACAGCTCTGACATTATTATTACAAAGGGGGGAAAAAGTCATTCTTCCAGCTCACTGCTGTGATTTCTCCATTTTGAAGCCACACCTTCTTTGAGACCTGGAAGTCATGTGGTTTAACATGCAAGCCTGCTCACAAGGGATGCTTCTTGGGCACGTATCTACCAGCACTTATCACCAAGTCTGTCTGGAGGTGCCAGGAATGTCTCTGGCAAGAAAAAAAATGAACTTACAGATGTCTTTTTCTACTTGGGTCCCTCCTTATAACTCTTGATTTACATGGAATATATTGCCACAAATTGTCTGCAATATATGACAAGCTTTCTCCTGCTGTCAGTCATGAGCCAATATCTAGATATGAGGGAAAATTCTGTGTGAAAACCAGCTATTTTGCCATTTGATGTGGCAAATTTTTAGTTTGGTAGGACCCTTCTACAGCTGCAAAGTCTATCCCTTTCCCTATTTAATACACTACAATGCACAGCAAATTAAGATAAATTATTTGAAACATCCCTCTAAACAAGCCTAGCAGAGAATATGCTAACTGGTCCTTATGAGTGAACACTAACAGAGTTGTGCTAAATATTCAGACTATCACTAGGAAGGGTTAGGAAATAACGTATGAAGGAAGAAATGAAGAAGCAAAAGCAGCAAGGGACCCAGTTTCTAGTTTACCGTCCAGGAATATGCTGGAATATGCACAGAAGAGTTACAAAACAAGTGCTGTTGACAGTACAAAGGGGAAAATAAAGCCATTAGAAACAGTATAAATTGTACTGGCATGAATAATGTTTCTCCCCAGACTTCGTTCTAGAAAAAAAAAAGGGGTGGCATTAATTCAGCAACCTCCGTTTCTAAATAGGTTCAGTTAAATTGGTACAATTTTTGTTTAGATAAGGCCTCAGACTCACTGACTCTCTGGAACCCCCCTCTTAGTCTTACCTCTAACCACTTTTTCCAGCCCATGGCAGGGAAAAATGTACCACAGGAGGCAGAGCCAGACACCAGTACTATCGTAAGAGCCTCAACCAAGAGTGTCTCAGCAAACACAGGGCCAGAATCCACCCTTGCTCACAGTGAGCAATTCATTTGATTGGGACTACTTAAAGAGGCAACTTTTAAGCTGCCAGCTTACCAACACCTGACAGCCATCAGCCTGGAGTGCCTAAGCTGCTATAAAACATGAGTCAGTCAATGAATTACATGATTTTTGGAAAATAAGAGTCATTTAGAACATTCTATTCACATTTCTGTGTATGGGTCATTTAACCTCGTGGGTGTTTGGGTTTTTTTATTGTTTTAACTAAGCATATAAAAGGAATAACAACACAAAAGTTCTTACCAGTATCAGGAAAAAGTAAAAGACCACTTTTTACAGGGTTATGTCTATATTCTAAGTAAGGACAGGAAGGGCTTTTGACTTTTGAGAAAATATAGCCTTAACTATACAACCCAAAACTGACAGCATACTTTTCTTAAAATTCAAAATACAGGATTTTAAACAGTTGATGGCTAATTTTAGCTGATATTAGAAGTTCAGGTAACAGTTGAGAGAGCTGTTTCTGTAGTATTTCTGGGTTTGTAGCTAACTCAAACATCCATACACTTCATAGCTTCATTTCCATAGAAAATTTTTTTAGGAAATAAATACACTACACTTTGGATGAGTGTTTCTTCTTTCAGTTTGTTTCTTTCAGTCAAATAGAAACAGCCAAGAAATCAGATTCCTAACGGGACATAGAAAATACCACTAAAAATATTAAGTAGCAACAAAACTCTCAGAGGCCAAAGAACTACTAAACTGCAATCAATTTATACAAAAGGCTGTACAAATATGCCTGAAGACACAGGTTCTTGCAGTCAGAGGTAGGTGGATATGAGGCACCTGAATCCAAAACAGTGACAAAAACCCCTGCCTAAACTTGAGGATGGCTAAAGTCACTGGAACCCTTCTTACTTGACATGAAGTACACCAGGTTGCAGGAAATTACTTCTACAAAAGTGCAAGATTGCCAGAATCTGAGTTGATAAACACCTTTACTCCTCAATAGAGTCATGATTTAGAAACTAGGTGTTTCTCAGTTTGCATCCTTCAAGGAAACAAATTCAACAGGTGCTTTCAGAACAAGCTCAGCACACACTGATAAACTGAGGTCTCCACAAAAAGCCAGTCATGGACACCGTGTTTAAATGGAGCAGGAAGAGGAATTTGCGTCATTGACATCTTTGCACTTCTCATTCAACAGCGGGTTAATAATATACAGACGTGGGCCTGGAAGCAGGATTCCTCCCTCCCAACAGAGCGCCCTAAGCACTAAGCAACAGAGTTACACTGCTCTTTGCTCACTCTGGTTCAATGAATCTCATGGACCTTGCAAGCAGCTGACAGTGGCACAAACAAGAAAATCCTCCAGGTCATCCTGTCTCGCACCTGGTAGGAGGACACATTTTTAGGGGGAGAGCCTAAGAAGAGGATTTCATTCCTCCTTTCCCCTCCATACAGACTACGGAGAAGACAGAGCCCATGTCTCCCCCATCCAGACAAACACTCTAACCTGCAAGCTTTCCCTCTGGTCACACTGTGCAAGAGCACCAGATTGCTTGCTTTTGCACACTTCAAAGAGGATGCTGGGCTCTGGATCACAGCTAGATAGAGGAATCTTCCCGCAAACCCTGCTGAGGCTTGGTGATGGGTATGACTTCAGGCACATCCTAGCTAAAGTTCAGTGCTCCCTCCTGCCTCACTGTAGACAGCTGGCTATTCAGTGTGAGGGTTTTCCGACTCATCCTTATGAATCACCACTTTTTGGTGTACAGTCTAGTGTACTCAGACTGATGGTTTTCCATCTGGTGAAAAGATTGCTGAGCTCATCAGACATAGCATTAATTAACAATGCAACAGTTACAGACAAACTGTTCTGGAGAAGTAAGTACCCTTTCACATTTGCCTTGCTTCTGATTGACTCTTTTCCTGATGAAAAGGCACTGGAATGGCACGTTATTAGCATCCTCTGTTTTATTAGTATGACGGTTCTCATGTACGTCAACAAGAGATTTACATGGCAGGCCAGCATGACACTGACATTCTGAATCACCAGCAACCCCATCTGGTTTTTGCAGGGTCTCATAAAACCAGCATGTGTGCCCATAAACTCAGAAATGCCATCAGCGCCATGGAGGAAGTTGCCACTCAGGCAGAGTTACCTTCATGTGATCTTCAGGGTTGCAGAGCTGAATGTAATTTTCATCAGACCAGGCTCAAAAATTCTGACAGTGCAGCCTGTGCACAAACCAGAGGAAGGGAACCTAGAGGGCAAGCCATCAATAATCATAAAATGCAAGATTCAGTGACCAAGCAGCAACTAAATTAACCAAGTTTAGGAAATTAAGGTCACCTACTTTGATGTTGTATTTGAATATTTCCTAACGTCCTCTATAGTTCTGCTTCAGCTCCCATCACGCTTTTCAGCAAATGCTCCATAGAGGCCTCACTGTTCTCCATCCCCAAGCTTGACGCTGTGCTCCGTGGTGAATTAATGTGGCGTCCCTGCTGGGCGTGCTGGGCCTGCCATTCCAATTAAGAAAAAAGGAGATGAGATAATGCAGCCACCAAACCTAGCAGAAATCTGGCTGAAATGACTCTGAAATGCTCCTACCATCTACACTGCTCCCTGCCAAGTCTCCCCACCCTCCGCTGTCATTTTCTCCTCTCTTTTATAAGAGGAAATGGATGCTAAATCAGCAAGTTAGGTTCACTCCTTAACATAAGAACTACTAACAATACACCTTTTCCCCTTTGTTATAAATGACTTTAGGGTGTAATTCAGCCAGATGAGAAGACAGGCACCACTTATACACACTGTCTCCATCCTTTTGTGTAAGGCCAGGACTAGCTGCATTCACCAGCCTAGAGATCTGCAAAACAACAGCTTTTTCCTTCTACTCTGGCAGCATCCATAGCTCTCCTTCTGCTACTACTCTCTTCATTCCCAGGAAACCAGGACCCCAGGAAATGAATTGTTGCAGACAGAGGAAGGATGAGACTTCAGTCATTTGACATGCTGAAGACTAGAGCCTAACCTCCAGTTATTCCACAGATTTTTTTTTTCTGTAACGTTGGCCAAAAAATCATATTTAGCACTATTTTCTACTTATACACCAAACTCTATTTGAGTTAAAAATACAAATACCTTTGGAGACTGTCCTTAGTTTCTTCAGCTATATAAAACATGCCCTGTTAGGTCACTCCAGCAATGGTGGAGGGCACCATTGCACAGTCACCCGCACCCTTAGGCATGGCATCAGTCCCACAAAACCCGGTGACATCCCCGATGACCCCTTTCTAGTGCTTTGCGCTATACCCATCCCATCTGCACCATGCCTACCTCACAACCCTAACACACGGCACTACCTGACTCACACTGCTACTTGCTAGCCCCGTAGCACAGGGGAACCCAGGAATCATGAAGGGAAAATGTAAACCAAGGGAAACTGTGGGTCCATCACCTTCCAGAGTCCCACCCCAGCCTAATGATACCCCTACCAGGCAGCTCACGTAGTAGAGAGGAGGCAATACCTGCCTCCATAGGCTTTGTGTGCCTTAATGTCTGCATGGGAAAGGGCTGTCCTTTCCCAAAGACTCTGTACTGGGTTACACAAGCAGGGCCTATAGCTATTTACCTTGTTTCCTTAATGTATTCTCAAAGGTTTGGACGTCTTCTCCCTGTAGGGAGCCTACAGAGCTAGATGGTATCAGGAGGACTCACCAACACCCATGCACATGGCAAAGCCCAGATGGAGAGGGAGAGCAATGGAGAACTTCCTCAGAGTATTATGTGTGCATATGCATGGGGAATTGGGAGTGAAGACCTTGCGTCTGGAAGCCACACAAAGCACTGGACAAGGGAAACAGACTTCCAGCCCACCCTGACCTGCTTTGCAGCCAGGCAGCTCACAGGGAGTCTAGGTTACTGTCGTGGTTTAACCCCAGCCAGCAACTAAGCACCACACAGCCGCTCGCTCACTCCCCCCCGGTGGGATGGGGGAGAGAATCGGAAGAGTAAAAGTGAGAAAACTCATGGGTTGAGATAAAGACAGTTTAATAGGTAAAGCAAAAGCCACACGCACAAGCAAAGCAAAGCAAGGAATTCATTCACTACTTCCCAGCGGCAGGCAGGTGTTCAGCCATCTCCAGGAAAGCAGGGCTCCATCACGCGTAACGGTTACTTGGGAAGACAAACGCCATCACACCCAATGTCCCCCCCTTCCTTCTTCTTCCCCCAGCTTATATACTGAGCATGATGTCATATGGTATGGAATAGCCCTTTGGCCAGTCTGGGTCAGCTGTCCTAGCTATGCTCCCTCCCAGCTTCTTATGCACCTGGCAGAGCACAAGAAGCTAAAAAGTCCTTGACTAGTGTAAACTCTACTCAGCAAGAACCAAAACATCAGTGTCTTATCAACATTATTCTCATCCTAAATCCAAAACACAGCACTCTACCAGCTACTAAGAAGAAAATTAACTCTATCCCAGCTGAAACCAGGACAGTTACGCTACCAAAATCCTGGTATGTCAGCTTTGCAAAAGATAGGAAACACCAAGAGAAGTCTCTTTGGCCATGGCTTTGCACAGATGTCTTGTCAAATCTCTGTGCCAACAGCATTTGGCTCTAAGTCTTGCACAATCCACTCAAGAAAGACACATGCTCTCCATTCTTCCTGGGCAACCTCCAAATCAAAAGCAAGGAGTGACCATCCAGGCTCTTGGGCAGATGATCTGGAGGGAATAGCGCAGAGGTCCTTCTAAAGCCCACCCCTTGACAAAAGAGGAAGGAAAAAGGGATGCTCTACTCTGTCCTGCCTTGTGGGGACTTGTTTGCTCCAACGTCTTGCGCAGAGGAGCCACCATGGTGGCTGTGGTGCTGCCTGCAGGACACAGAAGAAACCGCAAAAGGGCTGTCAGGAATTTGCCACAAGGCTCGACACCTATCTGTCTCCAGCACCTGCCAGCCCTCCCAGCTGTTTCACTCCAAATCTGATTGTTTGAAACTTGTCGGCAGGCTGAAGAGGAGAATTTCACACAGCCTAGGGATACCAAGTGATGTGCCAGTGCGTGCATAGTTTGGGCCCTAACTGGCACCATGATAATTATCTATGAGAGCCAAATAACTATCTATACAAATTAGGAATGTTTGGGGCATAATTACCCACTTGGAACAGATCATGAGAGCATGTTTTCCGAGGACCCAACTCTTAGGTGAAAACGCACGCTGCGGGCACTGGTGTGCTGCTGATTTGTTTGGATTTCAGATTTTATGCTTCCAATTCATTTCAGAATTTAGACAAATTTAAAGGCCATTGTTATTTCCAGTTCATTTGAGAGGGCAAGTCTGAGGCTCACAGCTGACCACATTTTCTTTACATGCCTACTGTGTAATTTTAACTCCCTCTTGACTTACTCTGTTGTAGATTCTGTTATAAAAAATGAATGTTCATTATTAAGTGATTTATTACAATATTAAACATTAAAGGCCAGTTCCACAATTGATGTGATCAGTGTAGCTGCACTGAAGTCCTTGAATGTTGCTAATTTACACCAGTGTGTGGTCTTGTACATATAGGATCAAGATTTTCAAAAAGCTTCATTTTATTTTTATTTCTGTCCGGCTGAACTGATGTGGGGAGGAAGCAGTGTCATTGCTCTTTGGCAAGACTCTCTCAGCTTTGTATCTGTTCTCATGAAGCTTCCAGTCAAGTTTTTGCAAACTCAGACGTTTAGTTAGTGTGGTTTCAATACGCACCTCAGCCTAGAGATGCTCAGCTAAAGAAACCACCAATTCTAACCCTGTGGTAGCTCACCTATCACCACTACTGTAAACCAACCAGCCTTTCCTCCACCAGCAGCCTAAATTCCCTGAAGTGCTGTTTCCAGATGGAGAAACTGCCTTCACAGACACCTGTTACATCTCATAATATCAGATAGCACGTCTGTAATTCTACCTCAGACTCATCCTACAACTTGGTGAGTCACACTACATGTTTCATGTACCCAGTGAACCAAAGCAAACAAACAGGAACTATTTGTATTCTTCTTATTTATGCAGGGTTTATAATAAACCCCTTTGGAAACACTTCCGAACAGGTAGCAGCCGGCACACAAGTTTTGCCAAGGATTTAAACTAGTTTTTACCTGTTGCAGCTGTTGGGAAATTTCTAGCTGTTGCTAGAAGTGTACTTGTACCTGCATGCTGGGATTGGGAGTCTGAGCAGGTGTTTGCAAACCACAGTTATGTTGCTAACTGTGCTTACTGTCTCAGACTCAATACCAATCAAACCAACTATGTCTGGTACCTACAATATCTTGCTGCAAAGATTCTCAGTCAATTTGTTTTACAACAGTGATCAGAACTGCTCTAAGCTATAAAAGCCTCTCCAGCTAATTTCTGTGTGCAGCATGATGCTCCTTACCCTGAAGGCCCTTTAAGATTTGACCCCTTTCACTGTTTTTCCTGCTGTCAGCCAGAACAGCAAAAGAAGAGGTGGTATGCGGGCTGAAAAGCCTAGCAGTCCTCAATCAGCCCTTTGTCTTTCATGACCAGCTTTTTATCCAGGGGCAACAGTCTTTTTCCATTACCAGTAAAAATGAACCCCCCAGTAGGGGTGATGAAGAAACAATAAAACTAATCATTAAGCAGGCCTGCTGAGAAGTGAATTCCAGTCCCAGGTCAGATCTAATTGCATTCTGACACTGAAGCAATGGCCTGGTCATTTATATCAGCAATGTCATGTTTCTTTTTATTTATTTGTCTCCATTCTGCTCTCTGTCCCTGTAAAGAAAGAAATATAAACCTGTAGATCAATGAAAAGATGTATGTAGAGATCAAAATATGCATACTGTCCTGTGGTGTACTTTGCAAGCTTTTAAAATACTCTCTTTTTAGCCAAGATCAATTGTGGAAAAACTAAAAACAAATATAGCATTTTGGAAAATGATGAGCAACTGTGAAAGGGAGATATATTAAAAGTTACGGTAGTGTCATGGCCTATTACCAAGGAAAACCATGTACACAGGGGAGGAAAGACAAATTTAATCATGCATAGAAGCACACAAGATATATATGTGTATCTGTGATTTTTGAAACTGAGGAGATTTAGATACCTACCTTTGAGTAATTACAACAGAAATACGCTACTTTTGAGTTCAAGTACAGCACATGCATGCACATGGCATACACACACATCCATGAATATATTCCTCAAAATATAACTATCTTTAGGTCCCTGTCCTCCCTTGCCACCTTCCTTTTACTGCTTTCACCGTTAATGATGTTTTGCCCCAGTCTGCATCCTCAGCCTCCTCCCCCACTGTTTTTTGCCCAGACTCCCGGCCAGCCTCTCAGCCTGAGACTCTTCCTTCGAGAATCTAAACAAGATGCCTTTGCATCTGACTGAACACAATGGGTCTCTCTTCAAAGCCAAGCAACATTTTTCCTATCATTGTTTGCAGGGGAAGAGTCACTCTGCACTCTGCTCAGATATTATGGTCACACATGCCTTATTAGCTTACGGGTAGATTTGCTGTCATAAGAGGGTTCATACAACTAACAAGATTGCTTAATCCCTTCCTAGGTCCCTCAGCATTTGTAACAAGTTTTGTAATTGCATTTTAAACAAAATGCCCTGACCTTGGAAACTCACTTGCAAGCCAGCTCAATCCTCTGGCTTTTTTCCCTTCATATAGCTTTTATGACCTCTCCTATCTGGATATCAAGCCCTTTTTCAGAAGTATCTTAGTCCAATCGTCTTGATGCTATCCAGAGCTAAAAGCCCTCAGCATGTGCTTTGGATCCGATCCCTACCTGGCTGCTGTGCTCAGAGGGGCGTTGATCAAATCTGTTAACAACAAATCAGGGCCCAGAAAATGTATTTGTAGGACCTGGAGTTATTCCATCTAATTGCAAGCAGGCTTTCAAAACTCATTTACTGAAGAAAACTTCCTTATCAGGTGAGGATGTGACTAACTTCCACCCAGATTTCATGATGTGGTTCTTATCAAAAACACTTGAAAAATTTTTTCCTTTATCCATGGAACCAGCTTTCAAAACTTGCTTTACTGAAAGCCACAGCATGGCATGGTGACAATTTTGCCTAGTATTTGCCATGCACTTCATGTTCTAGGGTTAGCTGAGCTATGCCCGCCCTGGTGGCACAGAAGTGAAGCAAGCTAGCATAGGTATGCCACAGGTTTTTTTGTATTTAGCTCCATGCCACTATGAATGCAGTGCTAGCAGTATCCAAGGTAGCTAGTTTAACAACTCATTTATTCCCAATAGTTTCCAACCAATTAATCATCGTCAGGGCAGGCACGCATTCCCTGTTGCATTCGTGTGTCCACACTGGCTTTTTTTAGTTACCTGTGGTGAATCTCTTAAAAGTCACCCATGGATGCCAGGCTGAACACCTCTGTGATGCTCTAGGACACTCCAGCCCTCTCTGTGCAGACATGCCCTAAGAGCCAGGCAGTAAGACCTGGGTTCTGCTTCCACCTCTGCCGCTGAATTGCTGGACAAATTTGAACAAATCACATAACATGTGCCTACATTTCAGGCTTTCATCTAATGTATATAGCGGAGTTCTCTACTTCTCTAGGGTGTTCTGTGGCTTAATAAGCACTTACAGGGTGGGCTGGATCAATGTGTAACAAGGTGGAAAGGACTGGGACTTGCATCTAGAACTATTGACCTACTGAGGATCTAAATCACATTAAAAGCTACAAGGATTTCATTCCCAAGAAGGTGGCTGCCTAAAACATACCAAAACATTATAGGCATTACTGAAATGTAATTAAATAGTAAATATGATTATAGTAATAACTTAGCACTTTGCTTTCCAAGACTGAAAAAACATTTTGGCAAACTCTAATTAAGACTCAACTCACGAAACACAACCTCTTTGCAGTGGATAGCAATATATGTGTAATGGTGTGCAGCAACATGACCCAACAGATTAGAGCAGGAAAGCAGGGAAAATACCACATCCAACCTTCAAGTTCAGAGGGAGTTAGGTAAACAGAAGGATCCCAGGTGGAACTGGGATTAGGGCAACTTGAAGTAAATTAAGTCTACTGCCAGAGAAACAATTACAGGACACTTAAGACCAGTAATTGTGAAGAAGTTCTTTAATATCTTTTCCAAAAAATACTACCCGCATCAGCAGTATTCCCTACGTCCTATTGAGACATGAGTACTGACTCAGGTGAGGATATGCCACCTACAGAGGAACTACTGCTGACTGCAGCGCTTGAGGGCTGCAAGAACTACCCCAGCCCCGCCGAGATGTCAGAACGGCACTAGGCAGCGAGAGCCTCTTGCACAGGGCACTTCACAGGATCCTCTCTCTTCTCAATATCAAGCTGCCCGGGACATTTTTCTCCCATAGTCCCACCTATCTCAAGATGTGAGCAGAGGAATTTAATTGCAAACAGACTCCGTTCCTCTTATATCCATAACTATAAGCTGCTATTGTATTTTATACCTTGCATAAGTAAACTACATTCATTTTCACCAATTATTTTCCCTTAATCTTCATGCCGTCCCCTAAGCTTGATAACAATATTTAAAACTTTACACCCATTTTGTTTTCCAGAATTTGTCATTAGTCCAATGAGATTAATTTTAGGAAAAATAGCAAACTATATCTTAAACTCCTTTTCCTTTATAATTTTTCTTTTTTTTTTTTCTAGAATATAGTTGTGCACCAGAAATGACTTGGTTTTATACAAAACATAACAGTTAAAACTACAACATATTATTTATCAGAAATAAATGAAAAATTGTTATTTCATTATTTTTATTAAGCATGTAACACATCACATGAATATATCTACGCAAATGTGCTCTGGTACTAAAATGTCAAACACCCCCAAAATCAAGACTACTTAGATACTTCAAGCTACGTCTGTCAGGTCTTGATTCAAAGCTCTTTGAACCCAGAGAGAGTCAATTCATTGACTTTTATTGTTTTTGTTCCACACTCTTAAAGGTAGCATGAGGACATTTGGAGATAGAGCTGAATTTTTACACACAGCTAACCTCTGAAGTCTGGGAAAGCCTGAGCTTGGGAATGACAACCCAAAAATTATCCACAGAAATGGTCCCATTTAGCCAGAAAAAGTTGGCAATTCCTTACATTCTCTTTCTCCAGACCACCTTACCCCAAAGAAAAGACTATTGGGAAGAGTTTCCATGTGCCATTTAAAATCTGTTTCATTTTGTGCACATCTCACCAGCATCTCCTGTATAGAAACACAAGGCAGGGTCCACAGCACTAAGTTTCAGGTGCACCAGGCACAGTGCAACAACCCTGGTACAATGTTAAAGGACCTCATTTCACTTGCAGGCTACTCAGGCTACTCAGTGGTAGCTCAGTGGAGTCATTTGAACTTCAAGATACATCACATAATGGATTATCATTACTCACACAACTTGGTAAAAACCTCTCCTATGACACTTGCACTTTTAAATGAAATCACTAGGCAGATGGAGGTTGGTAGACCATACCTGTGCCTCCTTAGTCAGACCCTCTTCTCCCTCTGCTGCTGAATTTAGAAATGTCACCTCTAAAATTAATATGTCGTCACACAATAGTCTCATACGTCGTCTCCTAAGCTCCCCTGAAGCCCTTGAAAATCCATATGAACGTTATTGAGGGGAAAAAAAAACCAACCAACATGTGGGGGGGTTGTCCAGCACCTATCGTCCCCGAATTTAGGAAAACTGCAATTAAATGTGCCAGCAGACAATCAGGAACTTTCTAATACCTCTGAGAACAAACCTTTACTTATAAAAGCTTGATTACAGCCTTCACAATACTCCAAAAATCTGTTTTGTAGGATAGATATTCCGAGGATTTCTTGTCATTTATGATTTTCATTAACATCCACATCAGCTTCAGCTCCCTGTCATGGACTGCATTTCCAGAAGCTCCACTTCATAAGGCTTGTTGAAGCCTATTGTACACAAGAAATGACTTGGATAAAAATTCTGGAGTCAAGACAGAAGAAAAAAACTCCTCTCCTCTTCCATTCTCCAAAAGATTTACAGATACTCAGTGTAAGAGCACATTTTACCAGTATTTTTCTTACTCAGGAGGAAAACTTATTTAGTAATCCCATTGAACAAATGACAAGTCTGATTGTCTCTGGGAGAGCAGTGAAGGAACAAAGAAACCTTGTCACACCATGGTTTTTAGGATGATGTTATTCAGCCCCCACCCCCTTGCCAGCAATTCCTCATGACTCATTCTCCTCTGAAAATGCTGTTATCGATCTTATATTGAGACAATGAAATTTGTCTTATTTGGTGTCTGCTTCTGTTCAGTTGGCCCTTCACAGAAGCCAGAAAACAGTATCTAGATGCGTTTATAAAAACTGGAATGTAGCAGGAAGATTTTGGGAGAACTTATTATGGATAAGTATAATGAATAAACAGAGGGCAAAAGTTACCAAGGAACTGAGGTTTCTTCCAATTCCACCTCTTCTGAGGAAGCAGCAGAGAAAGAGACTTTTCAGCATCAGAGAAAACTCCAGTTTCAGTCTCAGTTATCTGTTAGGATCTACCAGCCCAAGTTCACTAGAATACCAAATGCCCCGTCCCCAGCAGCTATGTATTACTCCACTGGGGATACCAACATGGAAAAGACAAAGCCTTTTTCATTCTCCTTATACCAGCTAAGTACTCCCGACCACTTGAACCAGCTATTGCAGGTCTACAGTAATACTAGAATGAGCAATTTTAGAACACGATCTTGCTTGTACTGAAGGCAACAGTAACCTGATTTTGGTGTGAAGGCCCTTTGGGGATCACCCTTGCTCAAAGAAAAGCCAGAGGGTAAATGTCACCAGAAGCATACTCCAAAACTGACTTCGACAGGGATGATGAATAATGGAAAAATAAGGTCTTTAAGCCTAGGTGTTCTACCAAGATTTACTGGGAAGCAGGGAATCTGCTGAGCATCCCTGTACTGTTTGCCCAGCTCCAAGCCTTCAGCCCCACTCTGAAAGAGCCAGGTTCCCTCAGGCCCTTTCCGCTGCCAGAGAGAGCTCTTGAAACCTGACTGGAGCTTGCTCCCTCTCCTGCAGCACCAGGTTGTTAAAGGGCCTGTATTCCTCTGCCTGCCCCCACAAATATAAATCCTCATTTTACATTGCCTTTCCTTTAACTCTGAACATAAAAGAATGTACTTTTTATTGGAGTTTTATCTTTGCCTGGGCTTCTAACAACCCATACCAAACACTGTTATTATGGCCCCTTCTGGATTTAGAGGCATATAAGCTGTTTGTGCTTGGCTGCATACATTGGTATTTTTATGTTCTTACGTATCTTTATCTGTACAGTATCTCTGAATACGCTTAAAAAGGTTTCAAAAAAACACCCTAAGACTTCATTCAAATAAAACTGTTGAAAAGCGATCTGCTACACGCGTATTTCCTCATCACTTGAACTTTCACATTCAGCGAGGGCTGGAGTATTTAATTTTGGCCATTTGTTTTAATTTGGCCATTACAGTTAAAAGGCCATGCCCTGGATTTGGCCCTGTAAAGAGGCAGTTTGCCCCAGTTTAAATGGGTATGAGGCATACCATTTTCACATCATAGAAATGGTTCTCTCTCGTCTTTTTTTTTTTTCCTAATGTAAATTTTGCAATGCTAATTCCTTTCATAAGAGAAGTAGGGATAAGTGGTGGTTTATAGTTCAACCTTCCCCTGGTGCCCATAAATATTTATTGTTTCTTGCCCTGTTTCAAGGCGCAGATGAAATTCATCTTCCTGGGGGGGGAGCGGAGAGGGAAGGGATGTGGAGGGGCAAACATCATCTTCAAAGTATAAACGTGAAGAAAACTAAAACAGATGCGTGGAGAGGAAGAGAGAAGCTGGTGGGAACACGGCGGGGCTGGAGCGCATTTTCCCTGGGAGACGGCCGCGCTGCAAGCTTCGTCGGGACGCCCCGCGGGCGGACGGCTCCCCTGCGGACGGCTTCCCGGGAGGAGGTGGAGGCTGGAGAGGCGAGAGGTGGGCTGGGAACACGTCCTGCTCCCCAGCCAGGCCCCAGGCACCATGCATACACTGTCCCCTCTGTAATTAAACCTCAGTCCCTTACAACCAGGGAGGAAAATGTCTCCCGGTCAGAAAGCAGAAGGACAGCCCAGCGTTGCTCCTTCGCCCAGGGCCTCAGCGGGGTTCTGCAGCAGGGCAATGGCAGCCCACCCCAGCGGGCACTGCCGTGCGAGGACAGGGCTTTGCAGGCCGAGCGGCCGGCAGCGGCGGGGAGGAAGAGAGGGAGGAGGTGCTGGGAGGGAGACCGGGAAACTGTAACTCATTGTGGATGGGATGGACTGGTCGGGGTGGCGAGCGTTCGCAGCCCAGCACATCCATCAACCTGCCGAGAGGCCCGACAGGCTGGAGCCACGGCTGCTCCCTCTCTCCCCGTGTCAGGCATGATCCAGCCCAACTGCGCCGAGGCGGCGCAGCCCGGCCAGGCGAGCTCCAGTCAGCGCGAACCATCGCAGCCCGCCCGGCCGGGCACCCTGGGCTGCTTGTGGGGCTCAGCCCCCTGGTGTCCCGGCTCTCACACGGCCTAAGTGATCCGGAGCCTGATCCCCTTTCAATCCTTGCAGTTGCACCCCAAATTAATTTAACCCAGTTGTGTCCGCTCGCGTTAAAAGCCCTGCTTGGTCTCACATCACCTTTAAATCGCCCTAACACCACCGGCTCCAGCAGCCCCTGAGTGTGTGAGGGAAGAGCCAGGCCCTCAGGCTTCCTCCAGTACTTCAAACGGGCCAAATCAAGTGCTCTGTTTTCTTCCATTTTATGAGGTAATTTGGGTTAAGTTCTCGTATTTATTTTTGCAACCCTGCTGTAATGATATTGCTCTCTAGTACAGGGCTATTAAATGCTTTCAGCTCTCTATCAATGACTCGCTTGGCAGAAGTGCCGCAGCCTGCCCCAGGAGCCACCGCCGTGGCACAGTGCAGCGGGGCTCCTGCTGCAGCGCTCCCATGGCCGCCGCCTGCTCCTTCACCCTGGGGCAGTGCCCTTTCTGTTTGCTGGTGAGGTTGTGGCCATAAGAGCCACAGAAAGCCAAAATGCCGGGCACGAGGGCGAATTGTCATTTGCAGCTTGTCCCCCCAACCTCTAGCCGGCTAATGAGGCACTGGCGCAGGACATGAAGGCGCTGGCCTTGCTGCGGTGCCTGATATGGATCAGCTGCAACACCTCGCCATGTCACAGGGCCTTAGCTCACAGCTCGTGCTCTAAACTTCCTGCACTTTGTCTCCTTAAAGCAGAGCCAGAACACTGCTTTATTGATGGGGCCAGCAAGAACAATTTGTCCAATTTCAAAGCTTTTGCTTGAAGGATTTCAGGACTTTTGTAATTTTTTTTTTTTTTTTTTTTTTTGTAGAAGCTGATTTAAACAAGCATTTTGAAAATATATACAATAGCACTTCCTAAAGGTATGCAATTTTCCCAGCATGGTAGGCCAGCTATATATAATACAAACCCGTCCCTGATTTATTTTCCACAGCATTTCCAGATTTTCATTGATCTTTTTGTTTTGTTGGAGCTCACATGTCCTAACATGCCCACATAAATTAATGGATTTCTGTATCATTATTACTTATTATTCAGTAGTGTGGCTTTTATCCTAAAGGAGAAGATACAATGAAACATGAACAACATTTCTTTCATCTCTAAGAATCCCACTGCAATTTATAAACTTAGGTCCTGCACTAGGAACACATCAATACTCAGGAGAGCAGTTAACATATTTTAGCTTTAGATATGTGCCCACATCCTCCTGAAGTCAAAGGTACTTAAGCACACCATCAAAACAGGGGAGGGGAGCTTTTATAAGAATAAACCTCAAAATACCCAAAGTGCTTTCCTGCAAGTGTCAGGGCATTTCTGTCTTAGGATTATTCCACCATCACCAAAATGCAAAGAAGGAACAAAGTAAGTAGTGTATGAGGGAAGAAAGCTAAGTGGGATCCTTTCTTCAAATGAAATGACAGGGGGAATTTTAAATGGGCAAACAGAATCATTCAAAGAGGAGTTCTCCAAGGAAAAAAGGATTAATACCCCTATACTTAAAGAAATACACAGTCAAGAGCTCAGTACAATATTCATCTAGAATCCAGAAGCTCTAAGGGTACCGTTTTAAGCTCTTTCGTCCATGCAGTATCAGCTCAGGAGGGCTGGTACAGACATAATGATGATTTCATCGTGATGTCTATATTTTGATACAGCATGACAGTAATATATATTACCAGGATAGGAGAAAAGGAGGAAGTACAGGAAATCTGATAAATTCACCTATCAAACCTGAGAGATTTGTACTGAAAGCACTTCTTGCAATATTTTAAGTGTTTTCCAAGAACACTCAGCCTCTGATACCAAGCCAGCCCTGCCCTGTTCAGTGTGCTAGATCTGATAGGATAACATAACAGAATGATTCCCATTGCCTCCAATATGAAATACTATATGCATGATGAGAAAGGTGGCTCTCATGCTCATGAATGAGCACACCTCTGCAGAGCCAGGCTTACCTCCAGCACTCTGATCTTTCTGCACATGTAATTAGCACTACCAGCCTAAATTTTCCTAAATGATCCTTCTGCATTCTGAGGACTGCGTTTTCTCTTCTCAGCATTAATATAAGTGGAGAAGCTTCAGATATTAGCAGCCAATTTCAAAACTATCATCTTCATTGCAATCAGCAAGGGCAACTGTTGGTGCAGCAAGGCAGGTGGGAAACCAATGGAAGAATTAGATTTAGAGTGGTGTTGTTCCAGTTTGTAGTGTAGCTGCTGCATTCTTAAGAAATAACATCAGGCTTTCACTGGTGTCTGGAAAACATCATCTGCTGTGCAGGTACTCTCTCTGTCAGCTGTTGTGGGACAAAGGACAATAGTGAAAGATTACATATGATGTGTCACGCTGAAAGACTACTGTTCCATCAAGCTTTTCCACTTCCAGCACTACATAATGTCAGAAAACACGGGGCGGGGGGCGGGGGGAGGCAACAAATATCACATAGAAAATGTGAAAGCATAAAGTTATACTCTCACCAATTTAGCATTCTCATCAATGCAGCAAATCTGCTAAAATTTCTGGAAGGACTGAATAAATATACATCAGAGAAACTAATCCTGCATTACCTCTCAGAAGTGACCATACATGTGACAACTTTGCTAAATCATTTATTGTTGATTAAAAGGAAGTCCAAAATCTATTAAAAAGAAACATGTTTTCCTCAGAAAACCTCTTCAAAATGTTTGGTGAAATTGCTGGCTTAAAGTGAACCTATTAAAGGATGAGTATAGGCAAGTGTTGCAAAATATTTAGGGATTAAAAATGCTTTACCAAAGTACCAGCAGTCACGCAGCAGTATTTATGCTAGGTGGCTGCCCTGTATTAAATGATACAGATTAAAAAGGCTTCAGCTAGTCAGATAACATCCAAATTATAATTGAATCCAAGCCAAAATCCTAGATCCAGATACCCATAAATTTAGATATTTATGAAAACCAAATCCAAATGTAGCATGGTTTCATAGCTAACAAAAGAATAACAAGTAGCTGTTGCTAGTTACTGGACCTGTCATACATTATTAAGTGTGAAGCAGCTTTGCCAACTCTCATGGTTGTCCTATGCTTGGGTCTTACAATAATCAGTATTTTTCTTGAAGTACTAGTTGCTGGAGTCATATGAATATATACAAATCTCATCTTTGTCTCTATATGCCTTTAGTACGTCCTAACGAATTCTCACAATAAAGTACTACGGCTTTTCTAGACAAAAGGGGAAATTCAGGCCCTTGTCTTACTTCCTTCAAAGTCCACAGAGAAACTCCAGGTTTATTTTCATTAACCTCTTGGCACAGTACCTGGGCCTGCAACACAGTATGTCTTATGTAAGGACACACAACCCAAACTGACTGAGATACTGGATCTTAATAAGCTATTTATCGAGTAAGTGGTAGTAGCTGGCTGGGGGAGTGCTCCTACCATGTCCAAACTGTGAGGTACTTTTGAATTAAAATGCCTACTCTGCAGCTGACATCAAAAGTGCCCCTGACCCAGGAGCTCGAGGACATCATAAGCAAGGGCAGAATTAACAGCAGAATCAGAATCCATTCTGAATCTACACTTTTTAATCTTTAATTTAGTAGATAAATGCTCCTTCATCTAAATGAAGTACACAATAAAGTACACCTGGCTTCTGGCCACGTAGAAAAGAAATTGCAAATATTGGTCCACTGCTTCCACATTCATTTAGTAAAGCAGAAATAAACCCATTGTAACAGGAGATTGCATAGGATCTGTATCTCCAGCTTTGCAAATGAACATGCCTTGATGTTTAATTTTCCGTGAGTTCCTCTGCATTTAGGTAGCAGCAGGAGACCATTATACTGTGACAGCACTCAGTTCTGATGACATTATCTTAAACTTTTCCCAGTTGTCCGTCCTCACCCCTGTTGTGCTGCCGCCATCTATTAACATTCCACTGACAACAATGAAAGATGTTAGAGCAGAGCACGTCAACGTGGTAGCCAAGCTGGGGTGCTTTCACCTGGATGTACACAAATGTTTGGCAGTAGCTATACAGTTAATTAGCTGGATCACATTATGCCAATTCCTCACAAGGCTCGTCTGAGGTGCTTTGCATTTATTATTCATGGATTCATAGGTTTTTATGGCCAGAAGAAATCATTAGATCATCTGGCCTCCCCTTCTCTATTCTAAAGGCCATACAATTCCATTCACTTACTCCTGTTGTTAACCCAATTACTTGTGTTTCACTGTCTTCCAAAAAAAAGACATCCAAAGACTTCAAAAGATGGCAAACCCACTTCTCCCTTGGAAGTTTATCCCAACAGCTAATCACCCTAAGTATTACACAACTAATGTAGGCTTGGGACTAATAAAGCTTAGTCCCCTATGGATTCGTGTTTCATGGTTGATTGGCTTCGATGCCTAACAAGCTGTGAGCTCTGATTAAAGTTTCTTCCCATATATGGAACATTTTTAAGGTCTTTTCCCCAACTCCTTGTGGATGCTCTGTGTCTTACTAATGTGACAGCTCACGTTATAGCCCTGACAGTACCTCAGATCATTATAGGTCTCTGTCAGGATTCTTCTAGAAAGATTTCACCTATTCTTGACCATGTACTTTCATGAAACCTGTAGAAACATAATTGCTTTTCAGACCCCACGCCCCCTGCCAAGAGTGGCTGCAAAGAAACAAGTTCAAAAGTTATTGGAGGCACCTGTGCATGTACATGTACACACACATACACAGCGTGGTTACTTGCATCTTTTTTTTCTAAACAGTTGTACCTTATTTCCTATTTATTTGTATTTGTTTCTCTCTTCCTCACTATGTCTTTATTTTCCTCCTCAGTGTGACTTTCATCTCCAAATTAGAGTGCCCACTAGCACCCAGAATTTGCTCTGTACTGAAGGCATTAATGCACTCAATATTCTTTTTAATATGATGAACACCTTGGGTTACTTCTCTTTCTTACTCTACTGTATTTTTTTCCCAGGTTGGAATAATTTTTATTTCTCTTTTCTGTACTATCGCCAATTTTTCCTAATGCAGACGTCATGATGTGAAGAAGGGCCCATATGCCCAACCATTTTTCCATATTTTTCCAAGTATGTTAGCTGGTCCAATAAAAAAAATGTATCCCTTCCTACAAATCTTCCTTGTATCCTTAGACCACCGTAGTTACAACAACATTGCTAAAAGACAGGAACAGTATGCAGTATTTTCAGTGTTAATCTCCCCAGTGTCAGATAGAGGTAAAAACACCTCCTTATGCTACTCACAACTCCCCTTCTTATATATCAAAGGACCACATCAGTCTTTTCCCAGAACATCTCACTGGGAACTCATGTTGAGTGACTTGTCTTCTTTGACCTCTAAATCCTTTCCAGAGCTTTCTAAGACACAGTCTTCCTATTGTTCAGAGAGAAACTGCTAACATTCCCAAAAATACTATACATGGTACACTAGAAGAAAGGTTTGTTGCAAACGATTATTTTCGTTGCAAAAAGACTCCATAGCCAAATTTCCCAAAATCAATGTAAGAAACAGCCACCAGAAAAATTTAAAAATTAGGGAGAGTGAACATACTATACTAATCTTAACACATTAAAATTCTGCTTTGATATTGTTGGAGAAATGGAAAGAGTAGAAATGGGACTTCATATGCCAATTTTAATGATTTATTTTTTTGGAGCAAGGGACAGAAAAAAATATGTTGCAAAGTTCTGTAATTTTGCCTCTTCTTTCCCATATTTTAGGCAGGCCTTATTCAGTAGCACTGATAATCAAGCCCTATATGTCTGAAGCTATTGAACTGAAATTCTGTGAACTAAAATTAGAGGCCATTTTGAAAATAGGAGGCTTGGCTTCCATCTACCTTGGCTTCCCTTTCAGTAATCATGATAGTAAAAATGAGTTCATATTTCATAGAGATGTTGAAAGACACTCAGATTAACAACTTTGATGGTCTCAGAGAAAAGCAGATCTGTAACCACTGAAAACATGTTTTAATACTTTTTTTTATTGCTTTCCATATTGCTCTTAACTAAGTTATCTCTTCCAGAGTTCTTTTTATTAAACAGTACCAGCCCACCTAACCACTATCAGTTTTGCTAATTAAAAAAAGAAGTCAGCTGTTTGACACTATACTCTTTTGCATCTATAATGACATCTAATACAGACTGAGGAGAAAACTAATAATATTCTTATGGGAAAACTACAGCTAACTTTCACTGGGTCATTTGACAAGAAAATAAAACTAAGCGATGCTCATTTTGGTGATCACATACCAGGTCCTGAGACAACTATTCTGCCTGCGGACCAGCTCCTTGAAGAGCTGTCTGTCTCCAGGAAAGGACTGAGAACGCTCAGCTCCCGTCAGATAAGAAGAAACTTGCTACGCCAAATCCTAACTATGAGGAAACTTTTCAGGGAAAATCCTCTGAGCAGGAAATACAGTTAGATGGCTTTTAGAGACAGTCCTGTCTGTCTCTTGTACCATATCATTTGTCAAAGACACAGCTAGGTTTAAAAAAAAAAAATAAGATGACGGTTAAGAAAAGTTGTTGTAGAAAGGGAGTGTTATCAAGTTGCTTTTGACTGAAGCTTGCAGACAAGAATAAATGTTAAATTTAATCTTTATTATGGTAGTAGTAATAAAGCAGTAGTATGATGCACTAAAGATTTTATTTTCCTTTATACCTTGTCTAAGAATATGCAAATGTCTCTCAAGGAAAATGAGAATCAAGCCTTTTAATTGAGAGAAATTAATGGGTATTCTCTGTCCTGGTGGTTCTAGCTGAGTTTAATGGTTGCAGAGATCTGACTCTGCAAACACTAATACACAGAAGTTACTTACCTGCATCAAGTTATTTTCATGATCAGAACCCAATAATGGCTCATTTGTACAGCTGTTAATATTAAATAACAAACCCAATAAAAAAATGAAGTTAGAAAAAGTCTAAGTTGAACCTGAGGCAGTACATAAATCTGCTGAGACTGCAAAACCAGCACTCAGGGAGGAAGAAAGCCAAAGGAGGCAAACTAGGCTTCTAACTATGGAAGTTAATTAGCCCTATTTTTAGCTAGAAGGGGATTTCTGTTTAATATTCACCCAGGTTTTAGGTTACAAATGATTTAAGATTACAGAAAAAAAAAATGTACTTGGAAAATTTGGTTTAAGGCCTTAAACTAAAAAAAAAAAAAAAAAAAAAGACTAGATTAAATACTAAGGCAGCCTTAAGGATGCACCCATATGCTCCTTCCAGCCATACTTGAAAAAAATATTTCTCACGAGATTACAAACAAAGAGGGATTAATTAGTAAGAGATAATTCTCATGCATTGCACAACACATTCATCTCCCTCAACTCAGCACATTTTATTCAGTGATAATGTCAACAGCATAGGTTCTCACTGGTCAAAATTACATATGCATGATGCCTCTCAATTTTAAGACTATAATCTTAAGGGTCTTGTATTAAGGCATAGGAGACATCAGTAATGCAATACAATTTCTAACATGGCTTCATTCCTGATCTGAACAGTTTTTAGTTCCAAACTATTGATAATGAACTGAGGGGATTTGCTTTTGATTTTGTCAGCTTTGGGAACAAGCCCATTGGAAACGTCATCAATTAAAGCTGCAGGTGCACATCACCTCTAAAGATGATAACCTAGAAGAAAAGCTATGATCCCTGTGAAGTCACTATGTTGTGAGAATTATAGGAGGACAGTTCAGGTACAATCTTTCAACAGGAAAACCAAAACTTTTATCATAACTTTTAGATGGAGCTACATTGGTTCATCAAAATGCTCTGTGGTGTGGTTGCCTGTGACAGCAGAGGACTGATGTCCTAGAGGTCTCCTCCAGTCTTGTATTCCTGCATTCACTGGAAAACACCCATTAGAAAACACCCATTGACATCAGTACCTGCGAGCTCTCCATGTGTCCTGAATTTGACTGGAAACCTAGCTCTTCAAATATTGAGGTCACGTTTGCAAATACAGCTTTTAAATCCTCTGCTTCTGTAGTCATGAAATAGGTACACCAATTATGTACTGCACTAGGCAATAGATTTATATGTACATCTGCAAAAAAATCAGTGATAGGGACAGAAAAATGCCGTGTCACTTTGCTGTGCCTAGACACAGTAACATCTGAACACAAAACAAAGCACATAGCAAAGGAGGTTTGAGAAAGAGGAGCCAGTCCTAGCAGTCATTGACTGAACAGAAATCTGGCAATCATCTTTAGCTGGGACTGTCAGAGAGCTCTAAGGAAATCAAGGATAGGTATCTTTATCATTGAGCAATTAAGCTCGAAGGCAGAAGAATATACTTGTGAATACCATCTCTCTAACCATCCCTGATAAATTGCCTTCACCCCTTTTCCCACTCCTGTTCTCCACCCATCCCACCTTTTTTTTAAGTGACTACACCCTTTCACCTGCTTCACCCTCACCCCTTGCCAGCTTCAGTGCTTAGAGCAATTCAGAGCGCCCTGCCAGCAAACCTCCAGCTCCGCTCGCTGCTGCGCTACTCCACCTCCTATCTGCTGCTCCATGGCCTCTCTGAAGAGACAGGGATTGGCAAGGAGGCAGGTGAAACACGCTGAGAAGGCAAACGGAGGGAAGCAGCAGGTTCCCAGCTGGTAGCAGACAGAATAGGAGTTACTTAACTTTTCTCCCACGAGACCTGAGTAACCCATAGCTAGATGGAGTTGCCCTCCAGTCACTATTCATTTTCCAGAGAACATCAAAGGTCTAGCATGCTACATTATGCGCTGCTTCTTCAAAAAAGTGAGATGCTATTGAAAAATCTGGTAAATGCACAGCATTTTCGTGATAAAAATTATAATTGCCAATGAAGTAGCATTTAATAATAATAATAATAATAATAATAATAATAATAAAAGCTCTGAGGCATTCTAAGAAAAGAAATATAGGACTAAGAATCCTTTTGTAATACAATGCAAACACCTCACTCAATAATATGTTAATGAAATTTATTTAATTAATTAATGGAAGTTGATGAACATTTAAACGTGCTGTGCTTTTGGCTATCACAGAGAAATATTCTGGTCAATGAATGCAATCAAATAACTTAAGGAATGGCAAAGAATTTTTTTTTCAAGCAAGCATGAAAAGTTATCTATAAAAAAAATATGCCTCAAATATGAAGAATAAGTACTTTGTATGTGTAGTGTTTGTGTCTGAGGTCACTCTCATTTAGAAGCTCACTAGTTAATTGCAATTACAAATGAACAGCTTTTCTTTAACACTCATATTTGTGGATGTAAACAATTGCATTGTAAAGCCAGAGAAAGTGCTGGCTCCAAACCAAACGAGGGTACAGACATGTGGTCCCTGAGATCACAGCAACTAAGTACAATACTATACACAATATATATGACGATAGCAACAACCACACACAACATTTCACGGAAAGTCACATTTGCCTAAATTTGCTAGTGCACTAAAACACAGCAAGAATTTTCCCCATGATCTTGAATAAGAAATGTATAGATATTTTTCCAGATTTTATTTTCCAATTGAATTATTAGAAAACAACAACAAAATGTTACAATATCTGAAGGAAAACACACCGTCTATGGGTCTCACAGGGAAAGTCTATCATCAACAGCATCAGTTTTGCTAGAAGTTTCAGATAGGACAAACCTCCTAGCCTTTTGCTTGCAGCAAATAATCATCTCAGCCAAAATCGTAAAACTTTCCGGAATGCCAAGTTACATGAAAAAAAAAAGAGATATGAATCATGTTTATTTAACTTTTATTTAAAGATAGCAATAACTCCTTTGCACCCTTTGGCAGCCTAGGGCTGCTTACAAGTTACACCTGTAACTTCCATTAGGTTAATAAGATTATACCTACTCATTAACCCTCAGCGTATTAATGGCTAATTATGTGTCTTATTATTTAAAAGTGGATGCCTCCGTGCAGGTTATGGAGGGGTATGAGAGGAGAGGGGATGACCTAATTAGAGAGAAAAAGTTTATGTGTGTGAAATGAAAAGGGAATGCTGTATCTACAAAGGGTTCTTAGAGGTTAAATGTTTCAGGTGAGGAGGATATTCATTATAGTATATTTAGATTAAATGAATGTGCAGGTGGAATAAAGACAAAGCACTGATATTGTAACTTGCAGCAGCCATTCACTTCAAAGATGTTCCTGATATCACAGTGAATTTCTTTAGTGCCAGTTTAATCTTCTCTCTAGAGCACTCATATGTTCCCTGTAGCATATAAAAGCATAAAACATACAAAAAAATCTGTTCCCAACTTGCCCTCTGAGACAGTATTAAATTCAGGTCATTCTAACTGGAGTTAGAAAAAGTTGGCAGCTACAGTCCCTTTTCAGAATACAGGTGTTGAAATATGCCATGTAATGTGCAGCCTTTTTACCCAATTTTTTTTGTGTAGAGGGAAAATAAGGATATTTTAAAGCATTTTGAATATCAATACTATTTAAACATTTAAGCATCTCAACGTTTAATTGTGAAGCATTTTGATCCCTGGATTAAAGAAAGCTTTATTTTTAAATTCTCTTGAAGTTATTTCTCAAATAGTAAAAAATCTTCCTCGAAATCTTGTCTGACCCCTTTTTATTCAGTTTTTTTGAAACTGCTAGCAAGCCAAATCACCCATCCTTCACAAAGTCCTTTTTCTCAAACACAGAACTTCTCAGACAGGGCTTAGCCTGATGAACCCCATTTAATCACTACCACCAAAGCACAGTTATGGTGTCATGCAAAAGATAATGTCACTGAGTCTCCAGGTATGAGAAAGATGATTTGTTTGACTTGATTTTTTTCCTCATAGCACTGAGAAATCCCTTTAGGCAAGAACTTTTTTTTTTTTTTTTTTGCTTTGTTTTAATTTTTCCTTAAGCAAAAAGGAGTGGGGCTCATTTGTTAGGTGTGTGAGACTTTGCAGGTCTGGTTTTACAATACACCATTTAGTCTTTGGTGAGGCTTGTTAAACCCTGAAAGAAAAGTTGTGCATTGACTGAGTGACGCCACCCTGAGGTTGATTCCCAAGGGAAAATAAAGACTCGGTCCTGCCTTGGAATCGTTAGGGTGACCGAGAACACCTTCTAGCAAGTGATAGCATACCAAACCTTGGCAAGCTGCATAATAACATTAAACCCAGTGATCTAATTATTCACCTCTAATATAAAGGGCAGGGTTCCATGGGAAATCAGAAGCAGGCCTGAGAAATACACCCAGCAAATACATTTCACAATATGAATGGAGGCAGTTTGTCAAGACTCTAACCTGGGAAAATTAACTTATGAAGCTGTCCTATGCATCCACTGTGCCCAGTTCAGCATAATTTCACATTTATGTAGGGAGGATCTTTAAAGCACCAAATTATCAGCCTTGAACACCTTGTTTAAAATATCACTTTAATTTGTTGTGGCTCAGAGATCTTTAATTTTTTTATTAATCATGGAGATATATAATATAAATATGTAGATAAATATAGCCTAGGAATTTAAACTAACCCCTACTGACCTGTGAACATAAGAGAAAGTCATAGGTAGAAAAGTAGTATATTTTATACATGCCAATGAGAAAGTCAGCAGCACTCAAGATGGCATATAAAACCTTTCTCCAATGTTATACTTCTTTTTCATGATCATTTCTTCATTTTTCATTCTGTATAATCCAGTGTGTTGCCATGTACCAAATTTTTGCTGTGTAAAGGTATGAATTTCCAAATATATCCCTAAACACACACTGAAAATATTTGCATGTTCACTCATTTGTACACTTAAAACCTTGGATTTGTTTGCAAAGGAATAGCTACACATGCCAAAGAAGTGACTGTTCTATACCCTCAGTACACAGAAAAATAGATTTTTCTGCAAGTATATTTCAAACTGTGGAATATTTGAACTGCAGCCCAAGTAATTACCTGAGCAGTCTACTGGGAATGTACATATTAGAACAAGTTGTAAAATAATCTCTTCCAAATAGCTATTAAAAACAAAATTACAGATCCTGGGCCAGATCCTCAGCTGTTACAAATTGGTGGCTGTTACAAGTCTCTTTGACTTCATGTGTGCAAAGTTTGAGCTCCGAGAGAAATTTTACAGTAAAACTACAAATTACTGAAAAATGAGGTTCAGAGTAGAAACACAGGTGGTATTCACACCATCTCCTTCAAACTCCTTTAGGCATTTAGCTTGGCGTCTCTGAATCACGCCTGCCTTCTCTATGTTGGCAGTATGAGGAATCTGGGTTCCTCCAAACTGCACCTTAACAGATGAGTAAAGTAGCCTCAGCCAGACAATGTAAATGCCCTGAATACCACAAAAAAAGGTCATGTCTCCTGTCAATATAACTGAATTGCTAGAGAGATCCTGCTTTCAAGCAAAAAAAAAAGTATCAAGCCATTTCATTGTAGAAGTTGCGGTTATTTGCAAAAGCAAATCAGTTGTTGCACCAATTTCTGCATCACTTTCTAATTTCTCTGGGATTCTCTTAATTAAAAAGTGTTCTGAATGATGTCTTGCTGTCTATAATAAGAAAGATTTTTTTTTTTCTTCTAATGACGGTCTAAATCCCGTGTAGTAACCAACTGACTAACACAGGGAAATCCCAATCTTTCAGCTCCATTGTATAATTTATACAATATGCTCAACACTTTCCCACATAATAAACGTGGGAATCCCTTACAACCAGTCCAAGGTCTGAGGTTTTTTGTATGAATCATGTTCGCTGCATCCTGGCTTTACCACACCCCCAACTACTTCTGCTGGGAGCCAAAGAGTTACTGCAATCACCACTGGTAGGAGATACCATGTGCAAAGGCATTATTTACAGTAGGATGCAGTGAAGATGAGAGCCAGAGTCTGATTACTTTATCTCAGGGGTTACCTGGGAAAGACTCCTCTAGGTCTATTTAAAAGAGTAACTTTAAATAATGAATATATTAAGAGATATTATCATTCAAATATTACTTCTTGCTATGACAAATCTTTCATGTAACCCTTAGCCAGGTTCTGTTTATTTAAGGTGATGCTCATTTGAATAGTTTGGGAAAGAAGTGCTTTCACTGTACCTGTTATTCAATTTGACAGTTCTCTGCAACACGGGAAAGAGTCATGTTTGAACTTGTACAGAGAAATGTCATTGTCTTGTCTTTAGAAAAGATATTCAAGATACCTCTGATAATGTTCACACGCATTTAGCCTAGGCAAACAACAACAGGTTGCTCCATTATTAACGTAAAACTGACAATTTTAATCAGCCTTCAAAAACTAATGTATACTTTCTGAATTGTGCTCAGTGCAGGGAATTGAACCAGAAGGTTGCCTGTAACATAGATATCTCCACTATACATTTATTCCTACTGCTTAGAGCCCTCATAGATGTAAAAGCATATCATAGGGATAATCACCTCGCAGTCTTTTCTCTGTCATATGTATTTCACTTCTTTTATACTGTACTGTCAGATGAATCCCAGCTCCACCTATTGCAATCAGAGAACAAGAGTTTGTCAAGGCTTTAGGCACTCAGTCAACTCAAATCTGAGCACCTGACTTCTGCTTTGAATCATGCTCTGGAAGAACGTCTTAGATGATAGATACACACCTGTCTGTTGTCTCCAGAGGGAACAAAATCTAAAGACTCATGAGCTAAGCCTAGCCACCTAAGTCAGAATCCAGATTCTGAATGTTAAATAAAGCCACTCACTGTTAAAAAATAAATTAAGAGCAGAAAAGGGTCTGTGCTACATTTATAAAAGTGAGTTTTTAGAGCATTCCCCCCCCTCATTGAGGCTATTTTGTGAAGGGGTGGGAGGAATTTATAAAAGGAATTGCTTTTGCGCTATTATGCAAAGGTGCACTAGCCACAATCCAAACGCTTGTTCTGTTAAGTATTGGGAGTTTGCCTTGTCGGCATTTACTGTACAAAACAAGGGGGTCAGAAATAGGGATCCTGAGTTTGGTTCTTATCTGCATCACTGATTCAGTTTGTAATATTAAGCAAGTCAAGTAAGTGGTGTCAGCTAGGCATCACAGATTTTCCCACATCACAGAAACGCTGTTTGGCTGAATTAATTTATGCTTATAAAGCACTTAAACTTTTTTTGAGAAGTCAGTGTAGTAGTATGAAAAGGAGTTTCTTGTGGGTTCCAGACTAGCTGGAATCCATAACACTGTGGCAATCAATCAGCAGTATTACAGAGTGAGAGCACTGTGCCTCCCTGAAAGACAAGCATACACAAAAGTTAAGAAATTGTTTATTCCAGCCATAATAGGAAACTTTTGTATATAATTTCCCTGCTTACTCAGAGGCACTGTAACATCTGTCAGGCCAGGCCTAGCACTTAGCATACAGATCTGAGGAGAGGAACACATGTCCCATTTCCTGATAGCAGCTCACCCGCCACTGCTGCCAAACTCAGCGACCACGCATGAGGCACCAAGCTCAGTTCCACCAGTGTACAGTTAGACTTCATGGACCAAATCCAAATTTGCACAGGTGTCAATGAGAGTCACCCAATCTGTTCAATGCCTTTAATGAAATTTCAGCTCTGATTGCATGGCACTCTCTTCCTTTTAACCATTCAAGAAGTGATAAGGACCGAAGTCAAAAGCTCATTACCTTCTGTTCCCTGCTTCTTTGAGACACACAGTGTTTTGATCAGCATCCTTCCCTAATGTATCAGCAGCTCTGAACTTCATTCCCCCCACCTCCCTGCCCATTCAGACAGTGCCAGCCAGGTCAAATGGCAGTCACCACAACATTTAGAGGTGTTCAGGGGAAAGGTGTTTAAAGGAATACACAGTTTTCTTTTAGATTTCTGATTTCGGTCAAAATCTAATCAAGTTCTGAAACAGAAAAACTGAAGCTTTAACCCCAATAACACCAATCCACTCTTTCTTGTATTTATTCATAATTCCTGCTCATTGAGTTGTTCTCTTCTCCTGGGTTTATTTTATCACCTCAGTCATAATTTAGAATTTTTAAAAGGCATGCAGTGCAAGATATTGCAACTGATTGCAGTCTATTTCTATCACCCAAAGACTTTGGAAACATAAGCAATGTTGTATTCCTTATCTGCTGTAGTTCCTTCTCTTTCTGTATTACAATACATTTTGCACCCTGACAGAGGATTAATCACCTGATGGGAATACCACAGACTGCAGAGATCTGCTGGGAAATATATTTCTGAATGACTTCACACTAGTCAGAAGTTCATGATGTCTATGATTTATTGTCTCTGGTGAATTTCTCATTGCTGTTGAGAATTTAAACTAGTTCAGCTGCTCCTAGTGATGAGGCACAGAAGGCAAATACAAGGCCACAGTAACGTCTGTGAAGCTCAAATTTGGAAAGCAGCTTTTCCAAAATACGTAGAGAAATGATGAATTTAGACCTAAGGAGGAGAAGAGCAGCTTATTTTTCAGCTGTTTCCACATTCCTTTCTGTCTGTGCCATAAAGCTTTATATGTAGCAAAAAGATAGAACAACTGTGGCCAAAACCTGAAGTCCTCCTTCAGTTTTCATCACATTTTTACACAGCAAACTACCTCTCAGCACACTTCCATGTAATAAGATACACACACGGAAGAGCAGGAAAAAAAACAAGCCCAAGATGTCAGGACTGCTCTTTGGCATGTTCGGGAGGTACCAACTGGAAGCAGAAAAAGAGAGCGGCTCAGGTAACCAACACTGTTGGACAGATGGGGTTTATATACCCAGGAGGGTAGAAAGGCTGTTGGATCAGTCAAAAGCAAAGGCAGATGGCAACATGATACAAATTCTACCTTGAATAAGGATTTCAGGTACAGAGCCCTGATCAGAAGGAGTGAATATAGCTTGGCTGACATTGCTTAATGTTTTAACCCATTTTTAAAGCAATATTTGTATTTCTTAATATCTTCCTTGGTGTTCAGTTTTGATATTCAGTGCTATGCCTTCTCTTCAGCCTTGTATATGGTTAGTAATTTCTTTGGGATTGTGAATCATTAAAAGCAGTGTTTATTCATACAAAATAAGCACTTAACATTTTGCAATCACTAAATATACTTCAGTGAAACATACAATATCTTTTTTGGCCCAAAAAGACTTTAAAGGCTGTCTTCACTCAGCGATGGTATAAAGGACTAAAAATATTCAAGATACTTGCAGTGTTTTCAGTGTTAAAAAGTAAAAAACCTTTGATCATTTGTAAATGAGCAAGAGTCTGACTCCTGACTGATCTGCCCCTGTGTAAATGGCATAAACCCCTACCATTCTTATGTGAACTGCAAATGGCAATGCCAAGTGAAAGTACTCAAAAACTAAGGTTATCAACCAATCAACCAAGCTAGAGAGTCAAGCAGCTATTTCTCCATAGTCTCTGTAGTCATCTTTATATAAATGTGAGAGACTTATAAATTTGAGGGCACAACAAAAGCAGAGAATCAACCTAAGTCTTGACCTAGGAGAAAAGAAACAGGAAAGGGAAGCACACTGGGAGATGAATAGGTTAAGCTTTCTTCCCTCCGTCATTCCCCTACAGTCTGGATGTCCCTGTCCTCCATTTTGAGAATTTATGTGTTCCCCTGCAATGAAGAGAGGTTTCGTCTCCTTTCAGCTATCACATTCACCTCTTTCTTTCAGAAGGTTTGCTTTGCCCAAATTCTTTGACAAGGAGTGAGTGAAATCGCAACCCCACTGAAGTCAGTGGGAAATTTGCCATTCAGTATAACAGAGCCAGGATTTCACACAAAGTTTATATCCACAGAAGACCAGACTGAATCTGGTCCAGTGTTTGTGAAGTGCTTTGAAGTAGAGAGTGTTGCAGCACTGAAAGTATTGCTATTATTGTTATTGCTATTGAGTGCATGACAGAGAAGAGAGGTAGAAACCTCAGAGTGAACTGGAAGGAAATACTGATTCTGCAGATCTTTCTCAGAGGTCAGTACATGACATTTTTCTAAACAGTTTCCTTTAAAAGTGTCTAGTAAAATTCTCTTTCAACCTAAGTACTTTCTTGGCATGTTAATCAGAAGCAGATCTTCCTAGCAAGTACAGCCATCCTGACTGAAAATGTCCTATCTTTTCCTTTACGTACTTTTCCTAGAGCTTTATTATTGCTTTCTAAGGATTAACTGAAATACTCTACAGAGAGCTTAAAATGTTTTCAGAAACACTGCAAAAGCCCAAGCGGGAAGGGAGAAACAATGGTTTCCTTTCAGCCTGTCTATTCTTCCTCTGAACGACAGTGTGGCCTTTTGCACTTCACTGGCCCATGGAAACGAGAGCCTGGGATTCAGTAAACGCTGGAGATGATGAGCTATTTCACTACTTGTGGCTGTCGTGTATGTATTACCACCAGACAAGACAACAGTTAATCATCAAGGGAAAAAAGCCCTCTCCCATGATCTCATTAACTAGTTTATTCTGCCACAGATTCATTCAAAATTCTTTTCAAGTTACATGGACAACATGGCAGTCAGGAAATGTGTTAGCTGCTACCAAAGGAACTAGCATTTGGGTCTTGGCTGTCGTCTTCCATCAGGCTGCGGCAGAGATCTCACCCCAATATCCTCAGATCACAGTCCCTGCAGTTCCCCCAAACAACTTGCTCATTAGGAAAGAACGCTCCCTGTAGGGTTCAGACACCCAGGGACAGATCTTCAACTGGTGCAAACTGTCAGTGCTCTGTTAACCTCAGGCAACCCAAGGTTTTAGGCTGCAGAGGATTTATCAGCAGCTCGGCAGCTGTGAGAGGAGCACAGCGTTAGGTCAGAGAGTGAACAGGCCAGCAACTGTGATTCAGCCATTGGCACACTCAGCTCAGCTGAGAATTCCCAACCACAGCCTATGAAAGGGAGTTGTTACATCTTGATTAATTTCAAATTACACTGTCTTCTTTCAGCCTATACCTTTTTTGGTTATCTCAGTGCACAGCAGTGATCCCAGTGGTTGAGATTTGCACGGTCGAGTTCTTGACTCTGATCTTAATCATGTGGCCTGCGATGGAAACAGTGACAAATTACTGCTATCAGTCAACTACAAAGAAAGAACAAGCTTATATCGTCTCCTAAATTTAATCCATGGCACTATAATCCAAATAAAGGCAGTGACACAAAATATGCTATTAAATACTTTGCTAAATATTTAGTAGGTATAATTGCAGCTAGAAAGAAACATCAAATACCATAAGCTAAGAATTTTCTGAAAACAGTTTCTACATCTTCTGTTCTTGACCCAGGTGTCACTCAATAACAAGCTATTGCTGCTGAGCCACAGCACATACTAGATTTTAGCTGTGCTTGGGAGACTTGCCTGCATTTTACTTCTCTGGGCACCACACTTAGTTCAGGACTGAGATTCATATTTTTAAATATGCGAGGCAAAGTTAGATTCTCCAGTGCAGATACCTCAGTGTAGGTAGGCCTCCATGGTATATGAAGTCACTTCTATAAAGACATACCTGTGTAGGCAAAAATCATGTCTTAATAGCTTCAACTCAGCACTGCATCAATGCACCTATACAGTTTCTGGAATGGAGTCTGGAATGGAGCTGGTTTCTATATGGACAACTCCTTTTTCAGCAGAGAAGATCACATCTATCTGCATGCAATCATGTCAACACCTCACTTGATGCTCATACAATTATTTTTCAAGAAGGCTTTTAGTCTCTCAGTACTTTGGAAAATGAGACTACTTCTTTGTAAGTTGAAATATGGATGTAAATGCCTAACTTTATACAGATAGATTTTAAAACATTGGCAACAGTGACTAAGTATACTAATGCAAGCAAAAGCAAAAATAACCACCTATTTAAGTATTTGCTGTAAAAATATATATATTCCCTATTTAAGCTTACCAGTATAAAATGCTAGGTTCAGATGTAGCCTTTCAACCAATAAACACATTCTTAAGGGAAGATATGACATGCTTTTCTACCACTCACCACAATCAAACACAACAGCTGCATGTGTTCAGGACAGTTCATATCACACTTAGTTCTTAGTGCTACTTTTCATGGCCAGTGACATAAAAAAGAAGGTAACTGGGCCCACTCTCCTTCCTTAGGAAGAGACACAACACAGCACAAATCAGTACTTCCTTCACACAGTACCCTTCTTAAGCATCTGTGTGTGACTTCAAGAACACAAATAGGTTTTTTATTCCAACAGAACAGGCAAGGGGAGAATTTAGAAAAGGAGAAAGCCAGACAGAGGTATCCATCCCTCTCTGTGCCCTCACAAACCACACAAGCTGTTTGGGCTAGAGAGATTTAGCAAAAAGGATGGGTAGTTTGCAGTCAATAATCTAGTATTTTACCATTTTCTCCGAAATCAACTATAGCATCCTTATGGATTTTAGTGGTGTCAGGGTTTCACTCGCTCTGTTTTTGCCTGTCAGAGGAAGCCTAATCTTTTGCTAAATTAACTTCTTAATGGGGCCACTTCTCCCTTTTCTGACATTTGGGGCAGCAAAAGACCTAGTGCTGCTAACAGCCCTTTGATGTGCCAGCCCTCTACAGCTTCCAGGTCCATCCTGCCTTTGGGGGTCACACCTGTTCGCAGCCCCATGACTGAACATTACCTCTCAACACGTCTTCCCTGCCTTCCCCACTGCTGGGAACACACAGGCATCCTCTAGAAATTCATCTCGCCTTCTCAGCAGCTCTGAAGGCCTGTGGTGGGTCGGCTCCACTGATCAGCTGGAGATTTTGTTTAGAAGGCTTCTTTATGCTGTTTATGTTGCTGTCAAGTCTAGCTCACCACAGACCTAACACTGCCACCTCTTTGTTTACATACCTCCACTCCAGGACATTATAACCCTCCTCTACTAACACTGCCCAGTGTGTGAGGGCACAGCTTCTCTTTTTTATTTTTATAAGGTTTGTTAACCACATTGCTATAAGATATTCATTCAAATTCCACCCAAATAGACCTCTTGCTGTCAGCATTTAATTATGCTTGCATTCCTATGTAAATAGAGCGCTAGCCAAAATAGAGCCTATTATAGAAGATAAGGTCAGGCACATCTTTACAAGAAAAGGAAGCTTTGGAAGCTTCTGTACTTTTGACAAGAATAACTTTCTGAATGCAAGAAAAAATGTAGAGAACTGAGCATGTTCTGCTGGGGATAAATCATGCTATTGAAAGTAGTACTCAGTCTGTCTTTATGCATCTTTCTTAGGAAGTTTAAGAGGACATATTTAATATGTGTATATAAAGTATGTCCTTGTAAGACTACAAGGTCTTTTCAGACTTCCCTTGAAAAATAATATACACTTAAGAAGATCACTCCTTTTAAAGATTCACAGATCAGTAAAGATTTCAACCAAGGTTTTCTCCCAAGCTGGGTATCAAATTATTTGACAGCCACCTTCTCAGTTTGGCTCATGTATGTAAACATCTGGAGAAACATTATGTTCTAAGTTTAACCACAGATTTCATATCATAAGATAAGCATACACTTTAAATCCCCATTTAAATCTTAAAATACTGAAATCTCCTAAATTCAAATGGGTCCCTGGTCTTCCAAGTATAAATGCCCATTTCCCTTTCAAATAGGTTTAGAAAAATAACGTAATCCTTCAAACAAGAATATCAGACCCCACTGTATTTATATTGACGGGAATCGCAGCAAGCCTCATACGGTTTTTCCTCACTAACATGAGTCTTAACTCAATTGTCAGGTTTTCTGTCACCTCCAATCTAGATTACTGTGAAAGGTCATACAGATCTAATGCAGTGGCTCAACTTTCATTATACTGGGACATCATAGTTAACTTCAGATTCCCAGCTAGCATTCTCAGTAACCACACTGAGAGGTATAACTGAAATCACACTAAACAGCTACAGAGCTATTTCCATGATAGTAGCTTTTGAAGTTAAACTTGTGCAAGATTCTGGATGATGAGAAACTGCATCAGCTATTTCAGCACTTGTTTTGGTCAAATTCCATTCACCTTGAACAGGAATTAAATACCAGTTAACCTGCTGCTGCTCCAGAAATCTATATAGAACACAATTTAGTGTATTCAAAATGAGACTTGACCCTGAGATTCAGTTTACATGTTATTTTCCTGTGGCACATTTGCCTTGACAATACAATCTCAATTTATCTAAAGGTTCCTGTGTTTCTAGTAGTGTCAGAAGTATCAGAATAATTTTTGCTATAATAGTTTATACGGATCACCCAAGTTCTTTTTTCTGAGGCACCAGTAGAAAACCAGCACAGAATTTGGCTCACTGTATTTTCACTTTCAGACCTCTAAATACCCTAAAAATGCTTCACAGTGAAGATAATAATGAAGCGTTTGCAGTTAACTTATTTTATTGCTGAGTACTGCCCCAGTACTGTGATGTAATTCACCCGTGCTGTTTGACCTAAAGGTAACTTTGGCAGTTGAAGCAGAGATGCATTCTCACAGATCTGCCCTGTTACCTAACGTTGCCTATTGCTGCATTAGAGAAGTGTAAAAATGATTTACATATAAATATAAAATCAATTTTATACAAAGCACTCTGAACAACTGTCTTCTATGTGCTTTAAAAAAAAACACATTTTATTTGGCTGGAAATACTTTGATAAACAACAGGTCTCATTGACTGCAACATTGAACTGCTCTAATGAATTTTTAATGTCTTTAGTTGTTTAACTGGATCTTATTACAAAGAAACTGAAGACACAGAAGCATGATGTTTCCTCCACTGGCACATTTAAGAAATCAGCAGAGGCATGCCAAGAAAATGTTCTGCTTTCAAAACAAAGCTCCAAGACTGAACTCAGGGGAAAAAATAAAAAGCGTTTTATCATAGTTTCTAGAATTAAACTACTGCTGTTGATTTTAAATCTATATTATCATTTCCTCAAACTGATTACACTTTGTTCTATCCTTCACCTCACTGCTGGTACAATATTGCATCTGTGACTGGTTGGCAGGTAGCAGAAATTGATCACATTTAAAACAAATTAAAGGTCAGGGATCTCTGATTGCACAGACAGTAGAAGGGAAATTCTCCTATTATAATATATGTGCCATTTCCCCGTGAAGTTAAAACATGATTTTCAAGATGATGCTGTGCTTCACTGATTGCTATTATTGCACAGGCTTACCGACTGCAGAGATCCTTCCTCTCTGTTCAATAACCCCGTACTGATTAACAAGATTGAACTGAGAAAGTTCACCTTAAAAATTTTCCTCAGGTCCTCCATTCAGTGCTACCGCATTATCAACATGCCTGTGTCTGCTGCAGGTTTTAAATCTCACATGCAGTCCTGAGCAATAGAAACCCATGCGCATTAAGACGATAAATCGTTATAGGCTCTTCAAGCATTCTGCTCTTTGTCTGGCAACCAACCCGTTGTGCTTTGAGAAGCCTCCCAGCTTGCCTGGAGGCTTTCTTTGCTGGAAAAACCTATGTATTATCATCACCAGCAAAACAATGGAGTTGGCTGCAGGGACAGTGGTAACACAGCGCACAAGCAGAGAGAATAGCCCCATGCAGAGCTTGCAGAGCAGTGATCGTGAGGAGTGTAACACAATGAGGCCTGCAGAGCGCTAATGCACGTTGGGGTTGCTGTGCCAGTGCTCCACTCAACAGGCTGCATCTCCTGGCAAAGTGACAGGGTAGTATTAGCGCTGGTCAGAAAGCCAAGCTACTTGCTCAGTTTCCTCATGTAAGGAGGAGAGGAGTAACACAGCAGGGATAGAAAGAGCTTCAAAGCGTGCAAGGACATGAGAACTGCTTCCATCCTAAAATAAAAAAAAAAAGAGGTGTTCCTTCCTGCAATGCCTTTTCTGAGCACAGTGAAGAAGGTCCCAAAGTTCACCTGCCCATAGATTTCCTTGAATGAGAAATAACACATAGAAAGTGGGTGTCTTCTTCCCAGAATACACTCCAGACTGTTTGAGTATGTACCTCATCCTCCCCCACATTTGTTTGTTTTATCCATCTGTTATTGCCCCATATTTGATTATGAATTGAAAGCATTCTCCTGGAGCTGCACTCTGAGCTTTTTAAACTGAAGTGTTTGAATAAGGCTTGTCACTACAGGAAGGATGTAGAGGGCATCGCATTCCCCAGCTGCCTCCCATCACCCTTTCCCCCTCCCTGCACCTCAGAGCCAGCGAGCAGCTCGGATGCAAATGGGGAGAGCTCTAAGCAGCTGCTACCTCTTCCCTGTTTCTCCTGCTGAGCAAGCTTCCATGCAGGAGAGGAAGAGAAGAGTGGCTCTATTGCTTGTTTTCAAGTGAGTTGAAGGAGCCTGAGGGCAAACAGAATGGTTCATTGGGCTCTGTCTAAGCCTACAGTGGCACATCAGTAGAGCATGGACTTCCCCATCCTACACAGCCACGAAAGGGAGGCAGATAAATATGTGAAACAGGGGTCATGCGGCTCCCTGATTCTCCCTGCCCAAGCCACAATGGCTGATTAAAGAAATTATCCTAATTTTTCCCAGATGAATATCCCAAGGAACTGTGCACCATCCTACAATGTATTTCTTCTGGAAGGGTTTGCAGAAGTAGGATGTTTTGGCAGTACTCTAAGTTGGGAAGTCCCCCCTTTCAGAGGATTTTCCAGGAAGAGGAATTGGGGGGTGATTTCCACTCCCTCTGCACTGGCTGAACTGACATATGAAATAACCTGTTGAAGTCTTGGGCTGAGAAGGAGCTTCCCTGCTCCAACCAAGTGCCCTGCAGAGCAAGCTAAAACTCTTCTGCTCGCCCTAGAGCACATCTCTCTGCTGCTGCCAGAGTGTGGCAAAAGCCATCAGGCTGCATGGCAGGCAGCAGAGCTGGGAACATTCGTATTTCTTGTGCACTGTTCTCGAGGGAGCAGAATATAAATCTTTTAAATGTATAGCCTGTTTCTTAAGAAGTTTGGGTTTTTTCCTGAATTAATCCAATAAGCCATTTGCATGTGATAATTTAACAGATACGGAGGCTGTGTCAGGTAGCAAATTTGTTGCTTTGTTCTTCACAACATGAGGAAATTTCATTTTAAAAGCAGGTTTTCAACTTCAAAGCTTTATAACTTGACACAAAACACAGCACGCATAAACCACCCGTGTTTCGCATTTTGGCCATTTGCAGAGCCCAAAAGTGGTGTGGAGCCGGCTGACAGTAAGGGGGATTGAAGAAGAGTTGCTGTGTGGGCTTCTGCTGCAGCCAGATGAGATGAGGGAATTAGAGACAGGGTGCGGTTCCCACCTAGAATGCCTCTCCTGCAGTTCACAGACCTTCACACTGTCTTATTAACACGCACTTCCCTCTCTCCTTCCAAATATGCAAACTGCACTCTCTCCCAGGTCCCTCCTTAGCTTAAGGGTGCTGGCATGTTCCCTGCTGACTTTCTGGAACCCAGGGATTTCCAGTTATTTCCACATCCTCCTCCTGTTTCTCTTCTGGCTGTGGTGCCTTCGGGCTGCCTGCTCGACTTCCCACTCCACAGGTCTGCAAGGCAAGGGCAGAAAGGCCAAAAATTAAGAGCACAGAGTGATATTTGCACAACGCAGAAGGAAAGAGGAACAAATAGAAATTGCCTCGGGCCAGATCTGCTTGTTTTCTCTATCTTGCCCCTCTCTCCAAACAGGCAGCCTTCATGTCTCCTCAGGTTCTCGTTAAGTTTCCCAGCTATCTTTTATTCAACATCCAGCTCTCTCTCTCTCAGTTCTTAGGAAGAGAGGAGGAGTGTCTTCTTTGCCTTTAGGCACAAAAGGCTGCATCAAGGTGAGGTATAGGCAGGGTGTTTTATTATGTGGCATAACACAGTGCAACACACCTGAGAAGTCATGAACATACTATTGCAATGTTTGAAATTATTGCATTAGGTGACATCCTCCCAGATCAAAAGTTGATCCCAATCTAGACAAGTGACTACTGTAGAGCCTACACCTCAGGCCTGTCCATCACTCAGTCTAGCAATTCCCTCACCCAGTTATCAGCTTGGCCCAGCTACACAGCCCTAAATCATTTCCTTGGCTTTCCAATGCTTGCTTAACTACTCTTCCATTTTGCAGTATCTCGGAGATGATACACCTCACTCCATACCTTCCAGACTAGAAAGCTGGTGGCTATAGGCAGTCTCCACCAAGCCCTTCCCTGGCCAAGGCTACAAAAGACCTCCACTCTCTTGCATGCTGTGGGTACTACTACAAACAACCCCCTTCACCCTGTTCCCAGGCCAAGTATTGCAGGGAGGGAAAGGGAAGGAAGGAAAAGGAGATAGCAAACTGACTTATTGTTCACAAGAAGGGTGGGGGAAGCACAGAGAAAAGCTGACCTGAGCTGCAAAGCTCTTTTAGTTTCCTCTTTCTCCTGTAAGGACGATTTCTGCTGTTCCCACTCTTCCCCACCCCACTCCCCCTACTGTAATTCAACTCCTGCCCCTAAAGGAAGGGGAAGAACTCTGCGTACCTTTTGCAGAGGTTCTGGTTTGATGCTTTTCTTTAGGAAGTCAGTCTATCAAAGCAGCACTTCTCACTGGCAAAGGTGGGAATCTCGTGAACGCCTAGGGTCAAGATATTGATAGCAGTGTAGGTCTTTATGTGCCTATCTATTAGATTGCCAGAATAAGAAAGGAGCCAAGCATTTATCTGGTTAATTACTCCTTTCATTTTCTACATTATTCCCATTTCAAAATCTGTATGTATACATTTTCAGGTCCTACCAATGGCATGTTTGTATGATTCCAGCTGACCAAACAACAGAAGTTATTTATAACTACAGATGACAGGACTCTGCTGTATTTTCATTTATGTAATTTTCCTTAGATCATTCATTGGAAAGTGGTCGCACTTTCATGTTTCTCACACGCAGAGGCCGTGTAGGTTAGCACACAGGAGATTAACCTTGGCAGTCTGCACTGCTGGACTGCCTGAAGAGGAATTCTCACTGCAGCTGTCTGAACCAACAGCCCACAGGGGCTGGGGGGTCAGATAGCCGTCCTCAGTGCCACACCAGGCAGCAGGTGGCTGCAATGGCAGTGCTGATGATTTTCAGATATAAAGCTTTGTAAAACTGGTACTGGTTTGTGGTTTTTTTTCTTTTGCCAAGGCTCACTGGCATTGCAGTGGAATGGTCAATGCTGGAGAAATTCCAAAATGAGTGAGTGGGATATTGAGAAGTGGCATTAATTAAACAGGATAAATGACCGTAAGGTGAAGCACCTTCTTCTTAGACAGTAAATAGAGCCACAGCATGCCCCTCCATGCTAAGAGAGTAGCACTTCCCACCCACATAAATGCACTAAATTCAAAAACATTTTTAACATTTTCAGATGCTTCTCTCTGTACAAGCTTAAATGGGGACAGGCATGAATTTACATCATGACAGCTGGGACATCTAAGGCTACCTCTCTGAAGCCATTCTACCTACAACCTTTTCACATTATATGGAAGGTTTACAGTAGGTAGAGCACTTTCTATAGACCCTTCACTAGCCGATAATGGCATCCAAGACAAATTCATTCAAACAAGCATACTATAACCAAAAAAGACAACTTGCAAAATCCCTTGTTTCTATCTAGTAAGTCGGGTAGTTCTCCACAAGGCTCCCACAAGAGGACTGAAGTTCAGAAAAGACAAGGGACACAAAGGGAACTGCAATGTCCAAGGTCTCCTCTTAGGGTTGCACATCAAGATTCGGAGCAGCCAGATAGAGACAGCAGCATATTTTACAGTATACGCTGTATGAAATAGGCCTCACAACTAATCCAAGCAGACACATACCCAGCCAGAGCAGATCTACTAAATAAAGCCACAAGATCTTTTCCTTAAAATAGAGAGTATTAAGGAATTTGGTGATTAAGAATACACAATAAAACTCATAGCTGGCAGTAAACAGGACATTAATGAAGTCATGGAGGTTGCATTCCTTTATCTTAAAGCAGCATAGGCCTTCTTATTTGGTCCATCCAAAATACCAGAGAAAAATGTATTCAAACACTCAAAGAAAAAGCAGGGATCTTCTCTGGGGCCCTTAAATATTAACCCGCACTGACTAGGCTATGCCCATGCAACTGAATAGTGCTGCTGTTCTTTAAAACAAAAACTTTTCCTACTTCCCATCTTTTTATTTTCTTTTTTATTTATGGGAAATTTAGGCATTTTCCGAAGAGTTAGAAAAGGGAAGCCGGCTGGTATTGGGAATTCTGATATCACAGCCATGGAATGCCACACACTTACTAGCCGAGTGTTTCCATCCCTCTGTATACGTGACTCTTTCCTCAAGCTAATAATTTTCATAACCTTTTGCCCTTTCCATGGCATCATAGCTATTTAGTAATATTTACTTTTTTTCCCATCTTGTAAAATGTGTGACCCCATTGCCTTGCTAGCTTGTGGCTGATCCCCACGTAGATCAACTCGAACTAAAAGAGTAGTTCACAGAGTCTGTGTTCTCTGACATACTTTCTTCCAAGTATGTTAGTCAATACCCGCTAATGCTCCCTAAGGAAAAAGACATCCAAATGATTAGGAAGGAAGAGGAGGTACCACAGCTTTTTAAAGCTGTTGTCTGGTGCCTTTAGTCTCAGGCACCAGTCTCACAAATGAATTTTCTGGAAGAGCTTTTCTCTTTTGAAGACCAGTGCCTTCTGGGCTAATACTGAGAACATGTACTTGGCACCATATCCAACATAGGGTTGTAATTAGCAGCCAGTATAGCACTTCTGTTGACCAAACAACCAGCTGAGTTTATTGCTGAGGACCTATTCACAATATTACTATCTATCTACTAAAACTAGACATTATTGTAACTGCTATATAGTCTAGGCCTGCCTGATAAAGTTCTATTGTCTTCCTCATGCCCACTCACAACAACCATGAACACTAGCTAAAGTGCCAATAATCATCAACAAGTTAAAGACTTTCTTTAGAGAAGAGCAGAAAAGATCCAGCTGCAGTATTTACATCAGAAAGAAGAATGAAGGTACTTTTATCCTAATCCCAAATGTAGAATGCCATGTGAATGATTTTTTGCACCATATATATTAAAATGGATGACTGTCCAGATGAGTTGAATCAATTAATCAACTTAAGTGGCTACACTTTCAGTAAGAGAAAACTATATTGCCTACTGACTGTTGAGAAATCATCTTGTAGAGAATAATGACAATTCAAAAATATAGTTTGTATTTCTTTGCATCCTAGAAAGTCCATACTGAAAGAAAAACTGATTTGAAATATGCACACCTAATTTTTACTGAGTCTAGAACTGTGTCTGTAATAGTACGTGCTATACAATGTTTATTTTGCTAGGAAACTCCAGGAGTATACACCTTCCATATTTCAAATCAGAAGGTCACAAACCTGCCAAAGCTCCATGTGGTGCCACGTGGGTACCTCAGAAGCTTTGTGCTTTGCATCCTCTCTCCTCTACGTGGGGTCATCTGCAATCTCTGCCTCTGAGGAAGGTCCTTTGTGGCTCCTATTGCCTCTAGCAGACTCATATAAGGGATCTGAAATACAGAAGCATAGCATGTGAATAGAATAAACCAGAGTAAAACTCCTATTATGTCTCTAGTGCACTGGATTTTCAAAAGTGTGAAAACTTTCTTAGAAATCTTACAGACTAAAAAAATGTATAGAATGAAATGTAATATTGAACCTTAGTCCTTCTTTTAACCTTGAACAGAAAATGTAGAGAAACAGTCAGCTTGGGAAACTTACAGAAAGAAATGCATTTCTAAAATGTTTCTAAACAGTCTGGACTTCACGGAATTTCTGCGCTCCTTGGTAACCTTGTCTTAGTGATGAACGTCTCTTCATTATCTATTAGAGATCAGTCCTACCATGGCAAAGTGGTCATTGGATAGTCGCTGATTATGCAGAGAAATCAATGCAAATGCAGTAATTTTCAGGTGAATGAAAGAATAAGAACATAATAAATGAAGAAATGCTATGTCTGGAAGTCATGTGTAGATGTGGAAACACTACTAGAATATCAGCAGTAGCCAGACACCAGGAGGAGCACAAACTAATTATACCGAATTTCACACCCATAATTCCCTGCCTGTATGGGATCTCAGGTGTTAAAAACATAATTTTCAATCAGAGTGCTGGTGCTGCTGTTCAGATTTGAGGTTAGCAGTTCAGCTTTGAAAATTCAGCCCAGCTTTCACAGACTTCTTTCCTTGGAAGTGGGAAGAGAAAAAGAGAGCTGTGGGGAGGAGGCTGTAGACAACAGGACCTGTGTTCTCCTCCAGGATGCTCTCACTATGTGACACACTGCCTGCAGCATTGCTGCTAGGGACATTCCTGAGAAGCCTGAAGGAATGCAACAAGTGTCTGGTAAAATACGCAGGGATCTCTGCAAGATTCAGGCCAAGCACTGAACTTTTTCTTCTTGCAGTATTGCTGCTCTTTTGTTAGTCTGCTGGATAAAAACTGTAGTCATTCTTGTCTAGAGGGTTACAGCAACATAAAGGCTGCTTAGGCTGCCCATCATGTATGGGAAGCCTTGGGTAGGAGATCTGCCATACAGGTTTGTATAGCACCTCTCCCCCAGCTCCAGAAGTTGGAGGGGAAACCATACAAGACAGTATTACAAACCTCTTTATTATGCTTGGTCTTGTCTACCCCTCATCCACCACCAATACTAACGTTGCAGATCTGTCCAATTCGGAAATACAAGTTCAAAAGCCTTACCACTCTCTCTGCTGACTTCTTTGCAGCTGCTAAGCTTGTGCTTGATATGTTTATGTTAAGGGTTTGGTGTAAACGGGGCTTATTTTGCATAGCTGTCTGAAAATTTCTCCCCCCACCCCCTTTTCAAAAATGGGCAAAAGACCAAATATTTCTGCAAAGCTTTTAAAATCCTATAGTCTGCAGAAGACCTTAAGTCTTCTAAACCAAAATTGAACATTTTCAGAGAAAGCAGACATTTTTCGGGGAAAATGTTACACTGATAAAAATTGTGAGTTTAAAAGCATTCAGATAATTCTTATCCCTAAACTCGACTCAAAACTGAAGAGGGCAATTCTGCATGAATTCTGCAGCTTCCTGATGGTTATAGGTTCCTTTAAAGATTTGCCTAACACAGGCAGTATAGCGTAAATTCTTAGTAGAAATGAGGATTAGTAACAGCATTGCACACATTGATGAGTTTGTAACGTACCTCAAATTTATTTTGGTCTCAGAACTAGCATGAGAAGAGAAAGAGCTTGTAATTTCTTGATGAAGTAATTTAGTGAAGGGGGGGCAAAGAATTTAATGACTGGCTTAAAGAATTTATGTGATGGCCATGCAGTTCTTTTATCCTCTGTTACACAATGTGTTCATTTTTTTATGTCTAATGCTTTAACACAGTGTGTCACATTGCTAAACCCAAGATGTGTGGAAGACCCAGTGTCTCTGTGACAGAGAATCAGACTGCAAATGAATTAATTCCTCCTTTGCTGTTTGGCATTGGGACTGGTAGGCGCAGCTTTTCACCAAGTTTTTTTCACCCTGAACTACATAAGTGTACTTAGGCATTTTCCGGCAGCCAATTCAGTATCGCAGCAACACTTGCACTGGACAATACCAAAGGACTCCAGAGATAAGGTGGGGAATGGTTCGAGCTGGCCTCAGGACAACACTGACATGCTTTTCTCTAGGCTTTCAAAAAATCTGGTGATGAGGACCACACGCAGAGCTCAATCAGACACGTAAAAGGATACTCGATCACCTTAAGAAAATGCCACAGAATAATCCAAGGCCACAGGTAGTTGGAATCTCAGTTTGAATCTACCCTTTAACGTCATTAGGAATATTCATCTCCAGCATTGGTGAATCTGGCTTTCTTTAGCTCCAAGACCTGCAGAACCCTCTGCAGAAACATTTAATAGCCTTTTTGACATTTCTGGCCCATGGTTACAGCACTTATTCTGAAAGAAAACTGGCCTTTTCATCATACAGATTGCATTCAGAAGCTCTTGTTTTTCAGGTATTGAAAATCACAGAAGTTGAAAATCAAGGACAAGAAATAATCCAGTGTTATTACCTCTCTTCAAACACCGTATTTATCTTTTAGGCAGGAAAAAAATGAAGCATGAGACATCACTGAACGAAGTCCCTTTACCTCTCAGAGAAGATTACATGGGAATTCAAATGTCCTGGTATAATTCACAGACTCCTGAGTTCACATGAACAGCAGCAAAAGAGGAAAATTGCTCCATATCCTGTAGAGAGGAAATGAAAGGTATCAGGAAGAGAAGAATGTGCTGTGTGGTGCAAAAATGCTGTTTTGATTCCTGATGCTAAACATCTGCCATATTTTTGTGTGGAATCATTTGACTTAGTGAGAGAATAGCATCTTCAGGATTGTGCAAAGCCTATTCCAGACTCGAGCTGTCTGAATTGGCAGCTGTGGGAACACCCACAGGAAGCATGGGATCCTGAAGAAAAAGTGTAGGAGTACATCCTGTGGGGATAGATAAAAGTCAGAGCCGGGCTATGGGAACCTCTTCAGAACAAACATGCAAATACAGTTTCGCAAGTCAAAGTCCCAACTGTTTGTTTAGGGATTTTTTTGTTATTTGTTGCTTTTATTTGGCTTTCACAGAACAGAAACAGAAGAAAGATCTCAGAAAAAAGATGAATGAAATCAAAACCTTAGATGTTTTCTTTATTGTTTGGTGTGAGTTCATGTGCTTCATAGGCAGCGCCACAGCTTGGTTCTTTTGCTTTGCGATAGAAGAATGCCATAATATACCTATTTCTGGTCCACCGAGTTTGATAGTCTGGCTCCACACACAGCCAATAAGAGTAGTGCTAGAACAGAGCTGTCCATAATTTCTTTGCTGTCACTGTTTCATGGACAAATGCCTCCTCTCATCCATATGAAATCTTATAATTACCTGCTACAAAACTCTTGGTGAATAAGAGTAACAATGGGAAAGAATTTCATCCATTTATTAAATATTAAGTGCTCCCAGTCACTGAAATCAAGTAGAAATTGGTGTCATGCAAACAGATGGCTTCCCACGAATACCGACAGGTAACCAAGAGACCCTCTACCATAAGAACACATGATCCCTTGTACTCCCATCGTCACAGTAATGTGCTCATCTTTCTTCTTACCTTTATATGCCCTGCTGAATAAAGCTAGATGGATTTATTTTTATCTTACCTGGATGACATTTTCTTTTAATATTTGTGCCCGATATTTTTCTGTCTTTCAGCCAACTTTCTGTTATTTGTACAAATGATATTCTACAAAATTGATGCCCACAGATTGATTACACATTATGTCAACTATTATTTCCTTTTGGGTCTGAACATTCCTAATTCCTGTATCACTGGGAAGGTTGGAAAGGAGTTTTAAGTTGGCTTTCTGCCTACTATCTATTATTTCTTGTGTGACACACACTATATGTTCTCTTGTTCTTTTTACTTTCCTGAGTAAATAATCCTAATCTTTTCAATTTCTTCCTACAAAAAATATGTTCTCTGTAGTTCTCTGATATTTTCACTACCTGCCTGGAGTTTGTTTCTAGTTCCGTGCCTGTCTTGTTTTAGATGGGTTTACTAAACCCAAATGCAATAATCAAAATGAGGACATGGTATCTTAGATCAAACATGTAATACTCTTCATGTGATTGTCTGCCCACTCCTAACATGCAGTCTAATAAGTTGTTTCTTCTGTCACACACCCAGAACAGACATTCACTCTGTTGTCCATGAAGACTCCTAGGTCTTCTTGTTTCCCAGGAGGTTACTGCTGCATTCAGAACCCATTCATATGAAAAAATAATTTAAAGTGTATTTCCATGTCCTTCTGTTGTTAGTTTATTTAAAAGAAAGAAAGAAAGAAAGAAGGAAAGAAGGAAGGAAAGAAGGAAAGAAGGAAGGAAAGGAAGGAAAGAAAGGAAAGAAGGAAAGAAGGAAAGAAGGAAGGAAAGAAAGAAAGAGAGAGAGAAAAGAAAGAAAGAAAGAAAGAGAGAGAGAAAGAAAGAGAGAGAGAAAGAAAGAAAGAAAGAAAGAAAGAAAGAAAGAAAGAAAGAAAGAAAGAAAGAAAGAAAGAAAGAAAGAAAGAAAGAAAGAAGAAGAGAAAAAGAAAGAGAAAAAGAAAAAGAAAGAAAGAAGGAAAGAAGGAAAGAAGGAAAGAAGGAAGGAAGGAAGGAAGGAAGGAAGGAAGGAAGGAAGGAAGGAAGAAAGAAAGAAAGAAAGGAAGAAAGAAAGGAAGAAAGAAAGGAAGAAAGAAAGGAAGAAAGGAAGAAAGGAAGGAAGGAAGGAAGGAAGGAAGGAAGGAAGGAAGGAAGGAAGGAAGGAAGGAAGGAAGGAAGGAAGAAAGAAAGAAAGAAAGAAAGAAAGAAAGAAAGAAAGAAAGAAAGAAAGAAAGAAAGAAAGAAAGAAAGAAAGAAAGAAAGAAAGAAAGAAAGAAAGAAAGAAAGAAAGAAAGAAAGAAAGAAAGAAAGAAAGAAAGAAAGAAAGAAAGAAAGAAACCACCAACTCAGTAGAAGTTTAAAGAAGCAAACATTTTACAAGTTATCATGCAGTGTGGAGAATTGGTGACCATCTCTCAAAGCGCCTTTTGATTCCCCAAATGCTGATGGGAAATATTCTGGAGGCACAAATAGACTGCAGATGTTGGAGAATACATCTTAGAATTCTGCTGAACATATTACCCTACTGGGAGGCTGTTTTGAGTCTCCGGGGACATTCCTTTGAGAGCCCAGCTGATTGTCTCATATTGAAACAACATGTCCAAAATACATTCCAAGTAAAAGAAAATAGAACAGGGGTACTCTGACCAAATATAAATCATGGGGCTAAAGGGCAGTTTATCTTCCTTCTTTCTACCATTCCTTTTCTCCCCCAGTGAATACTCCCCCCAGGGAAACAGACCACTGGGTAAATGACTGCCAAACATGATGACTCAGACATTAGGCACTGTCCCCAAGTGCTTCACAGATGGTGTCTGGATGGGAAACCCAGAGCTTTCGGCACCATAAGCCTTGCTACTTTTTTTTTTTTCTCTTTTTTTTTTTTAAATTCATCGCAGCATTACTTCTGATCTCATGTCAAGCCCTTACAGCATTGTTGCCCCCCCACAATGACTTCTGATCCTGACCTTATAACAACTGATGTCATTGGCACATAAAAAAGATAGGAGAGAAATCCTAGCAGACCTAGGGGAGTGGGAAAAACAAAGCTAAAATAAACACATTACTTAAAAGATTATCTTGTGTTTAATTGAAAAAAAAAAATACTAGCATACATTTAAAAGGAAAAGAGTCTGCTGTAAAAGACAGGCATACTGTGAAGTACAGTACATTAGCACAATTGCATAATAGTAGGTACTATGAAAGAAAATGTTCTCTGTACAGTTTTTATTGGTCTGCTTCTTTTTGTGGAATCCTGTTTGTTTCAGTAAAATCCTGTTCCTTTCAGTTCGCTTTATGTTCCCCAAAGCTAGCACATCTTGGGATGCACATCTGGACATGGGCGAGCCTGAAAGCAATGGCATATTTCTGTGCTTCTCCAGTACTGTATGTTCGCACTAGACACTGGAAAAGTCCTCTATGAAAAAAAAACCAGCTATTTTTCCTCCCATGAAGAGAAGTTCAAGAAAAGCTGTATAAAGGCTTGCAGATTATGCACAATGAATCAAGCTATCACAACTCTAAACAAAACCTATCATGGGAAATGTGAAATAGCCCTTCCTCTCTCTCTCCCTCTCTCACACACACATGCACACACACACTCACACACACACAAACCCAGCTGCAAAGGATAAAAAAGGAGGAATTGCACATTGAGAAGAACCAGGTCCAGCACATATTTTTTTCTTCCTCTTCTTCCTCTCCTTTTGTTTTTAAGGTTTACCACCAGTATCATCCATAAGAAACAAAAGAAGAATTGTTTACTCCAAGTGGAAAGGAGAAATAACTAGGTATTTTTATGGGTTTCATTATGTTTCAAAGGTTATGTAGCAATTCATTGAACTTCTCCAATTTACACAAATTCAGCTGAGTAGTAATTCCATTTAAATCAATTGAGTTATTTGAGCATGTGTATAAAAGAGAGAAAATTCAGACATTTTGCTTTCAGTTTCAAAGTAAAAGGTCCCAGAATTAAAAGCAGCAACTCTAAGGTCAGCTGATTTCTCTGTTATTTAAGAAGGAGCCTCTGATAAAAGTTGATAGCCCTATGCAGAGCCAATCTCCCTGAGTCCTGGGTTTTATGAGCTGCGTGAACCCTTGCAGCACTCTGCCTGGTGGACCAAGCCAAGGTCACAGACACAGACCACCACAGAGTTCCTCACTTGGAGACAGTCGCTTCAGAGTCATTACACCTGGAAATACACACTTCTTTTAACAGCCAGTTGATGAACTGCTGAGGAATCAATGGTGTAAATCAGCAGAAAACTAGCCAGGTTTCTAAAATGTGCCTGGCAGGCAGTTTTCAAACCCTGCCTGGTTTTGGAAGCAACTTTGTCAAAATTGGACCCTCTCCACAAAGTGCTTTGATGTTGATGAATCGGTAAATTCCAACAAAAACTTGTTTAGTCAGAATTTTTCTGACCAGCTCTACTTCCTCCTTCTGCCAAGCCTATTTACTAATTCTCAAACTTTCTGTGTGGCTCCAGGCAAAGGTTTTCTGCTAGGACCATCACAGCTGCAGACCCCTCTGCTCAGGGGCACTCGCCCACCGGGGCCCTCCCCTTTCATGTCCCCATGGGAGAGCAGCGCCATGCAGCACCACAGCTCTCAGCCTCCCTCTCCATCCATCGCACAGCTCCATCCAGACCTGTGTAGCTCAGGAGGCTTTGTCATGGTGACTAAAGTACCATTACCCCCATTTTACAGCCAGAGAGACTGAAGCACAGAGAAATAACCAGCTAGGGAGTGTCACAGCAGCATTAGAAGTAGACTCCCACTCCTGATGCCTGGCCCCGTATTGAGTCCAACAGTCAGTAACATCTATTTACACATTTAGATTCGCAGCTGCTATTGTGAACTTGAGTCCAGCGTGGATGTGGGTGAGCCTGTGCGTAAAATGGGGAGGGAGGCTGGGAGAGAACAGGCCAAGATTATATTAAACGGTTTCCATCCCAGGCTTGCAAAAACAATGCATTGCGCCGAGACGAGGTGTTATTGTCTGCTTTTAAGTGTACCCTCCCTTTCAAGTTTTTCTTTCTTAATAAAGTATCTGAGGTCATGCTATTGTCATTAGAGCTTGGCGAGTGCTCAGCAGCTGTCACCGTGGCAGCAGGAGTGTGCCTGGTGCCAGTCCCCTTTGTCACGACAGCCGCAGCAATGTAAGGAGAAGGGCCTTGCAGGATGCAGGACAATACTGGGAAGGAAAAGGAGGGAATCCTCGACCTTGGGCCAGGGCCTGGTGGCAGACTATTGAACCCTGCGCGTCTCGACAAACCACAAGGAGTAAAAATTCTTGGAAGCTGCAAAGGTTGCAAGTGAAAACAAAAGATTCTATCGTGTAGGAAATAGAACAAAACGCAGAGAAATTTGTTTTGTTTTCAGAGATAAAATAAGCAAATAGCACTCTGCGAGGGTCAGGAGCGCTGCACCCTGCATGCAGCACTCACGGCAGGGAGGAGGGCAGAAAAGCTGGAGTGAATCTGGAAGCAGGTAGGAAAGTGCTCCGTAGCTTTCCAAATCTTGCATTGTGGGCAAGGGACTCCCTCACGAAAAAAAGGACGATGATGGTCTCTAATAGACTCTAAAACATAAAATCATCTATCCAAACAAAACCCTGATGATGTAACACAATCAAATAATTGCCTTTTGAGCCCATAGCTGAGGCAAGAGATAGAAGCAAATGAATCATCGCTACTGAGCTTTGCCACTTGGGCGATCGGAACAGCCCAGTGTGGGATAACTAGCACTGATTTCCTTACACTTCAGCTAAAGCGAGAGTAAAGCCACCCATAAGTGGCTGCAGAAACAGACACTGAGGATGGTGGTATTGGTCCATGTAGACTTGTTAACTTAATAAATGTTTCACAGCTGACATGTTGAAGTATTTTGTCCCCTTTTTAGATTTGTGTTTATATCAGCAACACCCAGAAAAGTGGCCTTGACTAGGAGCTGCCTAGCTATTATTTTCCTGCTCGCTTCTGATCTGAAGATCCACTCCAGAAATACCAGCAACTGCTAATCCACACCTAGTAATCAGTGCCATCTCTTTTGCACCAGAGATCCCAGCACACTCTGTGTGCACGACTCTCACAACTTTGTGGGTGTTCCTTTAGGACAGGAAGTGAAGAAATAAATCACATCCCAGCGGAATCGCTGGTGGAGCTCTGGGCTGCTGGGACACTACCCAGGCTGCAATTTGGCTGGGATGCCTGGGCCGGCACCCCTGTATTTTGAAAAATACCGTGGTGTTTTGAACGACCGCAAGTGGCCAGAACCTCAGCTTTATTCCTTATCCAAAAGAAAAATACCTTTTGGACCAGAAAAGCCCCGCAGCGGGTGAGCAGGACTCACAGTGCCACCTGCTGAAGCACCAGGGCTGCTCAGGGCAGCAGCTGACGTCCCTCCGAGAAGCAGGGGAAGGCCTGGCTCGATGGCCAATGTGGCCAGCCTGATGTTAGCACCGGCTTGTCCTGCCCAATTTCCTACGTGTAAAAATCTCGCCTTGGAAAAAAAAAATGCACCTCAACAGATTGTTGGGGGGAGGCACAGGGCGCTGTGGCACTGTGGGAAGGCGTGGAGGGATGGGGTTTTGTGACGTGAGAAAGATGCTCGCCTTTCAGCAAAGCTTTGGGTCACAGCAGTCTCTGTGCCAGCAGCCAGGCTAGTTATTACCCTGAGACAATGCAACTTGTTCTTTTTCTTTCTCAGTAATTTCACAGCTTCCAGCCCCTGCTGGAGTCCTTCGCTCTCCTCCTCCCCACACTCTAGTCTGTGGATCCATTGAAAAAAGATGCTGGTAAAGCTCCCTCATACATAAAAGAGGGCAGTTAATTGCAACAGACTAAGGACACATCTTTTAACCAGCTCCTTTTGTCTTTTTCCCATCCTCTCCCTTGTCAGTATGGGACTGCAAGTAGCTAAGACCTGAAAAAAAGAGCATCTGAGAGAGAGTTCCCCCCCTCCCGATAGTGTTGTGTAGTCACTCACCAGCTCCTAGGAGCTCACCATCCAGTAACAGCAATAGGAGAGACCCACCTATTCCCCGACAGCAGGTGCATTATTCCCCTGAGCTATTTCCATCGTAACAGCTCTCACGTAGACTGTCCCTCCCTAGTATGATACCACTATCTGAAATGATACAAAGCATCCAAAGAAGGGGAGAGTGGCCCTGATGCATTCAATAACAGAGAGGAATGACGCCCAGATGTGAATAAACAGGGCTGGTTTTGTCTAGGCTCAGGTATTGTAAGCCTTTCAAGAGAGAATGATAAAACCTCAAAAATGAAGCAGGAAGGTAAACATACAGTATCTTCCGTGTGAGGGTAAGCAAATTGCATGGACGATCTACAGAATAAACTCGTGAATAAACTGGGGGGGGGGGGGCAGTTGGTGGGCAAAAGAGACACTAAGCAGTCTGAAATTACTTGGGGAACGGGTGTGTGGCATGTATTTTTCCAGGCATGACTACAGCAAAGCGGTTCATATGGTACTCACAAGCCAGCCGTCCTTTCCCTTGTACCCTGCTTAACCTTATTTATGCTTACCATCTTTTCCACCTTTTTTTTACATTGCTAGTAAAGAAAAAAGAGAAAAAAGAGTCAGTTTCTCGGCTGCTCATAAACTCTTCTACAACCTTTCTGTAGAGAAGAAACAGAAGGGGGAAGGGACGAGCAAATGTGGCATTGGCTCTGTGACTGTGGTTTTTGTTTCCATAAACCTTAGAGCACAAGAATGCATGAGATATTTACACAAATCTTTCCACAATTCCTGTGGCCTTTGGGAGCATTGCATTTGCATGACTTCACCACTGTGGCTGGTTTGTGCTTTCTCAGCAGCATTGCCTGCAACAGGGAGCAATCCTGGCCATTCCCAGTAGTTCTCCCTCTCCCACCCTCAGATACAATCACACCAGTGCATGTTGAATACAAGCTATGTTAACGCAGGAGTTCCTGTCCTGCTTGTTGTTCAGTTTCCCAGGGATGGTACAGGAAGTTTCCCAATTCATCTCGTCGATACAAAAAGAGAAAAATGTTATACTCAGAGAAAGTGTTGGTCATTTAGACCTTGAGGGAAATATCAAAGGATATGAGAGGGAAGAGGATGCTTCTGAAAGGTTACTGAAGCGAGGTGGAAGTTAGTCAAACACATAAGGAAAAATGCAAAACACCATAGCCCAGCTTTGGCATCAACAACTCACCTTACACCTAGTTGCCCTGCATCACAGGATGGTGGGAAGCCAAGTACCATGGAGACAGTGTCTCCAAGTGAATAGGCTACTGAATAAGAACTTGGCTACTGGGACTCCGTCCTCTGCTGCCCAAACTGGGGACTTCCAGCAATCGCTTTGGTCTGCGTATACCTCATTTTCTCAATCTAATAAAGGGATGTTGCTCAACCTTTGCAAAATACTTTGAGTCAGTGCACAAAAAGTGCTGTGTTAGGACCAAGGCATTTTTTTTGACTGAATGGGAATATCAGGTCACCCAAGGCACAGGCTGACAGTTGGGGAAACAAAGCCACGGTGTCTACAAGGCAAGGCAGTCTTGCCCGTTCTCACTATTGCAACTGTGACCATTTGGCTGTGGCAGCCCTGGCTTCTCCAGTGCTAGTAGGTGTCTTTAAAAGGGAGGCTGCATCCTGGGTGTTTGTTCTGGAGGATTTGAGGGGGGAAACTAGTGAAGGAGAGCACACACCACAATGTGTAAGTCTCAGGACTGTTGCTGTGGGCTTTACAGGGCAGCCAGGTTGCTTGAAACAGTGTTCAAAGCCGTGCCGCATCTCTCTTCCCCACTCTGGCTGAGCCTGTGGGAGATCCAGCCCAGAGGCAGAAGTAATAGCAGATTCATTTGCAGGAGTTTAACACTTGATATCAGAACCAGTGTGCAATGACATAAGGCAGAAGCATAACCACAGATGGCTTGTAAAAATTCAGCTTTGTCCCTCACAAGCGAATCCATAATTAAAACTGCAACTATAGTCCATTGTACTTATCCAGCAGGAGGACTCACTCCCGCTACCACTTGAGTCAGCAAGTTTCTCTATTTACAGTAATCCTTTACTTTGTCTTTCTTTCATTATTATTAAAACAATTTTAAACTCTTTAATGTCAGCCAAATGGTGTTTCAAATTATATTTTCCAGGAAAAAAAAAAAAAAAAAAGACAGCTGAGTGTTCAGAGGGGAACACTTAGTTATGTTATAGTTCAGTCTGAGACACTCTGGTGACTCTTAGAAAGTGTTGAAATTACAGGTTCATGACGTACACAGTGTTGAAACACCATGTTACTGCAACACTTGGTCCAACACGAACTTGCAATTTCAACACTTCCTAGGTCTTTTGTAAAACCCCATAACTGACCAGAACAAATGTAAATTCCCCAAATGTCTAAAGCAATGTGCTGTACAATAGCACAGAATGGAAAACCCATTTAATTTCCAGTGCTGCTACCCTTACACAAGATAATCATTCTCAAAGTATGTTTAATTTGTAAAAAACCTGTCATCCAGGATTAGCTACTCTCACAGCAAGATATTGGTCTCAAGGCACAACTGGTCTGATCTGGCATGGTAATATCTGTATTCTTCCAACTTGTTAACTTTTTCCTTGGTGTCACAAAAAAATCCAACAGGAAAGTACCTGCCTCAGCCTAAGCAAAGGATATTCATCAGTGACCTCCAAAATGTGCTGTCCTGGAGCTTAGCAGAGACCATAATAACAAAACGTTAAACACAGGGATAAAACCTTCTCGACCAAAGGGAAGCTACAATTTAAAAACACAGCAAAATTTGATATTTAAAAATACGCCATGGCATTATTTCAAAATACCATTTGTTATACAAGCAGGAGGCAGCAGAGCAGGCAGGATCACGGCTCGCATGGTGTTTGTTTTGAAGACGAGGAGAGTACAGGATTTGTGCTCGACCTCTTCACAGGTTACACTTAGCTCATTCGGTTTCATTTACAAAAAAAATGAGTTTTCACTCAGGGGAGCTTCTGAGAAACAGCTTTATGCCCCGGCTCCTGTAAGCAGCTCGGATCAGGAGACTCCTACACTTGAAGCCAGCAGAGATGCAGCCACCTGAAGAGCTTGGCAGGACGGGGACATCCAGGTTCCTGCCCCTGTGAGCAGGCAGGGGATGGGGAAAGAGATCAAGTAAAACAAATCCTCAGGCTGAGAGTCCACATGAAAGCCAGGTCTCACGTGGGGGTTAAGTGGGACTGGCGGGGACGCTGGCCTGCTGGAGGAATCCCACTGCTAGCATGTATCCTCATCAGCACTTACGCAAAGCACCCTCCAATAATGGAGATGAAATGGGAGTTTTAACAATACATTTCCTTTTGTTTATCTGGCTCTGTTCTGAATATTTAATACTAATTTTAGTACTTGGGCAGTTGGGAAGGGGTAAAACAGAATAAACACGTTGTGTGTATTGGGCTGTAAATACATAGCCCCCTGCACACCAGCTTGGGTTTCTCTGCATCAATCAAAGCCGCAATAACAGCAGAAACAGCAGTTTTGGTGTTATATACGACTACAGTTCTCATTTATTTTTAAAGAACATAATTTCTTAAGGCAGCAGAGAGCTTACTTGGAAAATCATGATAAATTATAATAGTCTCTCTTCTCTGCGTCTTCTTACAGAAGCTGCTTTTTTTTGGACCATTGCAGTGCACTGCATACTAGGAAGAAGGTACTTACAATAGGATTTATTTGTAGCTGTGAGCCAAAATACATATTGCCTTAGACGAGAGTCAGCATTATCACAAAAAGAACCATGCCGACTGGGGTTTAATGAAATTGGACCTGAGTGTCAGATTTTAGCTTGGTAAAGTTAGCAGCTGGGATGAATTGGACCAGAAATGTGCTGTGTAACAGGATTGCATTGGAATCCTTGTGGAAAAAAAAAAAAAAAAAAAGTATGTGGAATATGTCACGCTAACAGTTGACAGTGGAGCTGCAACACCAAACATTAAATAAATAAATTCCATACGTAACACAGGCACAGAAAACTTTTCAGGAAAGCGCCTCAGAGCTGCATAGCCTCGTGTCTATAAATCTCCATTAAATCAGTTTGAGTGGGGCGAGTGTTAGAGACAGAGCTGCCAGAAATAGCTCTTTTCCTGCAAGATGTAGAAAAGATTACAGCTGAGATTGAGACGGCGGGGTGGGGAGGGAAAGCAGGGGAGGGGTGGGGGGGAAGAGAGGCAAAGGAGTTGAGCTGGAGGAGGCGGGGGAGCTGTGAAAGGCATCTCATAAAAGTCCCATTTGTTGGAAGGCTGCAGGAAGTGGAGGCAGCTTTGGCACACGTGTCCATGGTGCTAAATTAACTGTTAACACAAATAATCAAAGTGCAAGGCCCATCAAGCCGCTGGCGCCAGCAAAATGAGGGAGCGGCCAGGTCAGCGCTGCCTCTCGAGTGAGCCGGCTAGCAGGTGGAGACCAACCAGGGACTCGACAGGATGGAAGTGCTTACAGAACACACTGACCCAATGACAGAGGAAAACACCGCTGCACTCCTGCTTTCCAGCTATTGTGTGCAGAGCGTCTTGTGTGTGTATTTTTATTTTGCATTTATTTATTATATTTTATGTAAATTTTTTCCTATTTTATTTTAGTTCTCTTTTTTTACATGTTTTTCAGTAAGTCACTGCAGTTGAGAGCTTGGACACCCCAGGGTGAGTTGTAGTACAGCTCAGCCTGTATTTGGCAGCATCGATGGAGGAACAGCTGAGCAGGACAAAGGAAGAGTTATCATCAGGCGCAAAAGCACCAATTGCCCTCCAGCGCTACCCTTTGGAAGAAAAAACACTGCTCTTCAGAAATAGATGCTGAAAAGCAATGTGGGCAGGAGTATTTCTACCTGCTTTGTTCCCTCTCCCTTTTAGAGAGTCCACAGCCCCATTCTGTACTGCAAATATGATGCAGATGATACTAGCATGCCAAAGCAGCCACCCCAGCAATGAAGCACAGAAACCCACCGCAGCCCTCACTGCTCTGTGCAGAGCGGAGGCAGACAGGGTGGTGGTACTCGCTCCCGCTGAGCAGGATTACACTTGTAAGCAAGCAGGACTGCTTCGACAATCAAATTTGGACACACTGAGGTTCACTGAAAGTCTCAAATGATCTCATTGTATTGTACTGTGGAAAGAGAAATTGCTCCAACTGTCACCCTGCTCTGCTCTCGGTGAGATAGCTGGGTGGAAAGGCTGCTTGGCGAGTGGCTTCCACCACACCGAAATAAGTAGGAGTCCTGTGCTGGATTCATCGGCTGCTTCGCTCAGCTTCCTGACACAAGACAGCTGTAAACCCACTTTAACTGCCCAGTAAAGCCAGGTTTACAATTACTTTGCATGACCAAAGCACTGCAAAGCAATCACAGTGCAATGGTGAATCAGGCCCTGGAATTACCAGGATCTTTTGCCTCCTTGCCCAGATACAATACATACGGCTAGATGCTATAATAAATCACATGTATATCATATACATGTGCTATGTACATACATATTTACGTCACACGTTTTGGTTTGGTTTGGCTTTTGTTGGATATACATGTATTCTCTACAGATACAGCTGTGGGTGCATATATTCACAAAAAAACCCCGCTTGCAGTTATAAGGTGTTACAATAGAGAGCATGTATCATTGCTTAGCATGAAATATGCTCCAGAAAACAAAACCTAGAAATGAGCACTCATCCTGAATCAAATTACTTATAATTACTTATAATATATAATAAGTAATATGATACAAAAAAATATCATTTCAGTGAGGATACACATCTTCAGAACATCTAAACCTTAATTATGCCTTTAATTCATAACTGAAAGTATAAAAAACTCATGTATCTTTAAAAAATTCTCATTAAATTTATCTCAGACACAGATAGCAAAATGCCCAATAAAAATATGGAGGGTGTGGGTGCATAATCTTACCATAGGGCACAGTCACTGCTTTTACTGAAGAAGTTACTAATAACTAAAATTACAAAAAAAATCATCATTAAGTGTGACAGTAATATTCACATATCTCCTAGAAACAATGTTCTAGTGAGGTTTAAATTTATAGATATTATACGTAATCTTTCCTGTATTCCATAGGGTCACTTTGACGTCTGTCAGATACAAAGTCTGTGGTAGATCGAAAGATGTATTACAGTTCTAACAGTATTTTAGACCAGCACCTTTAATATAGGAGATCATCCTTAGCTAACTTTGTAAACTTTAACTGAACCGTAGCCAGCTGCGTGATCTGTACAAAGAACATTCAGGAACCTCAGCAGCAGACATCTGATGTGATCCAAGGAGCAGGTATAAAGATAATTTGCTCATAAGTCAGTTAGATTTGTGTGGACTTTTACAGGACAGGAAAATGTAAGATCTCTCAGGAAAAGATGTGGGGAGAGAGACAGAGACAGAAAAACAGAGACAGAGAAAGAAGCAAAGAGAGAGAAAATAATACTGTCACAGGCCAAAATTACTTATTATTACCCTTTGCCCCTTTCTTGATAAGGGTTAAACCAACTTCACTGAAACCTTCCATGTGTAAAAGTCAACTTGACATAGACAGAAGTTTCCTACAAGGGAATGGGCAAAGTTACAAAAAACCGAGAGCTGTGACTTACGCCAGAGGTTAGGTGGCCTCTATCGTACGTGTCGCTATCAGGTTTACCTCTATGGACACATACAGCCCCCTTAAAGATACCACGTATGTGAGTGGGTGGCTGGGTGAGTGCATGCGTGTGTCAGAGACAGCAAGTGATATCACAGCTACAAAATTAATGGAAAAGTTATAATTACTCTGAAAAATGGAAGCCAAGCACTTCCTGAGTAGGCAGGAAAGAGTAATTGCAATTTTTAAAGACTAGAGAATCTTTATTAATTGAATAAGAAAATTAAAAGAAAAGCCCATTAAACAAAACGTGTATGATTAAGAGCCCCTTTTCTGACCCTATGCCAAGTTAGAGACAGAATGTCATTGTTACAGTTTGATAAAAACTATTGAAGATACAAAGAAACCAAGTCAGAAAAACAAAGTTCCAGACATATAAAGATGAGATTGCTCCAAACACATCAAGATTGAGCGAGAGCTAACTTGGCTCCTGTCCTACAACTAATAAATCCAGCCAAAATTTGTTATTAGAGTTTTCAGAGTATATTATAGTTAGCACTAGCTGTGTAATGTTTAGCATAGCCAGTGAAACGGCTATCCCTTTTCCAATACATCCGTTTGTAAAGACACCACAGCCTTGGGTCTGGTATTCCCTGTGCCCAAACCCTGCGGTAGGGCTCTCCACAGCACCTGTCTCCGTTCTGTGCCTCCTGCTGCTTGTGGGACCTGCTGAAGCGTGCCACTGCTTCATTTTGGCCTGTTTTTCCTTCCAAAGAATACTCTGGCATGAAAAGAGCAGTCCAACAAGAATTTGGGACATCACTGAGCCGAACTCCTGTGAGAAAAGATGGGCATGGGGGCAAGTATATTTCCCGTTAAGTGATGCAACATATATTACTCTGACCCCACTGCTGATTTACATTGGTGTGATACAAGAATGACCCCCCCACTCTCCTCCACATATTTATATTTCTGAATTGTCTGTCCTTTCAACTGTCAGGAAGGAATTTCTCCTCCCCACTGCTCAAGGCAAAGACAACAAGACCCTCACTTCTGTGTGAGAGAGGGGGAACAAAAATTCCTGCTTCTCTTTTACAAGGACCTTAGACAAAATAACTCAGGAGATTGCTGCAGATCCAGACGGGGAAGGAAACCAATCACTCCTTAACACATAGGAAAGAATGTCTCCTAGCCTGAAAGAATAAAGGTCAGATAAAAGGGGAAAGTGAGCTTGGGCCCATTTGAAAAGCTTTAGCCTGGGGTTCAGAGGTTTTTTTATTAACCAACATCTAAACATCAGGAACCAACATCTGTACATGAATATCATAGAAATTCTCATTCCACCCATTTTTTCTGTTCTTAGTAAGACTGAAAATATACAGAATAGGAAATATCAATGCAGCGAGGCATCCAAAAATGTAACAAACAAGGAAGAAAGAAGCAGTAAGGGTTTACTGGAGACAAAGAAGTGGGTGGGAAGACACAGACAAAGTATTTGGTGCAGAGGTATGTTCTTCCCACTCCCCATTGTTTGTTTAAATCATTTCTGTGTACCTTTTGCAAGCTCAGTTCTAGACTCTCAAGAACCCAGAGTTGTAACTGGAGAACGTGGAGTGTAACATGGTCAGTATGTTTGGGAATGATCTGTGATTTGGCCCTTACTTTCTACACAAGTAGAGAACACCTAGTCTCTGCAAGAAGAGTCACAAGTCCCATATGACACCAATATTGTGTAATGTCCATCCCTAATAAAAATGCTCACATGTGATCACTGGCAACCAGATTCCTGAAGCACAGGCTGCATGGACTGCAGAATCAGTTAGCACAATTTGGGTTGAGGGCCATCTACCAACGCGTTCTCTCAAGTACAAACAAAATGCAGTGATTTCCTCCTGCTTATTTCTATGTTTAATTTCCTTCAGTCATTTTCCAGACAGTATCGGTGAAGCTTCTTCCTCTACAGGGTACTACAAGACCAGTGGCCTCCCAAAACCCATGTATGTTAAAATTGCAAGTTCTCAGACTTACATCAAATCCTTTCACTCAACTCATCCAAACAAATATCAGTTCATACAACACACCATCTAATGCAAAGAAATTTCCAGATCTAGTTCCAAGCAAATTTTTGCCAGCCTCATTCTGACACAGCATCATGCACCATCACTAGCTCAGACCCTACAAGCAGTAGTCATGTTAGTACTGTATGGTACAAAAGCAAACTAGCCCTGAGTCCTTCCCTCCACCCCCTGTAGAGCTATACTAAGTCTTTCAGATCCTGAGCTAGCTCACCTGATGGTGGTTCAGGGATGTCTACACTGCTTTACATTAGAGAAATGCACTTTCATATCCCTGCCCTTTCTTACAGCCATGACTGCCCATAGATGTAAACCTCCTTGGGCACAATCAAATTGTCAGATAATAAATCTGAGAGGCCTGACAGCAAGCCTCCATCTATGAAACTCACATCTATGCGGTAACAGAATAAGCATGTCTCTCATTTCAGCAAGTTAATATAAAGCTCATTTCTCCAATTTAGTTTTCTCACAGCAAAGATCAAGTGACACTGGCACACCTGTACTGGTCCAGAACTGGAGATACAGAGCAGTTAGTTAGAACCTTTAGCTGATACAGAGAGAGGCAAAAGCTAAAATGAGATACTCAAAACACAGCTCCTGTCCCAGCACAGACAGGGATACACCCCAGGGTACACTTGCTTAAGTCCTTATTTCCCCAGGTCCTGCCAGGCTGTGAAATGCATTTCCCACCAAAGGCTTGAAAACTGTTTGTATTTGACCCACAGTCTTTAATGAACACACAGGAAAACACAGCAGAATGGATTTGTTGAAGAAAGATTTCCCGTTGTTCTGACACGGGTTAACAAACACAGGCTACAACTTTCGAAGAATTTATAATTCCCACTTTGGCCCCATATCAGTACACACAATGAAAAGTGAACTTGATTTAACTTTGACTTCTTGTATCTTCAGCAGAAATCCAAGAAAAAAGTGGTCACTAAGAACGGTCACTATGACACTATTTTCTGAAGGATTGGGTAACATGGCTATTCCTATGGGATTTCAAAAAGGCTGATTGCAAACCACCATTTATTTCATTTCCATCTTTGAAACAGGCAATTCTCGAACTACTGATGAGTAAACCCAAGAACTCCCTGTTTCATAACCTAGGTGTTCACCTACACTAACCTAATGTGGTTTGCTGCCTTTAGTTTCCAGGCTACGTATGATCCTAGACTCCCACAATAGGCAGCACTTAATATTGCCCAAGTGGCCTTAAATAATCCTTTCATTTTCAGTTGCCATTAATCCATGAAAGGAAAGAAGAGGCCGCCTGAACTAGCACTTTCTCAGTTTGTTCTATCATGAACTGATTTTTCTCAATGGAATTGTGCACAAGCGGTAAAGATAGCCATGCCAGGAGAGGAGGGGGTGGAAAGGAAAGAGGCTTTTTACTCCTGAGGGCTTTCCCTCTTTCCTCATAGTTTTCTGCATGATATAGCTCCTCTTTTCATTGCCCAGTAGGGAATCCCAGAGGCCAGAGGCAAATTTTCCCTTTGGTCTTAGAGCATTCATGATGGATTCTTGTTTTAAGAAGAGGTTATTAGTTGTTTGCTCTTGAGTATTATATCATCACCATTACAGCAAAGCTGGTCTCATTCTAAATTTCGTTTATTCTTTGGCACACATGAGGTATCTTGGGTTACACAGCTAACATCCCTTTATGCACCAAAGTCAGTGAAAACCTTTCCATTGGCTCCAATGGTGCCAGATTAAAAGTTGCAAAGGTGCTGAAAAAATGATCTCTTTTGATCTTAATTCTGTTTCCACTGGTAAAATTCCCTCTGACTTTGACAGGAGTTGCTTTAAGTCCACTGATTTAAACAGCTTTTTAGAAAGCATGAAACCATTCAGTTATCATATAAGCTTCTGCTTGATAAGGAATGCTCATAGACCTTGAGGTCTGTTTATGTTGTACCTTGTTAATAGAAGTTATCGCTTTAAAATGTCTTGGCTACTGTTTATATTTTCACTACTTATACTATAGTTCATATAAATTACTGCAGAAATAGCAAAAGGTACAGTATTTAGAAGAGATATCCAGTTACGGACAATATCTAGTTGAATTTTCAAAACATCATAGCGTTTCCAGGTTCTTGATAAATAATGCAACATTGCTGATCCTGATCAGAAATTTCGCCAGTGAGGGCTTGTACCTATCATCTATTACCTTATACAGCCATTTTCAGCCCCATTTTTATCTAAGTTTCACAGTTTGGGAAAACATAACCTAGCCTCATCTTGGTACTTAACTTCCCAAGGATCACACAGCAAGCAAAAGATTCCTTTGATGCTTTTCCAGTTTTGTAATAACACTGATGTGCAGAAAAAGATCATTATTCAAAAAGACTCTGTAGTAGCCATACGAATGGATTAAACATTATTTTTATCATTTTTCTTTTTTCAGGAAGTCTTTGCTTAATAAATTAAGACATTTAATCACGCACACAGAAAATCAATCTTCCATATACTCAGGGTCTGAGTAGGAGGTGCTTTCTCTTTACTTTGTTTTTTTGTTGCTGTGCCTAAAGGATTATTTTTCCCCGTCCCAAAATAGTTTGTGTTATCATGTATTAACCTCAACAAGTTTAAGAAACTACAACCAGAAAACTCTCAATGTTCAAAGAAGAAAAAAGGCACCTTTTATCTTATCTGTTCCACACATACTTTTAATTCTGAGTCTGACATCATTGCTGGCAAAACCTTCATAGTTACCAGAGAACTAACAAGTTCAGTACAGTAATGAGCTTCAAAAAGTAAACTTACCGAATCTCTGTTTACAAATGTCAGCATTGAAGAGTTTGAAAATTCAGAGTGTTACCTGATATTTCTCAGAATACTGACTTTAACTTTTCCACTCCCCATTGCTTTGTCATCTCTGTTAGCTCTGGAGACAGTGTAAGAACTCCAATACAAACGACCAGGTTTACTTTGTAAAGAGTTTCAGACCTGAGTACAGTTAAAACCAACCTAGCTGATTTCAAGTCCTTTCAAGCATGCTCTGTATCCTTGATAAAATTAACTAACTCTCCCTTCAGTTCCACCACCACCCTCTGGGACTGGAGGTTCCCGTATTCCAACACTTTAATTCATAGCGCACAAGAGAAGAGAAATGAAATGTAGGATCTTGAAAAAAATATAACTTTACACAAATATTTCAACAGCTATTTTAAGATGTTTTACACATCTCTAGGTTTGCCACTTGCAGCACAGCAGGATCTAGCTATGCCAGTTAATTACTTGGATAGACTGTCCATATTTATTAACCACCTAATTTTTGCAGTGAATGACGTCTTGATGCCTGATATTTGGGAATAATTGTTTCCACAGAAAAAAGGTTTGCAGTACCTTTAAATTTTCTTTTCAAGGTTAGCAGGATGAGGTCATTAAGGGAAATCTGTGTCCTGTTATGCATAACAGAGCACTCCCATCTGCTTTCTCTGCTTTTGCACAGTATTGCTGTTCCTACACAGGTAATGCATACCGCAGGATCCAACAGCTAAATATGCCTTGTGTGTTTACATCCTAGCAGATGTTTGGTCAAAATTTTCAAATATGTGAGCGCCTGCCATTAGACCAAAAAAAAAAAAAAAAAAAAGAGAATCAATTTTTGAACACCTCCTCGAGTGCTGGGATCATCGGAGGTGCCAGCAAGCAATCACAAGTTTACATCTTACGCTCCTTCCTTGGGCTGCGAGACAACCCCCTGCTATCTTCTACCCAGGGCTAAGGCAAAGCAGAAACACTCGCACAAAGGCCAGCGAAGGCAGAATTAACAGCAGCCTCCAGGGCAATGGGGATGGCACTGCAGCAGAGCAGCAGGTGTTCAGCTCTTCCTCTCCTACCCCACCACAAAAGCTCAGTTTCTGTCTTTATTAATTTTTTTTTCTGAGTTAGTCATGCTTCATCTTGACTTTTTGTTTGTTTGTTTTGAGGAAGAACGAGGCAACAGCTTCATAAGGGCTTCAAATACTGCCATTATATGCCACAAGTGGGAAGGAACTGGTTAGTCGGTTGGAAAGGGAGCTGCTCGGGGAGGAGGGGAGGTGAGAGGGGCTGCGGACAGGAGGGAGAAGCAGGATGGTTGCCACTGGGCCCCTCGAGGCCATTACACAAGCTCTTCTGCTCTCTCTAAGCACCATGACCTTCTCTGGGTATTAAATAGGGTTGTTTTGTTTTCTTCGAGCTAGGATGATTCCTGCCACGTATTTGATATTAGAATCTCTCTCTAGTGGTTTGCAAGTATTTGATCCCCTAGGGCTTGTGATGCTGGATCCACTAATGATTCACACAATGGCATTAATGTCATTCATGGATGAAACCACATTTCCTTACCCTACAGGGTGAGAATGAGATGGGAAGACTGTGGCTAACATTAGGAAGGGACTGGGTGGGAAATAAAAATTGAAGTATTCAGGTCAAAAGACAGTGGGTGGCTAAATAAAAATCCGTGATTTCTGATCATTTTGGAGGTGGGGTGAACAATAGAGATTTCACCCTCAAATGCCTGAGGACCCAGCACTAAAAAAATAGACAATAAATGACCCCCCAAGTGAGCAATTTAAAACCATTCTCTTTGAAAACAGTTCTTGAAAACGAGTTGGCAGAACAGTTAGATCTCCCCACAGCAATGCATCATGAGATCACGTACAAGGAAACAGCAGAAGTATCAAAGCATGCTTTACTGGAGCATGCCCTTAGTTGCTCTGCTGTCTTAAGCTAGGCAGCCTAGACTAGCGTCTAACGGCAGAGGCTGCATGAGGAGCTGGGTAGACACTGCCAGCTAAACGGTGGCTCAAATCCTTCTTGCCTTGGAGTGGGAAACAGGGCTCTTTTAATTTTTAATTATTTTAAAATAATCACAGCAGACTGAAAGTGGGAACTTACATTTAATTGCTAATGTGCATGCAAATTTTGAAGGAACATTTCACACACTCATTTCCAGGGGAGCTTCCACCAATAAATGGTACGAGGAAGGTGAGAAATAACACAGGAATATAGGAAACAACAACTTCCAGGAGGACGGGGAGGGGGCGACAACTGAGCCAGCCAATTGAGGCTGGTATGCAGGAACACCTTTACCCAAAACACAAAAAGAAGGCTGAAACAAAAGCAAAAGACAAAAAAAAAAAAAAAAAGGTCCCTGAAGAAGTGCATCAGAATTATCTGCCTGGGGGGGGATGCTGAGAGCACCAGAGAAATCAGCTCAGGAAAACTTGCCAGAGAAATTTCCAGCAGCAAGGTCTGTTCCAAGGCTGGGACAGACCTAGGTGACTCAGAGGGCCTTCCCAGCTCTGGGTGGAAGAAAGAGGAAAGATTTCCAGTTCCTCACAAGAAGAGAAACAACACTTGGATCAGATACCAGCCTAATAACCAAGGTGCACTTTTTGTAATCTTGAAACATCCAGACTGAGAAAATATACATTGTTCACTGGTTAACAAAACACAATAACTGTCAGAAAAGGGGCTTGCATCTTGATTTGTGGATATAATTTATACACAGGAGAGTCTCAGCTCCAGCTTCAGTTTTGTGGGTGCCAATCCTACCATTTAAGGATTTGATCTCAGAGACAGCTACTCCTCTGAGCCACAGCACTGACGTAATTTCCCAGCGAAGTCCCCTTACACCCACAAATCAGGTGCTGAAATCCCTTTGTGGGATAGTAAAAATGCTGGCACAACTAACTGCCAATGTAAAATTATTCCTGAAAATGAGAGGGACAGGTCAAAGCCCCTTTAAAAAAACAAGTCTTGGTGGCTATGCAGAAAAGGATTATATTATGCTTAGCTAGTGCGTGGGTGTAGAGAACAAGGGATAGAGACAGTCTTCCTCGGTACACCCTCCCTGCAGCCCCTTGTGAGGCAGAATATATAGACAACATTTCAACCTCAAATCCACAAACAGATTGGGATACACTGGAGGAGAGAGAGACAGATTTCTTGCTTTTTAATAAAAGGTAGGATTAGGAAAAGACGTAGGTGGGGAAGGTGTAAAACAAGCAGGCAGGCAGTCCTTACTCAGCTTTCCTCTTACATTCATTGCTCTGAAAAGTGGACAAGCCTTAGGAAGAAATAAGACACATGGCTGTGGGTAAAGGGGGGGAGGAATTAGAAACTGTAATTCAATCTAATATTTGAGGCTTGGCAAATGCACCTATGGGATTTCATGAAAACCCCCGAATCTTTTTCATTTCGGAGCAATTAACCAGATCCCAGCATCGCTGGCTCCAGTGAGCCGCTTAGCTCTCTGTTTTATTACCCATTTCCTTTCCCCCTCGCCAGCGCTAGCTCCCATCCTCGCACTTGGGAAAAAAAAAAAAAGGGGGGGGGGGAGGAAAAAACCCCACACTGTTACAATGCCACAAAGGGGCCACCACAAACAAGTGCCAGCCAGTGCATTTCAGAGCGAACACAGAACACACATAAATGAGGCTCACATTTGGATTAAAACACTGTTGTGTTCAGGCATTTATGTGTGGCATAATTAAAAACATCCAGCCGTAATTTAATAGTTCCCACCAAGCACAGACATAAAGTCTAGCAATTTTTTCCCTCTGCATATTTAACCCTTAGAGACAGAAGGAAGAGGGGGCGGGGGGCAGGGGGAGAGAGCAGGAAGCCGGGGAGAGACAGAGTTCTTTTGAACACATTTTTTCCCCCTTCCTTTGTGTTACTCTAGTTTGCTTTTTACCTTCTCTGATCTTTTCCTTCTATAAGCAGAAAGCCAGTATCTTCTGGATGCAATAGAAATAGGAATCACGTTCAGATAGCATTTCTGTAGTTCAACAGCAGTATGGCTGGGTACGGGCTCCTCAATTTGCAGAGGATAACATCTGTAGCTGGATGCACTGATTCACAATTTGTGAAGATGCCAGATTTTTCAGGCTTAAAAATCAGCTACTAAAAAGACAGACTAATTTCACCACCATTACTCACCCTGAGTACAGCCCTTCTATTCAAAGTGGCCCTTCTAAATCAAAGGCAGCAGTGACAGGACTAAGTGCAGCGTTAGGACAGGAAGGATAAACCAGCATCTGTAGCACTAGCTAAGCATCCGGGACACCAGGGTGGGTTCAAGTCCCCGCTCTGCCATGTCACTGATTTTCAGAGACATCTCTGGGGGCATTTTCAAAAATGCCTAGCTACCAGCTGTGAGAGTGAGGCACCTGAGTAAGGTCCCTTCTGTACCACTGGAAATCTGAATGTTTTCTGGTTTTTCACCTCTCCCCGTGCCAATTCCCTTTAGGCAGATTTGGGATGATAACATTTTCCTCCATCCCAAAGTGTGTTACAAAGAGAAATGTATTAAAGACTGAGAGGTGCTCAAATCTCACAGCAAGGAAGAAAGTTAATAAAGAGTAGAAAATCTGCTTGGACCCATATTTCTAAATGCTGCAGTCTTCATTCAGGCAACAGCCCATTACCTTGACTCAGCTGCACAGCAGGACTTTGCTTGAGCAAGACACACAGAATCCCACTCTCATTCTGGAAGAGTGAAAACTGAACGAAATGCTCAGCACAAGTTCATAATCATGGTCAACTGTGTCCCAATTTTCCATCAGTTGTGTACTTAACAATTAGTCGAGTACCTATGCACATAAAAACCATATAATATTTCTATCAATCACTAGCTGTTCAGCTCTACCCTTTAAACATGTTCCTGCCCAACAGAAGATATGTGCAAAAATACAGAGAGAGGAGAGGAAAGGAAAAGGACTTCCAGAGCAGTAATGTAAAACAGAGGAAACTGAGAAACAATCCTCTTCTGTGCGTATAATTTTAAATTTTAAGATCATTCAGTCCTCTCTTCAGCCTTTCTTCACTACATCCAGGTTAATAGCTACTGGCATGAAAACTTGAAGAAAGTATATGTCAATCTTGCCATCCTGAAGAATAAGAGAAAGCATCTAACCTATCCACTCTGGATTATGAAAGCCAGCAATGCTGTGAACTTGCCCCAGATAGGTCAGGAAGTCCTGGTACCTAATTGCAAAGTAGCAATCAAGAAGCCCAGTGATGCCCACAGAATGGTTCATAACCAACATATAGAGAAAAGATCTGTGAAAGACAGCTTTCTAAAATATGTAAAATAACGAATATGAGAAAATTATGACCAGCTCATAGATATCTTGCTTTCATTATATGCCTGTCAATAAAAGATAATACATTAACTTCCTTCTGAACTATTTGCTCAACTGTACTACCAGGTGAGAAGCACCTAGAAGTCAGTGTCAGCTACTGTCTTACTGTTGGTGTAGCCAACTAACCACAGCTAAAGGGTAAAGGAAAGGACTGCTTAGCGGTTACAGCAATAGCTCTGGACTTGTGAAATGTAGGATCGCAGGATCATACAGGAATTCAGGTTGGAAGGGACCTCAGGAGGTACACTCAGCTGCTGTGAGGTAAGTCTGGTTATACATACAAATTGGGGAACAAGAGGCTGGAGACCAGACCCATGGAAAGAGACCTGGAGGTTTGGGTTGATGGCAAGTTGAATATGAGCCAACAGTGTGCCCTGGCAGCCAAAAGGGCCAACCGTGTCCTGGGGTGCATCAAGCACAGCATAGCCAGCCGGTCAAGGGAGGTGATTGTCCCACTCTGCACGGCACTGGTGCAGCCCCACCTCGAGTACTGTGTGCAGCTTTGGGTGCCTCAGTACAAGGACTTTGGACTATGAGAGCATGTCCAGAGAAGGGCAACCAAGATGGTGAAATGTCTTGAGGGCAAGACTTAGGAGGGTTGGCTGAGGTCACTTGGTTTGTTCAGCTTGGAGAAGAGAAGGCTGAGGGGTGAGCTTGTCACAGTCTACAGCTTCCTCACAGGGGGCAGCGGAGGGGGAGGTGCTGATCTCCCCTCTCTGGTGACCAGCGATAGGACATGAGGAAATGGAATGAAGCTGCACCAGACGTTCAGATTGGGCATTAGGAAAAGGTTCTTCACTGAAAGGGTGGTCGGTCACTGGAACAGGCTCCCCAGGGCAGTGGTCATGGCACCAAGCCTGTCAGAGTTCAAGGAGCGTCTGGATGATGCTCTTAGTCACATGGTTTAGTTTTAGGTGGTCCTGCGAGGAGCAGGGAGTTAGATCTTTATGGGTCCCTTCCAACTTGAGATATTCTGTGATTCTACGATTCTGAGTCACTCAGGCATAGCTGCTTTGTACTTCAGAGCACCAAAACACTGACAGGTCTGACCCCCTGAGCACCATTTAGGTGCAGTGCAGTGCAGTGTGCTGCAGAGACATGGCAGGACAGCCCCCCAGCCCCAGCACATGCCTGAGAAACATGGGTTTCTTCTTAGGAGGGTCAGTTAACCTGGTATAATGTGGCACTGATGCAAATGTATTGCTCCTGGCTCCAGAGTCACTACTAACATCTCTGTAGTCCATACCGGTAGTGCCCATATACCCTTACCTCTCTGCACTTCCCCTTCCCAACAATAAAGCCTTCTGGGCTGTTGTGAGAAAGAACTAAATTTAAGATTCTGACGGCCTCAAGCACTCCAAAGAAGAGACTCGTGTAGGTGCCTAAGACAGATAGCTGTGTGGGAGGGGGTTAGGTAAATAAGTTCCAAATGAAATCCCACAAACTGCGGCTCAGGACTACTGAAGCATTGTTTCTGATTGCCACTTTATTACCTGCTTTATTGCCTCTCAAATAGATTGCAGAGAGCATGGCATGCCAAGAGAGAAGAATGAGCCCCCCTGTCCTAGTAAAATCATGGGTTTCTTCCAACTAGAAATCCTAACCCTGATCTCTTTTTATATAAAGAAAAGTCAGAGCAGGTCTTGCACTGTAGCAATTTCTTACAATGTCATTTTAAAAGCGCTCTGCTGCAAACCTCTCTGCAAATGAAAACAATCCGTCTTCCCAAGGCATCCTGCAGAGTGTGTAACTTTTCAGGCAAGGCGGGAGTGGGTGATGCTGAAATGAAGATGGAACGGGGTGACACAGTACACCAGCACTTCATGAGATCTGTTTTCTGCATACTGACTCTTACTAATGAGAAAAAAGCTCCGCTGTGCCTTAAACATCATGAAATCGCAGACAAGAACAACTAGCTGATGATGTCTGCCAGCAGTGCTTCTTTTCTTTCTCTGTACCGCCACGCTAAGCAGTGAGTGCTGGGCTTCAGTAACACATGTAACATGGACTAGGGATATGGAGGCACCCAACCGGCTCCCCAGCAAATCTGCCAACCTGCTGCTTTTAATGACAAAGTCCCAAGAGCACCATGTAGGACAATAATGTTTTACGTTGCAAGATATTACTGTCATAAAGTTTCCCAGGTAAAAATACTTGAAAGGCTCTAAAAGTGGGGAGAGTCACAGAATGAACAGTTTTTATGCTTGACTGAATCAAAGCCGGTATGCTGAGGTTCTAGCCAGTCCTAGTGAAAAAAAAAGTTTTCTCTTAGTTTCAATAATATGGGCAAACTGGAAAGCTGCCACCTTTCCCCCATAGCTATTCTGCTTTACCTTCCACTCACCTTCACCATCCACCATCATTTTAATGCAATAGATTGAAACTATATGTAGTACTATAAAGGTTTCAACGTTACAAATAAAAAAAGAAGCAATCATATCTGTTCTATACATCTTATGTCACCACGGCATCCCAACATCACCGTGATGAGACGCAGTTTTAGCACACGAGCTGAACCAGCGAGCCCAGCTAACCTAAAGATGTCAGCAACAATGCTTCACTATATAACTAACTCACTCGCTGCTCCAGAAATCTGTATCATCACCACCAAAATGCAACCACTGCTGGACTGGAAGTCGTCAACTGACTCATGTCTTGCTGCACAACGGTTACTGTGGGACATAATTACGGTCAAGAACTCTGCAACAAACCACTACGCTTAGGAAAAAGCATAGCGGCGTCTTTAATGTCCGCACAGAGCAGACGGGGACTGGGAGTCCGGCCCTACAAGCTTGACTAAGCACATTGGTAAGGCTGCGAGCCACGCCATGAAGCTTCCTGGCACGGCGGTGGCAGAAAGTATGACACTGAGTTGTGAGGAGCTGAATTCACACTTGGTATGAAGTATGGCCCGCTGGCACCGTGAGGCCGCAGGTACAACTGTAATTTACACTCACTGGGAAGGCACTTTACCTTCGCCAAACCAGCAACAGTATAAATAGGGCTCAGGATCCAAGGCTTGAAAGAATGAACCATTGTTTTTCTTAAGGCCGTGTTTAAAAAAAAAAAATAATAATCCCCCTATGTTTTTCTCCTGCGCTTTGCATGCTAGTCAGAATGCACTTTCCTGGGAAACGCATTATAATAACGGGCAATGTTTAGCATCACATTTGAAGTGAGCACATCCCAGTGATTAAAATCCAGGCAACAGAAATAAACACATCAGCAGGACATGCTGCACAGTACTGAATTGGGACTTCTTTGTTTTATGACTTTCTTGAACATTAAATACTGTGTGAGAAAAACGTTGTTCAAACTTAACCATCTGTATTTGGTTTCTTTTGAGTGCATTACAATCATCAGTAATCATTTTAAGCCTAAAATCAGAAAACCTGGTTGTACTTGTGGGAGACTAATTGCGGCAGTAAAAGGTGGCTTATGTAGCAATAGAATCATTTTATTTTTTTTTTTTAAGTGAATTTATTAGAAACTTCTTGTTTTTAAATGGGGCTACTCCATGTTAAAGTGGCACAGTCCATTATGTTAAGCTGAGAGAGAAATGGTTTCCCCTTAAACAGTCTTCTAGATATCAATAAGTTTTTCCACACTTCAAAGTGGGAGAAAAGGTTTAAATTATTAAAATTTTCAAAACCAAAGACCTAGAGCAAAGAAAGAAAACCTGGAGTTCAAGGTCAACATTTTGCTTTGACAATTTCAAACCATATCTTTTCAATGCAACTTCTTAAAGATGCTATTCAGTTTAATTTTCTAAACAAAAAGTAATTTTGAATGAGAAAGCCATTCAGTTAGAAACCACCAAAACATTCTGACAGTTCCAAAACTTTATTTCCACAATAGTTTTCAAGTCAAGATATTTGTGAAAGCCAACCCTTTCCCACAAACAGTCTCAATTTCTGTGAATCAGCATGTTCCGTCTTTGAACACTTTATTACCAGCATGACACAAAGGCTCCCACCTCACAAGACCTCTTCTCCACGAGCCTGTTACTCTCGCACCCTCCTGGGAGCTGCCACTGCAGCAAGCACTCTGGGTTTAGGTTCTGCCCCTCATTGAGAGACGACATCTTGCTGCCAGCTGCAGTTCTCGGCAGAAGTCTTCTGTCTCTGCAGAAGTCTTCTATCTCTCCAGCCACATGCCAGAAGCTAACAGAGGAAAAACACAGGGTAAGAGAAATGCTGCACCTGCAAGCATCGCCTCATACCTGCCCCTTGGTTAGAGTTTCAGATCCTTAGAAAGGTCACTTGGAGAAGACCAGCATGAAGAGGAAGAAGCTGGCCATCCCACACACAGCTCCTTGAAATCTCACAGCCCCCTGTGAGTACAATAGTAGCCATCAGGACACCTGGTGGTATCACAATTATATTTTAATCATCTACACTGAAAAGCATTCAAATGGTCTCACCCATCATTCGTCCCACCTCACTGGACAAAGTAACTCTGGCTTCCAGCTCATCCCCTGGGCCTTTTTGGCCAAGTCCTTGGTCCCAGGATGTCTGCTACCCCAGATATGTCACCTCAAGGCTCCCCAGCCTTAGCCTCAGCACAGACCCCTTAGCAGTCCAGCTTACAGCATCCCAGGGATCCTCTCATTCTCCTGGTTCCTTGTTCCCCATCCCAGACTTAGCAGCTGCTCTCATTGCTCTTGAGCTCTACTCATAGAAATCCCAGCCCAGGCACAAAGGCTGGAAAAAACTGCATTAATCCAGAGTAAAACTTTCTGCTCCACACATTAGATCTACTTGGGTGTTGAACAAGTGACTAGCTGGTTGGACATGCCAGCGTCATTCTGCAGTCTTAGTAGCTTAACCAGTTGAGGCCATACACAGCAAAAGGCATGCAGGAGATACAGACAGTTCTGTACCCAAATAGGATAAAATCAAAACTTAGTTTCTAAACTGTGTGCAGAAAGACTGCCCACACCATCCCACTCTTCCTTTCTCTCGTACTGTCGGCATTAGGGGTTTTCTGTGTGTCTTGGGTGATTAAAGCCATCCAACCTTTGGCCTCATGCCTTATAACTCCACCCAAGGCATGTTGTAATTCCCTAGAAATGCACTGTTTGTCCTGTTTTATTGTTTAATTACACTCTGGCTTTATTTTATTGATACATGTCTGTTTCTTGACTAGCTACATGTGGGTTTTTATGCCCCTGAAGGAAAGACTGGGAGCACAGATACCCTGCAACCATTGCTGTTACCAGAATTGCGGTGCTCAGCACCTGTCCCCTTCGATTTGCCTGCCTTGCTCACGCTCCCACTAGGAGAAGCATGGCCCTAGCAATTAGCACAGTGCTAGCAGCAAAGACTTATATTGTTCGTATCTCAGAGTGTGCAACGTCATTGTGCCGCGTTGTACATCCCCAGACTCCCAATTACAAGTTATCCTTTACAACATCTTGGTAATTCCTTAAATTAACAGAAGTGAGCACTGGTCAGTCATTCCCATGTCTAAGAATGAAATTTGTACTTTCTAGAAGTATACAGGTCTTAGGATGGAGGAAAAGCAAAGCTGCCTGATGCAGCTTCATTTTTCAAGGCTTGGCCTAGCTGAGCACACAGAGAAATCTGTGGTAGTACTAGACAAGCTGACAAGCTAGCATCTAGTAGGAGGATAATTATTTCCACATCAAGAGTCCCAAGGTCATTACTCATATAAATTCCCATGGAAGTTAGCTGAGCAAAAGTTTGAAGACTTCCCCCCCAAAAAATGAAAGTATCATAAGGGTATTTACCGTAAATTGCAAAATATAATCAAACTTGGCTGCTATGCTCTAGAATCACTCTCCTTCTTACTAGCCACCCTGATCTTACTCCTGTTTTTATTTTTCTCCAGTTTGATCAGTTGCAAGAAATATAAGTCTTACCTAGCTGATAAATTCTTTCAAATAGGAAACTGCGTATTTAGAAGTGTGTGAGGAAGGAGGAATAACAAGCACTCTCTGTAAACATCCCTTACCTCCTTCCATTTTGCCCTTTCAGAGAAGAGAATTTGCCATTTGGAGCCAGCAATGTCCTTTTGTTGCCTGCTTCTGGGTCCCAGTTGATCAGTATTTCCCAAAACAGAGCACTGCTGTTTGAGAGTTGCACGTTAGGCATCTAGAGTTCAACAATAACAGAATTCTTTCTGTTTTGGCAGAGCTTGTCTCAGTTTGGAAACTTTCAGCCTGAGTTTGATGTCACTTACAGCAGCCAATATGCCCATCCAAAAAAATAATGCTAAGTAAATAGAGTTACTGCAGCTTCTGCTAAGGCAACGGACATCAGTATGTGTTTCCAAAAGTTTTGGTAGTCTGGAGGTAACAAACAAATGATACAGATTTCATTAAATCTATAAGCATATACAGATATATTATACATATTTATTTAGTTTAACTGGTGGAAACTAAAATTTGTGCAACAGTCAGTTCTCAGGCACAGGGAAGGCCAATTGTCCTCATCACTTCTGCCAGAGCCTATAGAATCTATGCTGACATTAAGGAAATAACAAAAATAATGACCACCTAGTCCTTTTGGCTAACAGAAATCCTTCTGAGTGTGAAATTGCCAACCATGAACCAGAATACTTTTGTGAGTCTGCAGAAAGTGAGGCTGAAACAAGAACTGACAGGGTGTCTCTCCTATGTTAACTGTTAACTCAAAGGACTGCCCCAGGACATTGAAAATGCCCATGTTGTTAGCTATTTATTGCACGGGAAGGAGGGGGAGACATGACCCTCTCTCTTCAAATCCCAGAAAGCATGGGAATGGGAAAAGAAAGCTAAAGTAACTGTTCATAAAATTCTGGCTAACATGCATGTCATTTGCGTAACTATATACCTCTGTTCCCCTCACAAAAAAACATTACCTCTGCTTTTCACTTTGCGTCTTCTTTCCCTTTCATCCTTAATAAAAATTAACATTGATACACTCTGTCTTTAAACTAATCATTTGCACATGAAGTGTCATTTGCTACAAATTGCTTTTTAGAGTTAGCCTGTAACCTCTAAAATAAAACATTATTAAACATCACTCGATACCATTACATGTCAAAAAACCTAAGGATGTTTGCCAATTCAACGACCACGGACAACTTTACATGCTAAGAGATACTGAAATGCCTCCGTAAGTATTGTGGGCTGCTCACTAGACTGTTTTCCTAGCAGCCTGATGTTTCTTGGTAGTTATGGTATGACACATCAATCACAACACTTTTTAAGTATAGCCAACTTACAGAGTCTGTGAATCCCACAGTGCAAGGGCTTGGAGACGCAACTTGCAAAGTGACTTCAAAAAACTTAATTTTTGAAGGGAAAAGTTTCATTTAGATATTTTGATGCTTTTATCATCCTTTGAGTCTGCTTTTTTTTAAATTGGATTGGCTTCCTATGAAGTCAGTCAATACTTAAGTACATGAATATTTATTTACTTGGCCTGTTACAAATAAGAAGAAATCTATCCTGTATCTAAGCAAAGTCAGGGGTAGTTTCTGTTTAGTTGTCTCTCCCCTTCCTATTCATTCCTAAAATTTATTTATCTTTTTGACTAGCTGTGAGCTAAAATTTGCATAGACCTGCCTGCAACTATTTCAAGGTCTCTTCCCTGAACAGTAACAGCTAATGTAGAGTCTAGCGTTGGATAACATACAGTCACAGCTGCTTTTCCTCCCTAAATGGATTATTTTGTATTTATTAACATAGAAGATCATCTGCCACTTCATCTTTCAGTCATTAAGTGTTATGACCTTTTTCTACTGCCCTGCAAAGGACTCTCCAGCTTGAATAAGCCAATCTTGTCCTTCATCCTCTCATAAATACACCGATAGGCCCATGTACGCAGACTAACCTAGTAAGACCCTAGTGGAAAAACCCCTTTACTCTGCAAACTTAAATTTTTACTTCTCACATCCTTTTCAGAAGGGAACTTTCCCACTTACTGAACAACAGCATAACTTTATAAGAGGAATGGTGATGGCAGTGGATGTTTCTTGGAGACACAGCACACAGCATCCAGCCGCCCTACGTTGACTCCTTCAGAAAAATCAGTAGAATAGTGAAGCAGGGCTACAAAACCACAATGGCAATCTTTCACGATACACATCCCTGTGCCTCCTCACCTAATCTTCATTACTTGCCTTCCAACAGTCTGCCTGCCACAAAGTCAGACACTCTAGACTGGCAACACAAAGAGCCACTTTCCATCCCTCTACTAGTAACAGCTAGGACACATACTCCAGTTAACAATTTGGCAATTCCATATCTGTGTCATTTAAACTCCTGGGTAAGCAGCATCTGTCCTCAGAATTTCATAAAAATTATCTTATACTCAGCCTAAACTATTCTGTCTGTTTGAATATATTTCCTTGCCTCACCTCCTGCAAAAAAATGTTGTAGTAGCTGTAAGCTCCTCCATGCTATCAATACAACGTTATCACATCTTTCATACTGATTCTACAGACATACCAGTAGACTTTCAACTTCTAATGTGCTTGAAATAGTACAGTTAATTTATTTACTTCTATGTCTTTTGCAATTTTCTTCAAAATCTCCTTGGCATACCTTACTATGGTTTGACATGCATCTTGTGAAAATTTATTCTCTTTTGTACGTTCCTTATTTGGAATGACTTCCACATATTCAGTTATGTCTTTTTATTTCTTTTATTCTTTTTTAGTCTGTTTAAAAACTAATTTTCAGAGAGAAAATGCACACTACCTATCAAAAAGGCCCTAGAACCACCCCTTATACTTCATGGCACTTCAAGAAATTAAACATTTTAGCTGTTTTAATTTCCTTTCAGAGAGGTTTCCTCCATTTTACCCAACACCTCTGTGGCTCTTTCTCCCACAAGAATGTTGAGCTTCAGTACATGATGACTGCTACTGCGCTGACTCTTTGGTAGTTACCTTTTGGGCCATGTCCGGCACAGTAACTCAGGCCTAAATCACAAACACAAACAGGGTGCTTCCAGAGGGCTGAATAAAATTAGAGCAGTTCTTTGTGGCCGATGATGGCCAGTGTGCCAGCTCTGCCTACATTCCATAGAAGTGGGAGAAGCCAGGTCTTGTCCTGCAGCTGTCGCAGAGGCACCAGCTAGGATGATGCTAGGTCCTCCCCATCTGGAAGTGAAGACTTAATTTCACAAGCAAAATCCCATACTAACATCACTGCCATCATTCAGGAGATCCATTATTCCTGCTTCCTGAACTGACAGTGCAAGAGAAGGAAGGATGAAGTCTTTGGTTTCTGCACAGCAAGGCATGCCCCCCAATTTGAGGTCAGGACCTGGACAGTTTAAAGGGAAGGAAAGACCTTTCCTCTTCTACCCTACAACCTAATCAAAGTCTCTCAACACTGCAAACTAGCACATTTTAACAAGTTTTAACGATTAAGTTATTAACATGACAGTTTTTCCTGAAGAGAGCCTAGCTTTTCAGTTAAGAATGAAAGAGGAAAAACCCACGGAGTTCAAACGTTTACCACCCTTGTCAAGATACAACCCATTTTTAATAAGGCTCTTTGACAGAAAAGCCAAGAGGTGTTGGTAACTTAAAAAGGAGCAACAAGTCCCTTCTTTCTTATTGCTTTTCTGTGGTACAACCTAGAAATTCAACAGAAACATCAACTCCATTTGGACCAGCCTCCTGATCACACAAGCTATAACTTCTGGTTGATTTACAGCGCCTATCTTTTAGAAAGATATCTTGCTTTAAAGACTTCCTTATGGATAGTCCACTATATATCTTAGCAATTTTTCCATAATTACTTAACCTTGCTTAACTTATATTTCAATTTATTACCAAGTTAAATCTGATTAGCTTTAAATGTCCAGTATTTAGACTTTGTAAACCCCCTTTGCCAAAGTAAAGAACCCTGAAGTATCACCTACTTTTGCTCAGATACATACTTGAAAAATTGAGATCAATTTTTAGTCTTTTTTTTTTCTGGACAGACCGAGTTGTGATGGTCTCCTGCCGTTGCATTGACGAAAAGAAGTGAGAAGCTAAAAGGAACCAGAGCAGAATCAAAGTGGGAGTGAAAATTAACAGTGATGATGCCAGTGTTGATTTACTCTTGCTTCCCTGAGGCAACTACTGTCCCAGTGTCCCACGATGCTGTGAGATGTGGAACACAACCAAACCCTCCAGCCACTTCAGTAAGTCCTCCAGGTACCAAAGCCAAAAACAACATCATGGGTGTGTCAACTTCATTAGAAATGATTCAAACAATCACACAATAGAAGCGTTTTGCATGGCTCAGCAAAAGATTATTCGAACACTTAATTCCAAATCAAAGACATGCACATCTTTGTTTTACTGTTAACTGTTCAGCTATTAGTAATTGCTTATATGATTCCACAAGTGAATGTAGCATTTAAAAAAAAAAAAATAGGATAAGACCTGTTCTTCACAATGAAACATAATTTTAGCAAAACACCTGCAAAACAGACATGCTTCTGCATTCAGGGAAACTAGTAAGGAACGTGGCAACTTAACAGAGCAGATTCTGGATATAAAAACAAACAGGATCTCATTTCCCCCAATCCTACAGCACATGCATTATGTGTACATGTGAACAGGACATCTCCACTCCGCAGTCCATCATTTGAATAAAGAAGGCACCTTTCAGTTGCTGAGGCAACACACAAGCCAATAAATAGTACACTTTTTTGAACCTGTCTGTCAAGGGAGTCACAAATACATTCCTATGCCTCCTTCTTCAGGCTCTGAAAGGAAGGTACTGACTTTGCAGTCTCCCTTTACTCTGACCATCATGCAACTACCTCAGTGAGAAGGAAAAGACTTCAGGAATAAAGCAAATTCAAGGAGCAGTTCTGGAGGGCCTGACTGATGATAAAGATTTTGGCTTACAGGTTCAGATTGTAACCAGACAAAAAAGCCTAGTGGTTTCAGCTGCACTTCTCCAACAGATGTCATGCACTCAATACAGCACAACCAAGAGCTGATTCCAGAAGACCACCTGCTGAAGTCACTAAGGCTTTTCTCCAAAGTAAGGACTAAATAGGAACTGCAAGACTGACTCAAGGTGCAAAAAAAGAATATGAACTTAAACTAAGTAGGAACTGATGACTATAAAAAAAAAAGCAGTAGAATGTGTTTGGAAGTATAAGCAAAAGGCGGAGAAATGACAGAAGTGTACCACAATAAATGAAATATGCTTAGGCATGTTCCCAGTAGCAAAATAGAAAGTGTACTTCCTTTTCTATCAGTCATGCTACAGCAACCAACAAATCAAAGCAGATAAAATGTCACGTAAGATCTGCACTGATTTATTTTGTGGATTTGTTATTTTTTAGAACATAGTCATCCACAAATAAACCCAGATCAAATCTGCTATTGCTCTTCATCAGCAGGAGGGCGGACTGTAAGATTGGGAGCTTTTCAGATGTTATTTCCCTGCAATGCCGGTGGTCTTAGGGTCCTGGCCTTTTTAAACTCTTTGTACAAGCCAGACCAGCATAACAGAGACTGAGAAGAATTAACACCATTACAATGGTAAGAGGCCAGAGCATTATTAGTTACACCTAAAGAAATGGATCATATTTCCAAGTTACATTGAAATATAAGAATATTTCATTGCAATGTGTAGACTCAGTTTAAACAAAAATCATCAGTCACCATAAAGTATATTGTTGTTTTCAAAAACTATAGACTAGATAAAAAAATAACATGTAAGAATGTGAAATTTAGCTAGGCAAAAAAACATAACCGGGGCTTCTGAAAACCGTCTTTAAGATCAACATCTAATTTACAGAGCACAGAGATACTACATTTATCCGTTAACGATCTGCTCGTGAAAGCTTAATTCTGCTTGACTTCAGCATATGCAATTCCCACCACCAACAACGGAGAGCTGTGAGCGTATATTGAGAGAACAGGCAGCATTATAAATAAAATGTTGATACAAATGTTCAGCTTTCTAATAATTCTCCCCTCAAGATACTAAGTTTTATGAAATTCTTTAATTGCCTATATTCATTCTTGGATATATGGCAGATTTTAAGGATTGTAAAAATATAAAACTAAGGAAATTACATTCTTGAGCATAAACCATGTGTGCCAAGGTTGTAAGAATGATATAAAAGATAACCATTATATACCAATGCCTTACAATATCACCATAACTTCGGGGCTGTCTTTTGCTTTCTAGGTATATACCTCTTTCTAACAGTACACGCAAGTTGTGCTGAAGCAGCACTGCTTATCTTGTTATGTGCACTGTGTGACTCTAAAACTGTCATTTTATCCTGATTAAAATGCAACATAAGAAAAATTTATTTTCACACTCAGCACTCCTAGATCTAAGATGATGTGCACTGAAATACAGACATGCCTTATTACTTCTACATGCACTGATGTCTTAGAACAAAGATGAAAGAATATTGAAATTATATCTCAAATTCCTGGTATCCTAAACTGTAACTTCCTTCTCTGCATTGTACAGGTTTATGTTTTAGGCAGCTGGGATTCTGGCGCTTCCATTTCAATTCATGCAAACTGCATATTTTCACAAGATTTATCTTAAAGTCTTAGACAAAGAATTTGATAAAGCATCAGTGATTTGATTTTATTAATTATTCACAAGTATTTTAATGAAATTTCATTTAGATGATTACTGATAGAAACTAATGGTTGAATGTTTCTCTCATTTAAGCAATCATAGAATCATAGAATCGTCAAGGTTGGAAAAGACCCTTAAGATCATTGAGTCCAACCGTTAACCTATCACTGCCAAGTCCATCTATACCATGTCTTCAAGCACCGTATCTATCCGTTCTTTAAATACCTCCAGGGATGGAGACTCAACCACTTCCCTGGGCAGCCTGTTCCAATGCCTGACTACCCTTTCAGTGAAGAAGTTTTTCCTAATATCCAACCTAAACTTCCCCTGGTGCAGCTTGAGGCCGTTTCCTCTCGTTCTATCACTCATTACTAGGGAGAAGAGACCGACCCCCACCTCACTGCAACCTCCTTTCAGGTAGTATTTTTTCAATATTTCAAAATCGAACACCAGCTCATTAATAATAACAAAATTATAATAATATAATCATTAATAATAACAAAAATTTACCTCTTGCTCATGTTTTCAAAGGCTATTTAGAGGAAATTTCATATGGCCCAAACAGATATGTTTGATTTTCCCACCTTGTTCAGAGGGCATCAGTGATTGATCCAGGTTTGGGGCTAGGCCACTCAGAAATGTACCAGCAAGCCTTCTCAGAATTTTTCTGCTATCCTTTTCCTGCATAAACATCTGAATCATGATATATTATCAGTAAAAGCTAGACAATACTGATTTATTTTCTGCCCAACAAGCAAAAATAGATGACAGACTAATAGTTAGGACACTCTTAAGTCCTCTATAAATCTATGCCTGTTTTAAACACAGATTTCCATTGTCAAACTGCTGGTCATTTTTGATGTCTGTAGAAAGTTTCTGTCCATCCAGTGCATGGAGAGTCCAGACAACCAACATAAAATAGAAAACAGTGAACTCCACTGTGGAAGCTGGGAGAATGAAAATTGCATATCGAATTGCCATCGGCTGAAAAACATTGCTGGATCTGGACCTGTGTATGCTACTTGCTCCAAATAAGGTAGTTTCTTCAAAAGGGAGGTTAAGAAGGTTAAGCAGCAAATGCACAAAGAAAGTTGAGATAGGAATCCTTTGGCCTTACTGCTTGCCACACCATCAGTGCCAGAGAAATGGCTTCACAAGTCACGTTGGGAATATGAATGAACGATCTCTGTGCAGTCACTAGAAGTGAGACTAACCACAAAAGTGCCAGCATAGTAAGACAGATTCAGTGGAAAGCTTTATTTTCATCATTTTCCTCAAAAGATCTGGGCTCTTTGGAAGCTTCTTGGGTTTTGCTTCTTTTAAACAGAAAGAAAAACATGCATCTCTTAGAAGCGCCTGTTTCTCTGACAATGAGAAACGACTCAATTCAGATAACTTCAAATACGCTATTCTCAATTTTTCCCCCCAAAGAAATAAGAACACCTTGAAAAGGGAAGTGTTATTTGGAAGTAGTGATCACCTGCATCTAAGCAGGTATTACAGTCTACTAATTTAGACAAATATACACAATGTTACTCTTACCGTGTCCTCCCGTCACCTTGTCTTCCCCACTGACTAGTCTAATCACTTCTTGGTCAGATGGCTAATACTAGACTCCAGTCCCACGGGGGACAGGACTGTCTTTGACCTTTTCCTTCAGTGTTTACAGCACAGGAAATGCGCTAGCAATAATAATAATAATTTCATTAAAATCTTCTTCTATACTCCTAAACCACTTCAAGGGGAAAACTACTACAAATACCCCAATTCAGCATCAGATGAACGACACGCTTTCTTGTTCACACACAAAGCTTCACTAGCCCTCTAAAGAAAACACATCTGACAGAGGTCCTAACCAACAGCAGAGCCACCACAAATGCGCAGACTTCCTTGCAGAAGACAGGAAAGCGAGAAGCTCCTGGTCCTGATTTCCAGAGTCTAACTTTCTCCTCCCCGCTCTTCTTGATACCCGGGGCTTGTTTTTTTTCTGGATTACAATTGGTGAGGCACAGAGGATCTCCATGAGCTGCCCTGCTCACTGCAGCTGGGTAGCAGCCCTGTGACTCCTTGGTGGGCTGTTAGAGAGCTCACCCAGGGACCGAGGTCTCCCGGGCAGCTCGCTCCTGCCAGTTCTCCAGACGGGCTGCTAAGGCCAGGAGGGCAGACCACACAGGCTGCTGCAAGCACTGCCACAGCAAACGTCGCCACTCTTGCAACACACTAGATTCCCATGCCTAGGGAGCTGCTGGTGTAAATAGTCTGTCGCTTTTCATCCTTAGACCCTACCTCAGCAAAACATTTATACATAAAGAAGTGCACACTTACACACATTGCTATGCTGCAAAGCAACACATTAAAGACTTGTTCAGTCAGAGATTTACTTTGAAGTAGGTTAAAGTTTCAAGCTTTTTTTTTTTTTTTTTTCTGGAAAGATTAAAACTCAGAAAACAGAGAAAACACCAAAAAGAAAAAAAATCCATAAAAACAGACACAAAGACCTTTCTGTCCAACCAGAATCTTGCAGTAATTATTTCAATACTGACTGAAATACTTCACTGGATATTGGGACTTGGTGTGAGTATACAGTTGGTCCGGTAAGCTTGTCCATCTAAACTAAGCTTTAATTTGTGAAAAATTTGGCCTTTAGGATGAATACCCTAAAAAGCCCTGGTTATTTTGCAGCCTCAAAATAAATTAGCTCTTCATCCTTGAACATCTTGGGTGAGCTGAAGGCAAGCCTCTTATTTGTTTTTTATTCCTGGCATTTATAGGAGGAGACAAAAATCAAAATACTGATGTTACTTAACAATTTATGGTTTTACTTATCATAGACTTGAAAGTATCTTATATTTGCTACATGAGCTCTTTCATTCTTATATATTTGTCTTATCATACACCACACATCATTTCATGGCTACAACAGCACATGGAATCCACAAATACCATAAACCATCGCTCTTTGTCTGCAAACTGATGTGTGCCAACTACAGCGTATAAGATAATGAAACACTTCACATATTACTGGCAAAGTATATGAGCTGTTAAATATGGGACCTCACAGTCTCACAGCCAAACACCTGGCAAAGTTCAAATGAATTCCACAGGTTTGGTAAAAGCTCATTTTTTGTCACTTATTCCATGTCTACCCAGAGGCATTTTGGTTGTATAAAAGTCAAATATTTATAGTTCAGTGCCTGGGGAGGAGCATCTTTCCCATCAGCCTCCCCAAATGAAAAGCAAACCAAAAAGCATCACTTAAGATTCTGCCAAAATAAGCCTTCTTTGGAGGCTGAAAATGTTTGGCAAGACCGCCATGCCACAGCCAGCATTTTCTGTCCTGTTTTTGCCCAGTCACTCAACTCAACTTGGATCAGCAGAACATCATGAAAAAGGTCTTTCTAAACACGTTCTGTTCAAGGCAGAACAGGATGCTCTGTCATAAGTGAACCTGCTCATTGCTTTCTCTCTTCAGCCTGAGAAGTTCAGACAGCCTGGATGAGCCACAGAGAACTTAAAGATGACTTCTGGGGTATTCAGCCAAATAAATCCCAAATTTCAGAAGTTTTGAAGCCTAACCATCTGTATGAGCATCTCTTCAATAAGGCTGTTTCTCTGACTTCAGAATGAATGTTACAAGGCTCCTTCTACATACAGACAGCCCGCTGTGCAGGATCAAGTGGTTTGAAATTCCCATTTGACTTCAAAAAGTCTGGTGAGTGCTCAACACAGCTTTTGTTTCCTAAATGCAAACTAACATATGTGAAGAGCATTCTTTTCCCAAACCAAACATTTCCAAGTCTATGGTATATTTTGCTGCACAGGTATGCTTACTCATAGCCTACTGTCACCTTGAAAGCGACATGCGTGCCCATGCTGACAGGAAAAAATTCTAAGAGATCTCAGCTCATCTGCCATTACAGTTGCTTGTAATGCTATCCTGGGAATCCTCTTTCCATAGTTTTATGACTTTATAGCATAACCTTGTACAGCATAATGCAGCCTGTCAAGACTAATATCACAAAGTCTCTTAGAGATGAGACACTAATGGATAGGAGATGCATAGAACTGAATGGATCCATAGCGATCCAATAAACTCAATGCTCCTGTCTAACCTACTTGAGCTCTGTAGGAGAAGAACATCCAACACATTCCTAGAGGTTATTTAAAAGTCTACTAAGAGACTGAAAACATACAGCTGAGAAGGATCCAGTCCAAAATAAGGCAAGTCAAGCACGGATAAAGGCATTCAGAACCTCTTGCATCTAGGACATTGGTTAAGACATGGGATAACCAAAGTTATTCCCATTCGACAGCTGTTTGGTAGCCTACACAAAATGAAACGGTGGTTTCAGTGCAGTTAGTAGACAGATGTTTACATTATAGATGGAACTACGTGGCAAGCTCAGCAGAGAAGCCAAGTAGTTTTGCTAGGTTAACACACCAGCAATAACAGAAGAAAGCTTCCAAGTCCAATACTGCTCACCCCAACTTGCTGTTCATGGGGTCGGTCCAGGTCACAGCCAAAAGGCCATGCAGGAAGTGCTTACACTTCTGTTATCGGCTCTGTTTGCAAATACAGGAGCCCAGACAATACAGCATTTCACGCAGATGCTAAATTAGCAATGGTAGGCAGTTTTTAAGTAATAGAAACGTCTCCTTAAAAAAAAACCAAAAAAAAAAACCAAACAAAAAACACAACTACACGTAGCAATTGCTTATATTCCTTTAGCCCCTAAACAATTTTATATTGTAAATTGGCTTTGAAATATGAATAATCCCAAATCTCAGTGGCCTTGGCCTCCTTGAGAGCCAGTCTTGAAGTGTGGACTAACTGCTCTTGACTTTTTCCCTGATGAATGTGCACAGCCAGAAGGCTGTTACAGCATACGGCCGTGTTCTTCAGATGATTTTGCTACCAAAAACCATGCATGCAGTCAATGCATCCGTTCTTTTACGGAGAATACTCGATGAGGGAAAACCAAAACATGCAAGGTTCAAAAGGGCAACACAGTCAATTGCTACTGAAATTCAACATCCAAACTACTTGCTCTAATCCATTTGAGGGCTGCTTGTTGTTGGTTTGCCTTAAATTGAGAAGCCCTCTAATGAACAGAGCACTCCGTTTCAGTCACTGGCACCTACCCCTCTGTCACCATGAGATGACCCCTGGGCTGGTAGCGAGGCACTCCCTGAAGAAGCCTGATGACTCCCAGCCAGTGCCAGGGCCCTGAGTGCTTGACTTTAGTGCCCTTGCCCGGCCTCACCGGGGGCCACCCCCAACCCTACCCACGGGGCCCAGCAGCCCCATTTCCTCACAGCTCCAGGCCGTCAGGCCCTGTCACAGCCTCCATCCCCGCCACAGCCCAGCCCAGCCGTGGGCCCTGCCGACCCGTGAGGCCCAGCCTGGCCTCGGCCCTGCCCGGCCATCCCGGGGCTGCCTCTGACCCTGACCCCCACCCGCAGGCAGGCCCCCTCCCCGCGGCGGACCCGCTCCGGAGGACATGTTGCCCCCTCCGGAAAACACCGCGAGGCAACGCAGCCCCCTGCGCGGCTCCCCGGGGCGGGCAAGCGGCACGGCGAGCGCCAGGCTGGGCACAAGCGGCGGGGAGGGCCCTCCCCGGGCGGGCAGGGGCCGAGGGGGCAGCCGCGGCCCCGCCGAGCCGCCAGCGCCGCGCCGCCGCCCGGCCGCCGCGCCCGCCGCCGCCCGCGCCAAGCCGTTGGGCAGGGCGGCATCTAGCGGCCGCTGCCGGCGCCGCCGCTGCCGCAGGCGGGGGGGGCCCGCCCGGCGCCGCGGCGGGCGGCCCGGCGGCAGCTCCGGGCCGCGGCGGGGGACGGTGCCGAGGCGCCGGGAGGCGGCCGGCGCGGCGGGGAGGGAGGGAGCAGGTGGCGCCTTTCTGCCCCGTCGGCTGGTGTCGCTCGGTGGTCTCCCGCCTGGCGCGGGCGGCCTTTCAGCCCCGGGTGCGGTCTGCCGCCCCTCGGGTCGTCATTCACCACACGCTGTAACTTCGTCCTTTTAATTAAAAAAAGCAGGGGTACGAACGCGGCGCTCCATAAGGTGCCTTTCCCAAGCTGCGATCTGAACGGCGGCCTAAGGCTCGTCGCTCCGCGTACCCTCCCCATAAGCACCCCCGCAATCACCAAGTAACGCCATTAACCCCCCGACAGAGAGCTGCTCTTTTCCTGGCAAGCCGGTCGAACGCTATAGGGAATAATGTGCGCGTTACAGGAAATTACAGCTATTTAGCAACCGCGCAAGAAACTTCTGGGTCAACGGCTACACCGTGGCTTTGGCAAGCGGCGAGGCGGGTGCGTAACGGGGCTCATGGCAGCGGGAGGGAAAGCCGGGCCAGAAAGGAGACACGGTGCATCCCCGCACGCTGCAGAGCGGGGCGGTTGCAAAACAGGCCGGAGATCAGACCAGACGCAGGGTCTGAAGTCCACGCTCCCGAGAAGAAACGGCACGTAAGGCTTAACGACATCAAACGGTCACGACCCAAGTTTGAAATCTCATCTGAAGGAACAGCATCTCTACCAGCCCAGTCCCCGCTACGAGCACAGCAGGGCAGTGGTTCAAGGATGACTCGGAGGGAAGGCTGCCATTTCCTGACTCACCAGCCCCACTTCCTTTAGCCTGGCCTTTCAAGGCTCTGTCCCGTTACCAGCTCCTGAAGTGAACCCTCTTATCGTGCGAAGTGCGATGAAGTCACAGGCCCCCACAGACTCTGTCTATACATACTCTCCCTCCTCCATGTTTTTGTCTGGAAATTTGTTGCTCATACTGTTCATATGAACATTTTTCTCGCTAAGATCCAAGTAAAATTATTCATAAAATGATTCAGGTTTGCCAGTAACTGCACGGATCGTGAGAGTTTATTAAGTTGTTTCGTACCTATGGATGCTGTAATGCTATGAAAAGGCTCCCTATTAAGTTTTATTCATAGAAAGTTGAAAACTCACCTGATAGTGCTCTTCCTGTCAAAAATGCAAGTAGAATGAATGCAGAAGTGTTTAGCAAAAATAAATCCCATTAACAACAGTGGATTTGAGATAGCGATGCTACTCCCAAATGATAAAAAAGTATTCCTCACTATCTCAGTGACACGGTGCATGTTTTATCTGCCTCCTCCAAAAAAATGGAAGAACAAACCTAAACAAGAACATACACCGAGACATTTCACGGTGAGAGGTCACAATTTTTTACCTATAATCTTAACCAATTAGCTCTGTCTGTTTTAGTCTGTTCAGGCAAACCTAATTAACAACTTCAAACAACATTTTGCAAAATGCTAGCTCTAATCTTAAAATACATAAATCACTAGGGAAAACTGCACATAGCCCCTGATCTGCTATGTTTATTTCTGCAGAGACCTTTCATGCAGCTCTAGTCAAGTTCATTCAAGTGTACAAAACTCTAATGAAACAGGTGAAATTCTTTTAGGTGACATCTCACCCCAGTGAGGCTGTGAGCTTGCCTTGGGTATCCTTAAGGAGGTGTATTCAGAGCCCACTTGGGCTGGACCTGCGTAGTCATTAGCAAGCGAATGGACACAGAAGGCAGCCATTCTGACCACACCTGCAGTGCCAAGCAATGGAAACTCAGAGCCCTCTGCCTTAAAGCAATGGAAATTCAGAGCCCTCTGCCTTAAAGGTAAAAACAGGAGCACTCAAAGCCTGGCACAAGTCTGGAAAATTACTTTGTAACAAAGAAAAGCAAAGAGAGACCAAAAGTGATTCATTTTCTATGCCAATATCCAGGCTCTGAAGTACAGCGAGCAAAATCTCCTGAATTTCTGTGAACAAAAGAATTCCCATGCAAAGCAATGAGGAAGAGGCAATCAGTAGCAAGGATGAAGACATAATGCCCAACAAACTATAAGAGAAAGAAAAGAAAGCAGAAATATGGAGAGAAAATAACACAGTGAAATTCATTGTGGAAAAATGCTGTTAATACAACTGCATTGCAACTAATATGAAATAAAAAGATGCTGCGTGACAGAGAACCAGCAAATGCTTACAATATTAAAGAGAAAGTGGCCACAAATGAACTATGAACTGATGAGGCATTAAGGCATCTGGCCTGCAGTACCCAAGTGTAGTTTTAGCTCCCTGGTCCGTGCACCTATCTTAACAATATCCCAACTCCATGCTATGGGAAACCTTAGTGGGCACCAACCATACACAATAATTGGCCTTGCAAGAAGGAAATGCAGGCGCAGAAGCCAAAAGGGCCCTACAGAGCCCGTTGACCTGGCCTCGATCTATGCCAGTAGCTTGCTTTTCAGGGAAAGTGCCTTACTGTATGCAGATGCAGCCATAGGTCTGCTTCCTCTTGAGGTGCTCTCTAAACTCTTTTTCTGGCTCTCATTGCTGAGGTCACCCCCCTGGAGATTTCCTTAGTGATGCTTGCAGCCCTATTTTCCATCCCACACACTGGAAGGACCCCATTTTCAACATTTACTGTGGATATCTTCTTTATTTTCTTTGGTCTTCCATCTCTGTTGCCACCAACACAAAAACAATTTAAGGAGAATTCTTTCTGGTTGAGGGAAGCAACATAACGAAGCAGGGAATAATAGATACAAAATGAGTGTCTGTGGCTGAGAAGGGTTCCATGTTGGGCAGACATAAAAACGACAACAGCAAACAAATACAAAATCAGTTAACCCGTACCAGAGAAATTACTGAGGACTACATGAGAAACGAGATGCAGAGGTACAAAGCTCAGCCTGTCCTGAGAAAGCCAGAGAGGCTGTTGACAAGTAAGTTTATCATTCCGTGTCCCGCCAACCTCCTATTACAGCATCCAGCAACCGTCAGCCCACCCAAGTCCTACTGTCAAAAGAGCTGTATGTTCTCACTGACGAATGTAAAGAGTTGTGGAAAAATACGTCCAAACCCCAAAGCCTCACACACAGCACCTTACGGTTTTTGACTGTTACAAAACCACCCTGAGTAATTTCCAAAATCATGGCCAGACCCTAATGAATAATTTTTCAAAACAATGTTGTGGGTGTTTCTGTTAACATGTTGAGTGTGTAATTTTAATTTCTTCATTTGGAGTTACTCTGTGCTAATAGGCATTATGTTCCTTTCAAGAGACAGCAGAGAACAATGTGGTTGCACTCAGTCAGGGGGCATCTTCTGGAAGGAGGAGGAAATTGCGCTTTTCCAAGAGCAATTGAGCAACTTTTCGGGGAAAAAGTTTCTGGAGTGCAGAGCAAGTCAGACGGAGTGGGGAAATGCACAAGGAGGAGCCTGCAGAAACAGGAGAGCTCTGAGAGAGGCAGAGGAGACATACACAACCAAGGGCCCAAGCTGATGTAAATACTTCTCCCAGGATGCTAAGAGGGGATTGTGAAGACTTCCTTACAGTGCAGGAAGCCACTGAAAATTGTGGGCTGAGAAAAAGACCAGAACATAAGGACACATTGGGTAATGGGGGAGAAGGCAGAAAGAGGTTAAAAGCTTTTCATTTCCATTGTCTCCAAGATTCTTCTTTTTAAAAAATTCATTGTTCTAATTTATCTTCTAATGAAATCATGTTCTCTTTGGCAGCATATATACCAAAATTTGAATGATACAGAGAAGATTAGCATGGCACCTGCACGAGTTAGTTTGGGGGTGGTGGGAAGTCTCCACAGTACAGGAAAAATATTGACATACTGGAGCAAGTCCAGCAGTAGGCCACCAGCCTGGTCCAGGGGGCTGGAGCACAGGCATATGAGGAGAGACTTAGAGCGATGAGTCCATTCAGCTTGGAGGAGGTTCAGAGGAGACCTGACTGCTGAAACTACCTGACCTCAGGGTACAGAGAAGACAGAGCCAGACTCTTGTTGTAGGTGCACAATAATAGGCAATGGACACAAGTTGGAGCATGGGAAATACTAATTAAATATAAAAAATATTTTACCACAAAGGTGGTCAAATACTGGTATAGAGGATGTGGGCTCTCCATTTTTGGAGGTGTCAGGGCCTTGACTGGGCATGGCCCTGAGCTACCTGATCTAATTAGACCTCCTCTGAGCAGGAGGTTGGAATTGATGACCTCCAGAGGACCCTTCCAACCTAAATTCTTCTGTGATTCTGTGAAACTCAGCTTTCTAGGTTCAAAGAGCCGATGTTTTTAGATGTTCTTCACGTTAAAGACAAGGTGCAAGAAGGATCTCTGCCAGAGATCCACCCAGACCAATTAAAGAAATGTCATGGCATTTTTGTGAATAATGTTTGTGTCTTATACTGTTCTTGGCATGTCAGGTAGATATTACTCCTTGGACACTTGATTCACCAAGCTATTTTAAATCCCTTCTGTCTGTTTTACCTCTGTGCCCTGCTCTCAACCCATAACTTGCATCAACACTAATCCCTACCCTATTGCTTATGCCCTGAGGATTAAAAAGGTTTCTACGGGTAGTAGTCTGTATGATTGTAGGGTAATGAAGCTCAAGATACGCGTAGTTTGTTTCCCCCCCTTTTTTTTTTTCCTAAAGGGAAATGTATATCCTTATCCAGTGCTTTGCCTGTCTTCTAAATTACAAATCATAGTTACAAAACGATTAGGTTCCTTACCTGCATATGCATGCACACACACACACATACATGTTCACGTCTATACGTGTACACACATACCAGACATATCAAGTCTTGTGCATTTATTGTTTTCCATCTCATGCTTTCACAGAAACCCATACCTTCTGCATTTGCAATGCAGTGACTCAGCAGCGGTCCCATCCTTTGCTGTGCTGACCAGCTGTACCCAGTGAATCTCAGGGAGGCTTCCAGGCTGCGTTCTCATTGAGAGAACTTATACAGGACTACAGTACCTCCTGCACAGGTGCAACCTTCACAGCCCTCCCTGTTGCATGGGTGGCTTTGCTCTGTATACCAGGGACAGCCCTATCATGCTAGAAACACTCCTGCATATCAAAGCTGACAAAATGTGACAGGACACGTGAGTCACACAACTTGCCATGCCTTCCCTTAGTGCTAGCTTTTATGTCTACTTTACAAGTAAGAGATTAATATTGAGAAGAAAAGAACTCAGGAGTCTGAACTTCTCCTTTTAGATTTGCCCCAGACTCGCTTTCCAGTCCTCAGTAGGCCACTTCATATCCACGTCTCAGCTCCACCATATACAAGAGGGGTGATTATAGCAACATCACAGCAGAAGCTGTGGGACTGCATGTCTACAGAGCTCTTCGGAAATATAAACTGCACAAAAACATAAATTCTTTTCTGTAACCTCTTCAAAATAAAATATGCAGAAACTGGTAATTCCTCACAGTTTCTCTGCTAGCATGGAGTAAGGAGTGGCCTCAGTGGCAGATCACTGAGTCTGTGCACACAATCCATGATCTCAGATAAGCAAGATTCGCCAGTCTAATGAGATACTGCAAGTTAGTCAACCATTTCATTGCTTTGGCCCCTCAGAAGTGTGCTAGGCATTGATTACAATCACATAGTGTAAGTTATTCTGGTTTGTTCAGTACCTCAAGTAAGCAGCAGTAACTCCTCATGTGTTTGAACTCTGATGCTGGCATTCCCACGCCATACCGTGTTAGACATTCAGACAACTGTGCTGATCACATATTTCCTCTTACTTTAATAGGCCTTTCAGGAATGAACAAGCATTCCCTTGTATACTACCATGGTTCCCATCACTTGATGGTAACAGTTAATTAACCACTAGTTTAGTAGAGAGCTGGTTACACTTCATTTCATTAAGTGATTTCATGATTACCAGAGGTACACTGACAGCTCTGTTAGCTGAAGCTATGTGAAAAGGGGCAGCAGAGACAACAGTAACATTTTGCAGCACTTCCTCATCAGTGATTTTCCAGGCGCTGCTCTTGCAGAGTACAGCTAGTTACATTTCCATTCCCGTTTGGCCTTTTGGCTCAAGCCTATCTCAGCCTTGAGGTAAGAGAGACCATATCCTAGTACTAGTACCTTTAGCAATGTTGGTCCCTGCATCCTTGAAGTCATCATTTTTATATAAAGTAGATACCAAGAATTTCTTCATCTGTCTTCCCTCCTTTAGGCTTTTCTGTTCATGGTCAGCAAATAAATACCCAACAACCTCCCGTTTAAAAATGTAAGCAAGAATCAATTGGAAAACAAGAAAATATTAAAAGGTTCTACAGTGTGATAAACCAGGCAGTTTAAAAACACTAGGAAAGTAACTCTAAAGTATGTAAGTATCACATGACGGGAAAAACACCACCAATGTTACATACGTTAGCACAAGCATAAGGATACCTGTAAAACCATACACTAAAGCTGCATACCACAAAAACCTTCTCACAATAGTTTATGCTCATTCATAGGGATATGTAATGCACAGAGGGTTTAATGTTTCCAATGTGAAAGCATTTTTTCTAATTGAATGAGGGGAATTTTGCATGACTGTACTTCAAACCTAGATCTAAAATTCAGTCTACCTGTGTTTTAAGCCATATTTCAGTTTAAGAGGGAAAGAAGTGTTAGGAAAACACCATCATAAAGGAGGATGAGATGAAAGAAGTATAGATGCATAGCACAAACTAAAAATAATGCCAATGACTTGAATTTTGTTGTGAAGCCCTTTATCCCTGTCACAGAGATTTGTGTTCAGAAATTGTAAAAATTCATAAACAAACTGTATTTCATATAAAAATAGCATCATTGCTCTAACCATCAAGTCTTTAGTTCAAATCATATGAAGAAATAGCATAACATTTACCATTCACTATAAGCAGACAAGAAGAAAACAAAAGTATCTTGTGCAAAAGAGTCAAATGATATGACTACTTGTTACTGCCATTCCTTAAGGACCTGTTCTATATAAGGATCATGAGAATCATATATTAATGAAAAGCTTCCTACAAATTTCATCTGTTTTCGCTTTCCTATGTATATTAGGCTATTATGGTTTGTGATGAGATGGATTTGTCACTGGAGTCCTGAATATAAGGGAGCCACTCGTTTCAGGAAGTCCTGGGAGGAATTCTGTTTTGTGTGTCTTCACAAACACACATATATTACAAAAAAACTCATCTAGCAATGGAACTGGATAATAACATCTGGAAAAAAGCAGCGTGCTGTCCCCCACCCAGCTCACAACACAGCTACGAGAAGTTCCATGTAAATTGTGTGAACTTTTCCTTAGAAATTACAATTGTTACTGACGGGGTGGGGGAAACCAATCCCACACTGCTTTTTACAACTGGCCTGCACAAAATGGCATTATAAATAGTTTATATTCCTATAATATCTTTCACACATGTACTTTTCACAGTAACTATGGTGGATCCATATCACTGTTCCAACTTTAAAGGCAGAGTAAATGATATGCCAAGCATTTAAGTGACCTGTCCAGAGTTGTGTAACGAGTTACAGATATCCTGGCTGCCTCCAGCCCTCATACTCTGCAAAGTACACCCCAATTACAGTTTGTACTGACTCATTTAGCCAGATACTGTAAGCAAAAATAAATTACATTACTCAGGTCTCAGAAGGGTGATACTTTGTGTACTCAATAAATCAAGGAAAAGGAAATCAGTAATGGGCTTTGAACCAAAAATGCAAATTCATGGCAAGGTTATTCAGATTTGGTTATAAAGAGAAGAGATTCTCACTGCCTTAAGGGGAAATCACTAGGGGTTTCTAGATTAGATCTCTTGTTCTGCTAGCACACAAACCGTAATTCCTTCGAGAAAAACCTTCATTTTTCAGGTAGGTGAGGCATAGATCAACAGTGACAATGACCTTACTAGTCTACTAATGAATAAAAGATTACTAACTGTAACAGGAGCTAAATAAACATCCACCTCCGTGTCTCTTGGATGGATGATTTGCAAAGCATTTCTCACCCTGCATATGACATATTTTAACTGACCACGTAAAGAGCCTTTCTCATGTACCTCCATAAGTTTCTGGGCTGGCAGCTATTTGCATTGACTGGACACTTAAGTTTTAAAGTGCTGTGCATTCTTACAACAGCAACATTATTGATAATAAAGAAGAGATCCAGCAGGGAAAACAGGAGAAGATCCAGCAGGGAAAACAGGAGAAGATCCAACAAATCTTTGATTCATAGGAAACTCAAAGCTGCATGATTCAAATACCGGAAATTCACTTTGGGGAATTTTGGCAAGTTTTTATAACCAGTAAATTATTACTAGTTTTCCTTGGTATTCATTATAACAACATTAATAGTGGTGGATTCCTTCCTACATGTTTGATTTTAATATCCAAATCTGTGGGAATCCCTCTGGTATTTAACAGAACAAAATTAAACATCAATTACAAAGTCAGAGAAAGAAATCTAAAAGCGTCTTTATCCAAAAAATTGTTCACATTAATTTATTAACAAACAACATTTTCCAAGGTTTCAAATGTTGTATGACTCCAAAATCATGAAGAATTATTTAATTTTGCTCAGTTTGTAAATATGCTGCTATATACACAAAAACTGCTCCCACAATTTATCGTGTTGCTTCCCCATTATTAGAATTTGCCCCCTATCTCACTGCACATGAACTTAACTAAAAATGTTATCGTATCAGGTGGAAGGAGAGAAAGAGAGCCTATTCTAGGAGTTGCAGAAATTGAAAGAAACATAGGCAACAGAAAAAAATGTCAGGTTTCTCTCACTGAGAAGTGCGATGGGAATTTGGCAGGAGCCCCACAGTCGAGATCTTTCTCTTAAATACAATTCTCCCTTTCAATTTCTACTACACGTAGGCCAATAAGAAAGGCCCATCCCTTGTTCCTTCCAGTTACCCACCTTTCTTAAGGCAGTATTTCCTCTCAGTTAAACACACATATTTCAACATAAAAATGCTGATATGGAAATGTTCTCCTTTTTAACAGGCAGATACTCAGAGGTTTCAGTCCTCACTGAAAGGCTTTGCCAACATAACTGCTGCTAATGGTTATGACATTTTTTTCATTGAGAGGCATAGACACAGTGTGACAAAAGCATTCTAGACATCCATCCTTCATATCTGATTTTATCTTCCATAAACACATGAATTCTTATTTTGCCTCACAAGCATTTAAATTAATGATTTTTGCAGTCACCAAACAGCTGAAGAGACATAGCTCTGGGCTACAATCCCATATGTCTAGATACAACAGCTTTTAAGCATCTCTTCTCCAGAAGGGATCAAGTGGAAAAGCTCTGATTATTTTTTCCTGGAGAAGAACATGGGCTCAAAAAGAAGTGACAAAGTTTAAGACCGCATCCATGGCCTTGAATCCAGGGGCTGCTCACCTGCATCAGAGCTCTGTGGCGCCAGCTGGAGCCTGAGCCTCTCCTCCAGTGGGAAAGGCATCAGGTCCTTCCTGGTGATCACCCCAACCACTCGGTTCTGCGGGTCAACAACGGTGAGGTGGCGCAGCCCCAGGGTGCGAAAGATGATGTAGGTGCGTTGCAGAGAGAAATGAGCTTGGACTGACATTGCAGATTTGTTTATGTATGGCTCCTGTAAGGCAAAGAGAGAAGACATAGGGAGAACACAAAAGCACGAGTGCACCCCTACCACAGGGTGGGAAGGAGAGGCAAAGGAAGGACAAGGAGAGAGAGGTAGCAGGCTTGAGGGACAGGAGCCAATAAGAACATTAGTTCTTCTCTCCCTGTTCCCCATCCCAAATTATACCTAAAACATCAGGAAATACCATAGTAAAAAAAAAAAAAAAACCAACAACTCTTTTTTGGTAAACTGTCAGGTTCACTCTAAATAAACTATTATGACTGGAATGTACCCAAATCTCACAGGCTAGAAAAGCAAAGTTGAGCTCAATTGATATGGTCTGAGTTTTTACTTGGAAATAGTCAGTGACCCCAATATTTATTAAGTCTTAAGATTTTTTTATAGCTGCTATCTCATTACACAACCATTTATGACATCCTGTAATATTTTTCAGTAAATGCTTATAAAAGTCAGTTCACATAGAAACATAGACTGCAAGGAAGAGGACAAAGAAAACAATCATATGGCTCTGAGAAGAAGAGGGCCTGCAAGTACTAAACTCTGGTCACCAAAAACTGAGGGCTATAACTGTTTCTTGATAGGAACAGAGCTAAAGACCATTTTATTGTTAACCAAGCTGGTCTTTATAGCTTATATAGGTGTTCGCTAAGTTTTTACTTTTCACATAATCCTACAGTATCCTTCTTATGACTTGGCCAGTTCTGTCAAAGAAGGTGTATTATGATTCCCAAGTGTATGCTTCCCCAGACAGAGGAAAAATGAAACAAAGACATGATAAAATAATATAAATAAATGCACAGTATAGAGGGACATGTCTCTTCTCCCTCTTTCATTTACAGGACTCATGAGACATTCAAAGACATAAGGAGTAAAAAAATTAAAGGCAAAAATGTTTCCTCGTTCTATACCACGTATAATTTTGCTGTGGAACTCACTGCCACAGGAAATCATTATGCCCAAGAACTTCACAATGGATATTTCTGTGGATATCAGAAACAGAGCTTTCATGAGTGATAACAACAAGCTGTTGGAAGGCATACTAAACTTTGTGCTTCAGGGATCGCATCAGGTACTAAAAAGTTAGGTATCGATGTGAAACCTAATGGAGTGCAATAGGTTTCCCTTAACAAAAAAAGTTGTGTGGCCCAATGGCACAAGCACTGGACTGGGTCTCAGCTGAGCTGGCTTCTACTCCCATGTATGACCTCCTCTTGCACTTTGGAAAGCCGTGTGTCCTCTCTCCACCTCAGTTTCCCCATCTATTAAAAGGAAACTCTTAAACCAAACTAGATAATGGATATTAGGAGCATTGTGTTTTTTATAACTTTTCTCTCCTTCTAGCTACTCTCCAAGCAAGGAATTCAGACTAGATGGATCTCAAACTCAGTCCCATCTTCTTTACACATGAGTAAACAGGAGCAGATTTTATATCTTTTTAAATAAAATCCATCCAAATTAGGCTCTCTAGCCTGGATTTCCCAGTGTCCCCCTACCTCAGTTTCAATGCTGTAGACTGGAAATTCACTGAGGCAAAAACTACATTTATTTTGTTTATAACATATTTATTTTAGGCCTTATTCAGTATACCAAACACATTATTGCTTTTGGACCCAGTATTGTAGTACAGTATTTAGGAAATAAATGTGGCAATGTCATAGCAGGGATTAAAATAAAAAAAAGGAAAGGGGAAAGAAATATAGCTTTATTTATAAGTTGATGTATAGGCACTGTACTGTAATGGAGCCTAAAATCTCAAAAGCGTTGCTTTATATTTGCTTTATAGGACTATAAGAGCCAAATAATGACATTTAAATGACCTATTCCATTAACATTGTATCATTTTGTCAATCTGGAATGTATTTTAATCAAAAGCCCCCTTGAAATGGTCTCCTTTGTTGTATTTTCTTTTTGGCTCATTTTATCAACATCTGTTATGTTTATACAATATGAATTAAAACTTCGGAATGCTGTTTGTACTCAGCTACTTTTGTTGAGAATGTAAGGTCCCAGGATTGGCAGTGTTTATGTAAATCAGTGCGGCTGACACAGCCATCATAAACAAATGAGAAAATATAACAAACACATTGTTCATGGAGGAAATGTTTGTTTTTAGAGTTGGCTTCAGTCTTACCAGATTGATGAAGAGTTGCTGATACCGGGGATCTGTAGCATAGCGATTCAGCAGCATGGTTAGGCGCGACAGATTGGGCAGCTTCTCCAGTGCTATCTGGAATAGGCAAGAATCCATTTCTCTTTCCTTCTGTGCTGCACGTTAGAACCCAAGGTTCAAAAGCTTTCCAGTCTGACTCTTAAGAAAAAGCTTTCTAGCAGAGCTACACTGGCAGAGCTTGTCCAAACTTCATAAGTTCTTTTGCCAATAATGCTTAAATTAGCAATTCAAAATAAAACACTCTTTACTTACAAAAAGTTCTTTTTGTCCTTAGCGTAACTGTATCTCTATTAAGACACTGTCAGTTATATTGGCTCAGGGGTGAGGTTTTTTTATGCTGTGAAAATTCATACACTAAGTGGTAATTACATGATAGCATAGTGCAGAAAAATGCAACACAACTGGTGTCAGCCATCAGCTGAGCTTCAGCCCTCTTCCACAGGAGTACCTATTTGTATCCTGGCACCTCATCCCGTACATAGTTGCCCTGCTCCTTCTCAACATTGTTTTGCCAGCCAAATTCCCATGTGCAGACCAAGCTTCAGTAATATACGATGACTTTCTAGTTGTGCCTGCATAAATTGCTCAAAACTACATTACCAGTCTTGCCTTGGTAACACACGATTTTCTTCTACCACGCTTAATGTTTACTATTCCTAAAAATCCTTTAGTCATATATCAAAGGGAAGAATGCTACATGCTTTTCAAGTTTGAAAGCTTTTATAAACACTCATCATTCAGAGAGGTGCTATCCCATACAGAATTAAATATTATAATAATTCTGCTATCCATAGAGAAGCTGAGAGAGAAAAGATTGGAACAGCCTATCTGAGCAAGGAAATTCTTTGCCAGCAGTCTTGCACAACTTCCAGACTCCAAGTGGCATTATAGTTTATGACAGCTGTCCCTGGAAGGTCTCTGGTCATCCTTTAATTTAAATTGTACCTGTCCACTTCTTTATCTCAACCACATATATTACATCATTTCTTCATTCATGGAGAGCTCATCCTAAATCACCCAATATACATGCTGATTAAACAAGGAAAGAACTGAAAGAAAAGAGGTTACCTTCTCGTAGGAGAGAGGAGGAGAGGAGGAGAAAGATTCATCATTTGTCTCTGGTTCAAAGATGTGCTCATTCTCCAGCAGCATGCACAGCTCTAACCTAAGGTTAGAGAAGAAGACTACATTCATTATAAACCACAAATTTTAAAAAGCAAGCACACAATGCTTTAGCATCACATATATGATGGTACCTCAAGTACTGTGTGGAGTTTTGGATGTAAGAAGGGCATCAAACTATTGGAGTGTGTTCAGAGGAGGGCAACCAAGATGGTGAAACGTCTTGAGGGCAAGATTTATAGGGAACAGCTGAGGTCACTTGGTTTGGCCAGCTTGGAGAAGAGAAGGCTGAGGGGTGAGCTCGTCGCAGTCTACAACTTCCTCAAGGGGGGCAGTGGAGGGGGAGATGCTGATCTCCTCTCTCTGGTGACCAGTGATAGGAATGAAGCGGCGTCACGGGAAGTTCAGGTTGGGCATTAGGAAAAGGTTCTTCACTGAGAGGGTGGTCGGTCACTGGAACAGGCTCCCCAGGGAAGTGGTCATGGCACCAAGCCTGTCAGAGTTAAAGGAGCATCTGGATGATGCTCTTAGTCATATGGTTTAGTTTTATGTAGCCCTGTGAGGAACAGGGAGTTGGACTCAATGATCCTTATGGGTCCCTTCCAACTTGAGATATCCTATGATTCTATGATCCTAGAGTATTAGTGGGTTGACCACATATTTCACCATCACACAGGTGTTTTCTGGTTTAGGTTTGCCTAATTAGATTAAAGGACATCACCTATCCTACATGTTCTTCTTGACCCAGATCAACCTGCTTGGCAGCTCATGCACTGTCTAATTTGCACCCAACAAGACAATACCAATAATAAGCAAATACAATTATCTGAATATAAATAGATAGACTGATGTTCCTTCCCACATCCTTCTTAAGTAACATCTACATTAAAACACAAGATCTGCAAAAAATTCATGTCACACCTTAAATCATCAGTGAAACCTTCTCTCACAGTACTGCACTCTAGAGTTCATTAAGACATTTAATATTCTTGCTGACTTAGCCATGTGAAAATGGGTATCTATCTTTATCAATTATTATATCATTTCAAACCTTTCTTTAGAGTTCTCTTCCGCACTACACATATAAAGCCTTGACAAGTAATATATCTAAAATTATCATTTATATCTTAGTGTTTCCTTGCTCCCCACACACACACACACTCCACACTATCCACTTCCAGCCTTTTAGTTTATATTTAGATAACAAACACCTTGGGGACCACCACAAAGCTTTTTGTTTTGCAGCATACTTAACATCATGTTAGCCCTGGTCTGTGGCTACAACTAGGAGCTACTACAGTAGTACAAAGATGTGCAACACACTGCCAAATTATGTGCTTGAGGGACCCAGAGGAGAGCAGACACACAATCTTCATTAGGGCATCAGAGAAATACAAATAAGGTACAAAGTGGCTTTTGTGACTGGAACACCAAGTATAAGCCGGGAATTTTTGAAATAAATATTTCTGTATCCGAAAATATTGATTTGTTCAAACCCGAACTTGTTATAGGAATTTACTAGTTTTAACATAATGTCTCCTGGGAAAGATTAGTCTGCTTCAGGGTGGGATTAGGACTCCACAGCAGAGGACTTCCACTAAGACGTGCCTGCCAGATCCAAAAGCTGGTGGTTAGTGCCCTCCCTAGGGACAGGATATGGAAGAACTAGGTTCAAGCCCTTTCTCCACACTCGCCTTTATAACAAGCACATTAGTGGCTATTTATGGCATGTTTTAATTTCTCCTGTTGGAGGGGTTCCATGCTGAATAAACAGGGATCTGTACAACCAGCTACCCCCCATTCCCGCTGGCTGCCCTGACCAGCAGGCTATTTGCCGTTCTACTATTTTCTTTCCAAACAGTCTCCCTTTTCCTATTCTATACTTCTTTGTCCTGCATTTGACGAAGCTGGATCAAAACTGTAAAGAGTGAAAAAAAAAAAATAGTAAACTTATTATGAAATACCATTGAGCTCTCACACATGAAGAGGTAACATTAAACTAGTTTCCAGTGTATTACATTAAACTACAGTTTCATGTGTTTTGGGTCTTTTATATAGTCCACCTTTTCTCCAACTTAAAAACAAGATACTTTGGGAGCATCTACCTCCATATTTTAGTTCAGATCTGGAACACACATTTGAAGGAAACTATCCTATCACCTCCACCTCCCATGAGCTGGTCAGCATTGTGGAGCAGTCCTCTTTCTCCTGAAAGAGTCAGCTGTTTCGCTCTGTAGATCCAGTCTTGAAATCTGCATTTTGTTAATGCAGACATGGCTTTGGTCTCTCATCTAAGGTTCTCAATGGGATTTATAAATAAGTATGCCTGTGGCTGGGATATAGGTATCATCCTTTTACAGGTGAAGACCTGAGTATGAATATAATTTGTGGAAAAACATGAGTTCTGAAGAAAATCAGTGGCACAGCCAGGAATACTTGGAGTCTGTCACCTGCTCCCACCTTTAAAGCACATCCCATTCACAGGATAAACAAGGAATTCAACATCCTTCATAACTGTTGAAACTTTATTTGTCTCAATTTAATATCTGACTAGCTTCTGCTTTCACAAAATCTTTTTCAGATTACGAAGAACACAACACTGCAGCAGAGCTGACTGCTGAGAAAACTCCGCTGAGGAAATGCTTTGCCCTGGGCTCACTTCTCCCCTCCTGGGAAAGTCACTGGCTTGCCCTAAGCCTCTTGCCATGTGCATGCCAGCATATGGACATGTCACATAGACAATTAATGGACTTGGTTTGAGGAAAATCATGTGAACATACCAAAATGAACAGTATAGGCATGCTACAACAGGCAAGATCTAGTCACCTCTGGCTACATTTGGAGGAGGAAAGGGAGGAAAACACAATATACTGATAATATATTCACTACAGCAGAGGACATGGAGAAGAAATTAATCCAGTCATGCCCTATCAATTACCTTTGGTGCATTACACACTTTGTTCTGCAGGGCTCTCTAAAGGGTCACATTTTATGGTCTTTCACAAACAGGTCTGTAATCGTTCTAAGTAAGATATAAATACACAGATCTGAATTCTGCTTCGAGATCATCACATACAGCTCCAAGAAATCAATTTCAAGGATGATCACTGGGCCAGGAATACTCTCAAAACTTTAATCCTAACATGAATATATAGACATCAAGTGCGAAAGTTATGATCCACCCTGATCCTTTGCCAAGACTCTGTATGCTCAGGTCCAAAACACTGTTCAGGCCTGTCTGTAGTCCAGACTTCGCCATTTTCCACTTGAACATCATGGGCTGCAATTAAAAAAACAGCAACATTCACCATGAGCTGAAAGAACAGAAACATTTGCTCATCACCAGTGGTTTGTTGGCCGGTTTTGGCAGCTTGCAATTTGCTCGGCACCACTCTTAACTAAATCCAGCAGGGAGTCACTTAACAGGGCTTTGGGAAGTGTGAGAGAAATTTGGCTAGTCAAAAAAAAAGCACACGCAAACACAATGAAGGAAATCGTTGGAACATTTCTGATAAGAATCCAAGCCTATTAAAAACTGCCATATTCAGGAGAAAAATGAACATACATTATTTCACTTGGACTTCCAGAAGTCATGCTTCAGAGGTATAACAACATCACTCTTTGATGTTACATACAACATCCTTCCTATCACATCATCAAGCCTTAGAAAGCAGACCAAACATGTTTCTTACACTATTTTGCGAGGTTTAACAGGAAGTGCTGGGATTCAGACTTGGACTCTGCAATTGTTCGTTTACTCTTTATTTATTTAAGAAGGAAGAAAACCCTTAAGTAGGGAATCTCATTTCAAAGATACCCTGGCAAGGCATTGCAGTAGTTTCATATGCTCTATCTGTTATAAAGCGTGCATCATGAAGATACACCTAATTAAGATAACACATTATTATGCCAATATCCACATGTCAGATTTGGCATGGAAGTCAGGAATGAAAAGTATCTGACAGCTGACTGTGTCACTCTTCTTGTCAGGATGGCCAATTATCTGAGGAAACTACAAATTCTAAATATTGGGGGAGTGACATAAAAGGAACTGCAGCTCCAAAGTAGCTGCAAATGAACAGAAGGAAGATTAAAAGGTGATGTCACTGGCAAAAGCATTCAGGGCAGGACTCTCCCAAATTGAATGGATAAAATAGCTACACAGCAGGGCAGGGGAGGAGGGAAGATTAGAGAACCTGAAGCATCATTTTTAGCTTGCTTCAGAAAGCTTTAGGCTTATTTCTCCTGCATTAATCCACCAAAGGTACCTGCATTGTTTTCATGAAGCTGATTATATCTGATGTTTTGGCCAAGATCCAACTCAGTGAGGACCAGTGATTAACATATTCTGACCAGAATAAAACAAATGTCCCTTCCATGTATTAAAAATCTACTGTCTCAGGGCTTCTCTCAGACATGTTGAAAACCCAGTGACATCAATTACTAAATTTTGCTTTATGTCAATAAGTTTGAAAAAACGATGACAAAAGAACAGTAACAAGTAACAATAAATTGCACACTAAAATAACCAAATATGGCACCCTGAAACTCTTTATGGTCCTCCCTCATCCTAATACCTGGCTGGTGTAAATTACTTTACAATATCAACAATTCTCTGAAAACTTGCTGCAGCTAAGACAGTGTCTTGCACCTTCAACTTTCACAGCAGTCAAAATGAAAGGAGTGCTTAAAGGATTTCGCAGGATTTGATCACTGCTCTGCTCTCAGCAGAAGTTCTAGCATAAGCATGCAACTCTTCCAAAAGGGCACAATGAGAGAAACTTTTTACATGGTCTGTAAAATGTAAATTCTATTTAAGACTGCTTGTGACTTTATGTTCTTGGTAAGATAGCTGCTAGTATACTAAATGCATTTTTCCTGACTTCAGATAGCATTGTGCCTTTTTTTAACTGGCAAAAAAGAGTGTTCTGCGTATGGTGAGCTAGCCAGTAGATAAGGACTAGATCATCACATACTGGGAACTGTTTTAAAATCCACCAAATCTTTGTCTTACACAGCAAAATCTCAGGGTTATGGGGTTGCTTCAGGTTAGGCAGTCTAAATCATTACTGTTTACTTAACATTTTGTTCTTCAAACCAAGAAGGAGCTTTGCATGAATTTTTGACATTTTACCTACAAGATGATAAAAATGTCATTATCATACTGGACTGAGGTTTTCCAGAGCAAAGATCAAATCCTGTCCATGCCACAGCCTTTCAAAGGATGCTGAATAAATATTTAATCTCTGTACCTCAGTTTTCAGATCTACAAACCAGGGATTTCTTCCATCTTAGAGCTGTGTTTTGAGGTTAATATTCATTACTTAAGTTGCCAGCTGTCTGGTTTTATGGGCACCATCATCAGGGTAAATGAGCAGACAATAAGTCCACAGCCAAAACAGGGAAATGCAAAGGCAGCTGTTAATAAATTGTAAATGCAAACTTATTATTTCAAACCTACAGCAAGGCTAGATTTTAGAAAAGGATGAAGACTTAGGATCAGATTTGTATTTCCCTACAAGCTGGCTTGTTACCAGGCAGATTTTCAATTTCAGAGGAACCTACCACAAATTTAAACGACAGGACAAGTATGTGATCAGTCTTTCCATTCACACACCAGTTTTCCCCATGCCTATATTTGATTTCGACATTTAACAACACTCTGCACTTGCCTAAAAGCCACCCACATGCTGCAGTGAGGCTGCATACGTTTTTAATTTGGCTTTTTGAGTTAGCACACAGCCTCTGCAGCACTCCGGTTTTCCCTCCAAAGGGCTCTGTCACAAAGTCCTACAGCACCTGCACAATTATTTGTATGGCCAAACAGGTCTACTAATTTTAAAAGTATCATATAATGTTGTTCTTTGGAAGAAAATTTTTGCACTTTGGATACGAAATAAAACCACTGCCACAGACTCTATAAACCTTCCTCCATCTGTGTTATTCATGAGCTGCAGTGCCCCAGGACCCTGACAATACATGGGAGGATCATAATGTCAAGGGCTTTTGTTGAAAGTGCTGGATTCCATTTATTTTAATAGGCAAGATTACTGTATAGTGTATCATTGAAATTAACTGGATCAGCTTTTCAAAAGCAGGAGTCCGGACAGTAAAAACAAACAATGTGCTGACAGACTCTACCTTCTGACATGAAAACCAAGTAATCACAAAAGCACTTTGATGTTGCCATCAGCTCCCTAGTCTGCACACCTAAAAATAGTTTTCGAGTCCCTAATGTGCTCCTTTTTTTCTTCTTTGCTGGCTGAGTTTAGATGCAGCCTTCAAACCGCTGCCAACGGTGTTTCTAGCTTTGATCAGACCTGTTAGAATCACCATTGCCCAGAACTTACAGCAAAGCCACAGGGAGAAGGAAGGGGGAAAGCTGTCCATGATCCTCTAGTAAGAAACAAAACCTCATTTCTATCTCCATTTTTTGCATGAACTTTGCAGACTTCTGTGTTTGATTGAGTAACTTTGCATTCCTGTGATCTAAACTTAGCAACCTCTCCACAACAGTGCCAGAAGGAAAAGGCTCTCCAAGAAGCTTTCAAATCTGTATCAGTTATTTCAAGAGTGCCAGCAGCAAGGCTGTCGCAATATTAAGGTAGATATCGCTAAGCTCAGTAATTAATTTAGAAATTAAATGTTTCGGGTCTCAAGTCATCTTTAACTTTCCATTTGTCCCTAAGCTGTTGCACTGCATTGCTTACTGAAGGCAAGTACTTCTCCTCTTGCTAAGAAAAATAAAGGTATTGCCTTATTAAACAAGTGTGTGTGGACTCTGCACACGTGCGCACGCACACGCCTTGAGAGCAGTGTTTCATTAGTCCCAACCGGGAGGGCAGATTAAAGAAAAATACCAGAAACCATACCTTCAGCCTGACATATCTATGATATGTTGCAATGCTAGATCTCCTTTCCCACAGCACATATCAATACGCTATGCTCAATTTTACTGAAGTGCTTGGCAGAAAGCATTCCTGACTCACAACAGTTTCTGTTCACTGGACTGACCAGAGGCAAGTCATACCTAATAAACTGCCATAAAATACACATACACACATCACTTTGGATCAATGATTTCTCTGCTCAAGGACGTTACTGTGTAATACAGCTTTAAGTTTTCAACTTTGTCATATTTTCTAAACTCTGATCTCTTCAATTTACTTTCAGTTATGTGACATTCCCCTTTAGCGGAGTGAAAGCATGCATTAGCTAAACAATGTGGTTTGGATTTAGTGTTCCCATGCATCATCGTGAAAATGTTTGTCTCAGCAATAGTGTCATTATTGTTACTGGGAACAGCTGCTCTACCATGTCTTCTGATTGTGGAAAGCAGAGTATCTCCCTTCCCATACCAGTTTACAAGCAGGGAAATTAAAGCAGGATCATGGAGCAGGAGGTTTATGAGTACACACTGTTCTGTACCTGGCTTCCTCCTACCACAAGGGAAGCAGAAAGTGCAGCCCAAGCAAGAAAAGCAGCAAAATAAATATTGCAAATAGAAATGTAGTTTGGCTCCCTCCACCGGCAGTACTTCTGACTCCGGCCCGGGGACTAACCTGAGGCAGAAATCCTCCTCTCAGGTGCATCTTGGCTCCATTGGACGTGACATCCTTTAAGCGAGTATTAGAACAGGGAGTTTGCTGCCGATCGAGCGGATGTTTAATATCTCCCCTGAGTTTCTGAAGTGGAAAGATGTAACCCTCAGCGTTCTTGCCAGCACTCCCAGCCTCACTGAAGTAAGTTTCCCCATCCAGCTCTGTGTGAGCGATGAAGTCCCGCCGGGTTCGCCAGGAGCGTCACAGCGGCGATGCCGTGCTCTGCAGGCCTGTGCAGCTTGGCTCGGGCCAGCCGGACATTTTTAAGGAAAGCTCAAAAAACTTAGAGCTATTTGTGTGATTATACAGAGGAGCAGGCTCTAACTCATCTTTCAGAACAGGAACTTCAGAAGTAATTAGGTTTTATTTTAAGATGGATAAAATCTGTTTTCCAGAATATTAGACCTTTTGAAATGTCTTCAGATGGGAAGCCATGCTTTCAGTCACTAGGCATTTCTGGAAGTCCAAGCTTTGGTAACTTTTCAACTACACGAAGACCACAGCTTTTGAATATATTTCTTATCTGATTTAGAACACAAAGTTCTATTTTTTGAAAGGATCTTAGATTCCCAACTTTGTTCTGAAAAAGGGAATTAGGCACTCTGAACACTTCACTGCACTTGTATGGAACAAACTTAGCTTGAGTAAGGCAATTACATAGTCAATACTCTCCCGTATAGCGTATCAAAATGTGTAACAAAACAGTTCAAACAAACATGGTAAACTACAAGGATTTTTGACGACTTTACCTACAATATTTTTATTGACATTTCTTTTTGGGCCAAAAATAACAATTTCCATTAACCGCAAATGCTGAAGTTTCAGTAAACTTGATGGGTGGGAAGAGATGGGGTTTCCTAGGTGAAAAAATACACACAAAAATGCAGGCACAAGGCCAGAAATGTCACATCCTGTAGAGAAGTAGCAGAAAACCAAGTTTTACCCATTTCTGCTTAGACAGATATATTCTGTACAGTCTGCTCACAGTCAGAGATATTGTGGTTTCTGCATAATTACTTTCTCCCAATCAAATTAAATCAAGCAAAAAAAAAAAAATTCCTTCAGCTAAAAGACAGACAAACAAAATGCAGAGTAATGGCTAACAGCTGTGTAGGTAAGAGTGCAAAGGCAAAAACAGGGAATCCAGCCTTCAGCCTTACAACAGGAGAGCTTTGTATGGTACAGATCTGAGAGGCTCAGGCATGAACAAAATGGCTTATTTGTTATGGTAAAATTCCCAAACAGGCTACTCAGTGGTCGTCAGCCCAGTAGTTTCTCCAGGAACTTGTCTCATAGCTGTAGTGAAGGCAGAAATTAAGATTGCCGGGCAGCACTCCAGCTTCTGCATCTCTGCACCACCTCTCCTCAAAGGAAATGGAGGGGACAGATCCTGGCCTAACAAGACACCAGCATCCACCTGCTTTTCTTCAGTGAATACCACGAGGATTTAAGTGCAGTACAGAAACCCTGCTCCTTCATTTTCCTTGGCAAAAGTGAAGTAAAGGCAAGAAAAGCCACCAACATCAGAACAGTCCCTGGGAGGAACATGGTATTTGTCAGTCACAAATATGCAGGAAACCTACATATAATAAGGGATAAACATCATCTCAGAAAAAAAGCACCTAGGTAGAAAGCACATTGTCATCCATTTTGGTGGAAGAAATCAGAGAGTACATGAGCGTCACACACACATGCGGAGGGAAGTGATCATGCGTGGGAGGATGTGCAGCATGACAGCAAAGACGTTGCTGATGACCATGGGGTATCATCACCCTCCATGTTATATCCCAGCTGTATCCACAGCCAGGGAAAAGAAATTCGTTACCTACACCTTTCCTCCTCAAATCCTCAATGTCTTCTGTTTTTACTGTGGTTTACATTATAAAGTAACCTCTGGCAAAGAAGACAGAACAGCAAAACACAAGTGATGATGTGTCTAATCTCTTCATCATGTCAAAGAACCACTTCATTGCCCCACAATGGCCCTACACCAGTACGTTGTAACATATATGGAAGTGAAGAAAATAGCTCTTTTTTGAGTTTTGGTCTCACAGAAATTATGCAGAAGCATAACTCTATCTTTTCCCACTGGAGGAGGATCTGGAGCCACAGACTAGAGCAGCCAAGGCAAGAGAGAGCCAGGGGACCTCCCAACAATTCCTCAATATGCATTTACAGCCTCATGCAGTGTCTCTGGCAGAAACTTCCTGGGAAGGACGGCAGTGGTCCTATCCTCAGGTCTCTCTGAAGAATGAATTCCACCTAGCCAGGAGGGCATGCCATTTAGGGCATGACATTTATAGCTCTCAGCAGACTCTGGGCTAACACATTCATAATAGCCCAGCTCCCTTCCTGCAGTCGCTGGGGGGAGACGGGGGAGGCATTTCAGCTGCAGTGCAAGAGAATAGCTTGTTTTATTCTGATGTGCAAGTACCATCATTACTGTGGGAGAAATGAAGGGGGGAAGCCAGTCTCCACACCCTCTGCGTTGCACACAAGTTGTTGATCATCCCCATCAATGCCATGCATCAAGTTCACCAGCCACACGTTCCTCAAACTGAATTCTGCGAGGGTTTCCCAGGCATGCACAGAACTCTGCCTATGGCAAAGTGTCAAAAGTATTAGTCTAAGGAGATCTTTGTTTTGGAAACTTGCTTCTCAGCTACAGTTTGCTTCCTCTTTAACAATTTTAAAGCCAAGGAGTTTTCTTTAGTAGTTGTTTTTTGTTTTAGTCTCTACTGCTTATTCAACTGGGGAAGATAACAGCTTCAGATTTAGGTCACCCATGTAAAAATGTGTTTGGTGATCTCATCTTTATCCCCAGTGGGTAACCATCCAGATCACAAAGACTTGGAGAAAAATCTGGCTCCACTAAGCAGATCTGGAAGATTTTGGGGGTTTTGTTTGATTGTTTTGGGGTTTTTTAAATAAAATTGGAATATCTGGGTGTTTGCCACAGGCCAGTACTGAGGTGCATTTGTAGGCCCATGCAAGTTCCAGGCAACATTGCTTGGCACAGTCCTTGCTTTTCTAAGAACTGACATTGACCTTTTCTCTTCAAAGGGTCAGAATCATTCGTATGTATTACAAAACATAACAACACTTCGTCCTTGTACAGCAACTCTCATCACTACAGTTTCCAAGTGTGGGCAGGTACTGGATAACTTCTACATTTGGTCCAAATTTTCAGTGTTTCATCCACCCTTATTTCATGAGAAGAACCGGTACAGAAAAAGACATAAATGAGAAACAGTATTAAATTATGAGCTGCTGCTGCCTTCATGCAAGCTTAGCAGATTGTTTGCTTCTTTCCCTTCATTATCTTGTTGCCCCCTTCTTTTTAACCTAATAACAACATTTTTGTACTAGAAAAAAAAAACAAACACATTTGAGAATCAATAATAATGCCCAAGGCAACTTTCAAGATAAACATCATGGCAATTATTTTTTGCATCTTCCCCAAGCCACCTTTTTTCAAGTATGCCAGACAAGCCACATTTTCTCCACTGTAACATTATTGATGTACAAGATGGAAAAATAACTTATCATTTTTCTGGCTGTGGTCATGTCACTTCCACATGGGATTGCATTGGATCTCATAGGGTAAGAGGTTGAACAGCACTCTTCTCCTTTAAGGAGTTCACAGCATTTCTCATCTTGGTCTTAATAGTTACATGCTGCAAGAGCTGTAATTTTATGAGTAAGATGGAAAACCCAAATCCTAACTGCTTATGGTTGTGAATACACTAATTCCATGACACATCACATTTTTGGAGGCTTGTTTCAGATGGCTGCAGAACATTCCCTTCCTGGTATCGGTGAGAACAGCAGAACAGCAAAGTCACTCATGGTCCCCACTGGGGACGAGGCAACCAGAACTCATCACACAAGTACTCAGGCCGCTGGGTACGCACTGGGGCAAGAAGGGATGTCATCAGAGCACCCCAGAACACAATGCTTGCTCCCAGACAACGTCTATGGGTTTCACTGGAGTGAGCAACCGACTACCCAAAAAAGCTGTTTGCTGCTTCTTTGTCAACAGAGAAGATAAAACATTATCTTGGTTTTACTCAAAACAGTCTAACAACAGCTCATTTATGCTGAAAGCGACAGGGAAACAAACTTTTTCATTCAAACTTTTTCATTCATCCCTTTTAAAAGGCTCTAATAGAATGTACCATGGAAGAGCTCTGGAGATTAAGCAAACCACAAGCAAACCAGAATTGTCAGGTAGAATCAGCTTTTCTCTAAAGGTGCCTCTCTTTGGGATGTGCTTGGGGGTTAGCCTTCTGTCCCCCCTTTCCACTTGCTCCCACACCACTTTGCTCTGCATTGCAAAGCACAGTGGTATTTGCATAAACTCAGCATACTCCTCAGCAGCCTGGGACTCTCACTGCAAGGTGATTTGGTGAATTAATAACAAAATGATGAGACTATGAATTTAAAAGGAACTTTGTCTATATCAGTTGTTAGTGTGCTTTCTAGTTTTATTGCCGTGGACAGCTGAGAACTAAAAAGGCACATTAGTTTATGCTGTATAATATCTTCAGATTGGTGCACACTGCAGGCTATCACTCAGACATTTAGGTTTTAGTGCCTCAGCCCATTTCTTATTAATAATGTTTATGATAGCATCACCATGAGGGAACAAGTATACATATCATATACCAGTACATGATACTGCACTTATTGATGTCATTACTCCTGCAGGCCACTGCAACCCAAACGATTTCCACTGTACAATTCTCATTCCAAGGAGATATTTCTCTTCCTAAAAGGTTCATACAAACTGTTTCACTTGTCAATGAAGCAAGTTCAAAATTTTTATTAAATATTCACTCCCTTCCCATCTTCATGCTCCAAAAGGGCAGCTGACCACATTGCTATGAGGCAAGTTCATGTGATCTAGCTGCCAGCAGTTCATCCTTGAACATTTGTTACAAAGCAGGCAAGCAGACAAGTCTTAACCAAATTTCCACTGATGATGCATGGATACCATTTTTCCCCATCCGGATCAACAGAAGAAAACACTTTTATCCTCGTTCGCTCACAGATACCTCCCAACTGCCACGCAGTTAAGGCGTTAAACCAGAAGTGGATAAAAGAAAATTCTCTACAAGAAAAGCTGTAGCATACTACGGTCATTCAGGACAAAACACACCATGCAAAGATTATGATATGAAAGATTATGATATTACATGTGTGTGATACTTAAAGAGTATAAGTGTGTTATGCTTAAAGATATCATATATATGATATGAAAGATTATGATATTACAATACAAAACTGGCCATGTGTTTGTATTACAGTTATTGGAAGCATAATTCATAGGGCTTGCTGGGTGAACTCCTATGCAGTAGAAGTTGCATATGCATCTTCTCCTTTCCTCTAGGATTCTCAAGGTGGAAATTAAGTCACTGCCTCTCCCACTCATGACCCACCACTCAAAGGACAGTCTTAAGATACCTTCCTGGAAGGATGAATTCACTCTTGTAGTCGTATGAAATACAGTACCATAAATACTTCATGTATCGGGAGATTTTATATGCCTTTTGAGAGTCCCCCATATGGCAAGGATTCTTTTAGTCTAATTCTTGTTTACCCTAGCATGTTAATTCCAGTGACTTTGTTGCTTATCTCGTCTGTGCTATGATTTATGTTAACTCATTTCCTGTAAAAGCATACACTAATAAAATGAAAAAATTGTGAAGAAAGAGCAGGCCAGCTTTGAATTGGCATGGGACATTTCATGACTAACTAGATTCAAATCCTTTTAAATTACTGTTTCAGTGAACCTTCAAGGCTCTGAAGGGCAATTTTCCCTTCTTCTACAGTTCCCATAAGATTGTTTCATTGGTGCTGTTTCAATAAATCCCTGATGCAATAGATAACCATGTACTAGAAAGGACCTAGGTCCTTTCTTTAAAGGACACCTGCTGTTCATGCTAAAGAAATGAGGAACAAGTTTCATATCCATCCCAAATAATCTTCACAAACAGATGCTTAAAGAAAAAAAAATCTGATAAATGGCCAGAAACATCACATGACATCAATTTGATAGCATTTTTACCTTTTAATAGTTCCCTGGAACACCTCTGCATGGTCTGGCTTGGGCCTGCAAACCACTGGGAATCCGCCATGGCTTGTACTTGCAAGAAGTCGAGCCAAGGAGGCAATGTTTTCCTTCAGGTGGAGGACTCTGACGCCAGGCTCCATGACGTCCCTGGCAGAGAACAATTCCAGGTTCAACCTGAAAGGCACAAAGCAGACAGCCAAAGGATTATTTAGTAAACAGGAAATGAGGCATACTGTATCACGTTAGCGTTTGACGAGTTTATAATGTGTTAGTAAATTACTTCAAGATGGAAATCAATCTGCTTTATTTGCAAATGCAAAAAAAAAATGTAATGACCCAATAAAACTGCTTATCAAGCATTGTCTTTCTTTGTGTGAGATACGTGATAAATTCAACCATATGCATGACATGGTCATCCTAGACAGGATATCATAAGACTCATTTATCAATTTGCATGACTTTTGACATTAAAAAAAAAAAAGATTTTTAATCTGAGCTGAAATCCTCTGGAATTCTGGCTGATATCAAATAGTTTACAGTCAAGCACTCTGGAGAAATTCAGGCTTACGCTTATCATTGCAATAGTTTTTTTGTGGTGGTAGCAGCTAGAAAGATAGCCCTTCAAAGAGAGCTTACAAATCATATATGGATATTCCGGTATTTTCTAACATTTTTCAGGTTCTAGGCGAAGTTTTAGGAAATATGAACATACAAAATTGAAAAATGTGTGTACCCAGTATTTCTGACAGTAAGGTGAAATGAAAAATAAAGATATTTTCTGCAAAATTCAGGAGTAATTTCTATGGAATTACAGTAGGCTAGATTCTTACAACTGAAATCAATGAACTGCTCTAGTTTTAAGCTTGTTTTATATTTTCTGTTTTCAAAAAAAAAAATACATTAATTATTCTGACCATCATCTGGACGCATCATAAGCCAGAATCTCCTGTTCAGACACAGGCTGACACAAACCACAGACAGAGACAACTGGAGCATAAATTTGCCCACATCCTGTTTTACCAATGTACCTTTCATCCCTGTGGTAAAAGCAACTCTTTCCATATGCTGTTAATTATTGTCCTCCCTCCTGAGAGACGCAAGGTTATTTTTTCAAGCCAGTTACTCTGATGGTTTGTGATGTGACCACCTGCCTAAGGGTAACTGAACTGAGAAGACAGTGCACTTCATACATGGCACCTACACAGCTGTGAAACAAGTTTCTTCTTCTAAACTGGGATGGATTTAAATGAATCCTGAAAAAGAACAGTCTTGTATGCATTGAATCCCATCATACCCATCCCCAGTTATATGAAACAGACTGCAGGCAACGAAAATTTGCAACACCATCTTATTACAGATCCATGTTTCAAGGGACCAGAACACCAACTTATGGAAAAATGAACCTCTCTGAACTGCATTTTGCTTCTGAGTTAAAATGAGCCGTAGTTTACCTTGCAAATCAAAACAGCTGAATGCAGAATTTAGTGTCAACTAATGAAAACAAAACCTAAAAATCCCAAAGAGAGACATTTTTTCATTCTTAATCTCACTGGGTGCTACCAGTTGATGCAGTACAAATGATGGAACTCAGTGGGAACCACAGATGCTGCTGAGGATGAGTTGCTGTCAGAACTGTGCCGCCGTGGCTGTTTGTTGCATAAAACTCTCCACCAGAGGAATTTTATTTTTCCTAAATGAGTAGATTCCTGTTCATCCTCTGTCTCTTTTCCATCTCCATAGGCCAGATAAAAATCTGGTTTTGCCTGACTTAAGCTTTGTCTAGAAATACTATACACTGTATTACTATTAAAAGTACTGTACCTAGCACAGTGGACACAACGTGAAAACACGATTAATGATAATAGCTACTTCCTGAATTACATGAAATATGTGCAAACCCCAAATGTTTTTTAAATAACAGCAATGTGAACGCTGTTACATTCCAGCAGTTTCTAGAGTATATTTCTTAGCAGTACGTAGGTTTTCCATCTTCACAACTTTACAGTTTTGCTCTGTTGCACAGAAAGCAAATGTTCCACATTATTGCAGAAGTCCATGAAACTTCCTTAGGTTTTGTTGAATCAGTCATTTGTATAAAGCAAGGGATAGCTCGTTATACAGTTCTGTGATCTTGGCTTTGTCAGGGATTATAAAGTGTTTGCATTGTCTACATCAACTATGCACCTTGCATTATCATCAGTCAGCTTTTTCAGATGTAAGAACACACTAAGGACTGGCACTGATTCACTGCTCATTGTCAGCGACATTTCTTTCAATGAGTCTTCTGTCGCTGTACAGAATAACCTTGCTTTGGGGGTGGAGGAGACAAGCAGGCAAAAGAGTTGTTTTATGAAAGACTGATGCAAGGCCAAAGCATTTTTAAATAAAATTGTCTAAAGAAAGCCTTTACCAATATACTGGTTCTCAGATAAAAACACCGAGCCAAACTGGAGTTGTATCTATAGGTTCATAAGAATCAAGGATCGTTCAAGTCAGAAGGGACCTCAGCAGTTCTCTAGTCCAGCCTCCTGCTGAAGGTGGACTCAGCCATGAGCTCAAACCATGTGCTTGGGCCTTTCTCCAGTTGCGTCTTAAAAACCTCCAAGGATAGAGGCTGCGCAACTACCCTGGGCAGCCTGTGCCACTACCCCACTGTCCTCATGGTCAAAAGGTATTTCCTCATATCCGGTGTGAACATCTCTTGTTTCAACTTGTGCCTGTTGTTTCTTGTCCACCATGCACCATTGTGAAGACCATGGCTCCATCTTCTCAATGACCTCCAACAGTTACAGGGGAGAGGGGGCACACTGTTAGGTGCCTCCAAAACCCCCTCATCTCCAGGCTGAACAAGCCCCAGTCCTGCAGCCTCACAGCGCAAGTGGTCCAGCCCTGATGATCCCAGTTTGACAACATCTTCAATTCTGTTGAAAGTACACTCCGTTGTCTCCTCCATGTCATTTATGAACATGTTAAACAGTCCAGGTCCAGGGATAGACCGTGCAGTGCTCCACTTGTTAGGGCTCCAGGCAGTGTATGATCCATTAACCACCACCCTCTAAGGCCAACCACCCAACCAGTTATTTTACCATCTGGTTGTTCAGCCTCTAAACTGTACCATCTTATCTTGGATACACTTACAACCAGAAACAACCTTGCAGTTACCACTGTAGTCTTAAGCAAAAAGCTGATAACCACCTTCTCCTTCACATGCCCAGAAATCTGTTCCACGAGGACTCACTTCATGGTTTTCCCAGTGACTGAAGTGAAGCTGACTGACCTGTAGTTTTCCAGGCTGAACTTTTGGTCATTTTTGAAAACAGGCACAACACTTGCCATTCTGACATCATTGGGGATCTCTCCCAGTCTCCACAACCTTTCAATGATGAAAGACGGCAGCCTTGCAAAGACATCAGCCAGCTGTCTCAGCATTCTTAGATGCAGCCTGTCTGGTCTCATAGACTTCTATGGCTCAAGTTTTCACAAGTAATCCCTCACTCAGTCCTTCGCTACTGCTGGTAGTTCTTATTGAATCCTTACACTAAATTCAGAGATATAGGAGTCCTTGTTGGTAGACAGTGAAGCAAACAAGGCATTGAGTGTATTACCTATGGCTGCTATCACTAAATCATGTGTCCTCCTCCATCTGCTTCCAGAGCACTAAACCTGTGCTGCAGTTGCAAAGCTGACAGTGGAGAAGGAACCATTTTCTTACTGCCAGGAATCACAGGTCTCCAGTCTTCCCCATCATGGCAGTCTCCATTTGCCACCCACAACCTACCATGGTCTCCTGGTGCCCTTCCTTCTGTATGCTTAACATGCCTTTGCCAGGATCAGCCTTCCCAGCAGCAGCCAAGATCCAAAGATGGCAAAGAAAACTCACAGAAGAGCCAGAAGGAGAGTACAAACAGTGAACAGGAGCCTAAAAACCATCCCAGGCAGCTATGCGTGCACTAGCCCACCATTGGCCATGCCAGCTGCCCAGGCCGTGCTCACAGCCCTCCAGGTAGTAGTGCTGCCCATGGGCCAGTTAGACAGCAAATGTACGCCATGCCCAGGCATCAGCCCCTGCAGGCCAAGTCCCCACTGTTGGCGGGTCCTTTCTCTGCACAACTACAAGCCTGCACAAATGCCTCCCAAGGACGGTTTGCTTGGCTGGCGAGTGCCACTGGTGCTGCACACTTGTGTTTTACGCAACAAAGCCCTCGGTTTCACAATGCAATTTCAAGCAAGGACATTTCATTTACCATTTTGAAAATGCCTTTTTATATGGAATAACAAGAGGTACTCACATTTGGATTTTATCAAGTAGATTTTTCTTACATGATTAGATTTACCTCAAGGAGAGACAGAGCTGTAGCCACACTACTAAAATAGATCTAGCGTAAATTTTTCTTTTATAGGACATGTGAGAACATTTTCTCCAAAATGTAATTCACTATAGTAGCATAATGTGTTAAAGTATTAAGACTGTTTCACCAAAGTTATGGTAGCCAAGTTTCAGGTTCCTTTCAAGAGCACATCCATGACACTGGATATAACATGGAACGAAGAAAATCTGCCTTAGGACCTAAATAAGACAGTCATTTGGTAAGAAGCCAATATCCCTGAATGGTAAACTGTCTTGAAATGATTCATGGAAACGTAGTTTGGGCCCTGTTGCTATTAAATCCAATGGAAGTTTTCCCACTGAAATAAATTGTTAAGGATCTAACCATAACAGATCTAATCATAACATGGAGGTTTCCTTAGACAACAAGCAGTACAAGAGAACTTTCCTTCAAATAGGATTTGCACTATATTTTATGCAAGTTTCAAATGATTAAAAGGACTTAAAGGGGTTGGGAGAGATGCGTAATCCTAACGCAAACACACTCCAAGGACGACAGTGCATGAGAATACAGGCAGTGCTGCTTGCTTGGATTTATTCACAGATTTGCCCTCATCTTTTTTAGCTGTCGCTCCCATCCTCCTCTTTCTGCACTGAGAATGTTTACCCATTGACTCACCACAGGCTGTCCTGCTCAGGACAGCCCTAGGTTTTGTTTGGGCTTCTTGTAAACCATTGTTTTATTGCCCTGACTGGTCACCGCATCTTGTATAAATAGTTCTCAGGAGGTTGTTTTGGGGTTTGCCTAATGCTTGTGGTGATTTTTAGTCTGAGCATAGTCAAGACTCCAAACAATTGAGAGGGCAGGGTGGTTAGCTTAGGGGAACATCATCAGGTTGGAGGTCATTAAAATTACTTACCTGTCTTATATACGTCGGCAAATATTAGAACTATTTAGTTCTAGTTTCTACTATTCATGCATTTTCTGAGACTAGGGCATTCTTTTATTTTTTAAACACACTTCATTTGGCCAGCAAAACTGAACAGATTTATTTCATAGTTTTCATTCTAGTACAGAACCAGCCACACTGCTATGAAGACCTGTAGCTGCTACTACATTATAAATACAGTTTATTTGTATTAGTTTTCTTTCACTCTATCATCTTCAAAGAAACCCCACTGTGAATAAACTCATAACATTGCAGGAAATTGCTTACATTTAAATACAAATTCTTTTTTTTTCTTAAAAAGTTATAAAAAAAGATTTCTACATATTTGTCACAGGCCCACCAATTTTCTTTTCAACAAGACATTTGGTAAAAGTGAACTATGAAGAAGCTTATCCAAAAGTTACATGCCAATATTGATCTCACTATATAACAGAATAGCACTACAGAAATGTTAATCATGTGCAGATGACTGAATTCAGTAGTTTTGCAAGTGAATTCTGTGAAAAAAATGGTTCTTTAAGTATGTTCACAGAATACCACTGAGATCAATAAAGGGAAAAAAAAGCTCTATAAAACTCCCTTATGCTGGAAAAGGACATCACTTCGATTAAATTAATTTTAAAATTTATTTGCTCCATTCAGTGCTAACCCCTGAAATAGACACATTTAAACTGACTTAAAGTTAAATTAAACTAATAAAATCACTGTGTGCATTGATGCAAGTGCATGCATGCTACTGATGTGCTTTTGTTTAATTAGATCTATTTAAAATCAGTATTCAGTGGAACTTTGCATGGCAGACAAGGCCTACGACTCCTTTCTGTTTCTATTTTAGTTGAACACTAAACTGAGGGAGAAATTCTTCTAGTTAAATCAGGAGCCAAAAGTTTGGCAGAGTTCAGTCTCCATTCAGTATATCTACAAATATTTACATTGACTATAAGATGACAAGCTTCCCAGCATCCCCTGGTCCTGGCTCCCTCAATATCCTTAAATGAGGGGACATTTAGCTATTCAGTCTAAAGGCCTTTTGATAGTACAGCACTTACTGTGAAATGTGTTGTTTGTGTTAGCTGAATGTCTCTGTCACTTATTTCCCAGAGAGGATTTGAAAGTTATATATGTTTAGCAACTACTGTATGCTACAGACAAATGGGTTTCCACAAGGTCTCACAATCTGCTGGGAAACTGTCTCTTTCTTATGCTTGAAAAATTGCAGAACAAAAAAGAAACAAAAAAAACAGATAAGAAAGCCTTTGTGTTCTGGAAAAGAGATGGATTGTGGTGGGGGCAGGGGGAGAATGTTGAATGTTTGGGGGTTTTCTGCCAAGAGTTTGCTTTTCTGTTCCTTTATCCCTTATAAAGTTTTTCCCACCAGCACTGTCAGTATAAAATACTGCTAAGTTAGAAAAACAGCAGCTCCTACCCACTTTGCATAGATGTAGCTGTTTATACAAGGGCATCTAGCTTTAAAAAAAAAATAATTAAGTTGTGCATGAGACCTTGGGATAAGCAAGGAAACAATCATGTGAGTGGATCCACATGCTGGAATTACTCAAACAGCAGCTTAAAAACTACAGCCTCAGCACATCACATGCAAAACTACAGGTAAAAACATAAAGGTCATAGTTCTTGACTTAGTTTTCACAGCGCAAGTCCAAAAACAAATTTACAAATTGTAACTAGCAGCCTACTTTAGCTATGTCAGTATTAAGGGGAGTACAGGCATCTAAACATTCAGAGCTATTGACAGTGCCTGCTCACTGCTTCCACCCAAACCTGAAGGCATCTAAACTCACTTGGTGTTTCTGTTCAGAACTGAGCATTTCCCCACGTGATTAGCAGCGCGTGTGGACATGTCTCAGTCCAAACAAGCAGCTGTCTTGCATGCACCTGCTCTCAGCCCTTACGCGTATATCGACAGCACTGCAGGTCCAACACAAAGCACTGAGCCATAGCCGTTCAAGAGTGCCATCCAACAGACATGACCTGTAGAAGTCTACATTTGGTGGAAATGTGAGAGATCCAAAATGGGTTCTCACCTCAGCCAGGGGGCATCCGAACCCTCACCTGAGATCTCCAAGACACGAGGGATGCTGCAGCACCCAGGCTCTCAGAGGGCTGGGAGCAAAAAAAGGGTGCTCAGCTGAATGGTCAGGAAAGGAGGACCCCTGCGAGCAACGCCTAGCCAGCTCTAGAGACAACACATATACATGTGTACAAACTTACAAAGAAAGAAAGATCCAAAGACAGATTAGCTATCTTGATGTCTAATGGGTTAACCCTGGTGGACATACTACTTATTATTACTGTATTCAGGATGGGAATGATTCAGCTATCCTTGTATTTTCCAAATTATTATCTGAGCCTGTAGGAATCTTTTCCCGAAAAAAAAAAAGTGTTGAGCTTGTGTTAAATCCATCTGCCCTGGCATTATAACCAACCAGAGGCAAAGAAAATAATTTCTCAAAATGACACCAGTACAAGCTATTTAAATTCAAAGAAATGTTTCAAACAAACTTCCATAGGAATAATGTGAGAGAAGCAAGTAAATTGAGCGTTAAAATAAATACCTTGTGATCTTGCTTATAACCAAACAGGGAAATGCATGTTCTCTGGACAGATCACTGCAGAGCAATTTCCAAGGGAAATTCGCAAAATACTAAGCTGGCTCTTGCAGTGTGAATGCAATGACATGATGAGTTTCTTGCAAACGTATGCCAAAAAACCTAATCCAAACTGGAAAGAGAGGAAAGCTCCTATGACACAGTTTTTATAAAAGCTTCATTCAGGGCCTCCACCCTCATATGCTGTACCAGCCACCTTAGCTTTTCCACTCTGCCTGGTCCAAGAAAGCACCGACTAGTATATTAAAAATGCTAGCTTTAAAATGTTTGGGAATGGAGAGTGACAGCAATATATGTTTTAATAATCAGACACAGATTATCAGATGACCTTTTAGTCAAAATGAGGTACAGAGATTTAGGTCTAACAGACTACAAAATGAGTAAACTGAAGTAATACGGATGGGAAAAAATATGATAAAGATTTCGAATTGCTCAGTCCCTCCAAGACTCAGGCACTTTCTAGTGGAAAAGTGTACTCAAGTTATTAAAACATAATGTTGGGGATACAGATTATGCCCTATTCCCAGTCCAGTAAATAGGTTTTGACACTTATAACCAAGATTTCAAGCAAAAGCACTCCTCCTTCCAGCTGTACAATCAACTTCCTTGGGAAAGGCATTTAACCCCTCAAAATTCAGCATTCCCATTTCTAAAACAAATCTAGCCCACTTCTTACACCACAAGCACATTGGGAACCATAACTAATTTTTCATAAAAACACTGTAAGCTACAACTTTCTACATATATTCATCATTTAAAAAAAATATTTCTTTAACTAACGCTCCTGCTCTCTAAGTACCATTCATGTGCAGCACATGTTTTTTCCTCGATTATGACTTATGGCAAGGACCCACCACTACAAGTGGAGAATATGCATGTACTTACATCCCAGTTAAAAATAAGATCATGGTATTACTTATCTGCTCTTCCAGAAAATGAGTGGTGATCTCTCTGCACCTGACAGTGTATTTATAATGAAACACAGTCAATATATGCATCCGAAATTCTGGGAACGGATTCTTGTGTGTCTGACTTGCTTTCTCTCTCTCCTTCCTTATCCCCAACACCAGGACTCAGCTTCCTCAGGCTTTTTCCGTCTGCTGCCACTTTCATCTCCCACTCACCTACTGTCACAACTCCATGTATTGAATGGCAGCAGCTAATAAAAGTATGCCCGTGGCTTTATAGCTTTTCATAAAACTACTCTATTCTGTGCCTTTTTTTTGCCTTACTTCTGCTGTGGCTCTGTGTACACTCAGTGTACTGAAGAACAAGCCTTCCTTGTGATTGTGTGAAATAGCATTTAACGGCTTTGCAAAACTGCTATTATTTCTAAAAAGGGTATTTCATTTCTCAAACATGCTGAAATTCATTGAAGTATTTTGTGCCATCTGTTTCCTCTTTGTAAATAAATAACTCTTTCCATCATGGCAACCAGTATGACAAGTTACTAATATTTATGAGGATGTAGCAACACTCACAGGAACAGAAAAAGTGACATATATGTGAACAGCAAAGAGAATCCTTTTCAGCTGAAGGTGAACTTGGAAGCAGACCCCAGCCCCAGAATGAAGATGATATCCTTACATGTAACTCAGGAACACTGAGGTATAACTCTTACATAAATGGACGTCTGTATTCCCATATCCAGGAAAGACCCCCAGGCGATTTCAGGCCGCTTTGAGTCAGACCCACCATTTCGTGAATGAGTACAAACAGTTGCTCAATGACATCTTCAGGAGATCGGCCGCTCTGCCGGCACAGCTGGCTTTCCGGTGAGGTTGGCTGGCTTTAAGTGGAAACTGTCGGTATCTGCCAAATGGTGGCCAGACACCAGAGCAGACTTAACCAATTAGTGGAATACCCCATCCGATGGCTGGATGCAGTTTCTCTGTGTGTGTATGTCCACGCTCCACCTGCGTGCTACCACATCTGAAGGCTGTGGTGGCACCCGTACAGGCAGCCTGTCCTCCCAGGTGAGCCAAAAGGGAGTCAGTCTCCTCCTCGCTGGGCCAGCAGAAGCTGTTTCAAGTTTCCCGCAGCTGAAAGCCGCTGTGTGCATGTTTTACATAAGGGCCTGTAGGAGCCGGAGTGGCTCGCTCGCTGCCCACCAGTGAGCTGTGAAACACAGGTGATTAGTTCCAGATGCTGCTTCAGCGCCTTTTCTTCCACGGAAAGTGTGCAGAAGTTACTTCTTTTGGTTTCATGGGACTCAACAGAAATGGAAAACACACCAAAAGTCAGTGTGGATTTGTTATCCCTCCCTCAACATCAGGCAGGCTGCAGCAGCAACTAAGACATCTGTGGAGATTTCTCCATGAGCCAAAGGGATCTGTGTTACACTTGCTATGGACCTTACAGCTGATTCACGATTGACCTTACAGCAAGAACCAGAGCCTCATATTAAGTTCCCGTCCGTTGTCACAGCATGCCCAATACTTGCAGCAGGTTTGCCAACCCCATGACAGTCCCTTTCACACTCTAACAGGAACCTTGCTTTGGACAGGTAAGAGAAGTGCCTTGTGACAGAAACCAGAGACACAGGATAGCTGCTTCAAAACTCACTATATTTGATCTGCCTGTTCATGCCTCCAAACTTTCTCCCTAAGGTTTTGACCAACTGCACCAAACCAGTCTTTCAAACTTCTTTTAAGTTTGTTTCTCTTAAAAATCTCACTACAGGAAAGCCATTTTTCTCACTGCTGCTGAATTATAATAAAAGCAGATCATGTAGCTGCATCTATCTGATAATTTACAGTACAGCATTCACTTGTAAATTCAAAACGTTTTCTTCTTAGCACACTGTGATCATAATCAGTATATAATCTTGGTAGAACTTGTTTACATTTTGCATATTCAGGGGCAGGGAAGAATCCAGCTTTAATTGTTCATGAAAAAAACAGGGCGATAGAGAAGCTGAGCCTGCAGTTTTCAGACATATCAGAAAATATAATTTCTTAGAGCCTGAAAACATTCCAGTGTAAAACATTTTGGGCTCATGGAAAGGTAATTGTGCAAATATACAGGCCCTGTGTAAACAGTAAAGTATTTACAAGATCCTCCAAGGATTTCAATTAGAATGATTGTTGGCTCGTCTTCACTATCCTTGCCATTATATTTTTCCATATTTGTGCTTCTATTGTATATAATTGGTTATGAGGACTGCAGTAACTACCAATACACTTCCAAGTGCAGTAGGTCAGCAGTGAGCTATTACTCGGCCTCCAGCCCTTTTCTATCAAAGGAGGGTGCTGCTGGCTGTGGCTCCGTGACTCTCGAACCAGCTCCACACTTGCTTCTCATCCACTGCTTTGTGTAAGCCTGCAGCTCCTAACCTTGAGGGCACGGCACCAGCTCCAGCTCTCATCCCGGACATTTTAGGAAAGGGAAAGGCTAAGGGTGGGAAAGATTTATTTTAGGTTTGAGGAAGGGTTATATCTCCTGGTATTTATTGTAGCATGGGAAGAGTAATTTGTTTTATTTGTTCAGACTCTGCTCTAAAAATAAACAGCAGTGCGACCAGAATCTCAGGCATCTTTATATGGTTTTACCAATCTAAATAAATAAAGTCATTTTGATCCATGTGGTACCTTTAGGTAGTAGCTTCATTAAATAGTCAAACTTAGAGCAGGTCAAAAATCATTTTCTAGAGTTCACACGACATTTTGCCTTTACGTAAGACCTTTCGTTTAAGAACTTGACAATATTTGGCAAAGACAACAGATGCTGAAAGCCACACAAAGTATATAGGCACTATTTTCCCTTCTGTAACTGAGAGGATTGAAAAATAAATTGGTTTGGCCAAAGCAACATAAGGCAATGGGGCAGACCCAAAACCAGAACAGTCACTCCTCCTCGTCTCCTGCTTCCCTCCATATAGCCTTCCTCTTCCTGTCTCATTTGAATATTCATATTAATACTATTACACTGTTCACATGTGACTCTTTTCCTAAGAGACATTATTCAAATTTGGACACTGAAATCACTTCATGCTAAATTTGAAATTTTGAGTGAAATTTAACAGTAAGAAATTCTGAGAAAACAGTATCGCTGGTCACTGAAGGTTAAGGCTGAAAAGGCCCATTAGGTCATTTTTGTGGATCACTCAGTGTCACTGAGTCTTGTTTTTCCCCAAAATCCTATAAAGATAATCAGATCTCCTGAAAACTACAAAGCTAAGTAGCCTTGTTTATCACCACCTGTCATAGAGCAAAAAATGCATCAATAACATAAGTATTGGGGTTAATAAACAGCAGTAACTTTGCCCAGCTGGACGTTCACCTTCCATTCATGTTCAGATTAAGACAACCTTCTTCACACAGATTCACGTGCACCAAGTCTTCACCTTTTTTTTTTTTTTTTTTTTTTTTAAGGAGCAGTTCTAGATAATTTGGAGCCAAGCACAGTCTGAAGGCTCAGTGCACCGTGAAGCAAGCTAGTATCAGCCTCTTGCCAGGTTAAAAGGATTTCGAAGGGAGACAGGCTGGACTTTCCCACAGAGATCAGCAGGAGCTGGTGCAGGGGCAGGAGGGAACAATAATTCCTTTCACCCATCCCACATGGGCACCACCAACCCCACATTGCAAACAAGGCAAGGCCATGCTGCTGTTCTTCCGCAAACATAAAGTGACATCTGGCTCTGCCATAGCATTTTTCTCAGGGGGTCAATACCGCCGTTTATGGCTCATACAGTTGCTTCTCAGGTAATGGGATCACACTAAACTCAAAACCCAGCACAGGAGAATAGGCCAAAAAAGGGACTAAAAAATGGTTCTTTGCCATGTTTGCTTAAGCCTGACATAGAAGCAACTTAAAGCCCAAATATAATTTTAATAAATCTCACCCACATCTCAACACCTTCCCTCCATCTTTTCTCTAGCAGCCAGGGGTCTCCCCAGACAAAGCATGGCCTTGTTACAGCAGCTCCCTTTTTCCTTTGTGCAGCCAGAACAGGATCCAGCTTCCACCGCAAACACTCTACAAAAGATGGGCTGGATGCCCTCTGATGTGAAAACGTTGCCAAGTCCACCCCCTAATGATGCCTTTCAGGATGAAAGCGCCAAGCAACCATGAAACACACTGGCTTCTCAAAGAGGCGAGACGGGATTCACCACGTGCATCTTGGTGAGTTGTCTTTGAATGAACACTTGTATCAGCAAGATGGGTAAGGAATCTTTTAGTGTAGTAGTTGCTAGTCTGGGCCCAAACCAAAAGCATCCCCTCCCCCCGCAAAGTCTGGTGATTTTCAAAATCCAAAGCCTCATCTAAAAAGTTTGCTAATTACCCCAAATTTTATAACAGGCCAAACCAGGACCTTGGATCCCAAATAACCCTCAAACTTGGCTTGGCTCAAATTCTGGATCCAATGTCTGCGGTGTGGGCTAAGGCAAAACTAGAAGGGAGAAAGAAAAAAAATCAGCCTTGCTCCATGGATCTTTAATATAGGGCCACCTCTGATACACTTTAAAAAACTATAATGAGACCACTATAATATATGTTCCAGCCAAAATTCTTGGCTCCCCAAAACAGCTTTATATGGTGTGCAATACAGAAACACCCAGGAGACGCTATAAGAACTTTGACAAGGCTAATATTAAGCTAGAACAAAACAGAACTACTGGCACCAGCTCCACTCAGCTCTTAAGTAAACTTGTCCCATTAAAAAGTAGCCTCTAAGATATTTTCTCTCTGAAGTGTATAGTAGCTTATAAAAAGCAGGAAGGGTTGCCAAGTCATAGATGTGTTCAAGTACTCCTTACCCTCATTAAAGAACATTCCCTGGCAGCCAGCAGCTTTGAGTGTTCCAGTGAACCAGATTTTATAAGGGGGGTGTTTACAGTGGTGTGCGATGTAGCTGGAAATCATGGTGCACCGTAGCAGCCCTGTACTAGATACAGCTGTGTTTGGAGCCTTATCACCCAGGGCACAGAATACAACAGGCAGGGTGATCAATGAGGTTCCAAAAAAATAACGAGTAATAAGAAAACAAATCTTAAGCCTCTCTGCTCCGTAGGAAGAAAAGCATCCAGAGATGCCAGTGCCTAAATATGAGTTAGATAGTGAAATACCACTGAGGATCTAGGTCTCACTTCCACCAGTTTCATATATAACAGTATTTACAGAGATGTCCTCATAGTGAGCACGTACATAATTTAGCTTCTTAATGTACCCACTGATTTCCACAGCAGTTAGGAGCTAAATTCTTTTGTGGATCTGGACCTTAATGCCACACCCGACCTTGTTCATGTAAAGGCTATCTTCTCTTCTCAGTTCAGTGTCTAACACCTCTTCTGCCTGGGGATGTTATCCAGCCCTGTAAGAGGAATCAACAAACAATCGAATACAGAAGGTCCATGCACCCTTAACACCAATGAAGAACTGGGAAAGAGGAGATCCGGACTTTCTAACAGTATGAGTGCTGAGGACCTAAAAAACTTGTGTTCTCTTGAGTTTCTCATTTTTCCTCCCTGCTACCCATGAGGCACTGTTTTCCAAAGGTTTTTAGTTTCAGTGGAAGAAGGATCCCAATTTATGTGGCATTTCTATGGCATTTCAGCAAGCTGTTAGTTATCCAAATCTTTCACTCTGCATACACAAATAAAATTTATCACCTGTTTATAAACACATGCTAGCTACCAGTTCCTACACAGCTGACCCCTATCCCTGTTATGATCTGGGGAATCCAGCAATGCACAGTTTGTACATTTTGTGATCTTACAGAATAATTAATATTGAACAAAGAGGATGTAGAACCTGCCACATGTAACTGTGTCACCTACACTTTCCCAGAGCAGCAATAACATGGTTGCAAATCCTCAGCCATGCTGACACAGCCAGAGAGAGAGGATAGCCTGTGCAAAATGACATCTGGGTGTAGGCATTTGAAGATAAAAATGCTCCCAAAGTATAACAAATAAGTGGAACTTAAAAACAGCAGAGCCTCACATACTCTGGGTGGTCACTCTGAGATAAAAGACTAGAGAAGCAGATAGGCAGACTCCCACAGCATCTTGTTAGCTGCAGGACCAGTCAGGGAGAAAACAAATGAGAAATCTTGGTCCGCAGGGAAAACACAGGGAAAGAAAAGTCATGGCCAGGCACCTTTCTGTAGAATTTTGACTCAAGTTTCAAGGATGCTCAGAAGTGATGAGGAAACAGAGATAAGGAAACATGTACAGAGACTAATTATTTTTAACTGTCTTGTCTTAATGTGTGTATTTCTCATGCTAGGTAAAGTAATAAGATCTTGGTTTTGGAATTCTTACAAAGACTGCATGTCAGGCTTCATAATTTGTTTCAGTTATAACATTTTTTACTTTAAGAGGCAGATTATAAATCCAGAGTTCCCTTGAAGCAATATTCAGGGTTTGGGATGCCTAAGCTATAAGACAGATCTAGGGATCAGTCCAGATCCTGGAGGTCTAAGGTGGTCAAACAGTGAAGCTTCATTTGTTTGAGGGGATAGTAAGGTAACAGAGCATCCAAGAAGTGTGCTGGAGAGACCAAGAAATGGGCCGGTGCCATAGAATCATAGACCCATAGAATGGTTTGGGTTGGAAGGAACCTTTGATGATCATCTAGTTCCAACCCCCCTGCCGTGGGCAGGGACATCTTTCACTACGCCAGGTTGCTCAAAGCCCCATCCAACCTGACTTCAAACACTTCCAGGGATGGGGTATCCACAACTTCTCAGGGCAACCTGTTCCATTGTCTCACCACCCTCATCATAATAAATGTCTTCCTTATGTCCAATCTAAACCTATTGTCTTTTAGTTTAAAACTGTTGCCCCTCGTCCTCACTACAGGCCTTGGTAAAAGGTCTCTCTCCATCTTTCCTATAAGCCCCCTTTCAATATTGAAAGGCTGCAATAAGGACTCCCTAGAGCCTTCTCTTCTCCAGGCTGAACAACCACAACTCTCTCAACCTTTCTTCAGAGGTGTACCAGCCCTCTGATCATTTTCGTGGCCCTCCTCTGGATCTGCTCTAAAAGGTCCATGTCTTTCTTGTACTGAGGACCCCAGAGCGGGATGCAGTACTCCAGGAGGACTCTCATGAGAGCGGAGTAAAGGGAGAGAATCACCTTCCTCGACCTGCTGGCCATACGTCTTTTCATGCAGCCCAGGCTACAATTGGCTTTCTGGACTGCAATTACACATTGCCAGCTCATGTCTAATTTTTCATCTACCAATATCCCCAAGTCCGCAGGGCTGCTCTCAATCCATTTATTACCCTGTCTGTACTGATACTGGTGATTGCCCTGATGCAGGTGCAGGACCTTGTTGAACTTCATGAGGTTCACAATGGCCCACTCCTCAAGGCAGTCAAGGTCCCTCTTGATGGCATCATTTCCCTCAAGCGTATCAACTCAGCTTTGTGTCATCCACAAACTTGCTGAGGGTACAATCCCACTGTCTATACCGATAATAAACATATTGAACAGTACTGGTCCCAATATGGACTCCTGAGAGACACCAGTTGTTACTGATCTCCATTTGGACATTGAGCTGTTGACTGCAACTATTTGGATGCGGCCACCCAGCTAATTCCTTATCCATCGAATATTCCATCCATTAAACCCATATCTCTCTAATTTAGCTAAAAGGATGTTGTATGAGACTGTATCAAAGGCCTCACAGAAGTCCAAGTAGATGAAATCCATAGCTCTTCCCTTGTCCACTGATGCTGTCACTCTATTGTAGAAGACCAGCAGATTAGTCAGGCATGATTTGGCCTTTGTGAAGCTATACTGGCTGTCTCGAATCACCTTCCCTGTCTTCCAAATGCCTCAACATAGCTTCCAGCAGGATCTGTTCCATGATCTTACTGGGCACAAAGGTGAGGCTGACTGGTTGGTAGCTCCCGGGGTCCTCCTTTTTATCCTTTTTAAAAAGGGGTGTGACGTTTCCCTTTTTCCAGTCACTGAGGACTTCACCTGCCAAGACTTTTCAAATATGATGGAGAGCAGCTTAGCAACTACATTTGCCAGTTCAGATGTGTATCAGCCTGTTCAGACTGTGTCTAAGAGGATTTAGACTAAAACTTGGCAGCCTGTAAAGTGTCTAGCTATAAAATCTTTACCAAGTTGTGATACTATGTATTTTGCTTTAGAGTATCAGTATATTCTGTGACCAAGTTATCCAGAAACTTTCTTTAATGTTCCTGGAGAGGAAAGGGAAAGGAGTGGGAGGAAAATGAAATTTTATATATATATAAAAATATATATATATATTTGTCCTTCAAGTGTATAGGACCTCCCTCTGAACCAGGAAAGCAGCTATAATTCTTTCCATGGACTTGTCATCCAACTGGAATACCATGGGAAACTTTATGACTTCTTCCCCTCTGTTTTATCTGCCATGGTACATATAGAAGTCATCCATAATGTCACGGATTGTTTTTATTTCCTCCTACCACATTGCTGGCTCTTTTTCCTCTCATGTCAAATACAGTTAGATTATACCCAGCATTCAATGTGCCTGCTAAAAACTTTCAGATATGGCTACATTTGGAAAAAAGTTATAAAGTGTGGACAGAATGAGTCGCCAATATTTTATTCTTCTAAAGTGTCATTTGAAACTAAGAGATTGTCCAGTAGACCTCAATACTGGGAGAAATGACAGCTAAAGCGTCCTGCAAATAGCTTTGGTTGTGGATATATACTACCCAAATACACCTTAAAGAAAACAAAAAGTCTTTCTATGGTAAATAACTGAATTCATTTCTCCTTCTATTTCTTCACCACATTACCTAATGCATTCCTAGACAATATCGTAAAGAATCAGCATTTCTGCTAATTATTTTATAGAAGACAATAGTTCAGAGTTCTCACTGCCTACAGATAAACGTAGACCCAGCACCTACATTTAGGAGAGAAAATGGTTCTTATTACTGGTTATAAATGCCCATGAACAGACTGAAGTTTTGGATACTGGTTCACACACTTGAAGATACACAGGACAGGCTGGATTAACATAAATTAAAAAATAAAAACCATAACTTTTTTCCAAGCTATTCATTTAGTCTATAGTCAGTGGAGGCACTTCCAAAAGACAATTCATCCTACCTGCCTTAAATTGCTATCCTTGGACAGCAGGAATTGCTGCCTGAAAATGTACATCTTACAGTACCGAACACACAGGAAGCCCAGACTAGTCATCCAGAAGTTGGGTAAGGCAAACTCCACCATAAGGGACTCTACATACTCTGTTGTTCCTCTGCTCTATGGCATCTGCTCACACGAAACAGAGTCACAACTGTCTGTGAAAACCTCTACTAGATTCTCCATTGGACCAATTGGACCACTAATCAGCAGCATCTAACTGGGCATTATAGAGCACTTACTGCTCTCAGGACTCTGGTGACAGTGGTAATCCAGATCCTACCGTAAACTTGAAGAGAAAGGGAGTCTCTTTTGTTCTATTTGTACAACACATCACACTGTGGGGACGTTGTTCAGGATCAGGGTCTCCTTTTACTCCTTTGTCCCTCCAAGCTCCAGGTCTCAGAGAACCCACACAGTCTCTGTTCAGAACATGACATGGAAAACTTACAGATCAGCAATGTAAGAGACCTCACCATTTTCTCCTGTGACGAACAAAAGGTTCCACATCCAAGTAGGGAATGCATTTCAGCTTCAGGAGGGAACTGTACAGAGATGCGTTGAACAAGTCACCAACCATCTTGGCCACCATGACAGCCAGCATTATGAGTAGCAAGGACTGGACATCATTTGTGATCTCTACCTAAGGAGAAAACAGAACAAAGGATTTTCCATTTTTTTCGTATACCTAGAGACAATGGCAATGGTTGCACAGGACTAACTACTTCTTTCACAAGGCAACAGGAAGAAATTCGGTCTGTTAAAAGTGGAAGGGCGCTCCCCCTCCTTTCCCAGGGATAGGTAATCAATCAACACTTCCACCAGAGTCTTGGCTGATGCAGTGACAGCTCCCCCTCCTGTTCCTATCAGCTTGAAGCACTGCACTTACATTAAAACTCACATCTGATTCCCATATTTCAGGTGGCTTGTGATAATTTTGAAGTATGAGAGGAGGGTAAGTAGAGATGGAGTAGCCAGATTGCTTAAAATAGCTTGGCACTATGACAAATATTAAAAAATGCAAACAAATCCAAATATTTTTTCTTTCTTGCTGAGTTCAGGAGATATAAAATTGTTTTCCCATACTGCTGCTTCCTGACAGAACAAGCTCCTTGTACAAACACTGTCTTGAAGGATGCCAGAAAAGGGAACAAGAAGCTTTCAACAGAAGCCCAGCTCAGTAGATCAGGCAGCAGGAACATCACACAGTTGACCATGCTGAACAACGTTCAGCAGTACAAGGCACAGTGCAGGCATCCCTGTCCCCATGATCACAAATCTATGAATGTGGCACTGCAGTGCTGGTTGTAGAGAAACATATGCACAAATTATGGTATCTCACCTAAAACATCTTTCCTAAGTACACTTGCACTTTCTGCCTATGTAGTGAGGGTATGGTTAGATGAGTGGCAAAGTATGTAGCATGTTTTAATACTTTATCTCCCTTCAGCTATTTATTTTTGCCTCCGCGGTTGGACACAGCCACCATAATAGTACTGCTAGTTCACTGCAGCGCAAAGATAGACTGAGTTCACTTGACCTGCTACTGCAAACGTCTGACAGCTGTGGTGGCAGTGACTTAACAAAGCATGCCAATACAACTGCCTTCAAATAAAGGATTCAGAGTGAATCCTCATGCGCAAAGTAGAGAGTAATGTGAATGCACTTAATACTGTTCATGCCCAACTCACAATAAAGTCAAATATTTTTCATAGTGAAAATGACTGCACAGAAATATTTACACTACCTTAATAAGATTTTTTTAGTAAAAACTGCTCTCTCCTTTCACTTCCCACTATTTTCCCTACCATTTCATCCTATTAAAAAGGGATGTTCATTAGCAATTATCCTGGCATTAAATATGCAAACTTTCCTAATAACACTAAGAGGCTTTTGCCCAGAAACCTCTCCAACTCAAAGTGAATTGCAGCACATTGCCATTTAATAGACCTCATTAGCTAGAGATTGTTAAGTACTCCAAGAATCTACATTCAAAGAATGCCAATAAACACATTTCTGCCTGATAAGCTGTAGCAAATTTATCCAGGCTTATACTTTCACCCTCCTTCTGTCTCTGTTCTGGGTTTGGAAAGATAACATCCAGGATGATTTACAGTCTATCAGTGTAACAAGGGACTCATATGGCATGGTCAGCAGTGTACGACAGGGCCATGCAACTGTCCTTTCTGCTTGGACATAGCCAGGGATTTCTAATAACACCACAGCATTCTTTGAATGTCTCTTTAAACCTAGTATTCAACTGTTTTATTTAAAAACACCAGGAACATGTCAGTTGAAAGGAAAACAGCAACTGTGGGATTTTAAGAATTGCTTCATCATATCTGCCGCAACTCATTCACACAGATGGAGACTCCTTTATTGTGGATTCTTTTTAAGGTTTTTTTTGAAGTATCTTGCTATGGGGAACTCTTCTGGAATAAAACCAGCATTAAAAATTAATATAAAAATACTCTAAAAAGCTATAAAAGCACTCTAAAAACTCTAAATTTAAAAACTTGAAACTCAAACTCCAAAAAACACTCTCAAGTGATTGCTTTAACCTATACAGAATATCTCCAGAACAGCAAGAACCAGCAAGAACCAGAGCCTGCCTTTCCAGGCTCCCCTCCTTGTTTTTCATCCCATTTCATCCCTTCCTCCTACCCTCCCATCCTGTAGCGGGAACAGTCAAGCTGGCCTGGCCCAGGCCCTCATCCTTTATTCTCGCAAACGTTCAGCAGCATTTTACATCTGTTATTGAGAAACTCTGAGGCTTGGGCTGATTTTCCCCAGCCCTGCAGCCCTCCTGTGTGCTGGGATCTGGGGGAGATGGCTCCTCTCTACAACAGCACATTGAACGCTCGGAGCAAGTGCCTCTGGGTTCAGCGTCAGACTTCGCTTCCTCCAAGAGTTAACGCCTGCCGAGCAGAAATGCTGTTTATCTTTGGCAGGCTAGTATGGCTGAGGTCATTAAAGAAAGACATGTTAAAAGCATTTTGAGCAATATCTTTTGTATGTAAGTAAATTATAACTTTGGCCAACATAGAGCTGATAGAGTTGTCCTGAACTCTCACTACAGATGGAAACTGGAGAAGCAATTCTTGTGATATGAAATTTTCTTGGAAATAGGCAATACCAGAACAAAAACATAAAGCAACTCTGCAGATGACTTAGAAATAATGATATATTTGAAGCATAAGCATGAAAAACAGATAAAATCATTTATAAAATTTCAAGAAAACTTCACATGAAAATTTAACCCATTATATGACCTTAAGATAAGGTGAAGCTGTACGCTAATTATAGATCAAGTTATTTATGAAGCCCAGCCTAAAGCAAAAGTTTTCTTTAAAAAATTGACTTGATTTCACATCCAAGTATTTGTAGAGCTAGAGAAAACCTTATTTTCTTCTTACTGGGGGTTTTCAAGCTGTGGGAGAACATTTATTAGCTATAAAAGCATATCAAATACAAGAATAAACTCCAGAGATCAAATAAGAAATGCTGGGGAAGGGAGTCACAACAAAGAAAGATTCAGACACAAAAGATGCAGTCACTCATATCAGAAAAAGCATGCTGCTCTTAGTGCCAAATAAAAAGGAAGAATTCATCAAAACCTGCTCCAAACTTGTAGCTAAAACCTAAGTCCATTAATGACAAGGATGATAGCAATGCAGCAGCAAAGTTCTCCTTAGGGTATCTTGATAAAAATCAAGGAAGCACAAGTTAATCCAAGAACTGTGATAGATTCAAGTCATCTTATATAAATATATGGACATACACAAACCTAGACACACACACACACACACATATATGTGCTCTTCATAAAGCTTTATTAGTATTCCCTGTTTAGAGAAGGGCCATCTGCTCCCTGCTGAGAGAGACAAAGTGCAGAGCCTCAGGACTTGGCTGCATGAGACAGTTAGCGCTGGGTGAGCTTGGGTGTGAATTTACTGCGTATTAGCTGCTCCGCACTAACTGCCCGTTTGGGTACCCTTGGTGCTTGGGAAGTGAAAAACAACATACTTCACCTTCAGACAGCCTGCCTAACTCAGCGAAAGCACTCTTAAAGCTAACCTGCACAAAAGCACTCTTAGTAGGTACTAGAAGCATCCACCCAGGGAATTAGTGCCAAGTAACTAGCAGGCTGTAAATTCACGCTGGAGCTCCCTGCGTACTAATTCTCCCGGCAGACAGGCGCTTGTAAGCCCAGAACGGCAGCCAAGCAAGCCCAGCCACAGTCCAGCACCATTAGGAACCCATGTGGTCCAGGGCTGGAAGGTTATGCAGCCTCTCCTTTAAAAATACCTATCTATCTGTTCAAACCAGTTCCTAAAGAATCTAAGAAAGGAACAAATTATACAGAGTATTACAGAGGGAGAGATAAAATAAAGGTGACAAAAGCAGAGAAAGGAAGGGGGGAAGTTGGGGGCAGCCACCAAATGCCTACAACTCTTCAGCCATTAAATGTGATGTTTCATTTATTGATATTCATTCCAAGCCTGCATTTTAGGGGTTGCTCTTTAGGATGCAATTTACTCCCTGTGCATGTTGCCAGATTTTTTTTTCCTTTTGATCCTACGGGTGCGGCAGGCTCTGCCAAAAATGTCTTTGCCTAGGGCACCCGTCTATGCAAAGCCAGCAGCACTAATAGGCGCTGGAAGCACTCGGCGCTGACACTTCATACATCAGCAGCCTAGTAAATTGCACCTATTTTTTTTCAATATTCTCTTTATACACAAAATCTTGAAAAATGTCATTTACACACACAGAGACCACAATTAATTTATTAGCACAGTTATTCAAACCTCTTTAAATATCGTCTTTGTCACCGGAGGCACTTTTCAACAACCCCCATGGTCCTGAGTTTCTCAGGCCTCCACGTCATTATAATCTATTAGGCACCTTCATGTTAGCTCTGTTTTATTATATAACACATAATTATGCATTTCATTAACAGGATCACCAGGCACGGTACATCAAAGGGAGAAAGGCAGCTGCCCAGGAAATTCAAAAAGATGCAGTTTACTTAAAGCTCACTGTTAAAAACCCTCCCCCACTTTTCAATCAAATTGTGGTTCACATGTTTCAAAGGTTTTACTCCAGCTCAGAGAACAGAGTCCAAACAACCTCATTAGACGCAAGGCTGCTGATACAGTGAATATTCCCCGAACCCTTGATATTTCCAATAATGTAAAAGAAAAGATTGTCAGCCAGCTACATAGTGCAAATCCATTTTCTTTCTTCTACTGAAAACGCACTTAGCAAGAGAGCTCTCTTGCTACTTGCAGCCTACAATGACAAATGCAGAAGAGAGGGCCTATAAAAAAAAAAAAAAATAGATTTATTTTGTAATCAAATTCATTTTTCAAGATTTGTTCAAATAGAAGAGCTACCTGGCAAAGTGAACAAACAAAAGACAAAAACTCCTTCCTTCCTGTGATATAAAGATCATCATCCTTGGTGGAAGCAAACTCTCCAAAAGAAATATTTTTGTCATTCTTCACAAGGTTACACACACTTAACTGAAAGGCCTGGAATTTGGAAAATATTTGGGAAAAAACAAGCAGCCACTGGACAAAGGTACAAGACAATATGTCTGAGAGCGAGTTTAAAAAGGGGGTGGATAGGAAGGGACACAAAGTCTTGGTACTACCAGCCAAATCCAATAGTTTTGGAGTTGAGTCTGCAGCTGGCACAAAACGCCAGCTCTGGGCACAGTTTCCCAGTCTCCATGCCACCAGATTTTGTGGAAGAGTACACACTCCCCCAGGAAAGCACCTTTCGTTTCTCTCACATACAACCAGAACTTCTCTCATTTGAAATATTTGCTACTATTGATTAAAGACACCAGGAATAAATTGTTCATGGTCAACAGAACATTTCCAAAGGGTGGAGGGCTTGTAGCCAGCAGAAAACTTTTGATCATTTTTTTCTTGGAGCAAATACCAACAAGGTTGCAAGCTGATCGCTTGATGTAAAGAAGGGAAGGAGAGAACAATTCCCTATTCACAGCAGTAAAAGAGCTGTTCATGCCGCTTTCTTGAGAACAGGAGTTTATGGAAATAACGTCTCCCAGGATGAAGTTAGTTGTATTGCCACAGCCATCTCATAAACAATGCAGATCTGCATTTCAATTTCTTTAATCTCTGGATTATGATCTGCTGGCCCTTAGCAACCTGTGTGTTGAACACTTGAGTCACTTTACTTCCCACTTAATAATGTCCTGACAAACTAGGAATTGAAATGCCATTATCATGGTCCCCTATTTTCACCTGGGATTATGCCAAAAGAGGCACCTTCTTCACATATCGATCCAGCTGAATACTCCCTCCCTGAACTTCCATTAATCTCTCTTTAAAACAAAGTAAAAAATATTCCTTTCCTGTACATTTCACCTTTAAAGAAATCCTTTATAGTCCTAGGACTACATCCATTAACTCAACTCGCTTTACTGTATCTCCTTATCACTCATCACCATCACTGCTGGAAATTCTTGGAAAAGTGGGCTGCTGCAATACAGTAAACATAAATCTCCTAAAAAGACACGATTGTCATGCTAGCCCCGAAAAGTTATGCATTCAAGTTCCCTCACACTGCTGAAAATGATTATTTCTTGCAGCCTCAGGCACACAAAGCTGTGCATCACACTCTACAAAGGGCGGCACACCCAGCGTAGGTTCACTGTGAGGACGTCCTGCCAAACCCCAGTGCCAGGAGGATTGCAAAATTAGTGGGATTCTTCCTCTTCCAGAGCTCAACCCCATTAACTATTCCAGGCCATTACGAGGAGTAAGCAGCCTATAGCACCCTAGAGCTTAATTACTGCCAAGACAGAGCATGAAAAAATATCTCAGCACAGGGCACGTACTTTTTCTCTTTAAGCAAAGTAGTTCTAGTTAATCACACTCGTGCACTGCTTCTTAATTTACCTTAATTCCTAATGTTCACTGAGATCTCATCCCAGTTTTCTCTGATGTGGATTTAAATATTTGCGTGAGTTTTTCTGAAGCCAACAAGCATTTCGTTGATGATTTCCTTGTTAAAAGAAAGAACAATTTTTTCTAATTCCAAGACCTAGTACAGCAGCAGGAGATTGCTAAAGACAACATAGAAATACCCAGCACAGCTAAGTAATCCCTGGAAACTTGGATGAAAGATGCTATGCAAATGTTTGATTTCTTGTTTCAGTCCCTCAAGGCCTATAAATACACCTGTTTTGACAGGCTGTGGCAATGGATGCAAGTGATATCGGAAACAGTATAGGTGATAGCAGCAACTCTTGCCAAGATCCCCTGGAAAGATATCTATCAATCAGTGATTTTTTTGTAATCTGCCTCTTTATCTCACATACATAGGAGACACCAAACCTTGAAAGGAGGTTTCAAAGCTGTTTAAATCTATGTCTCAGGAAGGTAACACTGGTGCATGTTGTGTCAAGTGAACCTTCTGTTAATAAAAATAGCAGCATTGTGTATGTGCGTTGCTGAATATGCCTAAACATTCAGCAGGCTCATGTACTAAATCTTTTCAAAACAAGCACTGTACTGTATAATAACCCAGCTAAGCAACCTGGTACTTTTTTAACCCACAGTCTTGCAGAATTCTTTAAATTATGATTCATGAGTATTTTTTTAAGAAAGACAGACAACTGCAATGAATGTCTGCCATATTTAAGCAATGCTAAAACCAACATCTCCAGAATGCCATGATTCTTATGGCCCCAGCTCCTGAGGTCCAGAAAAGGCTGGAGAAGAGCAAGCCCCATGACTACAGCCAGCTGCAGACTGGACAGTGGATTTACCGAGGCTATTTGATAAACGCACTACGCCACGGGCTGCAAACTTCATTTCAACTTCAGTAGGAGATTAGACCTTAAATATCAGAACAGAAAACTTACAAAAGCTTGTTATTCTCAAAATGAGCATAGGTATTCATTCACTGAGCCTCCTGTTTCTTAAAGAAGTGCATTACAAAATCTGAGGTCCTGAAACCGTTCCCCATCCCATTCTCCATGAGAGTACAGTTTCCCTTATTTCATTTTCCAGACAAGCTACTGCCAAAAAACACACAATGCTCTTCCCCTAGTTGGAGCAAATTCAACAGAAAATAGTAGGACTTAATGTATTTAACAGTTTGCTGATTATGCATTGTTACTCCAATTATTTTGGGATTAATTTGAATAAGACCAGGATCAGTACAACACTACTCTGCACCTCCCCTTCTTTGTAAGAAGGTGACATCACCTGCAATCAGATTCCGAAATAATGTTAAATATACTATTCAAACACACTGGGCTCCTCCTGACAGGCAGCGTAAGCAGACCGAATGCTTATCCTGTTAGGAATAACTGTAGGCTTGGAGACCTTGAAAAATTGTTTTGACTAGGGTTTAAACTCTTCATGAGAAAAAAATCAGGCAGCTTAGTAACAGAAAATTAGGCCCTGTCAAAACAACTGTGAACCATCTCAGGTGTAATCAAAAATGTTAAGTGAGCCCTAAAGTATTTAAGTGCAACGGCCTGATGCATTAAACAGCCTAGCGCTGGGAAGAACCTGCCAAATGAGTTTCCAAATAATGAAGCACTTCCTCTGCCTGCTTTGAAGGAAACATGATGTCAAAAATCTTGAATACTACACATTTGTCCCAGCTTCTGCAGAAGATTTTCCTTTCCCCACCAAAATCAGGTGGAAAATCAACTATGTGGCATTCTCTCCTGGGGAGTTCAAATGAAGACTGTGGCCATGTGGAGAATCCTGACCGAAGCTAAATTCGGTATTGAGTAACCCTGCTGGAGTAACTGTACCAAACTATTTTTAAGCATCTAAGGAGAGAAGAATTTGAGTCTGACTGTTGAGGGGGCACATACGCCTTCCTGCCCTTCTGCTAAGGACTCCATGGTATGTGCCTTATTAACCAGCAGTGCAAAAAATGCTCCCTGATCCAGAGCACGTACATGTGTACTCATTCTAAAGCGAGGGTCAAAATCTTTTCTCATCTACACCAATGTAGCACAACAGATGCTGACGTGACCTGTCATGAGCCTCTATTACTTTTTCACACAGGAATGGCTCTCCCAACAGGCAGCTGCGTGCTCCTTATCATTTTCTCTCCAGAGCACCGGCCTATGTTTGCCCCAGGAGCCCAATGTCCCTTTCACACCCTTCCATCTTGAGCAAGTCAGAGGAAGGCATGATCAGAGATCTCCCAAGGTCTGTGCTGCCAAAGCACACCACAAGGATGTATTCATTTTTTACAGTCAGTTCTTTCCCTTGTCTTTGTTCCCTCCCAAGTATTGCATACACTCTGCTAAACAAGGAGGAGAAAGGGAAAAGTATGACTCAAGCCTTCCAAATAAATTCTCTTTTCTTTGAACAAGGGTCAGGCTGAGGAAGAGCGTGAGATGGGAGCGGTGTAACCAGAGTAACCTGAGGTCAGTCTTCATCCTATATGATCTGAAGCACCAGACAACTCCACTCCAGCTATCTCCACAGCTGTGCAACTTCGTCCTTTCTAAAGCCAGGCACTGCTGTTTCACAGGTTGCACCAGCAACTGCAGAAGTCACCTGCTGCTGCATAACTCACCAGTGGACAACAACCTGGGTGGCCACTGCCAGTTCGAGGTCTTGTTTTGGTTTTTTTTTTTTTAGAGATGCAAGAAAGCAGCTCAGGTCTGGCTCTGCAAGCTTGCCTGAGACACAGCCATCAGGCACTCAAGAGTTTTTCTGTCATCACTCTTTCATATTCCAAAATGAGAGAAGAGCCATCATTAGGACAGGTCCCACAGGTCCCACTGGCTACCATTTATGCTCCTCTTTTCTGCAATGTTTCTACTTTTTCACGTGCTTTCACAGCTTCCCCTCGGTACCTGCCTCCATTCAGTCTTTCTCACGACAGCAGCACACCAGCGTTCACCACCAGAACCACCATGTGTATCCTGGACTCAGTCTTATTCCTCTTCCAAAAAACCAGGGAAAACATTGAAACTGCAACAACAAAACACATTGTTCTGTCCATCTTGAGCTGAGGGGAGGTCATGCTCCTCCTTAGGGATTTGCCTCTCTCAGGACCTACAGTAGGAGCCTCCTTCCCATTGACAGACTGTGTTCAGCCCAGCAGCTGCTGGGTTGTGCAACCACTTGCTCCTGTTTCAGCTGGGTCCAATAATCAAATAGGGATTTCTGGCCCCAAGCCCCCATTCATTAGAGCACCCGGTTACATGGGGTTTTTAATTCAAGATGATAATAAACCCCTCAGGCTGGAAAAAAAAGAGATAGGCTTATTGTGGTAGCTTTTGTCCCAGAGATAAATCAGTTTCTCAAAATTTGGAAAAAACACTATTGGCAATATTCTGAAGGTTTTAAAGTTAAAAATATAACAAAACTTAATGGTTTCAGATGCTTTTCGTGACAATGTAACTGAAAAATGTCTTTAATTTGGAAACAAATTAAATTTGGCAAAGAATTAGTACATAAGACAGCACAATTGCATTTTGTAATTTGAAAAAAATTAAAACCAGATAAGATACTGTGAATTAAAAATAACTTCTGCACATTAAATTCTCATGAACTTTCATTAAGGTTTGTATTACATGTCCCAAATGTACAATTGTATGTTGTAATACACTAGATCGCTTTATTTATAAAATATCTTTAAAGCTACTGAAAGCTAGAGCCAGAAAAATGACTATATAAAAATGTTATCTTCTCGCATTACAACTTCATTTCCAATGTGTGTATTTAAAACAGAGATGCCGTCTCAATTTCAATATTTCAGATGCACAACTGAACTTTCTAAAAGTTCAATGCCAATTGAATCCATGTACAATTCAGTCATGTCTATTTATTTTAGTGATAAAAACCTGGTGCCAAAGCTGAAACAGCTATATGAGAGACAAAGCTGGATTCTCTTCTAATTTGGGAATTACCTATAGACTAACCAACTGTCCCATAGTTGCAGTTCTTCTTTACAGATGATGAATGAATGAATCAGAGGGGACTTGTTCTGACTTTCTTGGGCTGGGTTCACAAGGCTACCATCCAGAAAGAAAGAGGGTTTTCTTTCATTTTTCCCTACAACCATGCATTTTTTATGGAATGTTCCAGTGACTTGACAAATTGTTTATCCTCCCTATAGAGCAGTATTATTTAGGTTAACACCCCAAATCTTTCACTTGGAATGCTATTTTGGTGTCTCTTGAGAATTTTAAACTTGGAGTCTCTCAGATTAAACTACATCTCCCACGATGCACCAGGTATTGCCCCCTCCTTCCTTGAACATACCAAGGAAGTCTCTTTGGTTTTTCATGGGAAATACTTCATTCCTCACAGAAAAATGCTAACATGAAAGAGCAAAGCTTACAGCAGGACGTTTTAAATATCTTTTCTTTGTTTCTGTTTTTCAGATGTTCAGCTTTTTGATAAAATGTCCAAGGTTTTTGGAAAAACAAATCTGAAGGTCTCATTTTCAGTCAAAAAAAGAGTAGAAGGGAATTTTTTTAAATCATTCTAACCAGGGTGGTGCTGAAAAAACAAGCTATTGCAGACTTCCATGTTTATAGTCACTCCCACCACAAAGCTAGGCACTGAAGAACATTTTGCTGTATTTGACCATAAGATCATATTGATCTTATTTGACAATAAGATTTTTCACGTGAACAAGACATTCATGTATTTCAAATCAGCCTGTTCTCCTGCTTGCTGATACACCAAAAGCGTACTCAGCACTCAGAGAAGTTTTTTCCTCACACTTCAGCAAACTATGATCCTTAGTCAAGGAAAGGACTGCACTTTGGATGGCATTACGAGTTTGGAAGGGAACTCCCTTCTCTTCAACTAGTCAGATGTTACACCACATTTTATGTGCCGAAAACAAGACTGGTTTCTTTTAAGACCAGAAGGACCGATTAAATCATTTAATTTGACATCTTGCAAAATATCCTGCTTCCTGTAGTTACTCATGCTGTAAGACCTGCCCTGAAGAGCTGTCATGGACCAAAATCCAATAGCCTCCATTTTCTGAAGCCCACAGCATGACAGTGCCACAGCTCTTGAGCCCTGTCGCTTCAGGGTCAGCTGCTCCTCCGTTCGGGAAGAACATAAGGGCAACCGGTACACAAGCCCAGCTTTGTGCCAGCACTCATTTTGTGCATTTAAAAATTTACCAAAAAAAAGCAAGACAAACTAGGTGGAAACTATGCATTACAGAAAGGCACCTGCACTGTAGTTGGTGTTTTAAAGTCAGCTGTTTAAAGGGTATTTTTATTGTTCCCTTCTCTTACTAGAGCAAGATCCAAGAAGACGGCAAGTACATGAGCAGCCAGGATTGTTTTCACTGTTTGGTATTCAAGCACCAGCTATGCAATATTATCTGACATGCCCACTCAACAAGGAAAGATTCAGAATTTATATTTGTTTTAGCATTTTCAAAACCATCCTTCCCGCTTGCGTCATCGTTACTGCAAATGGTTCAAAATGCAGCATGCTGCGTCCTACAACTACTGAGCAACACAGCTCTCTTGTGAAAAACTTGCACTGGATACCAGGCAGATTTCACATGTGTTTTAGAAGTCTTGCGCTTATTTTTCTAACATCTTATATCACCATTCTGCTCGTCTTATAACTTCCCTCTAGTTAGTTGGATTGGGTGGTTGTCTGTGCTGTATTCTCACATCACATCTGTAAAACAAGATGTGTCTGTCTACGGTAAGTGCCCATAGCTGATACTCTACTTAAATTTCTTGTGGAAGGACTTAAGCTTCTTGAGAGTCGCTCTCTCAGAGAAAGAGAGGAGGGTAGCCACAGAATTTGCAACAATACATCCTGCCTATAATTTGAAGTAAGCACATTTTGCCTAAATTAGAAGTACTGAAGGAATACAGAGAGAGGAGAGATGTTACGGTTTAATTGTTACTACCTGCTGATTCAGTTATTTTATTGCACTTATTCAAGATGACCTGTAATGCTGCTGTGAAGTGTGTGAGAAGTATACGTTACAAATGAGGTATCCAAATTATGCAAAAAATAAATGTTCATTTTCATTTCTTAAGGGAATGTGTATAACAAATATACCAAATTTCCTAACTATAGGACAGTGGTCACTTACAGCAGGGTAGTTTATTATATACAGTGCTCTGCCAGTGTGCCTGTCTTGATGTAGGCATCAGAGAGCAGAAAGTACAAACAAACCTCATCTCTGAGCCTTCAATACTGTCTTATGAACCAGATGATTTTACATACAGCTTGTTTTATCTGCCATATTGCAGACTCAGAGACATCAACAAGCAACTTTTCATAACGCTCCGAACCCCCATCAGATGGTCATTTTATTTCAGTACCAACATCATGCCCATTAGCACAAGCCACTCATTCACAGCAGCCACACCTGCCATTAGCAAGAGACTCAAGGACAGACTTTAGGCAATTTAATCCCCTATGGAGATTTCCCTTTGGTTTATATAATGACATTGCATTTTGCCTTCCAAATCCTAAGGAATACTCTATTTTCTCTTTCAGTCTATATCTGTCAAAAGCCTGACATTTCAGTGTTTCACACTCAGAGGAGGGTTTTGAGTCTTAACCTTTTCAGAATTAATTGCAGTCCCCATATCTATCAGAAGACATTTCTTGGAGAAATAAATTAGGCCAATAAACTGATCTACTGCTTTAATTCTCTTTGAACAGAACAGGCAAGAAAGGGGAGAGAGTCAGGGCCATTTTCTGTCCTGTGTAATAGAAAGACAGACAACACAGGGAACAAAGGATCCAAACAGGTGTAAATCAAGGTTCTCTCAGCTTGCACACAGGGGCACTACCAGTAGTGGACAAGAACACTAATCCCAGGCTAGCTCAGTGCCACCTTTCCTCTTTAACCCTTGCAAGGCAGTGTTATTGAGAGGTAAAAATACAAAAGGAACAATAAAAACACAGAATGACCCAGAGAAAAAACACACTGTAGGAAGATGCTATTCCTCTTCCCACATCTCGAGAACCCTGGGGCCAGAAAGCTCAGGACACATGACACTTAAAAAGACGTGCGAGACAGAAGGCTGCGGGAAGGCAAGTCATAAGGCTGGTCCTTGTACTTGCCAAGGAAAATGTCACCACATCTACCGTTTGCCGCAAAGAGCTGAGGATGAGGGTCAAGTGTCAGCATGGGGGGTAGAAAGAGGCAGCCAAGAAAGAAGAGGTGGGCAGATGCCTGTGGGGTCTGCCATGAGAAGAGGGGAAAAAAAAAAAAAAAAAGAAAAGCATCTCACAAACCTGTTCACTACAAGTCCCACATTCATAACTGTTTCCAAATGGAAGGCTGTGTGAAAAGCCAAAGCAAACATTCTCAATTCTTTTTGAACCCATCAGACAATATAGGAAAAATATGTGCATTTTATGGTTTGAGGGCACAACCTTTTAATTATGTTTTTGCATTGTCATGTCCAAGACCTTTTTTCTCCTCAAAAATTAATATTTCCTCAAGCAATGCAGCTATTTATCTTGGATGAACATGAATTGAAACACAATCTGCCTCTGCAGAGAGAGGCACAGAAGAGTTATAACATGACACCTAGGGGAATTCAGAACACATTGCAATGCAATCCTCATCATTTTTCTAGTGCCTTTTCAACTGAGTTTCCTACAGTTCTCTTAACAGTTTCCACCTATTGTTTTGCATATGCCGTACATGCATGCTCACGGAGGCGCTTGGAAAAAAAAGAACAAGTGAGGGTAATGGGGAAGGCAGGGAGAAATTGAAGCAAATAAAATGTAGGCTTTTTCTCTCTGCTGGAGCCGAATGAAATGCAGTTCTGTCATCCAAGACCAGCAAGTGTTCTGGCACATAATCACCTCTCACTTCCCTGCAATGAAGTACAGCCTCATGAGCACAAAGCTAGGAAAGATGTCAGTCAACTGCTTTTGCCACTAAGGACTTATACCTGCAGCAAGACCATAAAGTAATGGATTACAAAGGATACTTAAATTAAAATGTATTGAGCCATTGCAAGAAAATTCAGGCCTACTTTGGAAAACACATTACATTTAGTGGTAACTGGGGCTCTCAAAATACTTACACCTAGTGTTCAGGCACCAACTTTCCCCCCTTCAAGTCTTACAGACTTAGTAGCTGGCCAACAAATCATACAGTAACTTCTAAAAGATGCATAAAAGCAATAACAGAAGCAAAAATACCAGAGTGCATTTGTACTTAATGGATAAGTAAGTGCTAAATTACCAAGAGGACACTGAAGGAGGAGTGTTTCCATAATCAATCTAATTATTATTTCACAATAGAGAAGTTTTTACGCATGTACAACACCTTTCAAGCTAAAACATTAAAAAAATTCTTCCTACACAGTTTACACAACCTATCGCTAAAATGAACCCAATTCAGAGCGAGTGCCGATAAACAGCTACTTTATCAAACACTGCGCAACAGTGTACTAGGAGGGAAAATCCTGGCTTGGTCACTCCGGGTGAATTCTGACATCTGCAAAGATTTTAATGAGATACCTTTGGGCACAGCCAGCCAGGCAGCCAAGACTAGGTTTAGTCATGGGTGAAATTTCCACACACAGTAACACTCATAGGACTTGAATGTCCTGCTGTGAAAGGGTGAAAGCTTCCCCCTTGTGACCTCAACATCACTTCTCTGTTGACTAAGCTGAATTTCAGCTGCGCCTTACAACTCACCGTCCCCAGGTGTTGCAACCAGGGAGAGCAAAGAACATCCTCTCTAATTAGAAGAGTGTTATTTGCAAATCCTTTAGCTTTCGGAGGTTTGCCTGGAAAGTATTGTAGCGCAGACTCAAAATGTTCTGTTATAAAAGGAGGGGGGCAGGAAACAGGAATAAGAAATGTGTTCCAAGTGAATCTCAAAATTTTTAAACCTATAAGGCATAAATTTACCAGAGAGACCTGGGAGGCTTCCCTTTGCATCACTTGCCTACGCTACTGCAAATCCTTCCCTTACTCCATCCAGAAGGCCATATTCAGCCCCAACATAAAAAGGTGCCTTGCACAAGGCCCTCAGCCCCCACAGAAGGCAATTCACAAGCCAAGCACTGTGATCTACTATTTTTTTGTAATCAAGAAGAAACAAAAGATAGTATATTCTGTTTTCTTGTTTGTAAACCACTGATGCCGTTATCGTAACCCCCAAAAATTTAAAAAATAGGAAAACAGATAGTCAGATTTCTCAGTCAAAGTGTTATTTCTAAATTTACACTTCAGAAATACAAGGTCCCAGAAAAAAAGCCTCTTCAGGCAAGCCAGAAATAGCCAAGCCAACAATTTATTTCTCTGTGGTTCAATGTGCGTGGGACACCACCTGTGGTTCATTTAGCTGCAGCAGCAAAAGCTCAGCTCAACCTTGGCCACATAAATACCTGAAAACTTAACATACTTACCATTAGCACAGTGAGGGAGATGGTTAGTCTTGACACACCACTGAAAAAGGAGGCAGCTCCAATGGCAGCAAAGAGACCTGGATCAATCCATGCTCCGTATTCATTAGTTTGAACACCAAAAATGGAAACAAGGATCAAACCAATTATCCTGCCATACAAAGCTCCTGTGTACCTGTATGCAAGAAGAAAAACAGCAATCCTCTTGCCAATGATAGTGGTTTCTAGAAATGCTTTTAATATTCTGCTGATCTCAGATTAATTTTGTCGACTTCTGTAATGACTGCTTTCCCAAGAAAAGCTCTAGTATCCTTCCTTTGTATGAGCATTTACTTAGCACCAGTCACTAACACGAAACTGCCAGATTTACCATACTTTGAAGAAAAAGGACTAATGGCATGTCTGCCTTAATGTCCTTCAAAGCCAAATGAGAATGAACCTTACAGGAATATAGGTCACAGATATACACACTGGGATAGTTCAGATAAAAAGCCTGTGCTTCTAGAGCTCCAGCCTTACACAATTTCTTAAAATTAAGTCTACCTGTGCCCCATAAACCTGGCAAGTAAAATATTACAGCCATATAACAAATGGGTAAAATGGAGTAATAGGTATTAATGACCTGCCCAAAGCTAACCAGGAATGAAGCTGTGAAGAGAACCCAGGAGTCCTCAAACCAACCATATGCTACATTGAAGAGCAAAACCAAAATTTAGCACAGTTGGGTATGTAATTGCTGGCATGATACACAGCATTTCATTCCATATGCAAGGAATTAAATATACAGATTCAAGCATCAGCCAATGAACTACATTTATATAGACATTCACCTTCCAGAAATGATGAATTATTATTATTTACACAATAGCCATATATATGATAAATATGATCTGATTTGGGGAGCATCATCTTGCACCATTACACAACTTTTTCCCATTTATTCATGTAATTGATTCATTTTATTGACAAGTGCAATTCTTGTAGTTCTAGAATGGTTATAAAAATTAGGCTATCGGGTCAGAAACACAGGTGCTGGCTGACAGACTTGACTATATCTATTCAGCCAAGTATGCCAAGTTTCAGCAAACACTGCATATTAAAAATTGATTTAGACAACAGTTTGGGGAGGGTAGGAGGTGAATACTCAGGGGTAGGGCAAAGGCAGAAGGTTGTACGCAGAACTATTTCTTTTTAGAACTTTTTCAGTATTTGAATTGCATTATGCTCGATACCCACTCTCCAGCCATGACTCCTTGCTTGCTGAACATTAAACCTCTCAAATTCACTGTAAGAACTTTGCTCTAGTCTACCACAGCTATCTGAAAAGTACAACAAAAGACTTAACTGCAGTTTTCTCCGAAGTCTAGAGTGTTGATGTCCAAGATTAAGATTCAGGCTATTATCTGCATAAGAAACAGATGAAAAGTCTGGATCTGAACCCATATTTCTATAGCTACAGAGATGGAGCCAGCAGCCGAGACTCTCTCTGGGTCCCCAAAGGATTCAAATGATCTATACTTGGAAAGTACACAGTTTTGGCTATGGTCCTTCTACAGCTATTCTCAGATGATTTTTCTTCACTCTTTTCCATAATTTTAGCATCTCTTTCCAAGCAAACCATCCTGTTCCACCTATATAACCTCCTTCAAGCAATTATAGCTTTGCTGTTGCCAAGCTTTCATCTTACAATTCAGATTGTTGCTACTCAACACAGGCCTTTTGCACAGGAAGCTCAAACCAAGACGGGTGAAGCTTACAGCATAGGAATAACCAGGCCACTGGCAACAGCAGAACCTGCCGTCCAACAGCTGAGGACGAAATAAAATGCCAAAGCCGTGCAGAGGGATGTGTATCCAAATTCTTCATGAGTCCCACGTTTAAAAAGATACGTGATCCCTTGCTTCCCATTTTCAACTAGAAGCGCAGCAGCTGCAACACAGAGGAAGACATGTGGTGAGATACAAAACATTAAAAGGATCCTTTACAAAAATACAGTTTGTAGTAGCTCTCATTTGCCTAAACCTAATAAGTACACAGATCAATTAATTGGAGTTCACAATACAGCTTCAGCATCTGGCGCACTTTCAGGAAAACAAGGAACTTTTCTTTCCAGTCTGGTCTGTGCGATGTTAATCTGGATCTAAACAAGGAGAAACTGCAGCCATTTAAGCCAAAGAAAGGCAACCATACTACTTCAGCAGGGCTCCTACCCTATTCCTTTCAGAGGTGATAACTCAGGAACTTCCCAGCATATTTGGCTCAAATATGGAATTTAGTTCCGATATATCCCTCAAAAGGGAGCACTACATTACGTCGAAGAAAACCTATGTTATGAGTAAATATACTTGGATATCACCTCCATTTACATAAATTCAATTTGTTCCCAGTTATCAATCACTTAGCTCCCTTACCTTGATTGAAGGTTTGATTAGAATATCTGACTCCATCTGGACCAATCCATGTGCTTGATGAACAGCTATATTCTGAAATTTCCCTCTTGGACTGATTTATGCTTAAATATTAAAAACAAACAAAAAAATTTTTAAATGGATGAATATAACTTACCTTAGTGCCTGTACAGAATGTGTCTATTAGATATAAATTTTACACAAAAAGCCTACTTTCCCTTACGTCTCCCAATTAAGTTGTTTTATTAACTAATAAATCCAGTTTACTAGATCAGTTTATTAATTATTCTGCTAAACTAATAAATTTGGTTTATTAATGCTCATATTCCTCTGCATAAACCTCTTGCTGCTGAAACCCAAATTTCCAAAACCAGGAATCACGTCACACTGCTTAAAACCACAAAACAGGGGAAAAAACTGATTAAAATGCCCAGCCTGGCTTTGATCTCCTTGTCCACATATATCATTGTAACTCTATAAAACAGGATTAGCAGACCACAAATTTATCACTCATGACGAACACTTCAGTGGGTAAGCACAGCATCCCAAGCTGACAGATGCATTTGCAGTTAGAAAGCTTTGCACAGGAGAGCACCATGGCGAGATGGAAGGACTTTCCTTTTCCACAGCAGCACAGGCTATTCCCAAACCACACCTAAAAAATGTTTGTCCAACACGTCCTTAAAGCTCTCCTTCAGTAAATACTGGCACCAGTTATTTCAAAATCTTGCAAATTAGACTGCCGGTTATCATGCTGACCGTGACCAGCCTTTCTGTACAGCAGTGCTATTCCTGGACACTTTCTCAATCTCTGTCATCTGGAGCAATTGCACTCGCCAAGTAGGTACGACTTCCTTCTTAGCCTGGAAAGCATCCAGCATGTTTTGGACAGCACCGCAACCTAAACAGTAACAGTATGAGCTCCGTTTCTGGAACAAAGAGCAGGAGATCTGTGGTATTTGACCCACCTGATCCCCGCTCAGAACTACAAGGAAAACTTAAAATGCAGCCAACATGTAGTGCAAGAAAATTTCTTCCAGACCCCAGATTGGCAACCAAAGGAACACAAGATACTTCCCAATCTTATATTTGCTTTTTACATTAATCCAACCACTCAAACAAGAATATATTCCAAATTCATAATGGTCAATAAAAAATAAAAAAACTTATTTACTCCATCCTGCTTTAAAAATCATATGATTGTGTAACCCACTTGTAGCAAAGCTCAAGTTCGATACAAATGTCTTTACTACCAGTAAAGGAGTGCACACACAAAAACCAGCAGATCTGAGAGGCAATCTGAAGCTTGCAGCAATGCCAAAATGTTAACAGAGAGAGAAACAACAGAAGAAAGGTTTTTTACAATTAAAATGCACGGTTGAGCAAAAAGAACAAAGCAGAGAGAATGGAGATGTAGGACTTTTTTACACACAGGGTTTTGTACACTAACTCTTTCTGTTTCAAATCAGTATATTTAGTAGAGACAGGTTTCTCCCTGGTGCCAATGGGAGGACTGCACTGCCACACTGCAGGAATACATGTGCTGTACCGAGACCTGCTAATGGCAGGAGCCCATCGCTTCTTTACCTCCTTCTCCTGCCTCCCCACAACCTCCTGTTCCTCCTTATCCTAGGAATATCAAGGCCTGCTGGAAGTACTACAAAACACTACTGAAAGCACTGTTCTAGTATAAATTTATGAGGATAAGCTATGCTAGAAGGAAGCACTGTCATACTGGCGTAGCCACATACAGCCCCATCTGGAGCTGCAGCTCTTGTACTGTCATGGTTTAAAAGAAAAAACATACACTTCACTGTGTTGGATCAGTACAAAAGACAAAACTAAGCATCTTACAATTTTTTTGTTATATGGTTCTTATTGGATATCTCAAAGTGGCAAGGGTGCCTGTTACTAACCTGTTGGATCTTCAAAGGTTAATGATATTTATCTGCTTCTGGAGCACTGACTAAGAATCTCAGATTATGCTGAGGTGAGCCAAATCTAAATGATCCTAATTAAAATCTCACGACTGCAATCGTAATTCCCTTTTTAAATTTCTAAGAATGGGAAAACAGTGAATAAGCTTCTTTTCCACGTTTAGTCTTGGACCTTATCACAAGCTCACTAGAGACACCATCACTACCTTCAGCATATGCATGGCTTTGCAAAGTTCATGGCAATTTGGTGCTTAATTCCTTTCAGATCTATCCATTTTCAACAGGATGTACTCTTTATAACTTGTAGCCACACCAAATGAAAAATTAGCACGAAGGACATCTATCCTCTAGGTTGGATCAGCCTGACTATTTTTGATTCAGAGACAGACAAAAAAAGCCATGAAATTATCATGGTTTCAGATGTTTTTCCTTTAGAGCAAAAATAGCTTTGTTTTGAAAAATAACATTTTGTAAGCATTTAGTCCTTAAAATAAAAAAGGATGTCAGGGTGAGGAAAAAAGCTTTTCCTGTAGCAATCCAAATACCTGTAGTCACCAAGTCCTGGTACTAAGTAAGTGACAAAGTTTGCTTCTATAAAGAATATGTAAGTACATATTACAACAAACAATACTGAACCAGGTATTGCAAGTCAAATGAGGGTCTAGAATTGGTGGCAAGAATGGGAAAGTATGTCTGCTTTCTCTATACTTAAATAAGCTGTTCAGAGTCCAGTCACCAATGGCAGGTTATTCAGTATTTACGGTTAGTATTATGCAATATATATATATATGTATATATGTATATGATACTGCCCACTTGGAAGGAGGAATTAATAAATTTTACAAATTTATGAATTTGTAAAACTACAAGTTGGTAGTGACCATTTGCAATGACTGTGAAATCAAGCTGTCATTTAACCTCAATCTGAGCAATTCTTTTTCTACTTGCTCTGGATTCCCCATAGGTATTTCTCAGGAAAGATACTCAGAATGCAAAACCTGTATCAGCTTCAAGGATCTCTTCGACTGTATCACCGATAAAGTCCCTAGCCATTCAGCTACATATTCCCTGCCTGTTTATTAACACAATATTTGTCATTTTAAGTCCCCGGATTACAGTTTGTGCTGTAGTGGCATGCGGATGTATTACTTATTGGTGTTCTTATATAGATGACTGATCAAATCATGTCCCTCCACCAATAATAGCTGACTGAAGCTGAGAATAACGAAGGCTTTTCCTCAGTTTCCAGTTCCAGCTTTCCAGCTAAAACACAACCTGTTTACTATAGGCTTACCTATATATAAGGCCCATACACCTTTTAAATCAAAATTAGGATTCTAAATTTAAAAAGTGCTTGCGTGATAAATATAACAGCCACGTTTCAGGCTCTTTTCATTTTTGAACTCCCTTTTGTTTCTTTCTTTCTCCTTTTTTTTTCTTTAATTTGACATGATGGCAAATGCCTCTCACTGGAAAAGTTTAAGTGATTAAATTTCAGTGATTAAAAGATTAAGTGTGATTCTTGTCTCTACATGAATTCATTTTAAACATTCAGCTCTGATGCACTTTTGAATTTTTCCATCCCAAATCCTTGTAACAACTAACTGGAAGAAATGGTTAATAATTGTATTTACACAGATATGCTCCTGGTGACGCTCCCCACTTACATTCCTGTGGTGTTTCTCAGCTGGTAGTTTCTCACGCTTGTGACTGGAGTGCAAGGAAAGAAATACGGTAAGTACACGGTAACAGTCGTTGTACACACCTGCAGGTATTAAAATACGTAAATAGACTATCGTGAGATGTAGAAACAGACAAAAATAGAAAGAAAAGTGTCTAAAATTACTAATGCCAGCAGTTACCACAGGGAAATTGTCCTTTTGTCTTGCTCACATATCCCAGAAGGTCAGCATTTGCTCCTAAGCAGCCAGTGAGGCCCAGATTCATCCCATCTTAATTCAGGGACTCAACTGTTGCAACTAGGTACTTGACCTCCCACTCTGCAGTCACCAAGAGCCATTGCTACCTCCAGAGAGAAAGATCTGCAGCACATGGGATGCTCTACATGTGCCCAGCCTCCCCGCCACGTGCCACGTTCAGCCAGAGCTCCTTGCAGGCTACCAGCCTGAGACTGCAACTTGTGCACAGCAAGGACTCGGGATCTACATGTCTTTCATTAAGGACCTAGTTTTTTGGTTGGTACTTAAAATTATGCTGTGTGTCAAAAACAGCCCACTGCTTCAATTTAAGTTACTTCCTGATTTATGCAAATTTGAAGTCCCTGGTCAGTATGAACAGCTAAAGGCTTGCTTCTAACTTGCAAACGTATTGCTTCCCTTCCCTTTTAAGGAGGATGTTATGAAAGGACTAACATTCAGGTAATCAACAGAAAGAAGTTTCTAGGCATCCTAGCAATACTAGACAGCTATAATGCCAAAAGCAGATTACAACTATACAGTAGGGACACAGACATTGCGATCCAAATGGATGAAGAGACTTTATCAGGTCCTTCTACTAGTTTTCCATATACCCATTTTAAAGTAAATATGAATGAAATACAAAAATGTTTTCAATAGAGCACAGCAGGTGGTGTTGTCACTGGCTGCTTTGCATTCGCCAAAAGCAAAGGAATTTTTTACATGAGATGACTGTATTTCAGTTATGCATATTTTTCAACATAACATAGTTATATTTCATTCAAAACTAATGTTAAGATTTTTATCTTAGTTGAGGTCAATTTGCATTTCTAAATAAACGAAGATACACCCCCCAAAAAAAAAAAAAGATTTAGAAAATATTTCAGTAGACTTCTGGAGAGAAATTACTGGAATACACAGCCATAATAATAATATATTTTCCAAGCACAAGTTTTCATGCACTCTGTGGATTGTTACAAAACAGCTCAGGTAGTACATTTATAGAAACTCTCAAGCTGAGATTCAGCTGCGTGCGGTTGTGACGATTTGTCAGGCAATCGTATCTCAGGCCTTTGTTTCCCTGTATCTCAAAGATTATAAGCTTATGGGCAGAGCACATCTACAAGAGATAGATGAAGCTGCAAGTAGTTCAGTCTTCACAAAGCTTAGGCCAGGTTTTGTTTCTAAAAGCTGCATTCTGGGACAGTTCAAAGCCAGGTCAAGTTTTTGCCAAAGCCCCAAAGTCCAAAGGGAGCTAGAAGGACAGCTAGCCTGGAGCCAGTGGCTACATATTTAAAGCAGTAGCCTATCTTTACAGCTAGGCAGAAAAAAAAATAATCCTTTCAAGTAACCTTTTAAAGATTTGACAGTTTAATATATAAGTATACACGCATATATCCTTAAATTGTTCACCCTGCCCATGGAAACACTGAGCATTTGGAACAGAAGCATTAGTCAATATGATAAAAAAATTAGAAAGATAGCTCTGCCAGATTCTTGGCAAAATATTATCTGCATTGTGATTTCCTCACAGAGAGAAAGGTGATGAATTGAGGAGAAGCAAACGCAGGCCAAGGGGCAGAAGGGCACTTAGGAAGACGGCTTTGCCTAATCTATGGGCTGAAGATTAGATATTCAATTCCAGTCAGAGGAATGGTACTCTGGGTTATGTTGTGGGTGTGGAAGATACCATGATGGGTTCTTTCCAAGTTTAAATGCAGACTGGTTTATACAAGATTATTTTTGGTTAAAGTCACTGTGACATAGTTTCTTTTAGTTGCCTGATTATGTGAGTTTATAAAAAAAAAAAAAAAGAAGAAAAAAGAAAAAGAATTGTATGGTTCTCTCTCAGATCAAACAGTTTCTTTCCTGCTGTTTTTTTGCCAAGTTATAATAAAATAAGGACTGTGACCTGAGTAGGATCTCCTAGAGCTAATAAAAAGGCGAAACAGTCTGAATAAGAGTTCATGCTACAACATTCATGTAAAAAAACAGTATTTAAAAAAAAAATTTAAAGGATGAAGACAAAAATATATAAACAGAAAAGCTCTTGTAAGCACTACAGCCCTACAAAACACATGCTGTTCTCCCAGTTTCAGGTATGATCTGGCAAGGTGCTAACTGCTCCATGAACTTTTGGAGTCAGTAAGGCACCGTCCTAAACAACATAAAATAACTCTTAGGAGGCATTTTCTTTACATCTAACACTAAATCTTTGCTAGATGATCTTAAGTTTAATCCTATAGTATCTTCTTACATACTGGGTCTTGTTGGCTTATGTTGTGGCCTGTTTTGGGTTTTTTTTGGTTTTTTTTTCCAAAAAGTAATAAGGAACTGTGTGTTTTTCATGTGTTTAAGTAGTTTGTGCAAGGTTTTTGTAAGGTACTATGAGAAAGCCAAACCTTTCCCAATAGTATGGGAAGCGGCTGTCAAACACAGAGCTCTGGCTCCAAATTGCTAAAATAATAACTGTTGCAAACCTGACCTCTCACAAACAGGTGGAGTTTACACAGGACTAACGGGAGTCACACATGGGACACTACTCCTCATCCTGCCGGTTTGAAAACTGGATTCTTGTTAGGGTGTCTCATTGCAGTGCTCAACAGCACAAAGTCCCGAATCCTTTGCAAGACTTGGGAAAAAATTTGTAGCACAACAAAAGAAGGCTGGGCAGTGGAAAGACTCTCCCGAGAGCTGAGAAACCCCATTTTCCCTACCTACCTTACCCACTCCTTCCAACGTGGAAGCAAGAAGCTTCGAGTGAGCTTCCTCAAGGTGTCTCCCCTCAGCGAGATGCTGAACAAACACGGCTGCAAACTGAAAAGCCAACATCTTGCCGCTAAGAGGAGCTAAAATCCAGATGTCATCGATGGCATGGGCCTGCTCCAGCAGAGTCCCTTCACAGGGATCCCTCCTCCTCCTCCTCCTCCTCCTCCTCCTCCTCCTCCTCCTCCCGGAGGTGAGATTTCACCTCGGATGTGCCAAGAGAGAACCCACCGAGCGGGAGGCTGCTCCGAGCAAGGAGCAGGACTAGGAGAGGAGGAGGAGGAGCTGGGCTGCCACAGCATGCACAGCTTTCAAGGACTAAATGAAATGCATTCTTTCTGACCCTAGAGAGAGGAAAAATAGTGCAACCTATGGGAAACGTCCAGTCTGTGGAGAGCTTGCAGAGAATTGACCATGTGCCTCAGCCTATGGTTATTCACACTTTTAGCTCCAAAAGTTTCCCTTTTCGTATTCAGAATACTAATTGTTTTCCTCCCGGTATCATCTAGGTTGCTGATGCGAGCCAAGGTGACTGCTTTTCCCTGAAGCTTATGTCCTTTTGTTGGCTCGGAGTAGAGGCAGCTGAAGGCATGTCTGGGCTGATGGGAGGAGAGCATCTATATGGCCAGCCCATTGGTCTACAATGGAGCAACCCTCTCTCCAGGAGGGAGGGAAGAGAAAGTATAAAATAGTATATATAAAAGAATATATATAGCATACATAAAACATACTGGCAAGTCTGCCTAAGAGAGGGCAGAAGAAAGGGGCTTTGATGTGCACCAATTTCCCTAAAGAAAGGTCATCTCAACACTTAAAAAGGTCTGAAAACTCCTCAGAAGGACTTCCTCAGAAATGGTGGAAAAAAAGAAAAACTATGACAAGCAGGTATTCACTAGAGAAACTTGCAGAGAAGCCCAATTTGCACAATTTACTAAAAGTGCAGTAGAAAAGCTCTGAAGGTTTCCTTCCTCCACATTTAACAACATACTTAAGTTATAACCAAAGCATGAAATTGGAAATTATGAAAATGTTCAAAACATGGGAACCTTTTGTCTCTCTACCCTTTTCCTTCCAATGGCATGACCCTTCCCAAAGCCATACAATGCCAAATGGAAACTCCAAAGCCTAGAGGTAAAATGGTCCCATCATGCCTTATCAGGACATCTGGGGCTCCAGGCTGACCTCCATCAGTAACAACTAGCGAAAAGAGACTCCAGATACATAGTTAGCTCCAGAAAGTTTTCTATACCTATCCATAACTTTTAAACCCTCCACAACATTTATTCTTCATGCATCTATTCTTCTCACAACAGGCAAAGATCTCCTTTGTTGTCTTGAGGCAAAAATACATATGGTTATGGTAGTAGTCTCCTAATTGTTCTTTCCAATGTAACAGCTGAAAAAGTGCCCAGGTGCAGAGGTGTGGAGGAGGATGTCTGCCTGGTTCTGCTACATGAGCAAGCTGTATGGGGTAATGAGAGGATCAATCACTAGCAAGGAAAAATGGAGAAAAATGGATGAAATCTACTTGTGACAGCCCTCCATAGATTGCAAATAAATGCAAAAGCACATCAACGTAACTGCTACGTGTCACTAAGCTGATGTAGTATCATCAGAGTAGAGCAGCAGTCGGAGAGCAACTCTACAGGTAAAATACTTAAAGCATTAAAAAAACAAAACAAAACATGTCTTCTCCATTCTTATATACCCACCAACATTAAATACCTATATGTACTTTGGAAATCCATGTTTGCTGTACTCTGTTGCACGTTATCAAGTACCAGCAGGTGAGATCCACTTTTCCATCCAGCCAATTTATGACCTGCCCTCATTAGCCACTGCAAATATTATATAATCAAGAGAACCATATTATTTACTTACAAGGATGAGCACAGTTTCCAACAGCTTGCTTGTTTTTCTAAGGGATAATTTTGGAATTGAATTAAAGAACTGCATACGTAGTTTATTAATCTTTATATTTAGGGAAACAAAGAGAGCTCCCAGAAGACCTCCAAGCATTCCAAGGAGGATGGTCGGAATGAAGGCCAAGACGTTCATGTCCAGCAAGTTTTTAACCTGAGTGAAAGAAAAGAGAAAAAAATGTTCTGAGCATCCTGCCAGTGACATGAAATATTGCACCCTCTCTTACAAAACCCAATACCACAAAGTATCATACAGGAATACAGGAAAGAAATCTTTCCTTGTGGTTTAGGGAGCTCAGTTAATTAATTTAAAGCTGATCTCATGAGAGGTGGTGCACTCCTTGCACATCTCACAGGAGGCAGACACTGGTGTCGGCACACATAGCAGAAACCTCTGTGATGCACTGCAGTTACCACAAGCACTCAGCACTTCAGGTTAGATCCAAATAACATGACATATTGGCCTTAATGAACACCTCAAAAGACTCTGATGAACCAGAGTTTTGCTCACTGTGTCTATATCTACATCGTAATTTGGGAAAGTTCATTTATTAAGTGTCAACCTGCATCCATGTGCATTGGGATCATTTTATAAATAAATTTACTTAAATAAAACTGTGAAAATGGATACTGATCTGGAACAACTCGCAGAACTACAAATAACAAATGCAGAATATAATCTGGCAGCTGGAATAGTAATGGAATTGTCTGCTTGGTTCCTCAACAGGCAGCAAGGATGAGAGCAATGTCACGTTTCAATTTTATCTTCCAGCCAACAAAAAGGGGTCAACAGATCGGTGGCAATCTATTAAAAGCTGTGAGGATACTATTTCCTTAGCCGAGGCTTAGAGTTACACAGCTTTTTGTCAAGAGTAGGATCTGGACAGAGTAAGAGATCACGAAATGCTCAAAAAGCTACCTGGCAAGAAGCAGTAAGGGCACGTGTCAAGGGTTGCCTGCAAAAAAACCTAAGCTGGTATAATCTTGGGGGTAGTAGATAGGAGAAACTGTCAGCCTTCCTTAAATTGCTTGAGCAAGTGCACAGGCCCTCTTACTGTTCAATCTCTTTTTTCTTTTTCTTCCTCTTCCTCTTTTCCTTGACTCTTAATTTTATTCTTGTTCTTGCTACAAGTAGCCTAGACTTTAACAAATGCACTGGGTGGCTGTACTACACACTGGTGGTATTTCCTGAGAGGAAGAATGTCAGGGTCAAAATCCAGCCAAGCTTGAAGAGTTGGTCCATAGGGTGCTGCAGACTGAGAAACCAGGTCTGGAAGAGGGAGAATCCCAGCAGCCGTTCCCAGGCACAAGAAGTCCAACACCTGCAGGGTACAGTCTCAGAGGGTAGGGAGAGACTTAAGGTGTATTGTGCCTTATAATCAGGACTACAACTATCACAATATGTAGGTACTAAGCAAAACTTCAATAATGCCATTTTTACCAGTAGCTGCAACAAAATCCATCCTTTTCCAAAGGATTTAAAGAGATCTAATGTTTAAGATATTGAAATTCAGAGAGAAGTAATTTAATTTGAAGTAGAAAAATTCTGTTTTATTTACTGCAGGATCCAAATATCTTGCATTATATTCTACCTAATTCCAATCCTGCATTAAAACTAAAAATGGACACACATGGTTTTATGGTTTTCTCTCCCTACCTCCACTTTTCCTAAGGGAAAGATATACCGAGATATTTGTTTTAAAGTAATATATGCACATTACACTGCATGTGTGTGGCAATAAAGGTAAGGTCAAGCGAGTGTTCCACACATTGGGAATGAAACGTGGCACAGAGTACTGTTTGTTTTTGTTGTAGTATCAACCACAGGCTTTGGCCAGTCATCAAGAAAAATCTGTTACCAACAGAGCAAGTTTCACCTTTACAAATAATCCAATGGTCTACGTAAAAATAAAGAGAAGCTTCCTGAAAATCTCATGCTCTGGTGTACAATAAATTCCCCTTGTAACATTATGCTAGGTAGAATGAAACTAAAGAAAACAAATACTTTTCTTGAGAAACATAACCACAAGCTTTCAACTCGGAGTTTATCCACTGTAAACTGTGTTGGTTAATGCCACAAGACATGAAAGAAGTAAAACTTCCCCTGAGCCCTGTGTTCAGTGAAATGAAAATGTTTCTGGTTATCTGTACCACACAGCCAAAAACTATTGAACCCTGCTAGAAGTCACATTGATAGTAATTTTAGCTAGCTTTTCCCTCCAATGACACTAAGACAAGACGGAATCCACTTCCCTTTTCTGAAAACATCCTGTAAGGGGTGTTAAAAGAGCAATGCTTATTGCAAAATAGCAATTGAAGTGAATCCACTCTCCCCTGTGCATGCAGCTGTTCATTACACAATACTTTGGCTTCAGCAATGAACCTGGCTTCAGAAGGTCTGACCTCTTCCCTGTCCATGTAGTCTCACCTTTCTGCCACAAATTTTTATCTTCTTGGTTGTGTCACTGCAACTGTTTGGGGGACTGCGCTATGAGTTGGTCCACAAACAGGATTTGGGTTGAAAATCAATGTTTTCTCCGCTTGCCCCAACTAAACTTGTGGTAAAGCAAATATACCCCAAATACTTTTGCATAGCATATGCAAAATCATTATATCAGGCAGCATGCGCACAAAAAAAGATGTCCATTTTCCCAACCAAGGTATGCCTACATGTGGAAAATACCATAATCTCTGGTTTATGCATTGCTAAAGAGATACAAGCCAGAAGAAATTCAGAGATCAATGAAAGTGATCAGGGAATTACCTTAGGAAAAATTTACTTAGTAGCAAAAATTGGACTGGGAAGACCAGAGCTAGACTAGCTCTCTAGTTGATCTTCAAGTCAAATACAATGAAGGATATTTAGGCAAAAAGAAGTGAAGATCATGATACTTGCACATCACTATTGAATAATCTTGCAATAAAAATGAGCAAAAGACAGGATAATAAAGGCAACTATTTTTAGGTGGACACAAGGCAAAATTCAAAGATCAAGATTGTGTCATGCTGGAAGGAATGAAGTAGAGATAGCTGAGGCTGAAGGTCAGCTCCATTGTGCAACCATGAACAAACAGTGATTTTATGTTTTCAGATGTTTAATCTGTAAGCACCAAGGAACAGGGGCACAGTACAGCAATGCCTGCAGCAACAGCAGAGAGCTCAAGCCAGCTACAGAAGGAGAGGACACCCTATTTAAGAGCTTCTCTGCTTTTTCCTTTACTTCGAAGTATCCCTCTCCTATCCAGCACCAATACAGAAAGTTATCTTAATAACTTATATGATCAGCTAATAAGCAAACAGTAGATGCTTTGTCTATTTGTTCACTTTAATTCAGAACAAAACAACTCTGTGTTGTACGTGATTACCAGATGTAAAGTGCAAAGGCTTCCATATCCACTGATCTGATAATTGTACATATACCATCCTTTGCCCTTCTCAGTCCCCCTTCCCCACTACTCCCCCAGCAACAATGCTGAGAGACAAGCCTAAAACCCTGCATCTATTTTCTCCCACACCCACACAGTACATACCCAAAATATAATTCTTTTCTCTGCTTCAAAAAATCCAAAATGACCTCTGTAAACAAACCCATAGAGAGAAGAAGACAGTAAATCCGTGGTGAAGGTAGCCATCAAGCAGCAGAAGAAGGTTTGCCAGGCCAGCCTGATGTCCCAGAACGAAGACACTTCTTCTAACGTGAACAAGAGCCCGCCGATCGGGGCACGAAATACCGAAGCTATCCCTGCTCCCGCACCAGCTGTAATGAAACTGCGCCTGCAACAGATAGAAGAGTCAAAATTTGCGTAACAGGAAAAAAACAGAAACAAAAACCCTCCATAAACATAGTTTCCTGCCAAAGCTGGGTTTATGGGGCTGAATTTAAAGACCTGCTGGTTTATTTGGGGGTTATTATAGTGCCTTGCATCTCTAGGATTTGAGTTCAGATCTGTCCATCTCGACCTCTGGCCTTGACAAAACCCTCAATCTTGTAACATCGCGCAGGGACCACTGCACCATGCCAGGGAGATGCTGAACTAGCACCGACCAGCCTAACGCCAGGCAGACGTGCCGCTGCGCACTCTGGAAACAGTGCAGTCACAGGTGTGAAAAACTGCAGGGAAAAAAGGTAAGAAAGTTTGGGATTCACTAGAGAATAAATTGAGTACAGCCCTGGAGCCTGTAGGTGTAACACGCTGCCTCAGTCTGTAAATGTCTGAGAAATCCACAGGGAATATATATGCCTTGTCTGTCTCCCTGTAAAGGTGTGGAGCTCACAGACATCCCGAAGAGCAACGAACTACTGTTGCTGTAAGCTGCACTAGGGGCTCAAATGGCAGAGATCTGCACCATGAGCCAGTTCCAGTAAAGAAAAAAAAAAAAAAAAAAGAAAAAAAAAGAAAAAAGAAAAAGAAAAATAATTATAGTGTTGTAAAGAAAGGCATTAATGGACAGTCTTCCTTTATACATTTATTATTATTTATTTTCCCACACACAACACAATTTGCTTTCCAAAGCACCCATTTCATTATATGAAAACAACATCCTGCATCAGACAAATGTTACATTTTTACAGAAGTGTGAATAACAGAGGGAATGATATAGAAAGAAGAAATAAAATCATGCTTGAATTCTACCTTGGAAAATTAGGTTTAAGTCCAGCCTTTGTGGATGGGGTGATGCTGACACATAAAATGCACTACTCACTAGTGCTCACCAGCTTATAAAACTTGCATCCTCTGGATGTGCTATCTGAGACCTCAGGGATAATTTACAGAAATGCTGAGCAGTCAGCACTAGCTGAAGTCAACAAGTATACAAAACACTTGAGTATTTTTAATATTAAGAAATGCCAAGTTCTCAGCAAAAAACCCCAACAGATCAGAGTCATCTCCAAACATTAGGGGGCCCTTTTGACTTCTCTGTGGTGTCCATAAATTTTATCAGTACAAAGATGGGTGGCAATGAAGATAATGGACAGAAAACAAGGAAAAAGATTAGAGAGCTCATGTGTCAAAACCCTTAACAAAGCCCACCAGTAAAGCTACACAAACAACTTCATGTTTGATATTTCCCAACTCACAAATGCTGAGTTAGATGCTCTTGTGCATGGATTTTTACTTACACGCTGTGTCTTCACAGTGACATTGTTTCCAGCAGCGGGGAACTCAAAAGGTACTGTATGCTGCCGTAAAAGCTGGGCAAGCTTTGCTTGGACACCTCCAACTTCTTGCTGCAGTCAGTTGTACATGCTACATGTCCCACCAGTAGGGCCAACAATGAAATTGGATCCCTCCTACACATCCATTACAGCTGCGCGGTGGAGGGACATCTTAAGATCCTTCAACATCCGAACGCGTGCTGAGTTACTGCTCTGCCTATGACTGTAGTTGGAGAGGGTACATCTCTTGAGCCTACTTAATAGCTCCAAAAGATACAGGGGGAGTGGGAGTCTTTCCACCTGGTCTTTGTAGAGAAGCGAGGTCTCGCTTAGACTGACATTTGTCTCTGCTGCTCACCAACAGCCCTCTCTGTGAAGGGGACTTCCACGCAACCTGTCTCTCACAGGGTGGCTCCTGACTGCAAGCTAACGCTTCTTTCTAATTATACTATAACTGGATCCTGCAGAGAAAAACAAAAATTCTCGCTGCTTCTCTTACTGCAATTGCTGATTTCTTCCATGTCTAGCATTTTGTTTAACTAGCACATCTCAGATTTATTTAAATGACTCATCTTAAAAGGCTACAGGCAAAGGAGATCCCGTATCTTCCCTTTGGTGCTTTTTGATTTTCTTTTAAGCTACAGACAGTTCACAGTGGCTGTTCATTTGAATCCTTTGTATTTCTTTAGGAAATTAACACATGGGAGTCTTTCTTTTTTTCCTTGCTTTAGGAAAAAAAAACAGTATTGTATAGGGTTTTGTACGTCAACATGACAATAAATACCATCCAGAAGACATAAACTGGTTTGTAATTTCTTTTTTCTGGAAACTAATCTCATTAATTTCAGTAGAACTGTTCACAAGAGAGAGCTTACCACAGTTATCTCACAGACACGCATGAGCAGAGAAGAGCCAGATTAAAAAACTGTCACAAACAATTTACTTTTTCAAAACTAGACAAATAAAGCAAGGCCCCCCTGTGCACATTGTGCAATCCCCATCATCTCTTTTTTCCCGGGCCAGCATCATTAATTTGAGGATAAAGCCTCTGTCTAAAAATCCTGCATTTTTCTCCATCCTTATACAACCCAAAAGGCAATGGGAAAAGGTCTTCAGTATTAATGTATTGTTTCGCAAGCATTCAATAAAACAATTTGGGAACTTTCTTTTAATTAAAGAACTTTAAAGTCATTTATTTAAACAACTTTCTTTTAATTAGAGTGGGTGGCTTTTTCCCCATTCCAAAGCGACAAACATTAGGAACGCTGCCGGAGCAGCATCTCCATTTCCCTTCCAGATGCAACGGGCTCACCGGCGACTCGCCAGACACCCCCAGGGAGCCGAGGGCGGGTGGCAGGTGCCCCCCCCGAGCCCCACAGCTCTGCCCATCACTTACTTATCAGCTGAATTCCGAAACCTGGTGAAGATTGGGAGGTGGACGCCAAGGGTGTCCGACTGCAGCTGACTCAGGCCACAACCCAGGAGAGCACTAAAAGTGATGTTGTATAATTGAGAGCACTCTTTTGGTAAATTATTCATAAATCAGCCACAGTTTAAAGGCAGGGGAGGACAGAGCCTTAGCCGGCGTGCAGCAGCAAAGCTAGATTGGTTTCAATATATTTAAACATGGAAAATGCGGAGCACATCTTTTAAATATGCAAAGTCTCATTGACATAAAGCAGGAGGCTATTAAAGACTTTCAGATTCTTGACTTGGAGATTCAAATGTCTCTTTTGCAAGGAGTGTTGTGATGATAGACCATGAAATGCCTTGTGAAGAACTGCATGTTAATGTCTGCCCAAGTGTGGTGACACGTCAGACTATAGCCCATCATTTCAATCATCTGTTCCCAGGTTAATGACCATGGCAGTCAGAACAGCCCTACTTCCAACAGAAGATGTGTAATGATTTAAATTATTACAGTGTGTTCCCAGGCAGCACTTAAAACTACATTTAAAAGGGAAAAAAATCATCCAAACCCTTAGTGAAATGAAAAGTCTATTCATTGTATCTTGGAAGACTTTTCTACAAGACTTAAATTAGGAGCCTTAACGAATCTCTCAGAGGCTTTTAGCAACTTACGTGTGTTTATGTTTAATAAAAATGGTGGAGGGTTCCAGCTAAATTAAATTAAACTAGCTCTTAATTCCTATGTTTTGAAAAGACATCACGTTAATACTGTGTTGACTTTCTTCATGGAAATATGATTCAATTCTTTGGCTCATGCATCGCTGTTACCAACCCAGCACAAAGGAAAAAAAAAAAAAAAAAATCACAGCTGCAGTCTCTGAGCTCCTGGAGACAAATGCCTGCAAGCAAAGAAAACAAAAGAAACCTAAAGGGAAAGCTAAACCTTGGTAATCATTGTCTGGAAGGTTTGTGGCTGCTCTGACTAACCATGCACTCCTATTTTTGAACATCTGAGTCATCCCCTAGGGTGCTGCACCGCCATGCAAATAAATAAATAAATATAAACCCAGGGAGTAACAGAAAATGTGAAAGGGTGGTGGGGAGGAGGATGGGTTTGGTCAGGGCGGTGAAGAGGAAGAGAACAAACCTCAAGGATGAATACTTTCCAAAACCAAAAAGGATCAGAAATAAAACAGCAAACCAGCCAACAAACAATCTATATCATATTAGCAGAGACCAATTTTACCATCTCTACTCAAGATAGGGTTTAATAATGGTAATAAAGTGCAGCAGGATTCTCCTCTAAACGGTGAATAACAGAAATTATGTCACTTACCAAAACAGAAAAGCCCAGAATCTGGCCTGCAGTTACTAAGTTTGGCTGTATTGCAACACAGTAAATTTTAAGAACCACTCTGACCTACAGAGCAGGACTGGGCAACCCTCCTCTCCCCTTCTCACAAGGCCCCAGACCACAATAGATGACGGAGATTCTCTTTCTTTGTGTATAGCAAGGGAGGATAAGAACATTATCCTTCAAAAAGACTATAAAGTCTACTTTTCCCTACCGAGAAACACAGTATTACACTACTGCATGAACAACAAGCAGCTCCAACCTGACTTGCAACCTGCAGAGCTTGCAAAGCAGCGTTGGGTTTCTGTGATCGCCCTTAGCTGGCACCAGCGGGTGCCGTGTTTGTAAGCTGGAAACATGGACACCAAGGGCCTGGCTGTCCATCGCTATGCACCTTGCACAGCCACTTACAGCATCTTTGCACATGGCTGTAAAATTGTTGCCCTTTTTGTGCGCAGCCACTTGAGACCGGTTTCATTTTTATACAGACTTTGCATAGGTAAAAGCAGTTATATGAGATGCAAAGCCGCCAGCAGGCCATAGCTGTGGGACAGGTTGCTTTGCAGAAACAAAGCTGACTGCAGTTGTCCAGGTAACTGCTTACTGAGCCTCACAGGGAATTGTACTAGGGAACCAAGCCAGTATTTAAAACACGCAGTGAAAAAATATTTTTCTTCACTGCATGGCATGAATATTTGTGCTAATGCAAAGGAGGGGACAGCAAAGGTGAAAAGAGCTTCCAATGCAGGGTGTTTTTTAAGCCAGCACTGCCACTAAGACATTGCAATCCCATACCCTCAGTCTGATAGCTTTAATTTTTGTTTGCTATTTCTTACCCCAAATGGATCATGGGACCTTCTGGCCCGCAGAAGAGCCCAGAGGCTACAGCCAGCACACATGAGACAAATGTCCCTAAAAAGGTCTTGATGTTAAAAAGATGTTGAATAGAAGTGCCATTCAAATACCCAATGATTTCTGGCAAGCCATATGGTGAACCTGCTGGGCAAAAGAACTCCAAAGGAAAAAAAAAAAAAAAAAAAAAAAAGAAAGAGAAACAGAGTCAACAATCCCTATATGTTGATGCGTTAGATGCGTCTATGGACACTGTTTTTAAGTCCAGCCCTCACCTTGCTCTGTTCACGAACAAACTTTCCCAGAATTAACAGGCAACGTAGATACACATCTAACTCCTGGCTACACACAAAAATTCAAGCTCCCAACAGTGTTGCTATACGTGTACTGGGGGGTAATGAGAGGAGAAAAGGACTGACAAGAGCCCCTGCCCCAGCACCCTGCCATCCCCCCTGAAGCCAACCAGCCTCTTGTCTTTGCACAGATTGTCTACATGGCAGGGTGTACATGTGAACCTGCGTGATTTGTCCAGTCAGTTCAGACTTTAGATAGCTTAAAACCGGTCAGTTATTACACGTGTAACAGCAAACTCCCTTTTCCTACTGTTACTGGATTTTAGGGTAAGTTCAGTAAAACATGCACTTTTTCTCTCACCTATGCTGTTAATTGCCTGCCTATAATTAAATTGAACACAGCAGGACAGTAAATGACAGAAAGGCTCAATGCTTTAGCCTTGCTGCCTCATAAAAGTACTGATCTGGGCTACAAGCGATACCCACATAGCACAGCTAAAAAATCAATCTAAAACCAGCAGTAACTTTTATATGGACTGATGGTCTTTGGCTTAGGCCCCTTCCAAACACCAAGTTTTCACAAGTTACACCAGCTGCCATTTGTATTTATATTATAAACACTGCACGCTAAGTGTAAATTGCATCACCACCACCACTGATTTCACCCCAGACACCTTCATACAAGTTATGGGCGGTGGAATCCAGCTTTAGGCTGAAGGCCAAGAAAGATCTCTCCCATTGGGTTGTATAATAGAGGGTTTTTTAAAAATAAAACACTGGATTAACCAGTATTTGGAAGAGCAAGAGATTTGCTTTACCACGGCGTTATAGGCTTGTTGAGCAGGAGATATGACACTTACCAGCACTGAGCCCGAAGAGAGAACCACCATGGCCAGCCCAGACCCAAGCGCACACAGCCAGGTCATGTGGATGTTGCCATCCTGTCCAGTTGACAAATAGATTATTACATTGGCACCCATAGACCACGTCCTGCTTTTCAATGACTTTTTATCCCACAGATTTCTGCAGGCAGAAGGTGTACCATAGTGAAAAACCAAAATATGCAGTGCACGCTCTTTAGAAGGACAGGAGTAACGGTAACGTGAATGATGACTTTCAGAGTCACGTCATGGTTTTTCTTTTTTCCAGGACTTCTTGCCCATCTCTAAAAACACTATAAAGGATATGTTGTTACTCATCAAGCCCCTTTTCAGGTCAGAAGCAGAGTTAAAGGACCTTAAGGAGATGCACAAGAAAATATTAAGTGGTGTCTTCAGGAGACATTTTGCCTGAATGGAGGCTTCAAAGTCTCACATTGGTAATTACCTTTATGAATTTGCAGCTATCATTAGCTATAGACAGAATATAGGCAAGCAAGTTCTTCCCTGCTTTATTTTAACTAAAAGGACATCTCTCATACTAGGCCTTCTCACATTTAAAAAACACGTTTCAGTCTCCCGGGGTTTTTGGTTTGTTTGTTTGTGCATGGGCTGACCACAGCCATGCTGTCTCCAGAACTCCTCAGCTCCTGCAGCGCTCAGCTGTGATTCACTGTGCGTGCAGGTCAAACACATCCCTTGCATTTCTGAGGTCACAGTGTTACAGCCAGCCACCACAGCCTTCCCGGCACCACGTCCCATCAAGGCTTTTGTAAGTGCATCGTGCAGCTCAGTCAAACAGCAAAGCAAAGTGCATGAAAATGAGTTTTGCTCATCCGTAGCTGAAGGAGGTATTTAGATGGGAAGGTCTTCCAGGGCAGGAATTACATGTTTGTACTGATGTCACAGCCTGTGAGAGCTTACCTCCTGTCCCTCTGTATTAGTTTAATACAATAGGACAAATTTTATAATACAACAGGACCAACAGTGTGTGTAACGGTTGTTGTGCTGCCCTGGAGTCAAACTGTGGTTTCTTTCTATATATTCTTTATTTATACTTCAGTGTGTATATATACACACATGCATGTATATACATACAAATGCATGTACACATGTATGCATGTGTATTCATCCACTGTTTATGTATTTTATAAACATACGTATAGTTTGTATATAAGAAACCCCAAGGAAATAATATTCCAAGAGCATTATATATGCTTTCCTCATGGAAAACCTAAACTTGTGCATTTCTTGGATATTCCCTCTGATATATTCAGTCTTCATCTGTTCCACAGAATAAGTCTTCCCTTCCATTTCTGTGAAGTGATTGAGATCTGTCCTTCAGCAGTTGGCAGCATTATTCCATTATCTTGATTTCACAGAATAGTGGAGAACACATCTGTGTCTCTCTTCTACTGGGGAGCCCAGAACTGGACCCAGTACTCCAGGTGTGGCCTCACCAGTGCTGAATAGAGGGGAAAGAATCACCTCCCTTGACCTGCTGGCAACACTCCTCCTAATGCAGCCCAGGAGGCTGTTGGCTGAATGGCAACACAATCATCTGGTCTGTCAAGCACTGCTTCCTTCCAGTTTTGCTTTTGTCTGCAAGTTTGACAAGGATGCACTCTGTCCCATCACCCAGGTCATTAGCGAAGATCTCCAACAGTGTTTGGCCCCAGCATTGACCCCCATGGTGACCAACCTCTAGCTGGACTTTGTGCATCACAAGGCTTTGAGCCCAGCAGTTCTGCCAGTTTTAAATCCATCTCACTGTCCACTTAGCTAACCCATACACCATCAGTTTGTCTCTGAGGATGTTGTAGGAGACAGCAATGAAAGCCTTGCTAAACTCAAGATAAACAACATCCACTGCTCCAGTCATCTCACTGTAGAAGGTTGTTATCCACTGTAAATCCATGCTGACTACACCCAATCGCCTTCTTGTCCTTCATACAGTTAGAAATGGTTTCCAGGATTATTTGCCATATCACCTTCCTGGGGCCAAGATGAGGTTGGCTGGCCTGTAGTTCCCTGGATCCTTCTTCTTGTCCTTCTTGAAGATAGGAGTGACACTGGCCTCCTCCAGTCCTCAGGAACCTCTCCTCAGTTGCCATGACCTTTCAAAGATAATTGAGAGTGGCCTCACAATGACATCAGCCAGCTCCCTCAGGGAAGGTATTGAGTACCTTGGCCAAAAGTTACCAAGTTCTTTGTCACCAAGTCCCCTACCCAGTACAACAACAAGCCCACGTTTTTCCTAGTCTTCCTTTTGATTGCTGATGTACCTGTAGACACCTCCTTCCCTTCTTGTTGCCCTTCAACATCCCTTATCAGATTCAACTCCAGGTGCACTTTGGCTTTCCTAACCCCATCCCTGCACACTCAGACAATGTCTCTGTATTCCTCCTGGGTCACCTGTCCCTGTTTCCACCTCTTGTGTACTTCCTTTTTATGTTTGAGTTTTGTGAGGAGCTTCCTGTCACCTTTTGCTTGATATCCTGCTGTGCTGGTTTTGGCTGGGATAGAGTTAATTTTCTTCATAGTAGCTAGTAGGGGCTATGCTTTGGATTTGTGCTGGAAACAGTGTTGGTAACTCAGGGATGTTTTAGTTATTGCTGAGCAGTGCTTACACAGAGTCAAGGCTTTTTCTGCTTCTCACCCCACCCCACCAGCGAGCTGGCTGGGGGAGCACAAGAAGCTGGGAGGGGACACAGCTGGGACAGCTGACCCCAGCTGACCAAAGGGATATTCCATACCATATGATGTCTGCTCAGCATATAAAGCTGGGGGAAGGAGGAGGAAGTGGGAGACGTTCGGAGTGATGGCGTTCGTCTTCCCAAGTAACGGTTACATGTGATGGAGCCCTGCTTTCCTGGGGATGGCTGAACACCTGCCTGCTGATGGGAAGTAGTGAATAAATTCCTTGTTTTGCTTTGCTTGCATGCATGGCTTTTGCTTTAGCTATTAAACTGTGTTTATCTCAACCCACAAGTTTTCTCAGTTTTACTCTTTTGATTATCTCCCCTAACCCACCAAGCGGCTGGGTGGTGCTTAGTTACCAGCTAGGGTTAAACCACAACACCTGGTCATTGGTGTGGACTGTTCTTCACCATGGAGGAGATAATCCCTGGAAACCAACCAGCCCTCTTGGACCCTTATTCTCTCCAGGATGGTCTCCTTTGGGATTCTTTCAAGCAGATCCCTGAACAGACCAAAGTGCTCTCCTGAGGTCCAGAATTGTGATCCTGCTTTTTGCTTTTTCTCCCTCATCTCAGGATCCTGCATGCCACCATCTCATGGTCACTGCTGCTCCCAACCTTCTCATCCCTGGCCATTCTTTCCTTGTCTGTAAGTATGAGGTCCAGCAGAGCATGTCCCCCCACTGGCTTCTCGATCATATATCAGGAAGCTGTTATCAACGCACTCCAGAAACCTCGTGGATTGCTTGTGCCCTGCTGTGTTGTCCTTCCAGGAGATATGGAGGTGGTTCGCTAAAGACCCCCACGAGAATCTGGTCAGTGACCATGAGACTTGTTCCGATTGTCTGAAGACAGCCTTGTCTAATTCTTCATGAGCTGGTGGTCTATAGCAGACACCCACAACAACATCACACATGTTGGTGTGCCCTCTAACCCTGATCTGCAAGCTCTCAGCTGACTCTCATCTGTCCCAAGGCAGAGCTCCATCCATTCCCACTGCTTTCTCACAAAAAAGAGCAACCGCCCCTCCTAACCATCCCAGTCTGTCCTTCCTAAAGAGCCTGTATCCAGCCACTGCAGCATTCCAGCAGCGTCAGCTGTCTCACCATATCTGTGCAGACAAGGAGCTCATCTGACATGCTCCAGCCTCAGCGAGAGGCCCCAGGCACTGCCCGCAGCCCCAGACCTGCAGAGCTGCACCATCCCTCGGGAGCTTGCTCTGGGTTGTGGCATCTGCTGAGTCAGGGGTAATTTCTCCCCTGGGTGCTGGGGACCATCTCCAGCATCTCCTTGCCACTGCTGACGAGCACAAAAGCACTGTCAGCCCAGTCCCTGGCCCCCTTCTGCACAAATTGCTGTGCCTGCTGGCTGCAAGCTGTGCTTGATGGTTATACAGGCTCCCCTCAGCACCGGCTGACAGGATGGATGCCTGGCCCTCCCTGGTCAGGATGCAGCTGGAACAAAAGCTCAAATCCCCTTTCTCACAAACAGCTCTTCAGTATTCATACTATCTACCATAGATATCACAAACCAGGTGAAAATTTTACCACCTGCTTCTCTCTATAGGTGAGAAAAACAAGCAGTCAGGGTCAGAGATGCCTTAACATTTACATTGGTTTTAGCCGTTCAGTGATTTTTACCACCACCATCCCAATTATCACAGAGGTGATGACATCCCTCAAGGACAAATGAATCATCCCACAATAATCTATTACAGCATTAGCAAAAGATAGCTGCCCCAGACATAGAAAGAAATAATGTATCTGATACCAGGTCCACATTCACCAAGCACCTTAAGAGAAACCTAATCCCTTCCCTTGGACGTCAACAATACCTAAAGCAGCACGTGCCCCTTATGTACAAGGAGGAAGAGGAAGGCCACGATATTTTACAGACTGCCTTCATCAATCTCATGACAAGAACACCATCAGATATTATACTGTGCCATAGGCTAAATTGTAGCAAAGGACACCAAAGCATGCCTACACGAAGCAGGACAGGATATCTGATGTCCACACCCACGTAGACAGGCAGCACCCCTAGCCAGTTAAAGCTTTGCAATGTGAGTTTTCTAATAAACAAACACAGAAGAGGTCACTCTGACTTTCTCTTGCTCACCTGCAGGTAATTTTCCACCAGGTCCCATTTCAATTTGATGAGGGAGTCAATTATCTGATGAATCAAAAACCCCAGCGTCCCAACTGCTGTTCCGATTAGCCCCATCAGCAGCCATCGATCCCACTCTTTTCTAGAAATAGGAAAACACAGTTACCTCTCAGCCTATAGCACAGGACTCCTTGCCATGCTTCCTCTCACAAACATACAAGTTCCATTTTTAGAGCACTTTGATTATTAACTGTAACTGCATGAGACAGAGGCTGGTTTTGCCAATATCTCTTTAAAAAGCGTACACTCGACACAGCCTTCCCTTCAGGTGAAAGCCATTGCCATTTGGGTAAGGAACATGGTTGGATGTTTTGGTTTTATAACATGTAAGTAGCAGTGCCATCTGCTTTCAGATGCTGACTGATGCCATCTCAAAACTCAATTATGTGACTTGGTAATTAAGCATTCAGTAGAGCACTCAGAACTCATTTCAAAGTAATTCCTGTTCTCTTCTACTGCAACTAACGCACTGAGCACCTATCCTATAAACGTGCAAACCTTTTCCTCTAGTTTCTGTCTTTCCTAAACTTATACTTCTAATAATAATTGTGCACCAGCAATAATTTCTGATTTATTTCTAGTATCATCTAGGACTAGAGCACCCCTACTGAGATGCAAACACCATGTTTCCTGCAGATTACACTAAGAGGCAGTGAATGTCAAGAAAAGTCGCAGTAAGAGAACATTCCCCCAAACCTCTGCAAAGTCTCTTCCTTTTAAGTTGTATGCAATGAGTAGTTAATAAAATTTTTTTTTGCATATTCAATAATCTGTCAAGAGCAAAGGCATAAGCACTTTAAAAAAATGCTTTTAATCAAAGTTGCTTGACACTTGGCCCCCTTCTACATTCTATTAAAGTATTTTCCTATGTAAAACAATAAATAGCATTTTCTTAATTCCTTCTGCTATCAGGCATCTCCCTGGATCATCCAAATTACCCATAGCTTAGAGGCAACGTAACAGTATTTAAGGTAAGTTTACCTGTATGTTTTCTCCTGTAGCCACTTCTTATAAACTTTACTGTGTGAAGGCAAATAATCCAAACTCTCATGGGCTATCAGGTGTTCTCTCTCCTCCTCCTTGCAGTGATAATATGCTAAACTGCTTCTGCTGATGCTGCATTGCCTCCTAAAATCCTGAGAATGAATCAAATCAGGCCCATGATCTTCTGCCATTAGCATCTCCTCTTCACCATTTTCCACGTGTGTCCTATGGGAAAAAAGTGATGACATTACAGTGGCCTCCAAGGATCTTTGGGATGCCAGCAAGAACGATGTGAGCCCAAGATCAGTCTCCTTGAGACTGAAAGAGAGAGGAATGGAAAACCACACAAGGATGGAGTAGCTGTGGCGCAGAGGTTGGCTGGTTTGTGTTTGGCCTCGGTTTGCTGTGGCTGTGCATAGACCCAGCACAGTCGAAGCAACGGGAACTTGTCTGAGCTGGAGCTCTCTGGTGAAGAAGTCACTGCAAGGACAGACCAACCACTATAGCAACATTATCGCACCAGCTCCTTGCTGACTGTTCAGAGGGCAGGGATGTTTAAACCGTAGGGGCTTTGTTTTAAAAAGATGATCAGTTGCTGCGCTTTGGGCTGCCCGAAGAACTTGATCCACTAATCTAATCACACAATTTAATTAAATAAAACAAAATCTAGGTTGCAGTGACATTCAGTTAAACCCTGAATTTTTGGTATTATTATTATATTTTCAGTATTACTCAGCACCCTAAAAAAGCTTATTCTCTAACACAATTTCCTTTGAATTTACACACCAAATTTCTATTATACAGATAGATAAAAAACATTTGCTAGACTACCAAGTTCACCACAGCTTGGGAACTTTACCCAAGGTAGTTTGCAAGTTGGCAGTTCAATCAAAGCAGAAAAAGACTTGATGCATGTCAAATATTTACTGTAAAGAAAAATCTGTAACATGCTGTGTGTTTGCCACGTCCAAGGCATGTTTTTGGTTACCGAAAACAGAGGAAAGAAAGATTGCTGCTGCTCTCCACTTACTGGCATGTGGACCAATTTGGACAGGTATCATCTCAAATAACGAGGAAACAAGTAGTTCCTGGTTGTCAGTTAATGAGTACTAAATGGCAAGAGAGAAAAAGATTTTTACACAAGCCATATGCAATTTATCTGAAACCAAGCCTTTTGGACCTATGTATTTTGCAATGCTGAAAGTTTCCTTGTGGCCCACTACTCACACTTCTCAAATGTAACGAAATACGTCGCCAAAGCAATACTGCCCAGGGCAGGGGGGCACCTCCAGATCAGGATATAGCAATGGCCTCAGTCCAATTTCTTATACCATGACTGTGGTTTTTTGCCAGCTCCATCAGGCATTTCATTCTAGAGATTTCAAAAGTACTATGCAAATTCCAGACCTGGCAACTCTCAGTCTGAGAAAAAAAGAGAAAGAGTTAAAGAAAAGAAGAAAAGTGATCTAGGTGGAAAGCAAAGACTTTAGAAAATAATTGTTGCTGGAAAATGTGTGAATGGCTCCGAGCAACAGTAAATGCATTAGAAAAGTTAACATTACTTTCCTCACATCCCTTACGATGTAGGGAAATAAATTTATCTTTGCCACCAGTGTATCCATAAAGAAGTTGTCTGCCAACAAACCACATTGCGTGATCAATTAAATCACTCCAGTCGAAGGTGAACTGAGAAGGAATAGCCAGGTCCTGACTCTGATTTTGACCTGTTCTGATCTAAAAAGTGGTACGTGCTTTATTAAACACAGTGGCTCAGACCTTAGATTTGGGTTTAAGCACAAAAATGTTTTCAGATTAGACTGCTAATTTGTGCTTGTACAAAAGCTGGGTTTAACTAGTCCTATGCCAAGTTTAAAATGGAGCAAAGGAAAGCAGAGCCCAGACGGTGAAAAGCAGGCACCTGAGCAGGGCTCCTGGCTAGGACCCCACCGCTGCTTCATTCAGGGATGCCCTGTCTGGCTACCACGAGGTCTCCATTTAGCCCATTTCTTTATTTCTGGAACATGGGAATTTGTATGATGTCATTTTCTAGTTGTGTTAGGTCAAACTGGTATATATGAATAGATCTGGGTATTATAGAGACTGCAGCATAAACAGAAATACAAAGTCCACTGAACAATACAGGGAAAAAAAAAAAAAAACAACCCTGAAACTAAAGCTACCTTTCTAGGGGAAAGGGATGAGGCTGTCACACTGCTCACAGACAACGCAGACATACCTCATTCCCTGGTACAAGGATTTGTTATGTAAACAGGACGGCTGTTTTTCCTCCAACAGGAACACCATTCCCAGCCGTAAGAGCACACCTGAGCATTTGTCTTTGCTGTCCCTAGTTGCCAGAAGGCCGAAGCTGACAACTCTTCTTCCATCAGGCGTGAATCCAACCCAGTCCCCGCAGCAGCGGCTCAGCTGTACTGCAAATTCTCACAGGCACCCGCTCATGCATTCAAAATTTTAAAAAACAAAATGAGTGAGACTGGGTTTTAAAACTTTGACCCCTCTTTTTTCTTTTTTCCCCCACAGACTCCTCTATAGTTAACTTAAACCCACCAGTACACTCACTTATCTGAAATGCGTTTCATGAACCTCTGAGCAGCAGTGCACAAATGGCCAGGGTCCAAAAGCTAGAAGGCAAAAAGCCTTTGAGATTGCAGGGGGGCACAGCTGCATCCCAGAGATGCAGGAGTTGAGACAACTCTACGGAGGACAGACAAGGCCTTACAAAATATACACACACACACAGGGCATTTGTTCATTATTTTACAACGAAACCTGAAGACATTTTCCCTCCGTAACAGAAAAAATAGTTGCTTTCAGAATACTTAGATGAAGGCGGCAAATGCAGATTGGGGTTATAAAAGCATCCTGTACCAGAAATTCCTCTGCTAGAAATACATACTGCTTAATTGCCCTGTTAGAATTTGACCCAAAACCTATGCATTTTGGCTGTCGTTGTTAAATACGCTCCCCACACCCACCCACCTCTGAATGCAAACATGAGTTTTCATCTTTCGTCTGCAGAGTATTTTGGAGGGTGCATTATCAGTCCTGCAAAGTCTGCGTAAGGGTTGTCCTGCTTTCTGCAATAAGTTTTCATCTCCAAACATCACACGATGATCTCTCTGTTTAGTCTGCGTTCATCACCACAAAAAGCTAGTAGCTACACGCTTCTTTGAGTAAATGCTTTAAGGATTCAAGTTATAAATTGAATTTCACTTAGTTGGGGGAGAGTTATGAAATATCAATGTGGGGGAAAAAGCATGCTTTCAAGCTGCCAAGACCCCATTTGGGAGCCATGGAGCTCCTTGTCCCACTCCCAAGCAGCTGCCATGCAGACCACGGGACTCCTTGCACAAGGGCGAGGGCAGAGCAAGGAGGGTGGGCAGACACCAGCATGGCTCTCCTCCTCGGTAAGCACTAGCCTGCCGGTCCAACACAAAGCTTTGAGCTACGCTATCTGACTCCTCTCCCAAACTGGGGAGAAGGAGCAACACAATTTCAGTTGCCTAAATGTCTTCTAAGTGCAAGAGTACGTGCATGCATGCACATGCACCTGTTCTTTACCTTTTAGAAGAGGAGGGTGGAATAATCCCAACCAATACTGTGAAAATACAAAATAAGTACTGCTAAATTACAAGTCACATCAAATAAGAACTATCCACCAAACAGCATTAGCGATACAGCATGAATTTAATACCAAAATATTTTGCCACTTGTCTTTAAATACTACAGACATAAATCAGATTCCAGCTATTACACATAAAAGCACCTACAACAGAACTCCAGTTCTTGCTATGGTGGTTGTACTAAACCACTCCTACCTGGGCACAAATTACCAGTCACCTGTGTATCTAGATGGTTAAATAATGTAATTTCAGCTCTGCAGTAGCAGGAATGTAAAAATCAAGCAAATATTTAGTTGGCACCCCCAGTTTTATGTAGACAGAGAACGGTCTATTTTTTGAATGGTGTCAGTAGTTGTATATACTTAAATTATACGAATTCCTGCCCTCTCCACTGGCCCCTTGTCTTCAGCTACAGGCTTGTTAGTGCAGCGTATGTGATTTGTGCATCTGTCAAGTGAAGCAGTACACCATTTTTGCTGGCTTCTGTTTTAATACTAATTATCATACAGATATAGAATCATAAAATCACAAAAATACAGCAAAGCATTAGAGATTGAGAGTTAACATTGTTACACTGAGTGAATAACAATTCCAAACAAATCTGAAGGTAAAAGTGGAGAGTATTTGAAACACCAGAAGAAACAGTTACGACTAAGGAACATGAGCAGTTCAGAATATATTTTTAAGATTGAAAGCGGGGCAGTAGAATGAAGACCTTCCAAAGCCGTACGCTATTCACAGCATCCCACTCTGAAGATCAAAACCATTACACTACTAATTGAGGTGACACTCAAAGATTTTAAATAATGAGTGTTTAATGCGCAATCTGAATGACAGCTCAAGGAAGCAAATATAGTGACTGAACAGCGATATAAAAACATTGCTAACTAGAAACATCATGGCTATAAATTTTCATTTCACATTATTTCAGTACTTCAAAGTTACAGCATTTAAGGAATGAAAGTATAGCACTAAGTTCGCATGAGAATTTTGGTATAACTGCAATGACTCATACATTTGATGCTGACTGTAAGGACGTAGACGTTTGACACATTTTCTGATAAGGCTGTAACAAATCTAATATATTGTTACAGGTTACTAGTACCTTATGAGATAGTAAATTTAATCTGCGAATCTTCATACAGAAAAAAAGTGTACATACAATAGGAAACGGCGTCAGAAAACACAAACCAAGATGACTATGACTGCCTCCATGAATCCTGAAACTGTGATGTGGTGGCAAGGAGTCATTTTAGAGATTTCTCAGAAGCTGACGGTCCCATAGCCTGAAGTGTGACACACCACCCAGAGACGAGAAATAATGCTCCCTCCTGAGACCGCAGTCCAGCAAACAACAAACAGTGGAAGAAACAGTTGGCCAGAAAACACAGCGGTCAGGGTTGCTGACAAAAGCAACGAGCTTTTAGCGTAGACTTTTCTAACTAATAGTATTGACTCTATTAACTACACGCATACATTTCAACTTAAAACTGCCGATCACCCATCACTTAGATTAACCTGGGACTAAAGAGCCAGCCGCCAGCATCCCACGCTTCCATGCTTTTGGTTTACACAGCTCCTCATGGTGGCAAATTTTGCCTATCAAAACCTGAAAGAAACGGAGTCATCTCAACCTGCTGTACTTCACCACAATGTTTAACAATTTTAAATGCAGGAATACTGCATCTCAAAAAAGTGAGAGAGGTGAATAGAACTGGGTTAAGTCCTGTCAGGCTGAATTTAAGGAGCTCCAAGTGCTAGTTCATCTCCCAAAGTCATTCTGCGAGGCTCAACCCTCGCTCCCACATTAACCCAATTTTCATGACACTGGAAAGATCTGCTAGAAACACTCTCTTCCACATCTTCATGACAACTTCACAGCTCTACTGGTTGAGCTGCTCTCATCCTAATTGTAACAGCTTTTATTCCTGTGACAATGGGGAAAAAATAGCCCATTTTTCATGGTCTATTCTCAAGTCAAGTCAGCACAGATGTGTTTACCTCTACCAGGTTTCTTCTTTTCTTGATAATTTTTAATCAGTAGAAATTGCAGAGGGAAATCAAACCCTCCCCCCCTTCTCATTCTTGCATGTGTAAAAGTATAATAATAGTAATATAATAATAATTCAAAATTAAAACAGCCAATGTGTGAAAGCAGCATACCTACACACCTATAATAATCACCAGGGAGCAGAGTGGGAACAAGCACAAAGCAGCTGACAAAAACCTGCCTTGCTTACGTCTGCACAGCCGTTCCTTCAGTATTTCTGAGTTAACAAATATACAGTATATTTTTTTTTAAACCCAAACTACATAGTTCATACATTATAAAATGACATTTACATTTTATTCATACTGCATATATTAAAAGCAGAAGGTTGGTATGCTTCCGTTAAGAGATGGTGAAAAGTCATAAATTAGTAGAGAAAACATGCATTGTACCAAGAAATCCCAAGCACTGGTTATTTGTGCATTATCTCAACATCATCCATTAAGTTATCCAGTTATACAGTTTGGCACTAGTATAAATAACAAAAGGCTTTTTATATTTATTGCTATTTTAAAATGATAAAGACTGAAAAACTTCATGGAACTGTTTGAATATGGGAATGCTACTTGAGAGTCTGTATATGACACGTATTTTTTAGAATGGAAGTCACTGTACATTCATTAACAACTGTTTATCAATTGAGCTGAAGGTATATATCCATTCAGTAAAAAACAAAACAAAACAAAACAAAAAAACCAACAAACCAACAACAACATACAAACCACATTAACACTAAGGTAATGTAGAAAGCTGATATTTTAACCATTGGATGGAGTACTCATTCCTATGGAAGCTGAGATCAGCTAGTGAAATGTGGTGTTCCGTATTTTTTTAAAGCAGCATAAGTTATTTTCATACTTCCAGCATTACAGGCAATACATCCTTCATATCATTTTAGCCCATCATCAGTTGGGTCTGCAACAGAAAAGGTGTAATACACTGTTTCAGGGAATAACGCAATCACCAGAACAGGTAAAAGAAGAAAATCCTCTCCCACAATTGTTTAATTATGTAGAGTTAACACAGATGCATTAACAAGTTTTAAAGCTTTTTTTTTTTTTTTTTTTTTTTTTTTAATTATTTTTAAAGAAAGACCACAGGCATTCATCATGTTCCTCCAATACCTCCCCACCTCGGAAATCTTCCTAGGCTTCACGAGTTCTGAACACATTATTTCAAAAAAATTATGAGGAACATATTTTGTCCCACTGCTTCACTTCTATCTGGAATTTTACTTGCATAAAAGACCAACAGGAGTTTTAAGTCACCTTTTTTTGTTACAGTAACACATATTCAGGCTTGCTTAATACCAGTTTCTTCCTCCTTCTCTAGCAGTTGAGGTTAGTCACACCAGGGGCAATCTGGCCGAGTTTTCAAAAACGAGAGGTCAGAATAAAACCAAGCAGTAGCCAGACATCCTGCCTCTGTCATAGGATGATTACCAGGTGGCCTGCTAAATGAGCCTTCTGCATCAAAAGATAGCGTAAGAGCAGTGGAATAACTATTTTTAGGCCCTGAATTATTACCCAAAAGCTACTAAATAAATAACGTATTTCCACAAACTCACCATATAAGTAACCATGTAAAACACAAATACTTGTCTAAATTACACAGTTTATTATTATTATAGTTGATCCACTGTCATAGGATGCACTAAAATTTTCCTTTAGGTATCCCCTATACAATAACAAACATTTAGGAGGAGCGTGGATTATGCATTTATTTCATAATAGTTGAGGGATTCGCTCCCGACTGCCTTGCTGGGTGTCAAGTATTCTCAACTTGCTTTCAAGAAGATGAGCGCAATCAAGGCAGTTGGTAGGTGCACACCTTGCAACATTTAATGTACTTTGTTATAAATGAGTAAGGCACATTATTTGTAATGTGGATATTTCCATAGGCTTGCTCATTATATCTTAAGGTTTATGAAGCATGAATCATACCATCTTCGGGTTTTTTTCTTTGCTTCACAGTAAACTTATCCCTCCCTCGAACAACCAAAACACAAGAACTTTGGCAATGCCTCACAGCGCAAAACTAGTTTAAATTCCAGTTGATGACCACCAACATGATATGAATTTTCAAATGCGATCTGAAAAAACATTATATTTAGAATTTTTGCACTTTCCCCCTCACACAACTGGCTTAAAATCGTGCTCTACTTCGCAAGACGCACAAATACAGTTTTGAGAAGAAACAGCAGCAAATTCGAATCTTGCCAAAAGAATATAACACAAATTAAATACTTATAAGAGGAAAATTAAAATTCTGGCATCTCAGTGGGTTACCTAAGAGAAACCACAAGAACATGAGGAAACAAATTACTAAGTAAACACTGATCAGACATGAATACATGTAAAACAACCTAACCTTTCTGAAGGTGAGTAAGCAGCAGTGCTTCAAAATCTTCTGCAGGTAATAAAGGAGTTTCGGGGAGGCTCTCGACTTTATGTAGTAGTTAAAGACATTTTAAAATTTCCTAGTTAATTACACTTAGACTTCTTCCAGTGTGAGCAAAACAAAAAACCGACACACTTAAAATCACTGCAGGAATATTCTTTACAGTCACCCTGTATATTACATACCCTGGTGTCAGAGATCAGGTCCCTCCACCACTTTTTTTTCTTTTGCAAAATGTATCTGCTTACAGGTGGATATGCAGATTTTCACAGATACAAATGGTCAGAGTACAGACAAGGAGCAAGAGCTGTTGCAGGATCAACTTGCACCACATACAACCAAGGGAACAACCAGCCCTTTGTCACCCTCTGTAAGTCAGTCTCTTCAATTATGTTACCAACCATTTAATAGTCTATGAGTGTTTCTCATTCTCTCAACAGTTTATGCTGAAATTTTCCCCAAAATTCATATCTCAGAACTGTACAGTTACATTATTTTAATTGATTAAATATAGATTAGCAGTGTTAGTGTAAGAAAAAAGATTTAATGGCATCAAAATCATTCAAATTAAATCAAGTAAGAAAATGTTGCAATGCACTCCAGCCAAACCATCACAAATGATATGTTATATAAATACAGACACGAGGTAGCTGGCAGCTACAAATCCACCAATTCTGGAAGTGCCCGATTTGTCTAAAAAGCATAAACTGACAAATACTAATTAAACCTTTCCATTAAAAAAAAAGAACACCTAGTTTATTGCTTTTAAAGGTTCATTCTTTACATCAGAAATAGGCAAAGGCATATCAAAGAAAGTTACCTGGCTGTCGATGGCTTTTGATTATACTCATTTTTTTCAAAAGAACCACGAAATAAAATTTTGAATGCAAATAGCTGACTCGCTCCCAATGTTACATGTTCTCACCAAAATGAACAAAGGCTTGCATTTTCCAAGAGGGGGAATGGGGAAAGAAGGTATAATTTTCAAAAGGATACCATTAACTACTTTCTTATGAGAAATCAGTAACAGAACTAAAACCAGTGTTCCCACCAGACAGAATACAGAAAAAAACAGACCAACAACTGCAGGAGAGGCAGAAAGCACTCTAGCTACGAAGGCAGCGCTGTCACGGCATATGATACACGGAATGGAGATGGAAATATGATCATCTGCATTACAGGTGTAATTTTTATTAAAGCTTCATGAAGTTCCTTTTTTGTGTTTCAGAAAAGGCAAAAGTGGAACAGACAAAAAAAAAGGCAAGAAACATAAAAGAGGAAAAGATGCAAGAAAGCAAGATCAAGGCAGCAACTGCAAAAGCAAGACAAAGGGCTGAGAAGTAGGACAGACTTCAGCAACGTGGTCTGAAAACCGCTCAGAGGTCAAGTAAGCAAAGTGAAAGTTATGCTCATTTCTCAAAAGAATCTGGAGGGGAGGTGAAGGGGAGGGGGGTAGGCAAGGCTTTTTTGTTTTTATTTTGCAGTTCGTTTTGGGCATTGTTTGGGTTTTTTAAATATATATATATGTATACACAGTGCAAGCTTGTCTAAAGAAGTGGTACTACAGATGACAGAACTGGCTCCTCTGCAACAAACGGAACACCTTGACCTCTCAAGTAAACTAAGCATACAAAAGCGGTAAGAATAAAAGGTGCACGTAAAACCAGCAGCAATATTATGTTTGGCCTTCCACTACTTCTGCAAGTTACTGTACATATATTACATCACTATTATAGAAATGGCACAGCCTCAGACACTTTCCACATTTTATTTACATTTTAAGACTAACTTTAATCTCAATCACATATCCATACATTTCCTTTGTTTCACTAAAACTTAAATGCATGGTTTATTAGAACAAAGACTGTAAACAAATATTTGCCATGTCCGATACATGTAACACACAGGAGCTGCTTAACAGAAATTAATCCCCCCATTTTATAAATACAGGTATCAAAACAATCCTGAACATACTTTGTGACACTACTAGTAGTCGGCACCCACACCCTTGCAAAATTAAACAAGATGAGCAACGGTATTCACTGTACCTGCTACTTTAAAACAAATTTAACTGCAGCTCTTTTACTAAGCAAGATGGATAAAGCATGCCATTTATATTTTGCCTTCTCAAGAGATTATTTTCAGAAACATATATTATTCCACAGCAATCTGACACTTTCTGTCATGCTTTCATCTTGTAAAACCTGAATTTCAATTTTTAGGCTATTTCAGGCTTATGCTTAAATGACAGTGCCTCGATAAGAGAAAAAAAATAATTGTGCTGCCTTTTTCTCCCATAGTGCCTGAAAACATATTGGGCATACATATAATATATATATTCTTACAAATGTCCAGGTCATGTATACCAGCTGAAATTCTTTTAATGTGTGGGTGTTTGCATTGTGAGATTTAATCAAGACATTAACATGAGTAGAAGGTTGTTGTTTTAAGACAGAAGTTTGAGAATCAGCTAAAATTAATTGTTGTAAGTTTGTCCCTCTGGAGGTTGTGGAAGCTTCATATTTTCTTTGGACATCATTAGACGTCTTAGCTCTTGAAGTACAACTTTAATGCTATAAGAATTTTGCCATTTTGCTAACACTGGTATGCTCCGTGCATCCACCTGGAAAAAGAAGAGGGAGTTATAAGTTACAATGACATACAAAATCTCTACATAAATAACTGCTATTGACCTAACTGTTCTAAGAAAGAGTCTAAGCAGTCCCTGACACTTTCTCTGTGGCATAGAAGTCCCTGTGCTCATAAAATATTTTAAGGAAAACAATCATATACTTACACACAGATACAGATTCTGCAATAAAATCCACGCAGGTGGACCCTTCCATCTGTGTTGATACTAATATTAGTGAGAAAGAAAGGGCAGGGGTGGGGGAGTAGATCAGCGAGCCATTCACTGCAAAACTGGAGCCGTATCTCATAAAATATATTAATTTCTTTCAAATTACCCCCCAAAAAGAAAAAAGTAATCACCTTCATTATGCCAGTATATACACTTGGGGTTTCCTCAGTTCTTTAAAAGAACCTACCACACAAAAGTCCGTAGAATACCTTTTTAAAGGAAAATTTCCCTTGTTTTTCCCTTGCTACAAGTACTGTTAGTGATTTATTTCACATCGATATTACATGATGCTTCTGATACATCAAGAGTCACTACGTATACTAAGAAATGGCTTGAAATATTGGAATAACTGACTCATAATGTTTGGACATCTCTTAGTGCTTTGCATCCTTCTTACAGTAAGTCATCTTATGGAGCCGTGAAGATTACTGTACATCACTTACCAATTTGAATATGAACTGAAAGGAAAGGACATGGGACTTCTCCTATGCGTTTATAAAACCTGTGGGACAATTTACACAATTATATTATAACAGGGAGGTTTCCATAGGAAAGTCAGCAATTGAAAGTCAGCTTGGGAATTGTTTTGGCAGCAGGTAAGTCCTGGCCACCCAGCCCCTGCAAAGAGGAACTTAAGACAGAGGGGCCTACAGCTGTGCAACTGCAATGCAGGCCCATGGGCGGAACAGGGCTATTGCACACTACTGAATTTCACTGGTGGAGTAGCATAGGCAGCCCACATGGCTATAAAAGTGCTGGAAACTACTGATTTATGATTTAGGCAGCATAAAACATCAAGAAGTTTCTTATCCCATCTTAATTAGGGCAAACTGAAAGAAAAAAACAACACTGGAATCAGAAACAAGAACATTAACATAGATGTTTTATTTCTAGATTGTTCGAAGTGAGGCTGTCTATTTTTAGAACACCAGATGAGACTAAACTTTTCTGTAGGAGGAAACAAAGGCCAAGGTTTAACAACATGCTGGCTTGGGCAGCAATACTAACCCAAGAAAACTCTGCTCCCTCTCACTACGCACTTGTTCCTTTAACAGTGCTACTGCCTATCAGCTCAGGTGAACCACGAAATGCATGTGGAGCTACTTTCTGACCTGAACTGACAGAACCCACACAGTTTAAAAAAAAAAAAAAAACCACCTTGGAAAGAAGTGCCTAAGCAGGATCCTTGATCCAGTTCACAGCTCTGCACTATACACATTTCTCCTCACACTAGGTTCTGCTCAGAGTTGGGAACCCCTTAAAGTCAGCAGAGCTGCCAAAGACAGCATACCATCAAACCACAGTCTAGAAGGCAGTCAGATTACTTAATAATTATTGCAAACATTAATACCTTAGGAAGAAAAAGAGCATCAAAAGGAAAGCTCCATTATGCAGCAAGATCATGCCAGTTTAAAATACGCATGCGTGTATGAGCTAATACAGAAAGGTTTTGAAAGTAACCCTGGTCAGACCATCACTGTAATTCCTGGACTACTACTACTTTTTAAAGGGGTATTTGGTTTAATGTGGTAGATGAAAGAGGCAATATCAGAGCAGAATCATCTTAGCAACTGGAAAACAGGTTCTCTTTTCTTAAAAAGCAGACTATTAGATAAAACCACCAGTGAGTAAAAGGGAAATTCTCATAAGAGATCACCTGTGTTATCAAGCAGCAGCTTAAGTAAGGCATCATTTAGCCTGAATCTTTGTTCTGAGGTACCAAGCTCTTACAGATCTCTTCCTCTCTAATCCTTCTAGATAAGATTAAAGAAGGACACTCCAGAGTTTCTATCCAACAAGCTGGACCCAGCAAACTAGGAACAACATGAATTCATTTCAAAAGTTAGAACAGTGAACATCACACTATTCAAAACTGTTCTCCATATAGAAAATGCCATGAGAAATGCATGAGACCACCATTTTTCCTCATGGGGTCCTACAGAAAGAAGAAAAATTTCGTGGTGGTTAAGTATCATGGTAACAGAAGAAACAAGGGCTCAGACCTCATGTTCACTTCGCATACAGCTGCAGATGCTTAAGAGCTTATTTCCCCCCCTCTTGCACACAGACACGCTTATTAACATTTGTTAATACTTCTCTGCAGCTAACCTGACATCCTCTTCAACTTAGCAAAATGGAACAAAATGTGAGAGTACTCCCTGAATGCTTTGGTATAAGTCCTTTGGCAGACTAGTAGTTTAAAAAAATCTCCATGTTAGTCTGAATGACAATACTTTCTACTAAAGTAGCCGAGGAGAGATCACATTACATGTCACTGACCTGCCAAAAAAAAAAAAAGTATCAATAATCTCCCTGAGAAAAATAGGGGGAAAGAAACCACAGCAAACAACTACCAAGACCAGTATTATAGAAGCATAGAACCATAGAATCATTAAGGTTGGAAAGGACCTCTGAGATCATGAAGTCCAAACATTAACCTAACTGCCTGGTCCACCTCTACACCATGTCCCTACGCACCACATCCACATGTTTTTTGAGTACTTCCAGGGACTGTGATTGCACCACTCCCCTGGGCAGTCTGTTCCAATTAGTTGTAACAGAAGATTCCCAACCAGGAAAGATGTGCACTTGGGGGTGGAAGCCCATGTGATAATAAACTGGTTTAGAAGACCACTGGTAAACCAACATGGATAAGAAGGAAAAGGTAGGTTTAGATTTCAGTAGGTTTCAGAAAGAAAACTAATATAATTATCTGTTCAGATAAAGACTGGGTTAGCAAAAAATAGCTGGAAAGGCAGTTGCTCTAGGACTCCCCAAATGAATGTCTTCAGCCTGGCAATTCTGCTTTCATATCATCTTCCTTTTCCTCGCTTCTCCTCAACTGTGCCTTTGTAGGCTCTCTCAAGTCTGGAGATCTGCCTCAATTACCGCACACAGCAGTCAGTCACCAGTGCTGTTCAAACAATGCAATTCTACATACACTGGCTGTACTGGAATACGAGACCTCATCACTTACATGTAAGCTCCTCCAGCTTTTCTTTCTTGGCTGGGAATTTGTAGCAACAAACTCACAGACTGTAAACCCTGTTTTTACAATGTTATGAATGTTTTCTGAGTAAAGACTGCTAAGCATGACATTTTCATTGCTGTTCATCTCAAGTCTCTTTTCTGCAAGTCACCAACTTTTTTCATGACATCTTGCAGGAGTAAAGATTTTGGGTCAGGTTCTGTTTTCTGTGTTGCAGAATTTATTGCCAAGTTAGTGCACAATAAATTCACTTTATGAAGAACAATGATAAGATATTTGGAAGAATGACGCAAACTATGTTCAAATCACACAAAAGCATTAGGTAATATTCAAGTACACAGCCTGGGACACAGAGAGAGAAATTTCAAGGTCACATAAAAGCTAATAAAGCTGAAAATGGCAACCTGAAGACTATTTTGCTCTGGGGGTACACCATTGTAAATCTTTAAAAAATAGCAAGAGAATCAACATGTATAATGCATATTTTTTTTCTAAACAATTGAAATTAAAACAAATAATTTTACACAATGTTGCAAAGTATTCAGTGTTCATAAAGTTCCCAATATCGTAACTTTGTAAGTAGTGAACTGCTTTGTCTACAATAAAAATACTCAAAGCAATAACTGGACAACAGTTTACAGATTTATAGCTGACAGAGTCCCAAGTGAGTTTAAAGGAAACAAATATTTCCAACTGTAAATGGTATTTAAATGAACAGAAGTGATTGCAAATCCTGCAAGACAGACTGCTGAAGAGCACTCTCACAGATGCGAAAATCAGACGTCCTCAAAAGACCATGGGAAAATAAATTAGCACATCAGAATGCAACCTGTGTTTCATCAATACAGGATACACAAGTCTCCAAGAGAAAAGACCCCACAGCATTAAGAATGATAATTTAAAACCAATTTTACTACAGTGATGCCATTAGCACATAAAGGCATTTTGTCCAGCCCTACATAAATACTTGCACTAGCTTTTCTGACCTCAGTACCTTAATTCTGTATACAAACACAGTAGCTCCACAGGCAAATTGAAAAGCAAAAAAACACAAAAGCTTGCAGATAAGAAAAGGAATGCAATTTAGCAGGCTGATTCAGACCACTTAAGTTTAGTCTTTTGAGATAAAATACTCCTGAAGTAGCCCTCTCTTTTCCTGCACTAAATTTATCAAACAGCGATCTCTAGCATCCCTGAAGATATGCTGCTGATGGAAAAGTTACTTACAAGCAAAACTCCTCTCTCAGAATAATCAAACAAAAATTCAATAAACTTTTAATTGTCGGTACGGATAAATCATTACACACATGCACTTTTCATGCAAAGCATAAAGAGACTTGTAAGTCAAGAAGGTTGAGAACCACTGCCAACAAGGCAGTTTGGAGACTAGCTTCCTTAGACCACCATTAACTCTAGCACATATCCATCTCCCCCCTCCACCATTCACACTCCAACTCAACAGAAATTATCACCCTCTAAACTCATGCTGGGGGCTCTACTTTTCCTCAGGTGTTAACTGGCACGCACCTCCTGTAAAGTGTTCCTTAACAACGTTACAAATGCTTTGAGTAGTACGATAATACTGCTATGAGATAAAATTTCAGTTGCTGTTTATCTCAGGTCTCTTTTCTGCAAGTCACCAACTTTTTCAACTTTAAGCAATGTGATCAAAAGCTGCCTGTCAAAAAAACAGAGTGCAGAAGCATGGATAGCAGAGCTTGTCTGAAGACGAAACCCTGTCAATTCATTCAACGAATGCAGCAAACCGCTTTTGATCCATTATATGAAAGACGATCAGAAAGTGAGAGAGCAGCTTGGAAGAAACATGAAGAAACTAAAATAGGAAGCAGCAACGCGAACTGTTCCAGGGATGCTGAAGGTGCCTCCAGTTTATCTGACACATTTGGCACAACGCTAGTGAGCACAATGGCAAAATAAGCTAAAATGCAAGATACTGGGACAATGGGCACGTTAAAACTTACATAATAAATGAGTTTTAAATTCATTAGTTATGAAAACTATTTTCATTAAAAATATTATCTAGTCCTATTTAAATCCATTATAAAAATAAGTTATGCGCTTGCATGGCAAATCCTTCGTAAGATATAGTAGTTTATAGAACTGCTGGGGAAAAACTGAATTAAGGTTTTCTATAAGCTTATAAACTTATTAAAATCAAATTTTCCTGAAGCGATGACTGGATTTTAACAGTGCTTTTAAAACTACCAGGTAGATTTCCTGTTACAGTATTCACCCCACTCCTCAGCAAGCTGAGGGAGCGTAGACTTCTCCAGACAAAAGCTCAAGCCAACTGACTCGGTAAACACGAGCCTTCAGGCTTTGCAGGTCTGTGATTCTGCTTCCAGAAACCAACACCTATACTCTCAGGCATGCACAGATCAAGCAACGAGGGCATACTTCTTTACTGATTCAGAATAATACACATTACTAGGGAGAGAGATGAAAATAACATTATAAACATATCAAAAGCCCTGCTGCATTCCAGACTAGCAGCTTTTGCTAGTCACCACCTCTTAATAAACATATATACTTAGGCCACAAGCCACAGTTGTGATGAAGGGCAACACCTGGTTTGTAGATAGCAATTTCAGAAAGATTTTCAGGCAGAGTAAAGTTGTTGGCTACGCAAGAAGTACTTTCAAATTAATTTGAGATTATTTCTGAAGTGTTAGCGCACTGGCTTCGGATGACCAAACAGTACACTATCCTACCACCTACAACAGCTCAAATGAACCCCTAGGAATCTCTCCCTCCTCTACAGTCATTGAGATACTTAAGCTTCACATTACAGTACTGTTAATCACACAAATGCAAGTCCATCTTTCTTTTACATCTTGCAAATTATTTAAAATCCAAAGATGCTCTCTGACTCACCTCTAACTATTACCTTAACCCAATTACTTTGCATTCACTAGAGACAAACATACACAGGTAAGTGTGATATATTATTGTATTTCCTGCTGATGTACACACAACCACTGCAAATGCAAGACAGCTCACATCTCTCTTCACTGAGCAATAGGGTACCTCAGAGTTATTCACAGGACTAAAGTACCTAGTGAATAATGGAGTAACAAACTTGCTCAAGCTGCTGCCATTGCTCATGTACGTGAACTCATACCATCCTAAGTGTGGGATCAGTGAAAGTAACTTTTTGCAAATTGATCTTTAAAATGGGAAGTGATTACCATCTATATCATAAGACCTTAAGACTGAAGTTCAGAATCACCTTGGACTTGAATAAACCCATTATAAAGAAAATAAAAGTTTAAATACATCGGTTCATTATATGTGAGTTACTACATCCAGAGTGAGACTCATCAGGAATAACCTCCATTTTTAATTAACAGAAGCATCAGATAAAGTTTGTAGTACACCTGTTACAATATGAATCTAATCCCCTTTTGTAAGAGCATTACAAGGGAAATACCTACACATGGCTTAAACACTTATTTTTTTCTTTTCAAAACTAAAATCTTCAGCTTCATTTAAAAGAAACGAATATTTCAATACTATAAATAATACTCATCTCATTGATAAGCGACTAAGCGCCACTAACATACTGTAAATAACTACAGATCTGGAGTAGTAGGCAACTAAAATTTTATTTAAACCAACTACTTATATTGTAAAATTTAAATAAGAAAGCTATGTCCAACATGCATATTCTTCACCTGGGTTTTTCACAGAAATAATTTATAGTACAGATTAACAACATGGTTGATCTTACCATTTCAACTTACCATTCCATTGGAATTATTTATTCCATTCATATTAATTTTAGTTACAAATCTAACTGTAGGAGGTGCTTCTGGATATTTAGGTCCACACTCTACTTTCAGACTGTATATTCTGTTTTCATAGTTTGTCTAGAAAGCAAAAAAACAGACTAATGCATCTTATTGAAAGCTGAATATTAATTAAAAAACAAAGCAAAGGTAAGAGGAATAAAGATGAAGAAATAGTAAATAGTTATAAATCTGTTAATATTAAGTACCAGTTGATAGTCTTGGATTACTTATTGATATTCCACTGTTTTGGCTAAATTGATTACTTGATTAATATGTATAAATTACACTACTTATTGACTGTACCATACAAAAGTATTAATAGAACACAGTTCTTTTTTTAATGCACATTTACTCTTATCCCTGCTACCCGCCTGCATTCCCAAAATTACTTTGGCACAGTAGGGGGTTGAGAGAAAATCAATAATCTTTAGGAAAATTACCACTTTCCCCTGTAAAAAAATATCTAACACTGCAAAAAAATTGGAAGTGGGGAAAGACAAAGATGCCAATAATCCAACAGTTAAGACACAACCAAGAACAAGGTGAAAATAGTATTTGCAAAAAACATATTCTAAAAGTAATTAACACTCCATAAGATATCTAAGACTTCCATAGCTGAGGATTGCTTGGTTTACTAGAGGATTTATAAACTTCGGACAGTAAAGTGACAGCTAGTTTGCAGAAGACGTCACTCCAAAGTTACCATGGAACAGATCATTCTAAGTACAAATGTATCTTGAGACGGTCCAATTAGAGATTAATACGGTTCTATCTTTTTTTTAATCTTGTCAAGTAGGCCATGCATAATAAAAAGTGTCAGTGGCTCTGCTGGTCACTGATGCACATGCCTCTGTGCTCCAAAAGGAAAATAAGCCCAGTTTCTACATCTGTCTTTCCATTGGCACAACAGATACAGCTAACATGAACCCAAAGCAGTAACATGCCTCTGAACTTTCCAGAAGTACCATCTTTAAGCTGTTCTGCATCAGCCAGCTGTCACTTTCTCCAAGCAGAAGTATCCACGCAGTCTCCACGCAGTCAAGTTAGCAAATGACAGTCCACTCTGCGGTCAATTAAAAGGCAGAGTGGAAATCGGACTACTGAAGCACCCGAACTGTGTCCTACAGTTCAGAGAAGCCACAGAGACTGAGCAACAAGTGGGTAAGAAAGAAACAAGGCGGAGCAGGACATCCTTTTTTAGAAAAAAGGTTTTCTAGTATTCATTCCCATTAAAGCTAAACTCCCAATAAAAGTAATCTTGTCCTGCTACAGGTAACATAGCTGCTACCACAGCAAGAAAACACAGTAACAAAATTTCTCATTATTCACTCAGATAAAACAATTTACTTCCCCAGAGTGGGATGCTGTCATTTATAGTGGAAATATGCCAAAACGTATGTATACTGCTCACGACTCTGAAAAATCCTAAGAATGGCACTCATTCTCATTCCCTTATTCCTATTCAGGTGGCTTTTCAATTTTGCTCAGTGTTTCAAGTCACTGTTTTACTGCAAGCCAAGCATCCCTGGCTAGCTCCCCAAAAAGCCTAAAAAAACCCTCCATTTTTTTGGGGTCAGAAAAATGTTTCCTTTAATCCAAAACAAATCTTCCTCTCCCCCCTCCATTTTGGTTCACCCTTCAAATGAAGCAACAAAAAAAAAAAATTGATAAGCGATTTTTGCACAGCTCTAGAAAAGCTACCTATGTGAAGAAATTCATAATGTGGACATTGTTAGCAACTTTCTCTGTGTTCTGCCTAACTGCACACTGTCTACCTAACTCAACCAATTCAAAAAAACACTCATCATCTACAAACTCTGAAACTGGATATGCAATTCTTCTCATCAAAGTAGCACCACTGGCTTTGCAGCTGGTGGCTTTCACTTTCTACAGTCACCATGTACTGCAAGTCATTCTATCAGCAAGACTGCATGTCCATGAAATGGCCTAAAAATATTACTTGTATGCGTTCTTTCATAAAGAAAATAAAATTACAGCAATATAAATTGACCAGAATTAAAAGTGCATCCCAGATTGGCTTTTTATTTTTTAAAACATATGGGATCCTACATAATAATCATTCCCTTCAAAGATGTCTTAGGAGTCTATCTTAGGTTGAACCAGAAACCAGTCACAGGCAGTTCTGGAGGCTGTCTGGAGAGTCAGGGAGACACTACTTTAGTTAGCTCCAATTTGCAAGTTCTTTTCAAAACCTGTAAGACTACAAACTTTCTTCAAAATGTATTCAAACACTGTGATTCCACAGAAGCTAGTATCCAAAGCATACTGTCATTACACTTATATTTTAAATTGGTTCTCTCTCAAGTGCATCCAAATCTTAGGAGCTCAGCAAAATTATACAGATGTTCAAAACAGTCTGCTGCAAGTTACGACTAACTCTGACTTCCAAAAGGAGCTTGAATTACACTGAATCTAACTCTGGAACTCTGTTACTCTGGAAGACATTATCTTCACCGAGGCAATTTCTGATCTCAGTTCTTGTCTTGCACAGTTCTTTCAATAAGCCCTGCAGCACTAAAGGACACACAAGATAGTAACTTCATGTTAGCAGTGAAAGACAGATGCCAACTTAGAGCTACGTGAAGTATACTCATTTAAAGTTCTCATTTAGGCAGTGATCTTTGGTATCATATTGTAACTCATGAGAAAGCGTGCACAAACGCTATGCGTCAAATAAAGGTGTGTCCATTCATATCTGATGAGGCTGACACTGAGACACTAGAGCTGATTACTTCTCTTGCAGGTTTTATCAGTCTAGATGACATTCTACAGAACTTAGAAGGTCAGAAGGATTTGAACTTTGTGTATCTATTTTATCTTACTAGAGGTAGTTAAAATGTGCTTGGTCTTTAGGCATGATTCAACTGAATTGCACAAACTGCTACACTGAAACACTTCGATAAAAGCTGTGAAAGTTGAAAATATATTGTCAGTTTGCTACAGAATTGAAATTACTAGGCACATATGATGAACTGTGGAAAGACAGTTACCCTGTTTACTGTACTACCACTGTACACTTATGTGCAGTAATGATGGAAATACAGACTAAGTATATCCCTAACTCAGTCTCAAATCACAACTGGCTTATACAGAGAGCTGCAGAAACATGTACTAGAAGAGGCTAGACTGAAAACACTTACTAATATGCCAGGAAGTGATGGATTCTAACATGCATATACAGTGTTTCTACAACTTCATACATTCAATTTTAACTAATTCCTTTACACTGTAGCAAAGTAACCGTTTTTGCATTTTGTACTGCCTACAAACTTAAGAAAAATGTTTTATTTCATCACACTTACCCTCGGTGGCCCAATAATCATTCCTGTCCATCTAGTGAGTGTCATATCTTCATCATCTTCAAGGCCCCAGCTTACTGTACCATCACCTACTCCTTTCTGCCCTTCTTCAAGTTCTTCCAACAAGCGAAAATTACGAGGTACTTTAACTAGAGAAAAGGGAAGAATGTAATTAATACTGTTCACATTAAGGAAAAGCTAAATAATTTCATTGCTTTTATATGTTATGAACTAGCAACTGCTGAATAATACTTTCAAAGCTAAACAAATATTTCCTACCTAAATTTATTTAGCACTCAAATTGTTTTGAAGCAACTAACCACTTCACTGGAAGCTAGTTACTACCAAGTGATAGCAATACAAACTATAGAAGAGAAAATAAAAGAGCTCTCTTAAGTTTGACATGACTTAATTCAGGTTTTCCTTCCCAAGCACAGTATTGTTTAGAGCCAGTACATTTCAAAATCAATTCACTGTCTGTCAAGTTCAACTCAATCAGAATCCACATAAAATTGATATGGCAAATTCCTTCCAAAAATAATTAAAGAATGCAACATTTAACACAAATTATCTTAATAAATGTAAACTGTAAGAGAAAGTTTGAAACATTTTCTCTTGATTTCATTTGATTTTAAAAAAACCCAACACTTTAGTATCTGAAAACAAACAAAAAAAATCAAGTCTTTTTTAATCTAGTGATTATTATTTGCACTTAACAGTGGGGAAAAAAAATAAGCAGCACAGAAACACTGATTAAGTTGTTAAAGAGAGAGAATGACATTCACAACAGAATATGAAGATGTACTGCCTCTAAAGAGAGCCAAGTAATATTCACTTACTGAACTATAATTACTGGATTTTGATTATTATACATGAAAACAGACAGATACTGCTAGGTGTTAAACAAGTGGATGTTTAATTGCTTTACATCACAGAAGCCAAAATGGTATTTCAGCACTGATGTAGGGAAGAAAGCTAATTAACACTTGTGCATGCAATCATGGTATGCTTTTATTATGAAATAAAATATGCACAACAATGTAGTAGCAATATTACAATACACTAAAACTTCTTATTTTCTTACAGCTGCTTGCAGCTGTATACTTTTTCTTATAGGTATTTACAGCTATAGTGTTTTCCATGATTTTTACTAGAGATCCTTTCTTGTACTGGAAGAATCCACGTACTCTATAAAACTAAAACTCTAAGACTGGGTACATACAAAGTTCTTAGCAAGGAATACATACTATGCAAGTTTTAAAAAGATGGGGGTCAAAGAAAACTGGTTTTCATATCAGTTATTTAGTCACTAGGATTTAAGGTTTTACACTACCCTAGTCTGTATTCCAAGCAGTCTCTATGCAAAAAATGAAGACCAACAGCATACAGTATGATTATTTAGTCAATACGTATGCATATGGACCAGTATAGATAAACATACCCTTCAGCAACTATTCAAATAGCTTATCTTGCATAACTATGGTTCCTCCTAAATTGTGTTAATTTTTTTTTTTTTTTTTTTAAATAACACAGACTAGGGAGAGGCTCCTAAAAATTGCAGAAATTATTGTCTCCAAGTTCTCCAAATTCCCAGGAAAAAGCATTACAAGTATACTATCAGGAGAGCGCAAGGAAATTAAATCCCTCATGTATGGCCTCACCTTCCTTCCTGCTTTGGTATTACCACTCATCTGAGCCCACAATGAGCTACTTCAGCTTCCTAACTGAGCAGAAAATTATACATTTTGGTTAGTCTCCTGACAGCTTAACAAACCAGCCCAGCTCACAGAGAGATCTGACAAGTACCAGCATGAAAAGTGCAGCCATGGCAGCAAAAACTCAGATAACCTTGATGTAAAAACATGTTTTAATGGAGCTAAAATACTCTGGAAGGTTATTTTCACAGATAAGAGTTCACATATGATTACCTGAAAGTACTAGCACAGTAATCAAGGAGCAGATCGTATCTCAGTACTTTAGCATAGATACTTTTAAAAAGCTTCACTGAAATTCGTTTGCCCATTCCTCTGGTCCCATCCCGACTTGTTATTATCATTAAATCTGTACACTTACATATTTAATTCAGACTAGGGATGAGAACTGACAATCACACTTCTATCACATTATAGAGCACAAGGTTTTTACTTTTGCTCCAGATTCATACATGCTCTGGAAGGGAGTCTGCCAGTAAAAGGTTAATGCTAACCTTTAAAAAAAAAAAAAAATTAAACCAGCAGGATAAACTTCTACTAAATTTCTTGTTTTGCATCACGACTCAAACAAAAAAACCCCACAAAACCCCATCCCCAAAACCCATGTACTTTAGCATCCAATCATTATCTTAGACTTCTCCAGGGGCATAAATCCATCATTTCTCAGAATTCTTGCTCTGACTGCAGAACTTCAGAGTTACAGTTTACCTCTTTAAAAAGCACATATAAGACAGTAGCAAATAGGCTTTAAGTTTATTTCTGATCACCTGCTATCACCTTTCAGTGCAGCTGAGATGACCCAACTGCTCATTGCCAAGAGAAGAGGTTCCATGCCTTCTCCCAAAACTCTGTTCTTCTCGCACTAACAAGGCTCCTCTGTTAGCCAAACTAGCACACTAATTTAGCAAAATGCTGTTTTTCCTTCAGGCAAAAATCAAATCCAACCAGTTAATCAACTGAATTGACTCAGGAAGAAAGATCAACAAATGCCAGAGCTGACTGCTGTGTCTTTCAGTGCCTTCCTTTGCAAAACCATGGGTGTGGGGATGAGGGAGCTTTTTGTGGCAAAAAGCCATTGGACTGGCTCAGTTGTATAATAAAATTGTACTCAATTAAAAAAACTATAGGAGATGGCAATTACTAGAGAATAACAACCCCTTATGACTAACTATCCTGTGTTGATCACATTTTTTCCACTACGTTGCCTGTGCTCACTAGTTCCCCTAACTGCCCAAGGGGAGCAGTGAAGGACTTGGGAAACCTCCAGAACATCTCCAGAAAATAATTTAGATCTGCTCTGAAAACAGACAAAACAAACATCTGACAGCAAGTGGCAGGCTCCCCACACTAATGTTCCTATCAGTGCCAGAACTAGGTAGCAAAACACTGCTCTGAAGTTAAAAATAAGAGTCAAAACACCTCATGTTTAAAAAAAAAAAAACCCCAAACCAAACAAACAAAAACCCGACCCCAGATCACACCACCCTACTGAGATTCCAACCCATTAAAAAAACTCTCAGGAAAAAAAAGATGTTAGTTCTCAACAAAAACTGGACCAAAGATACGTTCAAACAGGTTCCCTTTCAGAAAGTTACACAGCCCTACAACATTTGAGTTGGGGTCACCAGAAATGACTGTATGAATTAAGATAAAACCTCTATTTCATAAGAGCACTTATGAGCACTTATTTAAGGGACCTAGTTCACTTCTGCAAACATATTCTATTCCTTTATTTATGAGTTCATAGGACATGCACAAGATCTTCTTATGCAATCGTGTATTTAAGATTTGGACAACCACCTCTCCCATCCTATTTCCAAAGAGATACCCTGATTTGTCAACCAACATGAGAGGGGCAGAGCAACAAGCTGTGCACATCTTAATTATGAATGTCTACCAGAGCTTTTTGCAATGAAGGATTACCAGGTCACTATTTCCTGGCTTAAAAAAACAAAACAAAACAGAAAAAAAAAAAACCGAACCCCACTAAACTGCTTCTATGTCCCTGCCATAAATGATTAATGTTTTATCCTCAATAATTCAAACTTCAGTTGAAGCCACTACTGAATGTTTTATTAGAAAACCATTGTTGACAGATTTCTGACAATACTTTAAAAATTAACACAGTGAATTAAAAAAATAAAAAAAACCCCACACCTTACCTTTATAATTACAGTCTTAGAAACTACCAGCAAACTGAACTGGAATTAAATGCTAACACTGTCCTGAGCGTCCACTCATGCACACTATTGTGCTCTACATGTTTGCTTTGGTCATGCTATAACCTTTACATAATACAAATCTACCTAGTTTGAAGAACAGAATACGTGTACAAGATTGCTCCTTCTTTCCAGTAAAACAAGAGCAGGAACTTCTACCTAGAAGATCAGGTAATGATGGTCTGGATCTTTTGGAAATTAAGTTTGCTCCTAGTATAAAGTAAAAAATTCTTGTTATTACTATTTCATGTATTCCAGAAGGCACAATCTAAATTGTATGTTAATGGTGCATACACAATCGGCAGTTTTGTCTCTAATCCAGACAATACAATTCATCAAATATTTGCTAAAAACTTTGAAATATTCCTTGACGGAATCTGGATAAGAATCAGCATTTCATTTACAGAATTTCGACAATGAAACAACATCCTTCTGTTCTAGTTTGCAGCTCATCGGCAACAGGACATTACAGAAACCACCCCCATTCTTCAGCTGACTACCAGACCCCAGGTGTACCTTCTGGAACAAGTGGTGGCAACTGAAGGGAGAAATGCCTCTAGCCTTTCACCACCACAGGCCTGCCAAATATTGTTCTCCCCAATTCCACTCGCTGATGGGACCACTAATCAGCTTCAGACAAGTGCAGACAGGTTGTTTTTACTTCCCATAATAGGCATCCCTCAGCTAAAACCTCTCGCTTCCAAGTGAAGGGGATTAAAGCAGTCATGCGATTTTATCACTGGCAGAGCTGTAGGAGTGGTAAGCTCCACTCAGTAGGCTGTGATTAACGGCTAGGTACAGCACTGGACCCAGCACAGCTATTTGCAATGATGGACTAAGGCTCTCCATATGAAAAATATAGCTGGGTTCATCAAGATTAAAAAACAAAACAAAAGCAACCTCTGCCCCCCAACCTCTTTTTTGTTTGTCTGCAAAGCTTACCTCACTATGGATTTTACTGGCAAATAACTCCTGGCCCCTCAAAACTGTGCACAGGAACTGTCAAACAGTATTTACCAAGTTTTCACAAAGAGTTGAAGTAAACATATTTTGCTTAAAAAAAAAAAAAAAACAACCAACAAACAAAAAAAACAAATAACCACCCAACACCTACTCATGCCTACATATACCAATAGTTTTTAATTTAGAAGTTTAATCATGAAAATGGACTACAGAAACTGGTACCTATTAGAAATCCATGGAAGTAACAATGAATTTAATACCTTGGAACAATGAGAAAATAATAAAAGCAGAATCAGTAAATAAAGACTTAAATTAAGCAGGAGGGTCTGCGTTCATACTTACGGAGCTACTTCAGACATCACATTATAAACCACCAAATTAATAGAAGCAAGAAAGTACACTATCCCACAGGACAAGTGTTAGAAAAGAAGTTACAGCTATGCTTTTATCCAGAATCTGCATAACCTGAAAAAACATCGGGGGGGTGGGGGGGGAGGGAATCTTCAGTATCCTTTAGCAAGACCAACAGCCTTCACTGGAGCAATAAAGGGGAACTGGCTGGATGGACCTGCTCTTGATAATATGTCAAGACACAGTTCCACAGTTGGTAATGCCAGATCACCCGCTAGTACGGAGATTTAATCAGCATCAAGACAGAACACACAATTGCACTTCTGTCAAATTTGACAGAGCACACTGACTACACTAAATCACATTTTTAAACAATTCACATGGACACACTCCTTCAAATACAGTTGGTAGTCGAAGCTCCCTGCATATCAAATGATTCTTTGCCATGTAACAGGCAAGAGTGGGATAACCTACACTCTAATCTTCTCCCTGCCGCTTACAAAAGGGAGTCATAACCCTAATTTTTCATAGATTGGCTCAAAGCCTAAAGTATGAGGTTTTCTGTTACATCCAAAACTACTTTTTATAATAATTGTCTAGTACAATATCCATACCAACATTCAGTTTCTCTTAAAATCTTCCTGAGCTCTTGCCTTCAATCACTCCTGAAAGTTACATCCATACCAGGAGCCTTTTACCATAGTTATACCAGCATACTCCATACTGCCAGCACACTCCCCAACACAGCTATAGAAACAAACCTTAATATGGACCCAAGAACAAGTTATATCAGTAAATTATACATTAACACAGCTAGGACACTGTCAGGGATGCTATTCCTCCTGATTAAGATAGCTACGTCAGGAAAAGTCTGTAGTATAAACAATTTTGAATGTATGAGTTTTCTTTTGCCCATTGACTTCCAGCTAACAGAAACTGAAAAAATATGTATAGCTTGGTAACAAAAACTCCCAAATCCCATTCAACAGCTTCAGGCTTGCAGAAAAATAAGTATTTTTGTAATGAGAGGGAAGGGGGGAGGGATGTCAGCCTTGCAAATTCTAAGCCATAATACAATTTCTCCTGGGGCAGGGAGGGGAAGAAATAAAAAATTCCACAGAGAAACACATAGAAAATAACAGGTTCCTTTTAGCCTGAACAATTCAGAAGTCATCTTGCTCTGGACAAAATAAAGCAAGAAACTGAAATACTGTACTAACAACAACAACACACCACACACCCACAAAAACAACAGAAAACAACCAAAGCCTTAAATAGGCAATACACAAAAAAGAGAGGAAAGAAGGCTAACAAGAAATGCTAACATATTCTATTGCGTCTGCAAAAAATATTCCTGTGGAATTAAATTTTTGGAAGACACTCTTCTCTGAAAAAACACTGTTTTTTTTAAAAACATGATCTATATTTTTGTTTGCCAGTTACCCTGCTCACATCACATACTCTTTTGCCTAGTAAAATATTCTGTGAATACACACACAGAAAATGGCTGACTTACTATCAGGAACCTACTATCAAGAAGTATTACCAGGTTTACTGTAATGACATTGTAATTATCTGAGGTTGATCACAGTAACCTGGCTCCAAAACCCAGAAGTATTTCTAGTAACTTGCCTATTAACAAAGTTGGACATGGGAGCTTTGTCTACAAAAGAACTCCATCGCTACCATTAGTAGTGGAATGCAGCAAGTCAATAGTGAACTTTTTTTTTTTTTTTTTGTTTTAAATCAAGAATGTTACTACAAACATAGTAAAAGCACTGTTTCCAATAACCAAAAAACCAACATGATTCTTTTTCAAGGCAAACAGACATTTTCAGTGAAAAGCAATACATTTTTTTTTCCCAGTAGCTACGGAAGCATCCAGCTGCTGCTGCAGAACTCAATCTGTGAATCAACCCAGCCATGCACTACCGAATGTACAGTGAGCCTACACTGAGAAAACTGTACCTTCATTAAATGGGTTTGATATATCTTGATATTTCTGTTAATTGAAACTTCTGCTTTCTTAGAATTAGGGGTACATCCCACTTCTTCGAACTGCTTTCCAACCAAATTTTGATATACTTCAGTAAAATTCAAATTCATAATTCTGTATATCATTAGTATTCATAAAGCTACATTTACTATACACTATTTTTCTCTATTTTCCTTCAGCAAGTATGTCCCAAAGCAATGGAATTCAGGCAATAGAATATTCTGCATTAACAGTTTTGAGTTTAAATTGGGAAAGTACTATGTTAACTTAAATGGTGGAATGAAGGTATTTAGCAGCAATATGTGGCCCATACACATTGATCAGGACGGTGAATAAGGTAGTAAGCAGTTCTAGCATGTATGGATGAAACGTCCATATAATGCAAGCATAGTATTTTCCACAGGAACATTCCAGTCATCAGTGATTTTGTCACATAAAACCAAACAGATGCATTTCTATCAATGATAACAGAATACAGAAGGATTTTATTGAAGTCACTCAGTACAGACAGATGACATAAAAAGACAACAGGTAACAGAGACCCCAGAGCACTCTGTGCTTCCAAAATTAATCATGGGCAACTCCTGAAAAACAACAATGATCTTCAATGCTTTCTTCTCCATTTTGCTAGTGTCTAAAGTATGCATTGTGCCGGATCAATTGAACGGTGTCTTGTCATTACTGTCCGCAACTGACAAAGCTGTAAGCAACAGCAGTTTAGATCTGCAGACTCATGAAGACTAACCTAACTAAGCTTACCTGTGGAAAATTTCTAGGAATAGAAGTTCAAGAAGAAAAACAAGTCTGACATAATCAGGTAAAAATCCATTTCCATGTAAAATGAAATGATTCATCCCAAAAGAAACAAAACAAGATGACTAACTTTAGGAATTAATAAGAAAAAAGATGGGTAGCAGTTAAGTTTTCACAGCTCAAGTAAACAAATGTACATCAATGAACACATATAGAGAAAATGGCCATTTATTCAATGCGTTCAATGTTTATCATAATTTAGAGCCAGTTTTGTTACAATCCTAAATGTCAGAAAACTGCCATCTTGCAAGAATTAAAGAAATCACCTGTACTCAACAGAGCTGGTAAGAATTGAATAGGCTATTCCACTTCTTTGCAGGACTAAAATTATACATATATTTATATAATATATGTTATATATATTATATAAAACATTATATATATATAATATATTTGACTGTGTAGGAGCTCTGGTTAACTTCTTTTGCATTTTATAATATTTAAAATTAAAAAAAGAATTTGAAAGGACACAGGTGGGAAGACTTCAAGGAGGAGGTGCAATTCTAGGAAATACATTGAAGTTAAAGTATGCATTTCATCGGGTTTTGTTTTTTTCTTAGGAAGATATGGCTCCTTGCTGAGCAGGAGCCAAGAAACAGTCACAGCAGTGTGAAAGTTACGAACCTTCATCTTAAAACCTTCCTTTTGGTTAAAGCTACCTAAAGTAATATTCCTCTTCAAAATTACATTGGTGATAATTTCTATTTATTTCACTTAAGTGAACTCTTACATTTGTTGATATATTAACAGACACAGTTCAGAACTAAAGTTAGGCTGCATGAAAACAACTTCCATAGGAATTTCCTTTATATTTGAGTCTAGCCACAGCCATAAACGTTCTGTATATAGCTTACATTAAGAAGGCTAATGAGAAACCATGTTAATACAGCAGAAGCCTCAGTCATTTATTGCAACCCAGCATGCACATTTTGGATGAGGGAAAAAGGTCTGGAGGGGTGTAGGGGTATTTATATCTTTAGGGTAGGGCACAAACAGTAGTGTTTAGAAAAACCCAGTAATTTCATTGAAGACAGAACACAGATTTACAGAAGCAGATTTTTCCCCCCTTACTTTCAATTTCATTATGCATATTCATAAGACACTGTCAGTTATCTACTAGCAATAATAACTGAAAATGATAAATTCTAAACAGAATGATATTTGCACCTTGACCTGCTTTTTCAGTAGTAGTTCTAGTTGCACTGTGTTAAAATTTGCATTTAATACAACTTAAGCTGCTCCATCTCATACTTTTGGTTCAGCTGCCAAATACAGTACAACAGGTCTTCAAAGGAAAACAGAACTTACTTTATACTTGCACGTTTAGGGGCAGGCAGACTACTAACTCAGAAATGAAAGGCCATAAGCACAAGGATGGTCCACTGCCTGTCAGCTCCCACTTTCAAGGCTGAGCACACCTCAGAAGCATTTGGTGGTACCAAATTCTTTCATTTTCCTTTCACATACATCTTACCAGCTGCACTCACAAAATAGAGGACGTTGTATATAGTAATGGACAGCCTCACAAGGAAGGAGAGGTGGTAATACCAGTTTGCCTTACAAGGCCCCAGTTTACATTTAATTAAAAAAAAAAAAAGTATATTTAGACACCAGAAAATCTTAATAAAGCTTTCAATATATGAACAATGTTAAAGTTTATTTAGTTTGGGGGGTGTGACGGGAAGAAATTAATTTCTACAGATCTAGGCGTTAGTAGTTGGGATGTCATAAACACGTCTCATTTACAAACACACATTAAAATGGCTTAAACCACAAATCTTGATGCTGGAGTAAGAGATCTCAGCATATCAAAATGGCAAAAGCGACATCAGTTTATTCAATGTGTTACACTTGCTGTTGGTTTCACAGTAAGAACAACAAGACCTCGAACTTGACTTCTCCAGCAGAGTGAGCATTCCAAATGCCTAACTCCATAGGAAAAAGTCTGTGCAATTTTAGGTTTCATTAATTATGTTTAAGTGTGATAAATTACTGGCAGAACAAGTAGCTCCATTATCAAGGCATCTTCACCGAAGAAGTCCTCCTTTCTTTTCTCTTATCCTGCCTCTTAGGTAACCAGAAGGAAGTGAGCTAACTGCTCCTAGTAATTTCAAGTTCTACCAATTCTGCTCAATAATTCATCAGATTATTTACTGAAGGCAGCCTTGTGGACAGGACTCTTCCTGTGATGGTCAACATCCTCCAGGAAAATATTATATCTGTTTAGTTTTTATTCACTTCTAACCACGCTCATGGCCGTTCCTCTCTCCCTTCCTTCCCTGCTCCCCACTGTCACCCCTTTCCACTTACTCACCTTTCTCAGAAGAGCAGCAGACAGGGAGATGTGGCTGCCATTAACTACCTGATTCATCAGAGCTGCTCCACCCTCTGACCAGCATCCATGGAGACACCATTTCTCACAAATCCCAGCAAGTTTTTTCCATTCTGCACCATCTCTCCTTACCAAGGTTCATGCCTCACTGAAAACCTCCATTCCCTATCCCCTGCAGTCCAACTTCCAAATGCCCTCTTCACTCTCCTGGTTTTTTATATAGCAACAATATCCTAAATGTCCTAAAGTTGTACAAGGTACAACAGTAAAGAAGCATTAAGAGCCATCATATGTATGTCAGTGAGCTGAAGCTCACAGAGTAGGTAAGACTGGATACATGCACACACAGAATATTGTCCAGATCTGAGAGAAACTCCAACTGGACTCAACGTTCTTAGCAAGGATGCAACAACAGCTACAATTTGTTTCAGTCTATCTTTGCATTTTCATGCAAATACAATCATCCTGAGCACAGCTGCTGGCACAGAATTACTAATGGTGCTCATATAAATTGCACTAATGAAGAAGCTTGCTCCAGTACAAAAACAAATGTTAGACTACAAAACAGCGAAGGCATAAGCAAGCTTAGTGGGAAAAAAAAAAAAAAAAAAAAAAAAAAAAACACCACCTTGAAAAGCTCCCACACAAGTTTTAAGTCATTAAAATACCTCATCCAAAAAACCCTCAAAAAATAGTTATCGCACCAATAGAAAACTATAGTATAAAAACCACTGAACTAGATTGCAGTCCTAAAAGAAAATTGGTGTAAATTGCTTAAAACTGTTTTTACAAATTTGCACCAATATTAATGGCATAAATTTATCAGTCTATATTATAGCTAAGTGCAAGTTTTTTTGTTATAAATAAGATCACTCTTAACTCAGAGTTTAGTTATGTCAGACACTGCATATCCAGTTGTGCCTAACCATAAAAAAAATCCCAAACATACAGGACTTAAACAGTTAAGTCACTAAACAGCTCATCAATTGACATCCAAGCTGTTTTGGTGAAGGGTGGAAAGGCATAGGCTGACTATGGTTTAAAAGTTAACTGTTTATAGGCAACCACTGAATGAAACACAGATGAGATATTAAATGGTTCAACTATCTTCCCGTATGTTTTAGTATATGAAGTGATAGATTACAAAAAATGACACATTGTGATGCTTATCAAATTCAGAATTTTATTACTATTTCAATTTTATACAAAACAATGTAAGGCAGTAAGCCAGTAAAGAGGGTTTAGAAAAGATACCTGTTACTTCAAAAACCACCAGCAATATTAGTTGTGATTTAACAGTCTAAGGCATCAAGATTTTATTAGACAAATAAATCTTCCCAATTTCTCTCCTCAGAAGCTAAAAAACCACCCTGTTTAGTACAAATTAACCTCACTATTAAAAACAAAGCTATATAAAGGCATGAAAGGCTAAAGAAAAGGTATAATGGCAAGTAGGCTCAATTTTTGAAAGTTTCGTTTTAAACCTGAGATTGTGTTGGCAGAGAGGAAAAAGGATTTCAAATACATATTTTTTAAGCCATCTTTTAAAGCACGAGGACATGAAAAAAAAAATTGTTTCAGATAAAGGGACAGGAAAAGTGGGAGACTAAAGGAACCCAGCAAAGGCCAATACATCTTGTCACGAAATGGCTTTCACAGGGTCTGCTTTAACAGCAAGAATACAATGTGTGACCCAGATAGCAAGAGTAGCATCAAGGATTTAGTTTAGCAAAGCTGTAAAGCTGTCTAAAACGGGTTACAAGTCATTGATTAGCAAACAGTTATTCTAAGACTTGCATGAAGGTCCTTTCCAACATGACTCAGCACCCTCCCACAGTCCAAAACATATTCTTTATCGATGTAAAACAAATAACGTAATACGTTGTTATCCTTCCAGTTTTACATATAAGCATACACTTATGGATATGATCAGCAAGTGTACTAATCACCACATATTTAATAACAAGAGCTGCCATTAAATTATCTTCCTACATTATTTTTGTGACAGTCATATTTCAGCCTGCTATCTTCAATACGCTGTATCTCAAAAGTTCAAATTATTTAATATTTACTTGATCATATATTCCACTTCAGTGAGAAGAAAGCAAGCTTACAATTTCTTCCTTAAAAAAGTTCTGTTATATGAATAAAACTGGACACTTCACTAAGACTATACTGGCATCCTGAGTAAAGGACACTATTTTTACATGTATTGGGAAAAATGTTTTTGATTTACTCAAACAAACTTCAAATGCACTTAACTATCCAGTTATAGTCACAAATACAATGAAAAGAAGTGATTTCTTCTTTGTACAGTTTAAATGTCTAATGCAACAACTTTTTGAAAAGGGGATACTGAGTCTATCTAGATGTTAGAAACCATTTTTCTGACAATTTTTTTTTAATCTAGTTGAAGTTTCTGATCCTTCTGAAATAAAGGATTAATGAATCTGAGACCTCTGAAGTTCTAAATGTTGAAGGTTCCATTTGTTCCAAAATGCTAACTAGAAATGATTTAGTCACGTACTTAAAGCACCACACATTTTTGAAAAGGCTGTGAAACAGAAGCTCATGTTATTCAGAACCAGTCTGACAGCTTCACAGTCATAAGTTTTTGCACTGATGTACAGATTTTATTCAAAATATTGTTTGAATTATATCTCATTAGTGCCTTCCAAATGACAAATACAAAGAAAAACACTCCTTTGGGCAGCATAGCATATAGCAAAACCCTTCTGAGTACAGCTTAAATAAAGCCTATCTTGAATGCTTTCCCAATAGCACCTTCTTGTCTTTCCACAATCCGTGCTGAGGTTCCCACAGGCTAGTTGAGACAGCAAGACAACAAAACCTAAATGACATGACCAGCTGAAGCTGATCTAGTACTTTACACAAAATTTTGGTCAGGATGAAGTACAAGCCATAGTCTTGGAAAAACCATGTTAAGAGTAGGGAGAAAGAGACTGAAGGGTCTGTCAACAAAACGAGGCTGAACAGTTTCACAGCATGGACTTAACACTGCCTTTGGAAAAATCTTTCATAAGGCAAAACACAGACACTAACAAATATGTATGTAATTCAACTCCACCAACTACTCATAAGAATCGGAAATCTAATTCTCACACATGAGAAGCCTTCTCATCTGTGCTTAGATTTATAGTATGGACCATCTGCCTCTAACTGCTGAAAGGCATATCCTTCTGAAACTGTGTGTGTTGTATCTTCATCCAGGCTAAAATTTTCCAGGATTGTACAGAACAGTTCAGATAATGGGCTTTAATACTATGTATGCCTGATAAGATCCTTGAATTTCAAACTCTTAAACAAATAGAAGATTACAAAGTAGGCCACTTTTTTATCTCAGAAGTAAGGTGTTTAGCCTGTGAGCATACTCTTACACAGCTACTGTGGCAGAAAGGCTTAAGTTGGGGCTTGTATTTAAAGACAGAGTTGTAAAACACCAGCAACAAAGAAAGGAAAATGGTACGGGCAAAGCTCCGAGAAGAAACAGAGTGTCTTGCCTATATATGCCACAAAGTTGGACAGAACTGATAGTCTATATATGGCTTAAAAGTCATTTGTAAGCTAGATTGTTCTCAACCCAGCTGAAGCACATCTGAATTATTTGTGGCTTGCCAAGATGTTTTTAAGCAGGCAGAACAATCACAGTTGCAATTCCTTGTGCATAGGACAGGACGGAAAAATGCCCCAGTGTGTGAGTGCTTGCTGCCTCACAGAATACAGTATTTTACTTCTTTTGTTTTGTCTGATTACTTGCAGCTTCAAGAAGTCTCCGCTTACAGAGCTAACATTATAAATACACAGAACAAACTTCTAAGACTGCAAAATTCTAAACAGCTTTTAAACTGACTTCTCAGGTTCTGGATAAGTGAACAATGTGATGGATAACAGAGAAAAGGGGAGGGAGTAATACATTCTTGAAGGTAAAACATACTAGATAAAAAAATAGGCAACTATTTCCTCCACAAGGAAGAAAAAAGAGGGAGGAAACAGGCATCCAACAGGTCAGAGGAAAAGAGAAGCCTACCTGTGCCAAGTTTAACACACAAGTTTTCTAGATACTATGCTTAAATTATACCATCTCCTATATGGAAATAAATAGTCTTTAAAACATGACTTCTACATCCCGCTTATGAATAAATTCCTTTATTACTTCTCTGAATGGCTCTTAATATCTATGAGTGCTTAGACCGGGTATGGTGATCCATCAATCTCTATCCCACTAAGCACGGAACACACAGATATCAATTCGATTTGGATCAGAGAAGAACTGCAAAGGATTTAAGGGAAAGTACTACGAAACCCTATCTCACATTATGGAATCCTTTTCAACGAAGGATTTTAGGAAAAAAAAGCTTTAAAAACAAAACACCAATAACGAAAACCCCAGTCACCAGGAAAGATACAGTCAGTCCTTGCTTCACAGCTCAGGGAGTTAGACTGAATCCACTCAAGACCACTTCCAGCCCTTCATTTTTAATATCAGCCTCCTTACAGCTGCAGTCATGCACACTTAGAACAGCTTCCATCACCACTAAATGTTTGCAAACAGAAATAAAAAACAAAGTTAAGAAAACAAGGCACTGACCCTGAGCATTGTGCCATTTCTATTCAAAGAATCCATCATACATAAATTCAAAGGGAAAGATATTTTTGCATGGGCAACATAAATAACACGAAGAAGCCGATTCATCCTTAAAGATTAGAATATCTGGAAATGAGAAGTATGGACTTTACAGAAAAAATGCTTGTTTGGGATCTAGCTGTGCTCCTTCAAAGACATTAAACACACTTTCAAAAAAGGTTGCTTGTGACTACGTACTAGAAGTAAATCTGGAATCTCACATATAATTGCTGACTGTAGATCAGTTGATTTTTTTCGCGAGTGCACAGTTTCAGCAAACCAAGGGGAATTTTCATTAACTTAGCCCTATTCACCCTCCCTCAAGCTACTGAAGCCCTCAGTTGAAGAGGAAGGAGACAAAAGCCTTTAGCAGCCCATAGTTAGAATACAGCATAGACATTGCTGCCTTAATTCTCATCTTTTCACACGTAAGTTCTAACCATTTAGTGACATGATCACTGCTTTTAGGAAACATTCATATTTTAGACAGATCTATCTATATCCTATACATGTAAGGTAATCTTAAGTAAAACCCAAATTATGGAAATGCAGAAATTAACTCCTGAATCAACTCCTTTTAATGATGTTACTGATTGGTTTCTTTTTGTCAAATTACATAGGAGATTTTAAATGGTATGCTTTGATAAATTATTTCTTTTAACCTGAAACTATGTTTAATTACATCTTCTGCTCTGTATTTTCAAAGAGATTAATAGAAGGACTCTCCAGCTAACCAATATGAAATTGGCTGATTATATCAACAATAGCTGTTCTCTTCATTTAAAAAATTGACTTCTTTTTCCTCAGACCTCCAGCAGTACCCACACAACAACCTGGGTCCAGCTTGAAGCAGAAGGAGTTGCACTGTCGCAAGATTAATCAAACTGCAGCTTACAAATGTCCATTGCTAGGACATCCAATATCTACATGTAAAATTTGTCAATATAGGTGATTTTTAGAAAGCAAGTAAGATACTTGTTCAACGACAATATAACCCTGAGATACACAGCTTCTTTAGCACACATTAAACACTTATTTTCAAACTAAATTATCTGTTGTTAAAGGCATGTAATTTTTTACGTGATTGTTCAAAGAACTAGTAAGCCCATGAAATTAATTTCTGGGATAAAACTAAGACAGTTCATCTGAGTGAAAGTTTTGCTGTTGACTTCCTTGGGGCTAGAATTTCATTCCAGGACTTCATGCAACCAAAACATCCATTTTTTTCTGAAATAAATAAGGATTAAGTTGAACTTTACAGCAAGATCAGATCAAAGCCACAGAGCTAGGTAGAGTTAAATCTTATGTCTATAGCAAATCATTACCTTCACTCCCCCACAAATAAGTACAACATAGCTTCCTGGCAGGAGCAGTTCTTTTGGGTGAAGTCTTAAAAATCTAAATCTCTGCATACTACATGGAAAGAACAAAACAAACACACACTCCCCCCTCAAATCTATACATATACCAATAAAAAGCCAACAGTATTTTCTCCACAGGTGTAAGTATTTTGCTTTAGAAGCCCTGACTAATTTTCCCAGCAGTTCTGTTGATGATTCTGTCTGCTCGCTTCATTTTACTAAAACTATATCACTTCTTGAACAATGCATACATGCAATACTAGCACTTTACATTGTTTGGAGCAGATACATGTATAAATAGTTTTCCACATCTCCCACTTTTTTTGAACTTTAGGTGTGGCTATATTTCTGTGACAAAAACAACAGTACTGAGTAAGTGCATATAGGAGATTTTAAAATATCACATGTAAGGCTGTGAAGAGCATTTACAGCAGTAAAACTAAGAAAGTTTAGTAAAAAAAAAATTCTTCTTATAGAGTTGAATGTTCTGTAGGAAGAAAATAGCTTTTTTTACTACGTAAGTTTTTAGTAACTGATATTCTACAACAGCCAGACTGAATGGACTGTGATGCCAAACGCCAATACTCAATATACATGACCTAAAACAACTGTACTTCCTGTGCATTACAGAAAATCCCAGGCCAGGGCCCAGACATATGCTGAAGTCTTTGAAAGTTGCTGCATAATAAAATGAATAATAAAATCCTTTTAAACTTAGGCACCAGGAAGTAAGTCAATAAATTTTAACAAAATAAAATGCAGTAATCCATAGCCATGTAAATACTTAAGTTTCTCTAACATATCCATTCTAGCTCAGTTTATCATAGGCAACAATATATCTTTTTGGACTGCTCTTTCACAGTTGCAAGAGCTGCTCTATGCCTCAATTTGTTGCAACCTTTCCAAATTCCACTCCATAAATCCCACATCCCCAAAGTCACACTACCAAGTGGAAAGGACTCTCCTACCCAAGAAATCTGCCCAAGCTCTCCCCACAGAATCAACAGTAAGGTACCAAGACCAGTTTCAATACACAGGAGTTTCTTCTGTTTTGTTATAGTCTCAATCCCTCAATGATCCAGTGGATTGGGAGCAGAAATAAATTAGTGGCCAACATTCAGCCTAGACTGACCACTGAAGTCAATTCATTCCTCTGTCCTGAGCTCTGTCAGTCTCACTTACAGAGTCTCAGGGGTGAGAGAAGGGGAAATGAGGCCCTGAGGACTTCAGCTTTTTGTACTGGGGAAAGGTCTTTTTATATTTCAAGCTTCTCATGAAATGAAACTGAGACAGCATAATTGTGCTTCTTAAACTTCTGCATTTAGTATTCGAAGCAATATTCTTGTCCCTTTCTTTGCCACTGCCTTCCACAATATTCTGCCATGCAAATGCTCATCACATGCTATACTGGTTATTGATATGGGATTCCTGGGATGACTTGCAGCTCTTTGCCCTTCCATTTGCCTATACAAGAGACCCTTTGGCTCCAACGGCTATCTACCGAAAAGGAGCAAAATGCTTCACTCCTCTTTCCTACCATGCTGCAGTCACCACCAAACTGAAGTATCTTTGCCCCAAAACACAACACAGGCCTGACCCCTTTCCCCCTGCATCCAGAGGGGAAAGAGAAAATCCTTGATTTTAGATACTACTATGCCACGACTTCTATACTCACCAGGTGGTACACTGGTACAAACCTTTAGTACAAATCTCTTTCCTCCAGCATTTTTACCAGGCTAGTGACATCTCCTCCCTTCCCTATTTGCACACGCATCTATCCATTCCTGTCTCTCAGCAGATAAAAGTCTTTTCTTCTCCAGCACCCCACTACGTTCATTACAGAAACCGGAGCCCTTTCTCCCACCATTCACCCCGCAGGCCAGGCTCTCGCAGGGGTGTCCCTGCCCTACAGGCGGGAGGGATCGTGCCTGGAGCATAACCTGGCCCGGCGCCCCTGTAGCTTCGCCTTCCCCCTGTCAGAAGACACCTCCTCCCCACTCCTGTCGCTCCCGTCAGAGGCAGCTCGCCCCCCGCCCCCCTCAAGGAGACCCCTCCGGCCCTTGCGGGGCGCCTCCCGAGGACGAGCCCAACGCCCCGCTCTCCCGCCCCAGCCCCGGGCCCACCGAGCCCCCCTCACAGACCTGTGGATCCAGCCATCTTGTCCAAACCCCCCCCACCGGTCCGGGCCTGCACGCGACGCCCGTCACTTCCGCTTGACGCAGCGCGTCACTTCCCACAGGGCAACCGCAGCGCTGGAGCGCGGAGGCGCGCGCGGGAAAGGCACGGGGCGGGGGAGCGCGCGAGCGGCGGGGGCGGAGCGAAGGGGAGGGGGCGGGGCTGCCAGCGCAGGCTCCCCCTCCGGGCGCCGCCGAGGGGAGGCCGGAGCTGCCGGGGCGGCCCCGGGCGCCGACGCCCCTGCCCGGGAACCACGGCCGCCGGCCGGCAGCGCCTCTCGGTCCTGCTGGCAGGTACCAAAGAGCAGCTTCCCCGGCAGGGAGCCCGCGCGTCCCGGGGACGCGAGGGAAACGCTCGGCAGAGCCCCCTGAGGGCCTACGGAGGGCGAGCGCACCTGAAACGGGGCGAGTTCGGAAACCGGCGCCGGTGGCTGCGGGAGGCGAGGAGATCGCTTCAGCGAGGCCCCGCAGCCCGAGCGCTGGGCCGCTGCGGGCAGCGGTTCCTCGCAAAAACGGCTGTCCTGCACCGACCTCGCTACCCAGCGACGACACCCACGTCCTCTTCTCGACATCCCACCCTGTTTTAGAAATACGCGTCATTCTTTGCTTTGCTGTTTATAAAGAGGAATTATCACGTTCATTTACAGATTCCTCTGGTGGAGGTCAAAAAGCAAGGGTGCAAAACATTTTTCCTCCAGCTAACCTGAAACGCCTTCACCGACGAGGAGTCGCTGCCATCCCTGCACGTGCAACAGCCTGCCTCCCTTCACTTCTCCTCTGTCAGCTCACGGCAGATCAAAGGCTGCAGTTGCTATCTGTGCACACGTAAAAAATGATAAACCTACCATAGCTTTTAGTTCTTCCATTGATTTCTATTTCCTTTTATAAAGTTACTAGTTTTGACCAGATTTTTGAAACAGGAATAAGCAGGAGTTCCCATATTAACACCAACAGAAATACAAGGAAGCTTTTCAAGTACAGTGAAACTATTTCTTAAAGTGCATTTTCATGATCTGTGGAGCTTTCTGTTGTCGCAACAAGCTGATCATAGGGATTCTCTTCTGTAGCCTATTTCAATATTTCTTTTAGTGGAAACAGTAAGGAAACTGAAAAAAAGTCACAATATTTAAAGATTTTTCTCCTCTAACTATTGTAACATCCCTGGAGAAAATACCGTGGCCTCGAACAGAAGGAAATGCCACGTGAGTTGTCCCTCTTTTTCCTGTTCTTTGCGATCAAGAGCCAGAAAGGAGCACTACAGCTACCCAACGTCTGTGCGCTTATTTTTTTTAGAAGGATTCATCTGTCTTTTTTCGGTGATCCTACGCTAACGATGAACAGTACACCTGCCTGCCTTCCGAGATGTGATGCAAGTACGGCGGTAGGCTTACCAAACCAAAGCTGACTCGTATTCCGCGAGTCTCTGAAAGCACACAGCGGACTCCACAGCACACCTCTGCCTACACCCACCCACTAGATGTAGGTCCCATCTTATGGTTAATGGCAACAAAATATTACAATACTAATTGCAACCGCAGGAAATAAAGATAAAACAGGGGCCAAAAGGGAAAAAAAGCATAAGCTCGTTGGCCTTGGTGAGGAGCCCTGCACTCAATGACTAACAGCTATTTTGTTTCACTCTTCTGATGTTGTGGGAAGTTTACTGGGATAAAATGTATTTTTTTTGCAACATTGAACTTGAGGAAAAATACCAGACAACTAGAAGCTGAACAAATTCAAAGGTGTAAGTTCCTTTTCTTGCAAGCTACCAAGAGTTTACACATGGTAATGAAGTCACCTCTCACTCTTCAAAAAGAAGAGTTCTTTGAAACACAACTTCTCCTTTACAACTTGGTCAAAACAATCATTACAACAAAATCCTTTTATGAACTTTATTGTCAAACATCACAGAGCATCCCTGATGAGAAAGCTTAGCACTGCGGTGTGCTCAGCTCAGAAAATCAATGTATTGCAATCATGTTGTAGAATAAATTTATTTAAAAGAGAGTTGAGATTTTTGAGTGCAGATTCTACAGACGGCCCTCTTGCTGTAAAACACTGTCTCCAGAGTTGCCAGAATGATGGTTCCCAAGGTCTATCCCACCATTGCCAGAATGATGGTTCCCAAGCTCTATCCCACCCTTTCTAAGTAATATTTTGAACAAAGTACTGATAAAAAGACAAGTAAGAAACAATTATTTCCCTTTCTCAGACTACAACAAACAGAGACATAGGATAACGGTATCTTCCAGCAAGTTTAGTATAAACAAATTATTTTTTGCAGAATGAATAACTGACTTGTGTAACTCATTTAAGCACGATATTACAGAGGGCATAAATCTGCGTGAATGGCAATAATAATAAAAATCAAACAAAGCTGAATTCCCTCATGGTTCTTTACACAGAATATCGCTATGCAGCTTCTGACTCAGAAAGCACTGACAGACCCAGAGCAGTCACTCCCTTTGACACGGGGCTCTGGAAACTACTTACCCATCATCAAGTAATTTCCTCCCACAGGTAGTGCTTTTGGGGGCTAGGACGCTTGCCTCTCTCAATCCAGTAAATTCTTCACAAGATAATCTCCCTACAAAGCAGTGACATAAAACACCACATGGGATAAGAAAAAGCTCTTAGTAGTATTCATATCATGGCGCAGTTACAAGCCCTAACAGATAGAAGAGCCCTCTTATTGGAAGCTGGGCTCAAATGTAACAAACAGTCGTTAGTCTAGACAGCTTACAGTCAGAAGCCATAGTTCTGCCAGTGATAGCAGACTGCACCTGTACACAGCCTCAATGAATTCTCATTTCATCAGTGCACAACTTGTGTATGATTAGCTGAGAAGAGCAACATTGCTCATCCTCTTTAAAAGCACAGAAAGTGTCAGGTATTAAGCAATAACAGAGACCCAGAAAACACAGAAGCAATAATAATCACATAGAAAACTACTATAGAGTCTCATTCCAAGCAAATGGACATTTAAATCATTACCTGAGCCCAGAGAGGACTCCTGAAGACCCTAACACTTTTCTCTCTAATAGGCTTCATTTTAACAACAACTATCTAGCAGTCTTAAAGTTGCAATACCTCTTGTCTCTCTAATACGTGGAGAATTCAAAAGAAGTAAGCAAATGCAAATTCTACCCTATCCATCCAGAGGTTAACTGCTTTCTTGTCATGTCCTGAGGAGAATCTCCAAGCTCCCTTATCTTCTCCACAGCTGCTACTTGCACGTTCACGCAGCACAGTATCTCCTCCTTCCTTAACTTGAAACCCCAATTCATAATTTTTGTTTCTTGATTTCCATTTGTTTTAATATATGTACTCCCAAGATCTTGATTGCACAAATTCACTGTATTTATAGGAAGTACATTTTGCTCGTCTCCTCGTGCCGCCTCAACCTGGAAGTACAAGCAGTTAAATACCTGAATGACCTAGTAAGAAAATCAAATTAGAATAATAATAAAAAAAAATCTCATGAAGACTTAAAATGTGCAAGCATAAATTTACCGAGAAAATTTCCATGATATTTCACAGATGTGAAAATTCACAAGCAAAGGACATAATCTTGCTATCAGGAGTGACAGAGTTATAGAATATTCTAGCCCGCTGTTTCTAATAAATAGCCTACACAACCAAAACAGAACAAAAATAATGAGTATTACTCACAGAAGAAATACAGAATTATGTTTATTATACACTACACTATAATACCAAATATAAATTTAACTAATGAATGGAATCATAAACCAAAGATTTAAGGGCACATTAAAAAAATCCCTCATTTATTTTTCTCTGTAATTTGTTTGTGTCGTTTATTATTGTACTAAAACGTCAGTAAGTTTTGTTATTTCATGCAAGGATTATACTATTTCTCCCTGTATGCAAAAGAACAAACATATGAATCTGAAAAGAAAAAATGAAATATTTAAAACGTGTTAACTTTTTTTAATTACAATTCAGATTTCTTTACACCATTACACAAGAAAAATTAAGTACTAATAGGAAATATTTTCAAATGCTGTTTAGTTTCTAATGAAATAAATGTTGAAAACATACACTGGAGAATGCGGGCATCGATCCCGCTACCTCTCGCATGCTAAGCGAGCGCTCTACCATTTGAGCTAATTCCCCACTTGAAAAAAAACACTTTGAAACTTCGAGTTACACACTCTAGACCTACGGAGAACTACAACACAACCACTTTCACTTATAAATTCATTGTTTCTTGCTGAGTAATTCCTTCCATTCACCAATAACTGATTGAAACTCACGGCTGGAATCACGCGATACATCTTTCAGCATGTACACTACCAGAATAACCTTATTCATCTCTTTTGCAACACAAGTCTTTATTATTTAGCTGTTCTCATACACGAAGCTCTCCAAAAGATCAAGTCATTTACAAGAAACCAAATGTGTTATTGAAAAAAACCCCAACTTTTATTAACAACTGTTCCAAATTCAACAAGGAAACCCATGTTCTTTCCAATTTTCAAGGCATACACATGAAGAACCTGCTCCAGGAAATGTTTAATGAGTGAAAATATTATATGCCTGATTGAAACAGAGTTTTATAGTCAAAGCTCATACATATGTGTATACATATATAGACACACACACCCCCTCTTCGAAGGTGTCCGGCTTCTCTGGGGTGACAGAGTCAAGGGAAATGAAAACATATCTGTCTTTTCCTTATTTATTACCTTATTTTTCCCTATTTATTACCTCACCAAATGCACTTCCTTATAATTAATGCATTACTTTTAACAGCCTTAAAACACTGACTTTTTGAAAAACGCACACACACAAACACGACAAATGCTCGCATGACTTGACACAGAGCATAAACACTACATGACAGACAAGGAACACAATGATGTACGGTAATAAGCCATCTTTAACGTTTTAATTTTCACCTTTACTTGCCTACAGCAAGCACTTAACTCAAAATGCAGATCTAGAGAGGTAGTCACCTATCACTACTCAACTGGTATATCTGGAAAGAGCTTCCGATTGCACAAGTCCTCCTGCCGGTATTTGTCAGAAAGCCGGAGCAGTTACACCAGGTTAACCAACAGGCCCACCGCGACCCCGGCCCACTCGGGCCGCAGCCACCGCGACGTGCAGGAGGGCTGGCGCATGCGCAGCGCACTGTGTCCCCCCCCCGGCCAGGCCGGCCGCTGCCGCCAGGGGGCGGGCGAGGCCGCCGTGCTCCCCGCCGGCGCGGTCTGTCCGCTCCCCGCCGCCGCTGCGCGCCCCCCCCCGGCCTCGCCGACTGCCGCGCCCTGCCTGCGCTTGTTCCCCCGGAGCAGCCCTCTCCCCTTCCACAAACCCTCATCCTCGGCATTCCCGAATCGCCCTGCCACCCGCCCCTCTCCTCCATCCCCTCCTTCCCGCTGAAGCGCGGGCGCAAGGAGGGAGGGCTGTGACCCGGGGCCCAGCAGAGGCTCTCGACAGGCAGCCGCAAACTTGAGCTCAACCCCGATGCGAAGGAGCCTGTAACAACTCGCACACGCACCTCGTTGATCAACCAGGGCTTTTTCAAGCTCAACCAAACCCAGGCCCAGTTCCACTTCACAGCTTCCTCCTCCCCGTTGTTTAAACGGCAGAAGTCTCTCGGGTATCTCTCCGAGACATAAGCTTGCTACCGTGCATGGAGTGACATACCCAGCAAGAACCGGGACTCCGGTTCTCCGTAGGGTGAGCAGAGTTTACAAATTCTGCCTGGATTGACATAGTGTGCACTCGTGCCCTTCTCCATAAGCTCTAGGTACTCTTGCACATACAGCCAAATTATATAGCCCATAATTGGCCACGTGGTGACATCCTGACCATTGCTTAAACATCTTAATTTACAGATTGGATTGTTCTTGCTCTGTGTCGGCACTACACCGGACAACGACTCTTCCCTAAATTAAGCCGCATTTCTCATTCCACAGCAGAAGGGGAGGCGTTACTCACCCATCAAGTCTAAGTCAGGCTAAGGGGAAAGCAAACCAGCGTGAGCTGGGGTAAGATTGCCACCTGACTGGTTTCTAACTGGCCTGGCTTGTTTTCACATCGTCTTCTGATGACGCTGAACCCGCTGGTTTATGTATGTTAGCCCTGACACGTGACAGATGGCTTGGAGCTACGGTACATACACCTTCAGTTCTTCTGGAGCTGGACTTGGCAACACAAAGTAGGAACAACTGGAAGTAGCCCACTGGTTTTACTCTGCGTGGTAGTATTCACTCAGTGCTTGACAAGCGTCATCACGGATTTGCTACAGAGTTCCCGACAGTGCCAGCCACAAGAAAATAAGGGGAAGAAAGAATAATGGTATTCAGAAAAAAACAAACATAGTTGTCAGCTCTAAGAGCATGAATGGTGCAAGTGAGAGTAATAATCAGAAATAAAGCTGCTGTGGATTTATGGCCATCTGTAAGTTTAAACTACTTTTTTTTTTTCTTAATACTAAAGCTAGCCCTGCCAGACTTAAAAAGAAGAAATTTTTGGGGGGGGGGGGAATGGATGATTATGTATAGTTTTTTAATGTTCGTAGAATGTTTTGAAGATTAAAAACAGCATGAAATTGATGTATTTGTAACATAGGGAGATATCTTTGCCATATAAATAATTCATTTTTCTACGGCAGCTGCTAGAACATGCACAGACACCTCAGCATGTTTTCTGCATTGAAGACACTAGGTGGAAAACAGCTTTCTGTGTCTCAAAAACTCCTTTCAGAAAGTTAATTAAAATAACTGATCAACTACTAGTAACAAAGCTTAAGGAGACCCTTGGAAGGCATCATCAGCTGCATATAATCATCAAATCAGACTTAAATGAAAAAACTCAACCCAGCAGTGAAGTCTTTGGATAGTTACAAGGAAAGCTACAAAATCTGCAACCATATTTCTCACTTGGGGAAGCTTTCTTATCCCAAGCATTTCATTTGTGATAGTTTGTGCTACAAACTCCAGCTAAAGTAAGGCATTTTTTTTCATGTGATCTTATTTATGCAGAATCAACCACCTTTGGACTCTCATCTGGGCCTAACAGCACCTGCTTACTCAATCATCTGTAGGAATTTAGAGTGAGAAGGCTAACCAACACTAATTTTTCCATGGTAAAGGGCAATCATTTTTAGCAGTGATGACAAAGAGCATATTTAGACCAGGCGTTCCTGAGTAACTTCCTGATTGGGTATTCTTATTCTAAAATAAAGGGATTTTAAAAAAAACACCTTATTTTTGTCTTTATCTTCAGAAAAGATAAAGCTTTCCTCACAGGAAGTTGTTTACTCTCAATTCAAATGCTGCTATAATCTGAAATGACTGGTAAACAATTCAAAGTCTGCACTGATCTTGTTTCAGGTTGTCTAATACCATCAACATTTTGTCCATAACCTTTTATTCATTTGAGAAGTGTTGAAGTAGCTGTAATTTTACTAACAACATTTAGCAAAAGGAGGACTCATGAGCTACAGAAAGGCTTTTGCCATCAGAAAAGTATCTCAGCTCTTGCTGAAACACAATTCCCGTTTTTCCTTCTTTTACTGGCCCCCCCCGGAAACACATCTAGCAATATGCAAAGATAACAAGGTTACAGATGCACAGGAGATGGGTTATTGCCAAAACTTCAGAGACTCCAAGGAACTGAGGAAGAAAGGTGCAAGCTAGAGCAGCTTAACCTACACAGTTTCACCAAGCCTTGCAGCAGGATAAATCAAAGGTGGGTTTTCCATCTTCTGATAAAACTACCTTTTCTTGCTAGCAGTTAACCTGATGTTTGTCAAAGGTTGAGAGGCAAAGATTATTTTGGAAGACAGGAGAAGCTTTTACAGTTGCAAATGAGCCTTAAGTTTTATAACATCTTTAAGAAAAAAAAGTGACAGAGAAAGATACATTATACATCCAAGTTATTCAAGAGCCATGCTCTCAAGTGCTAGAACTACCAGGAATGTGGTTGTAAGGCAAGAATTTTGCCCTCCTTAAACACAGACCAATATACATATTTTTAATTACTTTTTCCAACCTCCACCCTCAAAGCCAAGCCTTGGATAATGCATGAGCATAACCCTAATTATGAATTTACAGTCTGGGGAAAAAAAAATCAGGTTTATTTAAAGGTATACACACTCAGCTGCTATTGCTGTAACTTACAGCCATTGCATTTGGGAAATCTAGGACAAAATCCACTCTTTCCAACATGGCCTTCTCCCCTCCATAACACAGAAGGTGAATTTTAGCACCGGGTGGCTCAGGAGGGAACACCAGAGCTGGCCACCAGGCACTCACCACACGGGCGACACTTTTCTTGTGAAGACTTACCCGCTGTCCCAACGACAGCCTCAAGGACTAGAGGCAACCGAGCTATAGAATTTCCCTGTTCACACGACAGCAAACCGCCCAGCGCGGCCCCTTCTCCGCGCCATCTTTATTTAAAATAAGAAAAGGGCGGGGGGTGGGGAAGGGGGCAGGAGCCCAGGAGCAGAGCGCGGCCGTTGGCGGGGGGGGGGGGCGGTTGGAAGGGCCGCAGAAGGTTCTAGCAGGGGGCGGGGCGTGGGGCGGGGCGCGAAGGCCAGGCCCTGAGGGGGCGGGAAGGCGGGAAGCTCCGGGCCGGGCCGGGCCGGGCCGTGCGGTGCGGTGCGGTGCGGTGCGGTGCGGTGCGGAGGTGGTTGTCAACCCGAGCCTGGGGTGAGACCCTCGAGAGACAAAGCTGGCGGAGGAGGTTTGTTTGCAGCCTTTTACTCAGGGGTTTTCTAGTGGTGATGGTTGTCTTAGCGGGTCTGGGGAAATCTCGTTTTGAGGTCATGGGGGTGCTTGCTTGAAGGAGGAGGTGCGGCGGGTGGTGCTGTTCCTCAGGAGAAGGGGTGGTTTTGTGGGTTCTTCTGGGGCCCTTCCTACTACTGTACTGCGCCACCATAACTCAGGCTCCAGCTGTCCTTCGATCGCTCTCAACACCTGCTACAACACCAAGCTTACATCGTATTAGTAAAAATTTCATAGCTCTTGTTTTCTTTCCCTTCTGATACTGTTCAGCCAGAGTTCACTCAGTGTGAACCCCAAGAAAGAAGTGGGAGAATCAAATCAGAGGATAACATGGGTTGAATAACGTATTGAAGTGGGTGCTAACTTAAGCTTTCTGTGCTTATAATTCAGCTTGGTTGTGATGTTTTTGTGCTATACCTGTGTTTTGAGTACGCTGTTAGCAGGTAGCTTCATCAGTGAATGCACCTCTTCTACTGGTAGGTCTGGTTCCCCTGTTCTAATTGTAAGATGACTGTATAGCATGATGGTCTATAAATTAAAAAAAGACAAGCTCTCAGATTTTCATATGGACCTAAGTAATAAGGTGCTAAACACACACTGAACTTCCATGAGTTCTGTGTACCTTAAATCTCTAATCTTTGAACATTGCAGCCAAACATATTTTTCAGATCATTCTGTATAACCAGTTCCCGGGGTCTCTTTCTGTTTTGTTTGTTTGGACGAGGTTATTGTTCTTAAAGCTACTCTATTATTCTGGAGAAATTCTCATTTAGTGAGTAGATAGTTCTGTTCCTCAGTAAAATCCACAGGATGCAGAAATCTTAGTCGTCTTCAGTCTTCTTCTAAACTAGGGAAATCCTCATCACCGAAAGATGGATAAAAATCTGAAAGATAAATAAATTGTTGAGTGTTTCGTGGAAATCGATGGCTCTGCAAAGCCTCTAAAGGAACATGAGGAAAATACTGTACATGCTGTTTAGTGATAGCCAATTAGCTAGGTGGCCTGCATAGAACACAAGGTGTGAACAGCACCTGTTCTCTCCTTTCTGGAGTGACAGGGAATGTGGACACAATTTGGATTGTTACAGTGGTGATTTAGAAGACAAAGGTTGCAAATCCATTTGGATTCAGGCATAGTCAATCTGACTGCTTTTGTAACAAACTTTTTTTGACTATTATTAAACTGTTTGGAATGGGTATCTGAAGCTGGATAGTATGTACAATGAGTAATATAGTTTTTCTGTATTGCCATCTTAGTTAGTTCAAGGAGGGCATTGTACACGAGCCCTATGATGTTGAAATTTTTTTGAAACCCTCATGAACCCTCATGAAGTTGGTAGAGATGTCAGGTCTTCCAAAAAATCAGACATGGAAGTTGTGATGTGAATCTAGCCATTTTCCTAAAAAAGAAACCAAAATGCATAATCATATTAATATATGACTTACTGTTTCCCTAATTGGAAACAATGAAATCTTTGCCAATCTGGAAGCCTTATGATTACCTGGACAGAAATTTAAAACCCATTGATGCTTTTAGAGAAAGAGAATGATAACTCAGATATCTTGCTCAGTACTTCAACTTTCCTCTCAAGTTTGGGATGTTATGGGTTGAAATCATGATGGTGATTTTTGTGTGGTCCAGACAGAGATCCCAAAGAGTAGCATAAAAGGATAGTGCGATCTCCCTCTGAGCTGAGATCTAAGCTCACTGTCTCCTTAGCACTAGGTTAACTTAAGTGCCAATCTGGTAAATACACACAAAGGATATTATGGTTTTGTACTTCTTACAAAAGCAGCATATTTAATATGAATTATTTGGGCCCTTGCAAGCTTCTGTTGTTGCTGCTAATGCTAACTGAAGTTGCTTAGGTTGCCTGGCTAAGCTGTTTCCAACATTGATTCTTTGATCAATGTTACGGCATTTTGTACTTATACATTACGTTCCAAATGGACTGTACTGATTTGTCGAATAAGGTAGTAGCAGTGGCAAATATTACTAAAAGTAGCAAATCTTTCTTAGTTTTTTTTTTTTTTTTTTGGTTGGATGTTTTTCGTTGGTTAGTTGTTTTTTTTTTTCTAGCATGTTTTTGTCTTATGGTTTGGGTACAAAATGATGAATGGTGGTAAAATGGAGGCAAAATTTTGTGAGCAATCAAAAAAATCTTCATCAACAAATAAAGTTTTATCTTATTGTGGCCATTAAGAACAGACATGGTTCTGGAAGGAGGTTTCTTCTGACTCATGGCAGACCGGCTGTGTGGCTTCTTGTGTGATTTATGGTACCGTTTTTTGTTCTGTTTTGTTTTTCCAAAAGGAAGGCGTTGATTTTGTTGCCCAGTTCCATATCTCGATACTGATTTTCCATAAAATTATTTCTGAGGTCCAGAACACATTTCCTTCAATGCTTTAAATACAGATTTGGATATAGAACTGGAGACATATTTATTTGTTTCATTTTAATGATAAATCTATCAACTTGAAGGTTAGGGTATTTAAAAGAATGAGTTGAACATACTGTAGCTGTCCTTAGGTTATTTTGTCACTGCTTAATTTATAGTTAGTTCTGGGTTTTGTTTGATTTTAAGTAAATTTTCCCTTACTTGCTGTGGTGAAGCCTTAAGACTACCAGTGCTTAGTATCAAATTAAAAAGTTTCATAGGCAGCAGTACTTGCCATTGTGTGTGCAGTTGTAAGCCTGCTTGGAGCTTCCCTTAATTAAGCCCTGTGGATGTGCTTTACCATTCAAAAGCTGGCATGATGAAACCCTGTTCCTGCCTGGGCTGTTCCCAGCTTAAAGCAAACACAATTAGAAGGGTTCTGTTTGTTTGTTTGTTTGTTTTACAACATAGGTGTTTTTAAGACTTAGGTGATTTTTATTCTGCAAGAATACTAGGGGAAAAAAGACAACCAACCAAACATAAATGAAAATCTCTAAGGGTTACAGTTGGTTGGGTTTTGATTTGGTTTTTTGTTTGTTTTGTTGTTGTTTTTCTTTAATTGCTTTGAAATACAAAGCTTAGAGTTATGTATTCCTGTTCAGAGGAAAATCATGCTTTTTGTCTGTGAGTGATTTTAGATCACCTGTTTTTGCCAATCATACAGAGAGCAGAAGGCATTCTGACTAAAACAAGGTAAAATATTGACTGGAATTTTTAGTAATCAAGCCAACTCATTTAAAGCTAGTTTGTTTCTGTAGTGTACTGAAATGTATAGTGCCATAACTGTGGTGTAACTCTGAGTCACTTTTGAAAGTGGGATTTATTCACTCTGCTGCTCTGGAATGTTTTCATCATAACTAAGTGGTATGTTTCTAGTTACTATATGACTAAGCAAATAAACTTCTGGATGTTTCAGAGGTCTTGGTGCAAAAATCCAATTCGTCAGGTGAACACATCACAGAGTAGAAGTAGCAGCAAGCTTGCTTACTTTGCCAGACATGTTGACTAGTGGGGCTTTCAGTCAGCCAGTTGCTGAAATGTCTATGGTATCTGCAGAATAATTCCAGCTGTAAGAACTTAATTGTCTTCTGCAAATTAATTTCAGATGCTTCTTTCCACATTGATTAGGTTTTAATACAAGAGGGAGAAGCATTTTTTTCCCAAAGCCAGCTGTTTCAGAGTGAGGGAGCAGGTAACAAGATATTGGAGTTTGTTAATGGGAGAATGCGTACAGGACTTTTGGTATGGGAATTTGGGGTTAGACCAGTGGTCTTCATCAGGTAGTGAGGGAATTGGCCTCTTGGATACTGCAGCAGCATTTGACAATTTCAGAAAGTGAGGTTAGCATTAGTGATTTATGGGCGTGCTAGCTTGTGAATTGTGTCTCTTCTTTCTCCAGTCAATGGTAATTAGTGTCTTGCTTCTTCACCTCTTTGGTTCTCCTACCATCTCTAGAAGATTCTGTTCTCTATTCCTTTTGTTTTGATAATTGTTTTACTATTCCTAAAATAATAATATTCCCAGAGTACCTTTGGATTAAAAAAAAAGCTGTATTTGTCTTAAACTGCTGCTGCTGTTTTATCTTAAATGTGAATTTGCAACTGCAGGCCTAATTGGGTTTCCCTTAGTTAAGTTGTTTAGAGGTTTTCTGTGCTGTTTTTTGAAGCACAGCATATTCTGAGCCATGTCATGCTGTGAGGTTCCTAAAATCTGTTGTCAACGTTTGAGTTCTATGCAGATGGTATTCAGAAATTACAGGTACATTGATGGGCAAAAGAAAAAGAAGAAGGAAGGGACTTGTATTGCTAAAAGATGATGTAGGTTGCTTGAACAAGAAAGCCAAAGGTTCAGAAAAAAACACAGTGATTCAGAAATTGTCTTATGCTGTGAATGGAACTTGCAAGAAAAGTAATGAGTGGTGTTGCATTAGAAAGCCATAAGTATCTTCACAGAGTATCCCCATCCTTTCTACAGTTAGAACTTCCTACAGTAGTGATACCATTCATACATGTACAAATGTAAATTTGAGATGTTTCTGCTTTAAATGTTTTTTTGCTAACACCTTTTTTCTTCCCTTTTTGAGAGTCCTAATGCCATAATACCATGCTCTCTGGGATCCTCCAGAGCCAAAAAAAAGTTTGAGTAATGCGTTGGAAAGTGAGATCTAAGTTGGAAGAGCAGAATGGCAAGAAGCTTAATTCTCAGGGTTGAACAGGTGAGAGAGTCTAGAGGAAATGCCATACAAATCATTGTTTCTGTGTTAAAGTTAGGATGGTCAACTATTTTTGAAGCATGGTTACATATAGGTTGACTTTGAGGGATTTGATACTGTCTAATAAATGTCCACTGTCTCCGAATCTGTAATTTTTGGTTACAGCTAAGTACTGAGTTGGTGACTGCAGAGGACTTCCGCAGGTATTCTTGTTGAATTATATATAGCGTGGCATGAACTTTGTATACAGAGGATGGCTTGGGATGTATTTTTTAAATATCTGGCTCAGGAAAATCTTCTAAAATTTCATACTCTGGCTTATTTCATGGACACAAATATAATCTCAGTTCTAAAAAGTCAAATGTATACTCTTCAGGTATTAACCTAGATGTCCTGCAAGGACTAGAATTTGGTTATTGTAATTCTGAGTCCTTGAAGAGGAGAGAATTGAAAGATCTTTATCTGTCAGTGTGATTCATGTGTCTTAAAGGATCTCAGGCAAATCAAGAAAGAAACTGCAAGAGTTGTTTTTAAAGTTATTTAATAAATTTTATTTCAGATATTCTTTTTTTCAGAAAGGCAAAGATGTACTACCTTTACAATATTAAATAAAAGTTCACAATTCTCTCTTGCTCTTTTTTTTTTTTCCCCGAGTCAAAGCAAAAGAAAGTCCCAGACTATTCCAAGATTTCTGAAGGGTTCACTCAGATTCCCTTTCCTCTTTTTACAGGGAGAAGAAATGTGATTTCCCTTTACAGGGAGAAGAAATGTGATTTCCCAAGGTTCCTTTTCTTAGGGTTTTAACAAAGTCAATTGCGTGTCTTTCCATTACTGCCTGCTATTTCTTATTTTTATCCATTTCAGCGTTATTTTCTGACTAATAAACAGTTGACCACTGATTAGTAGCACACACAAATTATGATTGTTTCCAGCACTCTGAATCAGCAGCTATTTGCACAAATCTAAACGTGGCTGGATATGGCTTCAATCCTCCAAGTCAAATGACAATATTATAGAGATTGAGGAAGTAAGACGCTGAAACACATGAAGCATGTTGCTACTTGATTGTTGTGATATGTCAGTCACGTTAGGTCAACAAATCTGCATGTTCCAGTTCTAGCAAAGTAGATGTCTTTTGCTTGCTTTAGTTCTATTTTATGATAGTGTGAAATCATGAAGAGTTACTTTTTTTCTCTAAATGCCATTTTCAAAGAGAGAAGACTCTAGTACGTAACTTCAAATAAGAGGAAACATTGGAGACCCTACTTTCTATGTGTTTTCTGACTGATCTCACAGACCTGAAACCAAACCACTGAACAGAATTTCCACTGCTGTTTCATTATAGCCATGATTTTTTTCTTACATTTTAATTATGTATTCTTGGTTTTTGTACGTATGTGTGAGTGTGCATGTCTGCCTGGTGATACAGTCACATCGTAAAAATTCCTGAGAGAGATAGATGGGTAATGTGAACTATTACTTTGTCTCCCGTTGTTCCATTTGCCTGGGTGCTTGCTTTTTTTTTTCTCCCCTTTGTATAACTTGGGCATAGAACTCCATTGCTACCAGAGAAAGAACGGGAAGAACTCTATGTATTCAGTCACATCTATTACATTGTAAAATGTGGAAATGGGTAAAGTCATTTAGCTAATTCTTCTCCACCTAGGGATTATAAATAGGAAAAATCTGTTTTAGAAAAACATAATCTTTAAATATATCCAGATTTCTCTAAACAGTCATAATTGTTTGGTGTGAACGTAAATCTACAGTTGCTTGGAAACACAGACCTTCTGTTACCCAGATGCAGCTTAGCTGAATAAAACATGTGCTGTTACATCAAGGAGTCCAGATTTCGTGTTAGGCAAAATTCCCACTAAGGCTGTCAAAAGCAGTGTACTTTAAGAAAGACCTAATTGTTTCTGCATTTCACTGGAAAGCTGTGTTCTGTTATTGCCTACCAGAAACTTCGGTAGGGAACTCACGCAGTCGGCTCTGACTGCCCAGCTACCAGTGTGATATTTGGGTAGAAAAACAATTTGATTTTTGGTAGAAAGTTTTGTTTGTACTTGAGACAGCAGATCAAATGTCAATATAATTTGTAGAAAGTTCGTCTGTCAGTGAGAAAGGTGGCAGTAGGAAGGGACAGTAAAGAGGGGGTGTGTTTTATAGGGGGAATTAGCTCAAATGGTAGAGCGCTCGCTTAGCATGCGAGAGGTAGCGGGATCGATGCCCGCATTCTCCATTTGCTATTTAGGGGTGTTGCTTTTTAGCGCCGCTGTGAACTATACTTAGATTTTTCAGTTACTGTTTGTAATTTTTTTGCTGCTTTGGAAAAGAACGGCTTGTAAACCTCTGTTTCATCTAAAATGAGGGTAACTGCCTGCACAAAAAAGAAATAAATTCCTGTTGATGGATTTTAAAGAACGAAACAAAAGCACAATGACAGATACAACTGTTTCTTCTGATTTTTGGCTGTGATACGATTTTAGTGCCCTGTATATACTACCTTATGTTGTGGGGCTTTTTTAAATTTAGATGCATTTTTCTGTAGCAGAATAGGGATTAAAATTAATCAGTTTTAAGAAGCACATGCACAATATGAATGGTTTAAGTTGTTAATGTTGATCAAAGATGAGCATTTTTTTTTAAAGTGCAAATTATTTTCTTACATTGGGCTGAGGAAGAAATTGAGTGAAACTGTGAGAGAGTGAATGCCAGTTGAAACTGAGTTAGGAACAAGTGTGTCATGCCGATCCTAGCTACACCAGGTGCAAGGTAGCTGGAGAGACAGTAGTTCTACAGTGAGCTGATGATTATACATCTACATTATACAGTTACATACTTTTATGTCTTCTTATAGACAATTTCACTAACTTTTCACATAATTAAAAACTAAAAAAAAAAAATGCTCACATTAAAATTCAATGCACTTGTAAGGGGCAGAAGGGAACTTTATTTCTTGTATTACAGAACAACATTAGTGTTAGATGCTTTTGTGAAGAAATCATTTTTCAGAGAGGTCACAAGTGTAGTCTGCTAATTGAGGTTTTTTTGCTGTTTCTTTTGCTGCATGAAATGGTATATAGTGCTAACTATGTATTTTCTTTCACAAACCTGAACAATTTATGGAAGAAAATCTTATGGTACCATAGATACTCAGTCTCTCAAAACACTGGAGAATGCGGGCATCGATCCCGCTACCTCTCGCATGCTAAGCGAGCGCTCTACCATTTGAGCTAATTCCCCTTGCTGTGTAGGGTGAAGGGCGGATATACTTCTGCTGAATCATAGCTTGGCTGCTTTCAATATAATTACTTTGTTGAGTCACAATGCTTATTTAATAAGGCTGAATCATCACTGTATTTATGTGGAAAGCCTGTTAGCGTAAAAGTCAGAATACTCACTTGACATGAGAAGCAGTAGTACTGATGCATCTTCTGCTATGTTATTCTGATAAAACAACACTTACTTTCCTGAACAAAGCCTCTTCTAGTATTTGTTCAGGAAGAAGTGAGAACTATTTTTTTTTTTTTACCTCTCTTACAATGCAGATACCAAAAGACTGGTAAATCCAGAAAGTATACTGTTAGAAGTCACTGAAAGGCAATGAAATTTTTTCTTCGCCTTGTTTTTCGTATCTTTTTATTTTCTTTTCCAACTTTATTTTCCGGTTAGCTGCATGTAAATGATAAATATAATGGTTTAAAAGTTCATGTTTATCATAGTTTGTGGAGAGAAAGTGTTCATTTATATCTTCCTAAGATATTCTAGGTACGTCTACCTTTTTGTATTGACTTTAATGATTCAGTTAAAATAGTATTGCATCTTAAATATATGGGGTTACTAAAAACATTTCAGAAATATAAAAATTCAAGTGTAGTCCTACTGACTGACTTTGAAGAAAGAAGCACATTGGCAAAGCTCTAGTCGCAAGTTATTAAATCAAGGAATGCTTTCTAGATTTAAAGAATGAAAATGTAGTTTACAGTGAGAGTGTTGCACTGATATACTATTAAACAACAAAGGCAATGAAAATGATATAATGAAAGATTTCTCACTTGCTTTTTAAATTCAGAAAAGTAAGTTCTGGTAGTAAAGTAAAACATTTGCAGTAATCCAACAATACATATGCTGGTGGTTTTCTCTAATGGATTTAACTTACTGGATGACAGCATCTAGTCAAAAGAAAATAAATTATGAAATTAAGCATCAGCTCACTACAGTTTGTCTAAAGTAAGGTAGTACTTCAAATCTAGTACAACAATAAAGATTTGTTCTTACCATTTCTTGCAATATATTGTTACTTTTATCTACCTCACTAGAGTAAACTGGAGGGGAAAAACAAATATGCAAAAGTAGTTTCAGTCCTTCTCACAGGCACACATCTTAGGCTCAGCCATGGCCCACTGCGTGTCTGCAGTTGGGGTGTTTCCCATATCATATTTCACAAGGTTCAGCTCTATGTACAGTTTTCTTTATCTACCCTGTGCAGTCTGAGTCAGTATGAAAATGGCAGATTACCTCTCCCTATTTTTCACCCCCAAATCTCACTCTGCTGCCACTGAAAAGGCCTAAAGCTTTGACAGTTCAGCTCCCAGAAAAAACAGATTATTTGATGCTGAAGTCAGATAAGGGTGAGGAAAGAGCTCTGCAATAGTATTTTCGGTGATTAAAATGTGTATTTCATGTAATTGACAGCTCATTGTTTTGCCATCTTGAATTTATTGTGATTTCTAAGTTTTCATGTAGGATGGTGAGTAAAACTTTATAATTACTCCACTTGATTGGGAGAACTTCCTTACCTACATGGCCGAAAATAGCCTGACCTCCTTAAATACCCTAGAGAAATGAAAAAATGGAGTTCAGCTGCGAAGGCTTTTTGTCCACATACTGTCATTTAACACAGATCACTCTGATGCACCTCTTTGGCCATGCTAATGTAAACTGATATAAGCTAATTTAATCAGGTTTGACTTTTGCTTTCAAAGATGGTCGTCTTAGGGGACGTCAGGGAAAATGTGAGTTTTGTATTATCTTCAAGCTGCTCCACTGCATTGTCTGTGATGTGACTTCCCTCAACACAGAAGCAGCAGCTCTCCTCTTCAAAGAAGGATAAATCTAGTGTGAGTTGGGTGCCACTGAAAGGCTGCAGGTGGTGAGTTTGTCATGCAAGTTAGCATGAAGTGCATTATCACGTTACTTGGGGAGTTTGTCATCTTGGACAAATAAATAGAAAAGCCCAAGGCCAAATCTTAGTAAGTGTTCTGAACAGCTGCCCTGGGGTTACTACCCATATAAAGGAGCAGAGGCGTTAAAGGGAAGGCAGTTTGCATTTGCGGTTATTAAAATATATTGTCACAGGGTAAAATAGAGTATTGTGGGGGGGAATTAGCTCAAATGGTAGAGCGCTCGCTTAGCATGCGAGAGGTAGCGGGATCGATGCCCGCATTCTCCACTGATGTGTTTTGTTTGTGGTGGGAGAATAAACAGTTAACTACGAAAGATGGTTTCATGTATTGAACTGGAATTTTGAAGTTAAATAAGCTCTTATTTTTTAGATGTGCATACTTCATTTCTTAAATGCTGCCATATGTTTGACTAGAATAAATTAAAATAATGCCTCATACTTAAAAAAAAAAAAAAAATAGAAATTGACTTGTATGGGGAGAAAACCAAATGCTGGAAAGTACTTCCTCTCAGGAATTGCAAGTAATAAACCTTTTTTTTAATTATCTTATACACCTAGAAAACATGTCTTTTCTGGTTTGTCTTGTTTCTTACTACTTCACTTGGAAATGCTAAATGAAGTATTACAAATTTATTATTTGACACCTGTTTTGGAATAACAGTTGAATGTGTTTTCATTTGTGAATAGGTAGACCAGTGCAAGAGAGAAAATTGTATTACATTCAGATTTTAAGTCCATCTTGAAGATCAGAGTTTTGTGATCCCCATTGGCAATAAGAGGAGGGGGAATTAGCTCAAATGGTAGAGCGCTCGCTTAGCATGCGAGAGGTAGCGGGATCGATGCCCGCATTCTCCAGTGTTTTGTTAAACAGGAATTGTTACATCTAGAAGTAAAAACTACCAAAACAAAATATGTAACTATTTTGGTAAAAATGTTGATTTTGTTTTAATCAGGGCAAAACTGATTTCCAACCCCCCCCACCCCCTGATCACATGTCAATCTTCTGTCATAACTGTTGACTCCTCCTGGCCAGTTTCAGTCAAATTTGGCAGAAAGAGAATTCTGCAATACGATATTTTTCCAGGCTTTATGAAAAGCAATGGATGAATGACGGTTAGAAACCTGAATCAGCATGTCTTTTCCCCACTTGTCCAACTAGGACATAGTTTGATCAGACAGTGGAAAATAGCAGTTTAGGAATGCTTGTTCTTCCCCAACTGCCCATTCTGGTCCTTGTCCAGAAATACAGGATCTCCTTTTCATTTATGATCTTTGTGAAGCTGTTGTATAATCTGGATTGGTCAATTGGAGTTTAAGGGTAAAAGTTGTCACCTCTTTGCCCCCAAAGTTTGTATCCTAGAAAGCACACTACAGCTGCTGTGTCTTTTAGCTATGGCCTGTATGCAGGTTATAACTGAGCTCCTTAGCCTTCTCTCCTACTTCTGTTTTTGCAGAGCTGCTTTTAAGAGGCTAATGCCTGCCACACTTGTCTTAGAGCTTCAGAGATAACCTCAACCATCTAATTGATTCACTGACTTCCCCTAACACCTTATTAGTTTCTTCTGATCCTTCTCCAGATGTTATGTGTTTCTTTATGGTGCACTTCCACCAAGTGCACAACAAGTGCAGCTTTTTAGACCTTAGTGACCAGTGCTGCTAAATCTGCTGTGACTCGAGTGTTAACTGAGCACTTTACAGTGTGCAAAAAAGGCCTACTGATTTCCTCACATCTTCTGTCTGTTTATGGCTGAGGAAGAAAATGTGCATGGAACTAGCAAAACACTGGTATTATTCCACTTCTTGGTGTGTCTCCTTGTACTTTAGAGGCTGAAAACTTAACCTTCCCCTTGAACTCTTGGGCATACCTAAAAAAGTTTGTACCAGTCTTAGTGACTACTTTCAATGTGAGTAGTAGACAGAAGATGCCTAGCATGGTCATACTAAATGCCACCCTTCTGACAACAATCTGGGACGTGCTTATACCTACTGCGTACACACTTATTTTTCAGAGTTGTTCTCAGTGCACACTGTGTTGGCACTGGGTTCTTGTCCCACCAACATCCTTTACTAAACCTGCCTCATAAAAATGTATTCCTGATCATCATCTTCGTGTGATTTCTTATCTCATCAACTGTTGTAAGAAGCATGGACAAACATAACTTGTATGTCTGTCTCCTGGGAATAGCTAACAATGAGTCCTTTCAGAGAAAGAATACGTTTCTTTCTTTTAGGACGACCACTGAGTATTCCAAGATCTCTTCAAATAAGTGAATAGATTGGTTTGTTTTTTTCCTCTTTATGAAGTGAAGGCAGAGTACACAGTTTGGACTATTTCTCAGTAATGTTCATCTTCAAGTTTTGCCAAAAGGGTTATGCAAGAATTCTGACCTGCTTGTTGCACTTAGATAAAATAGGCCATATAAAGCAGTTGTGCTGCTTTGTACAGCTGAGGAAGGTCTGCATAGCATTGTATTTTGCTATAAAAAAAAATCACCAGTACCAGACACTTGGGAGCATTATTGTTTATCCCAGGGGAAAGAGCTTACCTATTGGGGTCATTCTTACATTTGCAATTAAAACAGTGTTAAGCCTGCTTTAGCTTCCTCGTCAGCCTGGGGCTGCTCTTTTCAATTAATGAAAGGAAGCTGAGAAAAATAAGGAAGTATTTACATGGGTTTCTATAGCTAGCCCCTGTATTGCTGAGAAGCTGGATCAGGCCCACAGTGATGTTTACTTTGTACTCATTTGTTTATATTGATTTCAGTTTGGTTGGAGTGTTTATATATCACGTAGATTCCATGAGAGACTCTTGTAATAAGGGTCATGGAGGCAATTATTTTTTAAAAGTGGCAGGAACTGTGTGATCCTGGTATGTAGGTGTTACACAGTGATGGAACATGAGTGGAACTGTCAACCAAGCAGATGTTGCCAAGACTGTTTACCTAGAAAGATACTGTAAGGAGATGCCCAATTAATGAAAAAAAAATCTGCCTGTATCATGTCCTTAGAGCTTCATTGGAGATTAGACAAGCCTCAAAGAGGGGAATTGTTACATGTGGGATTCAGAAAAGAAGTTAATCACCAAGGATTGCTTAGAAGAAGTTAATCACCAACAATTGACAGCTACCAAGGACAGACTAGAGCTAGGAAGTTAATTAGCATGCCAGCAGAAACCAAGGACAGAGGAGAGGCCTATAAGATAAGAAGGAATGCCTGAATGAAAGAGTGAGCTCAGGGCAAAGCTAATAGAGAGTCTGAACCTAAAAGAAGAAACTTCCTGAATATTAGGCAGTGTCAGCTGTGTTCTTAACAAAAGGAAACAGCCAAATCGGCATGATTAGGTGGGAAAAAATCTACGAGATCAACAAGCGGACAGCTCAAATTTGAGGATAACGACCACCAAGGACCCCCGAAAGAATCCCCAGAATTAAACAGAGCATGGTCCGATGGAAGGAGAAATATGTTAATGGTTTCTGGGAAATAATTGTAATATTAATGACTTTTCTTGGAAAATTAATGAATATGTGTGTTTTAAGTTTGATAAATACCTTGCTGGCATTACCTACAGCATGCACACTAGGTGGAGATATCCCTTGTGCATCCAGCACTGCAATAAAGAACGCATACTTCCTAAATGCCAAATTGGTGTTAAAGTTTTATGGACCGGTTTGCGGCAACAGTTTTGGCGATGCAGGTGGGACTAGGATTGAGTCACTTGCCAATCAGATCTGTGCTCGTAGAGAAATGACATACCAGCTTTTACAGCAATAACAGTAGTAGCGAGTGACATTTTTTGGTCTATCTTGTACCGGTTCCCTGCCTACCCCAGTGATTGCATCCTGTACTAGGAAAACAGAAGAGTACCATTTTGTTTCACTTCACCAGCAGCTTCTCTTTATGGTGTTAAACAAGATAGCAGATCATTTCAACTATGGTCTCTTAAAGTGACTTATTACAAATAATTTCTGCCAGTAGGCTTTAACTTTTTTTTTTATGCCTTTTGTAGAATGTATAGAAGGCTTTAATGCCTTTCTTCTATGTCATTTCCGATGTTAAGAATATCAAGTTTCTGGCAGGAGTGCTTTCCCGTGGTTGCATATTCTAATCTTTAAGCTCACTTAGAAAACTCAGGTCATTTAATTATAACTACTAACAGCATAGGGTAAATACAGCAGTAAATTATGATACACAGTTTGAGACTATTGCATAGGGTAAGGAAAATATTCTAAGTAAATTACTTTAATTTTCCTTTTGCTTTATGTACATTTTCAATTAGCATATGGATAGTTAAGATCTTTTAATTTCTTTTTTTTTTAACCGAAAGACTGTTTACAAGCATTTCCATTCTGTATCAGAGTGGCACTTGCTGCCCTTGCTTAGTTAAAAAAAACCAAAAAACTACTACAGACTGAAAACAAATCGCTTCTATCAACTACTACATACAGGCTTTAAGAGCCACCTAGTGGGATTATTCTGCAAGTAACCCTGTACACACTAAATACAGGACTTCCTAATAAACGTTTTACTTTAAAAAAAACAAACCCCCAAAAAACTAGAAGATGGTGAATTAAATCTCACTTTAAATTGAAAGGGAACTGAAATCTGTTTTGCACACAAACAGTAGGAGTACTTATTTCAGCTTAAAAGGGCTAAGTGTGCAGTTGCGATCAGCCTGGTGCTGTCTGCACTGAAGTGAGTTAGGGAACTCTTCTGCTAGCTCAGCTGTGAAAACTATAGCAGCTATTGACACGCAACAGCTGAGAGCATCTGCCCTGCCTACAATGAGAGAAGATTATCCAGTCATGCACTACTGGACCTTGATTATATGAGATTACACTGAAGATGGGTAACTTAATTTATCCAGTCATGCTTAAATGTGTAGTAAGAAAATTTGGGTTCAAGTAGAATGGACCTACCTATTTTACATTGAGGATGCTACCAAACTATGCTCAAGTAAAAAAAAAAAAAAAAAAATTCTAAAAAATTCTAAAAAAAAAAAAAAGAATTCTAGACTGAAAAGTGCTCAGCACAGGATATGCTTATTTTCGCTTGAAATAAATGCTAAAGAGCCCTTCTAAGTCTAATAACTTTATTTCAGATTACAGTAGTACTAATGGTCAAATTACATTTACTAAAAAGTCATTTAAGATGAATTTTTACAATTCAATTTGAAATACAACATCGTTAGCATGTTCTGCAAAACATCGTAAAAATACGTGGCACTTGACATATTAGTAATTACATTTAGCTAAAATGTAAATAGCATTGTTCAGCTACGGATGTTTTAGGTCCTTTGTAATCTCTTGTGCTGACAGAAGTGCCATTTAATCATTGCTACACTTGTCAGAGCAAGTGATAGTCCCGAATCTTGAAAATCTTGCAGACTGGCAATATAGCAAGTAAGGCAAGGTAAAGCCGTGACAGTTGGCTTGCAAGGAAAGGCTGTGCTTGTCATCGCAAATGATAGTCCCAAATCTTGAAGATCTTGCAGACTGACACTATCTTAAGTAAGGCGAAGTGAAGCTGTGACAGCTGGCTTGCAAGGAAAGGCTAACTCAGAGCAGTCTAACGGTCTTCCCAGTCACAGTCAAGAAGTCCTCATCAGCCAAGGCACGAAGCGCTTCTTCAAACATTTCCTTAGTGACAGCCTTAAAGAAAAAAAGTAAATCAAGTAAAGACAGGCAGGGGAGGGGGTTAATAAGACTGTAAAAATGCCTTACTTCCTACCAATTTTTGTAGAGTTTTTTTTAAGCTTTAGTATGTTATTTTCACAATTTGAAATCTGGCCTGGAACCCTGAAGCCGAGTTTGCTATTTCAGAAGCCAGAACAAACTAAGATACAGCAAAGATTCAGCTCAGCTTTCTGCTCATATCAGCTGAAAAGTTAGTGTCTCCCTCTATAACGTGATTTGAGAACAAGATAATGTTGGTTTGGAAAAACACCGTGCTTTTAAAATCAATGAAAAAGGTAAAAACAAAGCAGGAAACTTACTGTATCAGACTGTGCTCGGAGATCATCAAAAAGCTGTTGGTATTTCAAAGCTGGTGTTTTACCCTTTGACTGGATAAGCTTCCTTAAGGCTTGAGCTAACTCCTCTTTCCGCTTACGAGCTGTTGTGCTCATTCCTTACAAAAAGAAAGAAAACACCTTTTAGAAATAAACTAAGGAAGACAGGTTAAGTTACATTTAAAAATCACCAAAGCCCAATAGTATTCCAGCTTTATCACTATGAAAACACAAACCTGTAGTGAGAATGGATATGTCCACAATTCCAGTCCTTGGATCAGTAGCAGACTGTTTCAGTGCTTCCCGATGGAGACGTTTTGCTTCTTCTACATCAATTGTTTCAACTTTCTCAGAAAAGCGTACTTTAGCATGCGCTTCTGCCAGTCGGATCAGAGACTCAAGTTGTCGAGGATACGCAGAAACCATTCCCCTGCCACTACCAATCTTCCTCATGTCCACATACGCCTGAAAAGAAGAGAGTCATTAAATATTAACAAGGGGATTTTGCCATGTTTGACAAGCCCGTAAGGACTCAGAACATTAACAACAGCAACTCCTTTACCTCAATAAGGGCTTGGCTTGCTTCTTCGCTTAACCTAGGATTTACATAACTACGAGCATATGCAATGTAATCCCTCAATACTGCCATGTCCATGTATTCCTCCTCCATCTTTTCTTCACTTTGGTAGTACAGTGAAACCAAATGGCGAGCAAGACGTCTGTCATAAGCTTCATCACGTGGATCCAACATTAAAAAGATCAAGTCAAATCTGAACAGGATAAGAACCCAGTATTAGTTTGTGTAATTTCCTGCCATTTAAAGTAGTTTGGTTTAGGGTTTTTGACCTAACAAGTAGAGGTAGGAGTTATTTGACTATTACTTCCTACTCTAAGTAGGAGTTGCTCTATTAAACTGAAAAGATAATTTTTCTAGAATTCCAAAAGTACAGAACAGTAAAGTGGATTTGCTTTCATCCTATGGACTTGAAACTTTGAAAGTAAAATACATTCTGCAAAATTCAGATCCCATGTTCAAGGCCAACAGCTTTTGTTAACTTAAAAAAAAAAGAAACCAAGAAAACCAAAAACTCAAAAAAACCACCAACCAGAAACTACAGAAAAAAAAATCCAGACACATACCAAATACACAGAACATGCTGCTGAAGAAACTGCCCTGAAAGGCACATACCTATATAGTTATTTTATGCATATGAAGAGCATAAGTAAATATATGTATAAATAAAAAAAGCACTTGCGGTTTAGTCCTGAAAAAGTGTTTTATAATTTTTACAAACAACACATTAAACAATGCTCAACTATAGGCAGACATTTTTAGCCAGCCCATCGTGTATATTCATAAGCTTAAATCCAATAAATGATGGAACTGAGATGCTACTTAAACTTAGTTTCATTCAGTACACCCCCAGTAAGGTAACATTTGTCACTAAATGGCTAAATTAAGCAGCTCTTAATTGAAATCTAAGCTGTAGGTGTCCTCAGAATAGCCAGTATACCAGTGTACTTCAAATTTCAAGCTAGTGTGGGAATTCCTCACGAGATGCAACTGCACCACATAGACAGTTTAATTCTAGATCGGCAGATGCTAAATGTCGCTCTAACAGCTATCATCCAAAAGACTAGCACTGCCACCTCCCTGGCTGAATTTTACAGAAGAACGTGAAGGAGGCACAGATCTTCAGATTCTACCACCTCTGCTGCAAGCTCCCTCATCATCAGTTTTCACTTTCAAAGTTTTAAGCAGCTAAGAAAAACATCCTAAGTTTTCTTTGAAGTTATCAATGCTATATGTTTCAGAATAACTCTTTTCTAGGAGATGATCATGAAAAACCAGAAAAAAGCAATACAGAAGTATATGAAGAGATCCTACAGATCTCTCATCAGATCTTCTGTTCAAGGTCAATATGTAAATACTAAAAGGCAGTTCTCTGCTCACATAGAAGTTCTAAGAACAGCACTTAAAATAAATGCTACAAAAAAGTTTTGCACTACACTACAAAGAACATAGTTGTTCTGTTCTACTATACTTAATCATTTTGACAAGAGGAAGTGTAACATCTCATAAAAATGAGGCATGCAAGTGGGAGTTGAATACCTTGACAACAGCGTATGAGGAAGCTGGATATTTTCAATAGTAGTCTTTCTCGGATTCCACTGTGATTCTATAGGGTTAGCTGCTGCTAGGATAGACGTACGAGCATTCAGTTGGCAAATAATTCCAGCCTGTCAAAATGAAAAACATTTCTGAAACCATCTGCAACTAATGTGCCACCAAAACTTCCCCCCCCCCAACTTCACGAGACCACCGATGTTATTAAATGGGTTCTGTAGTAAAAAAACAGCATTGCAAAAACCTTTTAGAGCAAAGCAAGAACAAAGACATCCAGAAATACCACGGCTTGCCACGAAAGGCGTATTCTTTTGTAAATGAGTTGTTACGTAATCTAGGATTGATCCACTGACAACAGAAAAGTGTTATCCTTTGTTCTTCTGGTACCTTTTTGGTTTCAGCTGCCTAGCAGATACCGTGCTTAGCGCAGAGAACCTGGAATTAAACAGAGACTTACCTTTGCAATAGAGAGAGTCTGTTGTTCCATTACTTCATGCAGTACTGATCTTGTGCTTTCATTCATTTTATCAAACTCGTCGATGCAGCAAATGCCATTGTCACTAAGTACTAGAGCACCTGTCTGAAGAACCAGTTGCCGTGTTTCCGGATCCTTCATCACATACGCAGTAAGACCAACTGCACTTGAGCCTTTGCCAGACGTATACTGGCCTCGAGGAACCAGGTTATACACGTACTGGAGCAGCTGTGATTTACTAGTACCAGGATCACCACAGAGAAGAATGTTGATCTCGGCACGAAAATTGCCTCTTCCTGTGTGAGTAAAATCCTTTCTTGATCCCCCAAAAAGCTGAAGCAGAATACCCTACAAAAATATTCTCTTTAAAAATCAAAACATCACCTCTTGTATAGTAAAAAGAGCAAATCCAACTGTTGAACTGAAACATCTAATGAACTGAAACACTGCTAAAATTAACTCAGACATGGAAGAAAACACTTGAAACTGTTTTTAGAAGTCTTTAAAAGAGTTCATTCTTTATAGATATCCTCAATTCCAGTTAATTACAAACATATAGTTAAACTGCTAGGTCCTACAAACGCAGCTTAAAATTAAAGTTTCAAATTAGATTTGTTCCAAATCTGTTCCAAAACTTACGTAATTAAAATTTTGATAACAAATTCTGCTGACAACAGGAAAGACAGAATAGACTATTGTTTTCCCCAAGGTTATGTTTAATCTAGGACCAAAGTACTATTACCTCTTTCATATCATTAAGAAAAGTGACATTTTTATCAGCTTTTTAGTCAAGACTAATCAACTATCATTTTCTTTTCAGGAAAACTGCTTTACTGTGTTGCAACACTACTTCAATAAAAAGTTCTTTACTTGCCCAAAAAAATTAGAAGTGTTTAAGGTCTTTATTTCATTGGAATTTACCAATGCTTCCACCTTTATACATCCTAAAAAAAGCATATGCTTGCAGTGTCAGTAAAGAAATAAAAGTAATAACTTCCAGTATTTTGAAGGTACTGGAATTATTAGTATAAACATATGCTTGTAATTTTATCAGTTAGCTAGAATTATCAGGAAGGATTTTTTTTCCTTTTCAAATTTACTAGTTTAAAAATTCACCATTTCCCAGTATTCTTTTTTTTTCCCCTAGCAGTATATATATGGTAGATAGTCAGTAACAGCAACAGCTGGAAACAGCAAGGAAAACTGCACACTGCTTCATGTAAAGCCTCTGCACAGTTTCTTAGAGCACAGAAACCTCTTGCAGAGGCAGGGAATGAGCTATTTGTGTTAGTTCTGTTCTCATTCACTGAGAACAACTTGCAGAGGTCAGTAAAACCTCTTCAGTAGCTACAAGAAGCATGACCTGCCCCATTTTATTTTCCTCAAGGTCCCCAAGCATTGGTGCTCCAACACATGTGGGTTTCAAGCACTTTCAAGTATTAAAGATAGTAATTTTGTATGTTGTTATAAAGAGATTTTGGTCAGAACCTGAAGATCTCCCTTGATGAAGGGTCCCTATCTTTCCTCAACTCCACCCACTACACCTGATGTGCCTTATTAGTGTGGTAAGGAGGTAACAACAAATGGAATTGTCCTTATTGTATTACTATTTCAGCAGGAAATCATTGCATGATTTTAAATTCAACTTCTAGCCATTTCAGAAACCTGTGAACTATGATAATGTATAAATCTATAGCAAAAAACCAAAGGAATATACTTGAAGAGGATTGTTTGGTGTCTGACATTACCTTGAGACCCACTACTGACTGTATTTTTTGCAATGATAAAGTTGTAGTACCTCAGTTGAACCTGTTATTGGAACAGTCCGTTCTTGGATACATCTAAGTAATTGTTTTAGCATCCTTTAAGTCAGGGTCAACCACATGTAATTTTAAAGCTACTGTTCTCTTGCAGATGCCTCTTTTCAGCAGTCGCTATGTTATAGCTACTTATTTTTCTTTGATCACCAGTAATCTGAACTTACAAGAAATGTCTGAGATGCATACTGCAATTAAGTTTTCCCATTTCTGCTGCTTTCCCACCTTTTCAGTATCTTCTCTTTAATTAACACTCCTTAATACCGTGAAAAGAATGATGATACACTTATAACCAACTCCATACTGACAAGACTGGGGAGTTTTAAGACTGCTCAAGATACAGTTTTTCTTAATTTTGAAGCCTCGAGTCATTTTTATAGCAAACAATAATCACAAGTTTACTTGCATATAAATACATTTCTTACAAGAGAAATATAGAATTTGATTCACCTTTTTGATATCTTCATGCTCATAGATACTTGGGGCCAATGCTGAAGAAAGTCTCTCATATATGTCTGGTTTCATAGAAAGCTCTTTTAGCATTTCCACACGTTCCTCTGTAAATATTTTTTGCTCCGTTTCCTCATCAACTCCATGCAGGCGTTTTGCATCTGTCTTGCGATAGTGTATGACATCAATGTGGGTCTTATAGACGGATTTTACGTTGCTGACCCTTGGATTAACTCGAATTGGGACTGCTCTGTAGATACCTAAATACAATTTTTAATCACAGCATGAGATATGAAGAAACGTGATAATTCCAAAACCTGAAAATTTTACATTTGCCCTTGAAAAGCTTTTCAAAACAGCCTGAATGCTTTAGTCAGTTTATTTCCCAGTACCAGTAAGTCATGTAGAAGTCAATGGAACATATTTAAGTCATCTAGACCCTATTTTTGCAGGTATATTCATGTTTAACGTTTCTATCACAAGTGTTCTCAATAAGGAAAATGCTTAAGCATTTTTGAAAAAAGTTACAGCTTGATGCTTTTGAAAGTCCTGCTCTGATTTCTGAAGTCAGCACTTCCCCCTTTTATAAGTGCCAAGTTTAATAATAGATTTCTAGTGCATCTCTAACAGCTAGCAGTACAGCAGTTGTTTTAAAGCTAAGTGTTTTATAAAATGGCATTGCAGTATCACAAGACTTACTCCGTGTTACCACTCTCCTGACAGCAGACACTGTTTAAGATATTGCTTCTTCCTCACCTACATCCTCAGAATGACTGAATCGTCAAGGTCAGAAGGGACCTCTGAAGATTGTCTCGTCCAACCATGGCCTCAAACTGGAGTCAACTGGAACAGGTTGCTAAAGGCCACACCCAGTCAGGTTTTGAGTATCTCTAAGGATGGAGCCACACAGCCTCTCCAGGCAACCTGTGCCAGAGCTTGACCACTCAGCAAACAACACAAGTTTTCCTATGTTTAACTGGAATTTCCTTCATTTCAGCTTGTGCCCACTGCCTCAGGTCCTGTCACTGGGTACCACTGAAGACTGTGGCTCTGTCGTCTTAACACTACCCCACCCCCCCAAATCAGGTATTTATAAACACACTGGTAAAATCCTCCTGAACATTCTCTTCTCCAGGCTGAGCAGTCCCGGCTTTCTCAGCCTTTCTATATATAACAGAATACCCAGTTATCATCATGGCCCTTCGCTGAATTCAATCCAGTACGTTCATGGCTCCCTTGTACTGGGGAGCCCAGAACTGGACCCAGTACTCCAGGTGTGGCCTCACCAGTGCTGAATAGAGGGGAAAGAATCACCTCCCTTGACCTGCTGGCAACACTCCTCCTAATGCAGCCCAGGAGGCTGTTGGCTGAATGGCAACACAATCATCTGGTCTATCAAGCACTGCTTCCTTCCAGTTTTGCTTTTGTCTGCAAGTTTGACAAGGATGCACTCTGTCCCATCACCCACGTCATTAGCAAAGATCTCCAACAGTGTTTGGCCCCAGCATTGACCCCTGGGGTACACCCATGGTGATCAGCCTCCGGCTAGACTTTGTGCATCACAAGGCTTTGAGCCCAGCAGTTCTGCCAGTTTTAAATCCATCTCACTGTCCACTTAGCTAACCCACACACCATCAGTTTGTCTCTGAGGATGTTGTGGGAGACAGCGATGAAAGCCTTGCTAAACTCAAGATGAACAACATCCATTGCTCCAGTCATCTCACTGTAGAAGGTTGTTATCCACTGTAAATCCATGCTGACTACACCCAATCGCCTTCTTGTCCTTCATACAGTTAGAAATGGTTTCCAGGATTATTTGCTGTATCACCTTCCTGGGGCCAAGATGAGGTTGGCTGGCCTGTAGTTCCCCAGGTCTCCTCCTTGCCCCAGGAATGACATTGGCTTTCTTCCCATATCTTAACTCACCACGACTTTTCAAAGATAACTGAGTGGCCTTGCAAAGACAGTGGCCAGCTCCCTCAGCACTTGCAGGTGCATCCCATCAGGTCCCTTTATAGACAGTTAAGATCAGTGAAAAAGGAGGATGTAAATACTCAAACCAAATCTTACCTGTGACATTAACTCTATCACCTGGCTGAACTTTATCAACAAGGTCATTGTGAGCAAACAGCACAACCGTATGAGGGGTCTGTCCAGCTGGCATATCTTCAGGAGACTCCTGCAGTTTGATCTAGCAAAAACACTGAGGTTTTAGTTTCAAAAAAGCAAAGCTTTTCCACAGAACATACAACAGATCTTGTATTGGCAGTTTTCAACAACAGTTTGAATCAGGAACGTTGCTCAAGAACAAAATACTCCCACCCAAACAGCAAAACTGATTACTAATAAAAAGATATGATGAAAATGAGAATTCTGCTGGTTGCTACTGGTACAGCTAAAATGCTGTTACAGACAAGGCTCATCTAGTGCAGACAGAAGTGGACATACTATATATAAAGGGGCTTCCATATAGAAACATCAAGATGTGTGCATACTTCATTTCAGCCTTTTAATGCATTTCTTCTCCAAAGTACCCTTTTGCTAAGTTGTTTCACCCATTTTTGTGGTCCAAAACACATTTCCCTTTTCAAAACGTTCAGTCTCAAGATACGTACATTAATGCTATTGATATTAGGGGGCTGGGGGAGCAAAAACTAGAAACTGTTTCATTTTAGCCACAACCTAAACACAACGTACCATCTGTTTGTCAGAGAACATGGATCGATTGTGAATCAGTGCCATACTGTGCGTTGTGTTACAGTTCTTGCACACTGATGGTTCAGCAATCCTGCCACGATCGATTTCTACTCTGGTGGTGAAAGAGCAAACCTGGCATTTAAAGAATGCTTCTTGCATCTCAGGAATTAACTGTGAGCTTCTGATGACCATACCACTGATCGTGATCAGTTGATCAATATCTACAAAATAGAGACTCGTGTCACCACTTCATACTCTTAAAATTTAAAATAACCTTCAAATTTCCTGTTATGTTAGTTTTTAGGTGGGAGGCAGACATGTGATTAGGTACTAGTATTTAGTCTAAGACAAAGCAAAAATAATCACAAATGTATAGTACAAATATTCTAATTTACAGAAGTATTTATACAAAAGAAAGAATCTTTCGCACTTGCAAAACTAAGAACATGAGTAGCTGATGCCAGGCAAGATTTCCTTTATGGGCAGATTATTCTGCATTTGGGCTCTAAAGCATTTGCTTCTGAAACAGACTTACATAAACAAGACATTGGTCTGGATGGACCACAGTACAGTTTTATATGGTCTTCGTGTAATTCTATGTTAACATTCAGTAAGTTTATCTAAATCCTTAAGATTCTTTTCTAACATGGTAATCAAAAGTTTACCTTCAGGGTTTAGACTTCTCATATTCCTAGTCTTCAGTGCATTATATGGCCTTACTTGAATCTGATGTTCTAATATGGAGTCAGGGTAACGATCAAAAAAGATCTCATTGGCAGCCATGTCAAATGTTGGGATAACCTCCTGTATAAAATTGTTAGAAACAGTTAAAAAGAAAAAAAAATCATAGAACGACATATTTTTGCATAAAGCATTTATGTGGTGCTGATCAGCCAGCAATGATTAAAAGTTATCCCAGCTGAGCTTTTTCCTACATAACAGGAAACTTACTGTTTAGATGAAGTTTATTCATTTGAGTATTGCAAAAGCAAAAAAAAAAAAAAAAAAAAAAAAAAAATAGAAGACTCCGGACATTGCAGTTTGCCAGCTAATTTTGCCTGTATGAGGTACCCACAGTAATATCTACCATCAGGTTTTAACTACTATGAAACAAGACATTTTGTATTAAGTAAAATAAGGAAGCCAGAGATTACACTGAACATGCAAAGTACACATTGCATTTAAACAAACATTAAAAGCCAGAAATACGAAAGGGCCACTTGAAAGCCAGAAAACAAGTGCGCTACTTCACCTGAGGATAGCAGATCAGTTGCCTGTAAAGATTTTCATCAAATGACCTCAGGTGGTCACAATTTACATTCAGGAATGGTTCCCCAACCATATTAATCTGCAAGATATTTGTAAAAGAAATCTTTAGCTCAATGGCATGCAAGACTAAAAAAGAAAAGTTAGATTTCGCTGTGTTACGAGTACCTCTTCAAGTCGTTGCATATAGCGTGGCTCGTTAAGGTCCAAGCCAATGTCTTCATCCTCTTTAGCAAGCGGATCAATGAAACGCTGAAGAAATCTCTGAATGTCAGAGGTAACAGGATGACAGAAGGAAAGGACGAACAGAAATTAGAAGTACAAACACCTACTTTATATCAGATTCAATTAATATTTGTTTAAATCAAACTAGCTTTTCATTTAAAAAAAGGAAAAAAGAAGTTGTTAACCTACCTGGAATTTTTCTTTGCACGAGGCTACGTTAACATCTGTTCCCCAAATCACAAGCTTTTGTCCAAGAGATTGCTCGGTTGCTACTACATCCTCAGCCAGCTGCGTGGAAACAAATGAAGCATACGCAAATATGCGCATAGTTGTTTAAAAAGAAGTTGTCAGGTACAAAATCTGAGACATCCACCTACCCCATCCGAGTGTAAATCGACTTGTCTGGCTTTACGGACAGACCCGAGATCCGGCCTCTGCCTAACCGGAGTTCCTCGTACACCGCTCCGCGGAGTACCCTCTACCCTGGAGCTGGGCGTGCCGTAAGTCAGAGGTGAACTGATATCGAAGTCAAGAGGAATAGCTGTAAAAAGAAGTGTTGTATTATGATTATCAAGACATTTTACATTCAGAGTAAAATTCAGCCTTCTGCATTTGTCTCATTATTCTTTTAACGCTAGTGTCATGAGTACCATCAACCAAGTCCAGTGTTCCGTTAAAACAGAAACAATAAAGATGTTGCAAGTCTACCTAGAGCTTTTCTTTGCAGTAACAGCTCTTCTCAAAGATCCCAAGTTCTAGTAAAGCTTCGCTATAAAACTTTAAAGCGGTACTGCATTTTAAGACTACCTTGGTGTTCAAGCTTAAAAAGTCAAATGTAGCATTGCAGGTCAAACACATTTTTCAGTATTTTTCGGGCTGTAAAACATGTGACACAACAATTACCAGCTGCTGCAATGAAGAACAATCCGATTTGTAACAGCAAGAAAGGCTTTTTACGGCAGTCAAGCTAATTCCCTCTGCATTAAGGATTCTATTATTTTATTCTTTCTGGAAAGAAATAAAAGGATAAGGCACGATCCCCGATGTGTGCTCCCACGACAATCTGAACCTGCAACAGCAGATCCGCACCCCTGACACCGACTGCGTTCCTGGGCTGTTCCCCATGCTAAGCTCAAAAGAGAAACTTGAGGCCAACCCCCTTCCCTCCTAGCGGATTTTCCAGCCGGGGCCGTTCGCCGGGCGGCCGCCGGGGCGGCGCAGGGCAGCGGGGCGGCCCGCCCCCACCGTACCGGAGTGGCGGAACTGCGGGGGGCTGGAGAAGAGGGCGTCGGGGGCGGCGGGGCTCTGCGCCTCGGCGGGCGGGGAGGTGGGCATGGGCTGCAGGTCGCCGGTGGAGGTGGAGTCGTCCGCCCGACGCTTCTGCGAAGGAGGAGACCGAGCGTCTTGTGCTGCAAGACACAAGCGGAGCCGGCGTTCAAATCGTCGTGCCGCCACACGAGGCGGAGCGAGGTGCGGGCGCGGCGGCCGGGAGAGCGGGGCAAGAGCCCGCCAGGCAGCCAGCGCTGGCCCCGGCTCCGGCCGCCTTCCCCCCGCCCCAGGCCGGCCCCTTCCCCCCAGAGCACTCACGGGTCGGGGGGTTGCTGCCCCGGCCGCGCTTGCCGCGGCGGCGGCTGGGCGTGGAGGCGGGCGACGACATGGTGCTGCTCCGGCTCCCGCGGCGATCCTACCTGCGGGGGGATGCGAGAATACAGCGGGCTGCGAGCGACCCGGCCCGGCGGGTTGCCTTCCCTCTCCCGGCACACGCCGAGCGCGGAGCCGCCGGGAAGAGCGGGGCAGCGACCCGGGCCCGCACCCACCTCTGCCGCCCCAGGAAATTCCGCGCCAAGCGAGTTGCCTGCGCGCGCTCTCGCGGGCTTTCTGGCCAATGGGTAGGCGCCGTCGCAACGGGAGCGCCCAACGGATGCAGAAAGGGGGGGTGGGGAACGGAGAAGGAAAGGAGGAGGGGGGTGAACCCTTCGGGCCCCCCAGGTGAGGGTCGCGCCCTGCTCGAGCTGCTGGAGAACGGGCAGAAGTGTGCTGCGGAGTGCCTCTTGTGCTACGGGACGGAGGCTGTCCTCAGCAAGGGCACGTCGCCCCCCCCGCGCCCAGAGTGGAACCGCCCGCACCTGACCGAATTTCGCGGCAAAACTCGTCCTGCGGTCGGGCCGGGAGGCGTGGGGAGGTCAGAGCAGCCCATTCTCCGCGGGGGGGGGGGGGGCAGAAACAGTGCTTAACGGTCTCTGCCTGTGCGTGTACTGAGCCGATCCTGCGGCAAGAGACATAAAGATGCCCCCAAACTCTCTTCCCTGCCACCGCCCGTTAGACAATCGCGCCGCCCCCCTCTGCTCGGAATGGTCCGGCCGAGGTCTACCCGCGTTTCTTCTGCCGCGGAGTGCACCACTCCCGATGCCCACAGCGTGTCGTGTGTGTGTCCCCCCCCGCGGCTGGCTGTGTTGGACCCGGCCGGGGGCGGGCCCTTCGCGCCCGCTTCCGCCTCCCTCCGTGCCGCTGCCGGTGCCGCTGCTGGCGCCGCCGGCCTGGGCCAGCATGGCCGGCGTCCAGGAGTGCCTGCTCCAGCTGCACCGCTGCCTGCAGACCGGCGATGCCGCCAGCGCCGGCCTGCACGGCTACAGCCTGCTCCGCAGCCTGGGGGAGACCTGCCTCATCAGCCCGGCGGGCGGCGCGCAGGGTGCGCCCTCCGGTCCGGCCCCGGGGGGTGGCGGCAGGGGCTGGGGCAGGGGCTGGGCGGCCTCTGGGGCCTGGGGCGGCCGTTGCCTCGCTGGTGTCTTTAAAACAGCAACTGCTCAGCTTGAGGAGGGCTCGCTGATGTTGGGGGGGAGAGGCACCGGATCGCGGGTCCCGCGGGGCGGCTCTGCCCGCCCTCCCTCCCCGAGTGCTTCACTCAGTGTGACGCTTCAGGGCTGCGGGCGTGATGTCAAAGGTTGATTTCGGGGGAAGGGACGGTCTCTTGCCCCAAATAACCATTTTTCTTGGTAAAAATACTTTGGTGCCTGCCCCTCTCTGCCCTAACCCTAACCCTGACCTGCCCTCAGGTTAGCTTTCCCTCGGCCCTGAGCAGGGGCAGGCCCCAGCACGAGGTCAGAGGCACAGGGCGTGACGTCAGAGGCACGGGGTCTGGGCCCGAGTCCATGGGGAGGTCAGAAGCACCCCCATGAAGTCGTTTCTCTGGTGACAAGCATCAGCCCTGCACAAGGCGTTAAGGCAGCCGCCCGCCCAAGGTGGCGGGGTGAGCGGTGCCCAGCCCTGCCTGCTCTGGAAAGGAAACCTGACGGTGCCTTCGCTTCCCCGCAGCGCTGCACCTGTCCCTGCTGTTTTCCCAGGAGCATGGCTTACTCCTCTTTGTCCACAGATCCCTCGGCATCGAGGAGGTAAGTCTGTAAACTTTAAAGAAATGTTAAGATAGTGCTATACGAACAGCATGTTATATTATTTACGTTAGAACTAAATTTTTTTTTTTTAACTTTTCAGTTTCGAGATTGCAGGGAAGAAGCGTTGAAGTTTCTTTGTGTCTTCATGGAAAAAGTTGGTGACAAAGTTCATCCTTACGCCTGTAATGTTAAGGTGAGTAAAGGAAAATTATTTCCTAACGGTCTTTGCCGAATGGTTGAAACAATTCTGGTGGGTGTGATACCGTAACAGATTCGTAACTATCCTTCACCCCTCCCAGTCTGCCTTACCCATCTCTAGGCTCTTGTTAGAGCTGAAATAACTATATTGACATAAAGTGTAATTAATACAACAGAGAAGTGCGGAATTGTTTCTTCAGCTATAGACTTAATTTTATTACCTTGTCTTTATAGAATATAATAGGTGTTGATTTTGAAAATAAGTTATTGGCATTGAAAATTATAGTTATAACTTTTAATTTATACAGACTGAATTCATAGTTTAAGTGTAATATTTTAAATGTTTCTATAGGTGATGGTTAATTTTAAATACTGATTTTTAAATTTTTTTCCTGCAAAGTTGTTACTTCTGCAGCATATACGGAAATTAGTGGAAACTACAATACCTCTGAAAATGAGGTGCCTTGAGTCTAGATTGCTGAATAATACTGCTTTGCGTAGAAATGCTTGACTGCACCACTGCACTTTCTGAACTCAAATTAGTAGCAACATATTGTAAGGAATGATAGTACAGAGGCGGAAAATTTGCTGTGCGTGCCTTTTATTCCAGAAACGGACCTTTTTTGCTTGAGCTGGGATGTGTTATTATGTCAGACAATGCTGCAGCATTCTCAGTGAAGCCACTTTCAGGACTGAACATTTTTATTGTTCTAGTCTTTTTTAAAAACCTTAAACTTGTTAGGCACTGATACTTTAAAGAGGTAGATGACTACATTGTTATCTTTGAATTCCCTTCTCTACTTATGAGTATTAAAATCTCTATTTTCTTTCCTATCTAGCAAACTTGTATTAGTGTTTATACCAAAGACAGAGCAGCAAAATGTAAAATCCCAGCTCTGGAACTTCTGATTAAGGTAAAATGCGCTTTATAAATCTCTCGTTTCTAGAAAAAGTAGAAAATCTGTTGTATTACTGTAGTTGTGCTATATCATGCAGAAAATCTGTAGTCTACAGTAGCAAGAGAATAGTGATAGTGTAATATTTAGATGTTAGTAAGAGATATGTCTTAACAATAGATGGTCTTTGATATTCCTCCAGTAGGTTGCTTAGATGTGAGCATGTCATTCCTTCATCTGCTAGAGCAAGACACGATTGTTTTAGGGGCAGTTGCAGATCTTCTCTCTCCCAGTTTATTATGGCTCTTTCAGTGAGAAATTTTGCAGTTCAGTTGTATTCTTACTTAAAATATTATGTATTAATATATAATATTATATAGTAGACAGCATGTGAGAGGTATGGAGGAGGAGAAGGGCTTTTTTTCAGAAGTTTGATGACTCATAGTATGTGCGAGACAGTAATTTCATAACGTGCTTCCTTGGAATGCATTAGACCCTTGTTTTGCAAATGTTTTTGCACCTACTTTATTTTGTTTATGAGAAACAAAACTTTCTGAGTTACTCTGAGACAGTTCTTCTGTGAATTGGATTGGCTTTATAGCAGCAGGGAGAGTGATACAATATGATAAAAGCTACTGCAGAGTTGATAAGCCTGTGCTCTTGTGGTTTTTTTTTTTTAATTATGTATAATTATACTATGTATAATTTTCATGTAGATGATCTATATATAATATATATAATATACATTAAAAAATATAAATTTTATGTTTATACATACATAGGAAGGTAGTTTGTTGTTAAAGTAGATTTCATGCCAGTACTCTTTCCTGGACCAGTCACCTTAAATCTCTTTCATTGAATAGCATACTTAAGCTGAAGTTACATATATGAACTATGTTTTTTTTTATTTAGACCAAGTAGAATTGTGGTAGTGATATTAATGATTTCCCTAAATTTTCATTTTTTTTTAATCTCTCTTAGTTGCTCCAAAGTTTACGACGTTCCTGTCTGATGGAAGAAATGAAAGTTGGGGAGATATTTAATAAATTTTATGGGGAACTTGCCACAAAAACTAGAATTTCTGATACAGGTAGGCTTTAGTATTTCTGTACATGTCCTTTGTTTTATTTACATTCAGTTTTTGTTGGATTATACCCCATGGAAATGTATAATTGTTATTCCCATGGCAAGTGACTTTAAAAATGGTAGCTGTCATGTTTTAGAGCTAGAGCTAAAATTTGTTCAGGTCTTCTGATCATGATCATGCAGTTAGCTGTTTCTTAGCAGACATATATATATGAGCTAACGTGTAAGAAATCATATAATTGCATTTAGTGGTGGCAGAATTCATACTGAATTTAAGCATTGGTCTTGTTTAGGATTCCCAACATAAAAGAGTATTTGTATGTCTAATCTGTTATTATCAGTCCCTGAATGCCTAAATCCTGAAAGTAATTCCAGCTTTCTTGTCATTAATCAACTTAACTTTGCTAGGCTCTTAGATTCCCCCCTCCCCCCCCCCCCTCCAGGTTCTGTGCTAAGCTAGTGTAGCTGAACCTTTGAAGTTATTCTTATACCTGTTTTATAACTATACACACACATACCCCTATAACTTTGAGCCTTAAGAGTCCCTCCAGTGGGTGCTGTGGTCAAAAGCAGAGGCTGCCTGTCCCTGTCAAAGTTTGTGTAAACCCCAGCTCGGTTGCTAAAGCCCTTTGTAACCTTATTCCAGCCCTGGCCAGTTTTGTCCTTAGAGCTGCAGTTTAAGCGTGGTAGTTCCTGCATTGATCACCCCTAATGTGAGGTCATCAGTTCCTGCCTTGCCTAATTATGTTATTTATCATGTTAAGCATGCTAATACGAACTCTAGTTTGATCATCTTGGCTAATTACAGCTGAAATCTTCACTTGGCAGGTCTAGCCCTCACAAAACTTACTGTGCCAGTGTAGAACCCTTTAGTCTGAACTCAAGCCTAGAAACTTCTGCTAGCTGTTGGCCTTAACCCTGATAGTACTTGAAAGACCCAGCATAAGCTCAAGGCCAGCAGCAAACTTGAATTAGTGGTAAATGCTTCCTCAGTGGATATGGCCTTTCTAAGCCATGTTTAAAAAGAGTAAATGTGTTTAACTTATTAATGTGAGAGGAGGATGCATCTCACATCGTAGTATGTAGAGATGTGTGTGTATGTATGTACATCATAAAGAGCTGTCTTTCCCACATGCTAATCACCAGTTAAAATTAAACCACCAGGGATGTTTTTCTCATGGTTGTTAAGTTACATAGGAATTGCAATGGAAATGTCAAAGTAATGATTTCAGTAATTAATATTTAATAATATTAAATTACTTTCTAGTATTGGAGAAGATTTATGAGCTTTTGGGGGTTTTGGGAGAGGTCCAGCCTAGTGACATGATTAACAACTCTGAAAAACTGTTCCGAGCTTATTTGGGAGAGCTTAAAACACAGGTATGATTGGAATTTCTTTTCAGACTCGTCCATTGTTTTTTTTTTTTTTTTTTTTTTCCTTTGATGTATGTAGCACTGTATGTTGGAATACTATTGTAATTAGTACAGTCTGTAGGGATCTAACTGGACAATCATAAATGTTTCCTCAAGGACTCTTAAAATTTGTGTTCCCTGGTTCTGAGAAGCTTTCAGAGTAAAAATTCAAGGCCATCAGTGATAGCTAATTAACGAACTTACTGTGAGAGAAGATGGCACGTGATGATCATTGCAGTAGCGCCCAAGAAAAGTTATATTGCCATGTGCTGGTAGTTTCTGATTTGGTCTCTACTAGCTGCAAAATCCTTGCACTTCAGGTAAATAACACAGTTCTGCTGAACTTTACTTTCCTATATTCTGCGCTTTTAAGACATTAGTGTTTGCTATGGTTGGTCTTGGTGAAACATATTTCATGCTTTGCAAAGGATTTCTTATGCTTCTGTAGTTAAACTCCCTCCTAAATGATATGAAACTTCTGAGTAGGAGGTGTTTCTCTGTGGACTTGTGTTCATAGAGGTGGGTGCTGACATAACTGTATTAAGTTGGAATATGTTATTTTATCTACACTTCTAGGAACTGGGAAGCCTTGGTGTAAATTTGTCTTAGCTTGAGGATAATATTTTTTTCAATTCCCATTTTTTTTTAGATGACATCAGCTACAAGGGGACCCAAGCTACCTGTTGTAGCAGGGTGTCTGAGGGGACTGGTTGCGCTCATGTACAACTTCACCAAATCTGTGGAGGAAGGTACGTTCTTTTTCTATGTGAAAGACAGTTATACAATTTGATACATTTTAATCATTATACAGCCAGCAAGCAGCACCATTTCTCACTGTGAACTCAAAATGAAAGTTTCCCCACTGGTAGATGGTTTATGCAAAAGCAAGGCCTATCCAGCTACATGGTCCTTGTAGTCTGTCTATGTGTGGAGTGGCTTCATCAGTGTGTTGCTGTACGTAAATGTTTGAGGTGCTATTTTCTAACCACAGATTGGGCAGCTGTGAGAGCCACGCTGAAGCTGGAATGTGGTTTATAGAGAGATGTGTTTCCCTCAGAAGAGACATGTCTGTTAAAACATGGGTATTCAGAAAAATCAATGAATACAGATGTACAATTTTTTTCAAATTTAAGAGTATTTCAGGAAAAAGCATCTCTGCCTCTTAAAATGAGATATGTAAGGCTTTCCAATATTGCTTCTTCATACCAAGCTTTGGATAAAAATACCTTTGTCTTTACTCTACCTCTTGTGTGTCAATAGTGAAATACTCATTATTGGATTGTTTCACAGATCCTCAGACTGCAAAGGAGATTTTTGGCTTTGCAATGAAGGCAATCAACCCACAGGTAAATCGGCCATGTGTTAATTGTTCCGCATAAATGAATTAGCCCTGATGAAGAATAAATTACATGACAAACCTTTTCTGATATTACAGGTTGATCAGAAGCGATACGCAGTACATCTAGGTAAGATTGTAAATTATTTCAATTCGTGCTGAGGTGGATGCCATACATAAAATGATGTCCTCTGTCTGGAGTTGTTTATTCTCTACTGGCTGTCTTCGGTCTTCTAAGCTGATTGGGGAGCAAAGCTAGTGTACTTTAAGTCAAAATCTAAAGATTTAAAATCTAAAGAGTTAAACGTGTATTTGGTTAAACTAGGCAAGGTCTAATCAGCTTATGAACATTACACTTGATGCCATTTGCCCCTCTGGAGTAATACAAAACCCTGGTATGAGAAAGCAATCGTGGTAAGAGTAGAAATAAGAGGAATGTGGCAAATTAGGAGAAAAGAGAAGATGATGGATTGGGTTAAAGGAAAACAATAGAAAGAGAAGGGGAATTTCACTGGGAGAAGGAGAAGAAAATTGGGAACAAATGAAGTTCACCAAGAGAATGAGAAATTGGCCTGCGAAATGCGAGTGGCTTATGCAGTAATTGCAGAAGTGCAAGGGTTGAGTACTAGGCTCATGTAAAGGGTAAAACCCTCTTTAAGGATAGTCTACCAAAAAAAAAAAATCATTAGGGATCTTGAAATTTCATTTATGCTTATATTTGGGATTGTGAAATTACCTATGTTCTGAACTCTCTATTTGTCTGCATCGCGGTTTGGTGGAGGAGGGGACTTGGGCTTCTGTCCTGACCACAGAAACCAAATCCTCGTGAATTGTGCCGTAGAGTTTTATTATTTGTAACCAGTAGAGTCCCTTTCTTTCTCACTGTTAATATAAATTACTTCAGAACACAGTTGTGCTTTCCATAATGAGTACATTAAAAAAGAGGATTTTAGAGGGTTGTTTTTATGCTTACGTTCTTAATGTTTGGATACTGATACTGTAATGGCTAGAATACATTTTATGCCCTCCCAGTCATGATATATCTACCTAAAGTCCTAATGTGGACTTTTATAGTCTGGTCTGTTTTTGGGAAGTGGAATGTAAGTCTGGGTTTTAATGAGAATTGTTTTTAAATTGCAGCTGGTTTACAGTTGTTCAGCTGGCACGCTGCTCAGTTTGGTACCTTACTTCTAGACAACTATGTCTCCCTCTTTGAAGCAATGTCTAAATGGTGTGGCCACCCAAATCAGGAGCTGAAGAAAGCCAGTCATTCTGCACTAGATTCATTCCTGAAGCAGGTGTTGTATCTTCACTGGGACCTCTGAGACTAAAGCAAAGTCAAATTTCTTGGAATAGTGGGCATATTTGGTGCTTGGAAGTTCAGTGAATTTGTTTAATAAATAATTATTTTAAGTACTTCATATTGCAAGCTAAGTATCTTCTAAGTTTTACTTTATTTTTTTGTGGCTTTTCTCATGTTTCTGGAAATCCTGAAATTTTTGTATCTGCCTTACAGATTTCTTTAATGGTAGCTAAGGATGCAGAGCTACACAAGAGCACACTGAAGTTCTTCATGGAGCAGTTCTATGGAATCATCAGAAGAATGGATTCAAGCAACAAAGAGTTGTCCATTGCCATTCGTGGATATGGGCTTTTTGCAGCAGTATGTGCAGGAAACTTATTCTGATAAAGGAGCGTGCTGGATGGATTTAAAGCTAGGATTCATATACCATTCGTTTTACAGTTTTACGCAGCTTGTTATAGAGGGAATGCTACTGTTTCTGGATTAAGTGTTGAACTTAATTAGCTACACTGTGAAACACTTTGTGGTTGAAAGTTATTAAAACGCATACTGAATTTAGTGGGAACACTTGCAGCATTGAGGGTTGTGGTTACTTCTGCTTGTGCACTAGTTCTGAAGTGGAAAAAACAGCGGCTTCATATACAGCTGTCACAAAACTTAATCACTTAGGTACAGACAATACCTGGTTAGCTTTGTCTGCATTTCAGATGGTAGATCCAGGCCAGCTCTGCTCTAGAAGCAGTTCAGGTGTGTTTCCTACAGAGCAGGAATCTCAGTCAGATCACTCAAAATGTGCTGCTAACTGCAAGACACTAGGAGGTAATCTGTGAAACAACTGCAAATTAAAAAAACAAAACCATGCTTATATATTTAGATGGAGGGCAGATATATTTGTCAGGAAGCACCATTAAGAACCAACTTCCAATTTTTGTCAGCAGTCAATTAAAATAGGAATGTAAAAGTAACGCTAAGGTTCTATAAAGAAAGGATGGTGTTTATGTACCTGCAACCTATATGCTTGATGGTGGTACCTCAACTTTTCTATAATAAAATTCCAGACATTCCTTTTTTATTCTCTCTCTCTCAAAGCAAAGATTAGGTTAAATAATCTCAAAGATTATTTAGAAAAGGTTAGGAAATGTGATAGAATAGCTGGTTACTAGCTGAATCCTTTCCGTTTTGCTACCTTTTGAGCAGAGTGCATTTGTTTTGTAGAATTTTCAGTGTGCTTTGTTGAAACCTAGTCTTCCTCTTCTATGACATGAGCTAGAAAGGAATTGAGTTAAAGGTATTGTTTCCAGAAAAAATGAAGTATTTCAAATTACTGAATTGAAAGAACTTTGTTAAAAGTATCTGTTACGGAACACAAGAAGTTAATTAAAATTGCATAATGTAAATGCAGACATAGGATAATACTGCAATTTTTAACATGAAAAATGGGTCTTAATGTTCCAATACCTATAAATCTCTAATATGTTAAGACACATTAATAGTTGTTTGCCTGTTTAGACTAAATCTTGGCCAAGCATCAGATGCTAGGTTGTGAAGAACCAGAGTCTTGCTGCTACTGCAAGTAGTGGCCCTAGCCTGAACACAAGTTCAGTGATTGATTCAGTTTCAAGGCAGAATATTTCTTTTACTGTCTAATCGCTAAAATAATTTTAAAGTAATGCTTGCAGTTCTACAAATGATAAATGGATAGTCTTAATTTTGTCAGTGTGTTTTTAGATGGACTAGATTCAACCTTTAGCCTAACTCTCGTATTCAGTCATTATCTAAATCAGTCCATTCTTTTTCCATGGTCAGTTCCCTACTACAGTTCTTGCCTGTGACCTGTTTCCTCTTCCACAAAGACTGCTTTTTCACTTAACTCATGCTCAATACTGTGATTTACAAATTATTCTATAGAAATCTGTAAGCATTACTACATACCTTCTAGTACCGTTCAGGATGCTTTCCGCTTGATCATTAGTTTACAAGTGGTCTTTATCCCCTGTACAGATCCCAGCGCAATAAAAGTTCAGAATCTGGGCTGCTGGGTTAAATGTTAAATAGTAGTAGCGTGTGAATGGTTAAGTCACATTAAGGTAAGCCACTTACTACTTTAATGCAGCTAGATCAAAATATAAGTGAATATTAGCATCTGTAATGCCATATATAAGGTATTTACAGACAAACTCCATGCTTTTCAGGCTGGATTTGAAATCATGTCACTGAAAGTTCAAGTACTCTTATAGTAAATTACACTGCATCAGTGAACTATTATTTTAGTTCATTGCAGGTACCATGTTTCTCATACATGTAGCAAGTAGAGTACTTAAAGTTAGTTTATTCAGATATATTGAGTTCCTGGAAAAATTTAAAAGATTATTCTTGTTATGGTTCAGTGAAGACTTGGCTGGGTTTTAGTGCTACAGCATATGTTTGCTTGACTGTGCAAAGTTGCTAAATCAGTATCTTATTTTCTCTCTGTAAGCCCTGTAAAGCTATACATTCTAAGGATGTTGACGACATGTATGTTGAGCTCCTTCAGCGTTGTAAGCAAATGTACCTCACAGAAGCAGAAACAATAGATGACCATCTCTATCAGCTACCAAGTTTCCTCCAGTCCATTGCAAGTGTGATATTCCATATCGATACAGTAAGTGGAGTATTTAAAGTATCAGTCAATTTTTTATGCAACTGCGGATGTATAAGGAGCTGTGAACTCACCTATGATAGGTGTTTCTTTATCTGAAATACGATGACATTTAGCTCCTAGGGGATGAGAAGAAAATCAGGAGAATACTTTATTGGATTTTATTTGAATAAACGAAATGCACAGAATATACTAAATAAAATGCTACAGCGCATTGCAATGAAAACCATGATAGCTAGATGTGAATAGGTTTTTATTTATTTTAGGTGAAGCTGTTTATTTGGACCTAGCCTTACCCTTCTCTTCATGCGTTTATACCACTCTATTGCTGCTTTTTCTTTTGGTACTGATACTTAACATGTTCTCTGAGGCTGATACTTTGATTTTCCTCTGATGCTATGCTGTCTGTGCTCTAATGAGGGCTTTCTGGATCCTAGCTGGAGCTGGGAAGTAAGGTTGGGGCAGAGAAGAGGCTTTCACTTACATTCTGTATTCAGATTGTTAAGGATGAACAGATTATACTGCTGTGTTATTATTGTTTAATTAAATTGGTACTTTTCTAATAAGCTTAAGACTGGTTCCACTGAAGCACTAATCTATTCAGGAGCTACTTTCCATAATGTGTTCCAGGAAACCCTCTTGTTTTGTTTGGTTTTTTGTTTTTTTTTATGTCTAAAATGAATTCACTTGCTGAGTCTTTTATTGTTCTCAGAGCAGGTCATGATGTAAACTCTTGTAACAAAGTATCTTGCTGAAATAATTTAGCATAGTTCTTCACATTGATACTGAATTATAATCATTGTCTTTGCATGATGGGTGTTTTGTTTTTATTTCTTCTAGATTCCTGAAGTATACACTCCAGTTCTCGAACATCTAGTTGTGCTGCAGATCAATAGCTTTCCACAATACAGTGAAAAAATGCAGTTAGTCTGTTGCAAATCTATAATAAAGGTATTTCTAGCCCTCTCAGGAAAAGGTCCAGTTCTCTGGAGTTTTATTAGCACTGTGGGTGAGTGTGTGATATTAACTTTGTTCTGTTTTTTGCGGGGGTTGTGGTTTTTTGTTTGGATTTTTTCCCCCTAAATTGATTAACTGGTTCTAAGAGAGATATGTGCAATAGCCATTTGGGGTCAACAATGAAGTTTTTCCCATCCTCTAGGGAAAATGGAGGTCTAGGGTTCTCATTGTGTTATTTTTCAATATCCGTTGTTAAATCACTCAAGGAATACATTTAACAACTGTTTTGGATGACAGGGTGGCTGTCATCAAGGGCAGGAGAATATATTTTTGTGATAATCTGTTTAAACATGACTTATGTTCCTGCTCTGAAGGATTGTGGGGAGAAAGGGGCTTCACAGAAGAATATACAAAAACCTGTTCAATACCCTTTCAATACCCTACAAAATATCACAGGAAGTAGGGTGACTGTCATCTGTATTAGAAATGCAATTTTTTTATGTTCTGTAACTTGTACACAGTAAAACCGAAAATTCCAAATAGGCGGTTAGTCAGATACCATCCTGCAAATGTAATAATGAATGTGTCAGCATTGGTAGCTGACAATTCTAGTAGCCTCCAGCATGCTGACATTTCATTATAATGATTTTCAGCAATTATTTTTAATTTCTTTCAGTTACTTACAGTGGCTTTTCTCTATTGCTGTGGTGTTTTCATTGTTTTTCATGTTCTCGATTTGGGATGTGGTGCACCCAAGCACCGTGCCACAATGGAGATCCTAAGTCCATGTCTGTGAGAGTCATTGGGAGTTGTTGCCTTTTTCAATATTGGCATTATGGGCAATGCCATAGTCACCACTGCGTTCAGACTCAGGAAAAAGTCAAAGCAGTATTGAGAAAAAGTAGTAAGAAGCAAGTTCATAATTGGTTCCCTGTGAAACATCCTAGAGTTATGGCTCTGGTTTTGCCTATATTTGTCCTTAAAGAAAAAATATATGTTATTTTGCCTCTCCCTCATCCTGACAGAATGTAGAAAATAGAAAACTGATTTAATTCATGGCTAACGTAATGAGTGATATGGATTCTGTGCCTTTTTAAGTCTGTTCAGGCAATTTTTTTTTGTTTCAGTGCATCAGGGATTAATCAGAATCTTCTCCAAGCCAATTCCATTTTCAAAGGTAAAATAACTGTTTAAACATATTTATTTCATCTAGCTTCCTAGAGTATACATTCCAGTTCTTGAAGATCTAGCCCAGTAAACAGGGGAAGGCACAAAGAAGCAAAAATAGTACCAGCCATTTTGAATTGTGACTCCGTTGCTATTAAGTCTCTGGTCCCTACATCTGCTCAGCATAATGAGAATGTGCCTCTTGCATGAACAAAATAACAGCAAATAGGCTTTTGTTCTCTGCAGTTTTTGTTTGCTCAGGTTGTCTGTAACAAAGTAGGTTGTACGTAAGGTCATCTAGCTTTCTTCCAGGTTAACAAGTTTCGGACACTTTAAAAGTTTTACTGAATGTTTGTGTTAAGGGAGGATTTTAAAGCTTTTTAATCCTGTGATGCAGGATAACGCTAGCGTTTCTCAAATAACTGACCACTGGAAGGAGAATAGCTTTAGAGATTTTTGAAAGGAGCTGGTTGTTTCGTGCTCTTTTCAGGCTGGTTAAATGAGAACGCTAAACATTTCATGTTTCTACCTGCAGAAGTAATTTTACATTGTGTTTTGGCTTGAGTCAGGTAGTTAAATATGCGGTGTTTCTGGAAAATATTGTGTGTCCTTTCAGGGTTTTTTTGGAAAAGAAACTTCTGGATCGGAAGACTCGCGTGAAGCTGAAGAGGTTGGGACAGGGAGATGGAAAGTACCAACATATAAGGACTATTTGTATCTCTTTAGAAGTCTACTGAGCTGCGACACAATGAAGGTAAACACATAGTTCACATGGAAATGCAAAAGGAAAAGTAATCCTGAGTCTTATCACTGCTTTTCTAACCCTAGACTTTTGCCAAATGTCATGGGGTAGAAGAACTGTTTCCTGGATTTAGTTGGATTTTGTGGCTGATAAATGAATTAAACAGGTGAATTTAGGCTTCCATAGCTGAGGAACGTCTAAAGCCAAATTCTCTGAATCATTCAAATCTTGGTTTGTAAATTCAAGAAGTAATTCTCATTGATGTTTTGAAACGTGAACTTTTTCCTCCTACAAAGGAATGTGGTTTTGAAGATGAAAACTTTCTTACTGCAAATTCACCGCTGCAGTCCCTGAATCGCTTGCTATATGATGAACTTATAAAATCTATTTTGAAGATTATTGAGAAGTTGGACCTGACTGTTCAGAAACTGAATGTTAATGAACAGGTGAGACCTGATGACTTGTCCATTAATTTCTGCTCTTGTAGGGGAATCAAAATCACATTCCCTGTTTTGTTTTCATTATGCTTATATACCTCCTCATAGAGTCCTTGAAGTAGCATTCGTACTAGTCAAAATGTTTTACTTCATATTTCTGGATATTGCATTGCAGTGTTAGGAGATGGGAACATCAGAATTGGAAGAAGTTCACAGAATCTGTGATGCCCACTCTGGCATCCAGTGGTTTTCATTTTTCTACTTGCTTTTTCCTTATGAGCAAGCAACCCATATTATTTCACTGAATTTTTGATGTGTCAATTATTAGCCATTTGTCTGTGTCAGACTAGCTTGTAGCAGCTAGAAAAAGACGAGTAGACCCTGTTTATCTGGAAAAAAGGTGTAAATGCTTTCTGTGTTGTCACAGATCCAGTGTTCTTGCTTCATTATTTATTTTCAGGATGAAAATGAAACTGACAGTGCTTTGATTTGGCCTACTTCTGACCCTGCTTCAAACCTTCAGCCAAGAAAGCCAACAGACTTTATTGCCTTTATAAATCTAGTGGAATTCTGCAGGTATTAATATGTTTTTATGAAGTTTGGAAGTGGTTGGAAGAAATTTAAAATGAGATTTATTTAAGGTGCCTGTTTCTGACTTACAACAATATACCATATTTCAAAATGCACAAGCTGATGAGCAGGGAGACAGTAAGTGTGTTTCTTTCTAAGTAAGTTACCTGGGTCATAGGTAAAAACATCCTAGCTCATCAGCTCATTTTTTTTTTAAAGAGTACAGGAGACAGATAATTAGCTTTTGTTATTTGGGTGTAATTGTCTTTCAGTATATGCTGTAACTTTTAGTATTATGAGATAGATAGATAGATATAGGTGTATATATATAGTATATATATGCTGACTATATATACCAAATACTTCAGAGACCAGAAATACAGTCTTCATAAAGTAGTATGGGGCATTAAGTGAAAGGTACAGACAGCATTGTTTGCCTGTGAAGGTCCAGTTGATTTCCCCTAGCAATACTGCAGTCTTGGTAATGAAATGTGCTGTGTGAGTATGTGTGTTTTTATAAATTTCATAACGAGATGTAATGAAGAAGAAATGGCTTTGCACTGTAAAGCAAAATAAAAATCTTCCTATGCTTGCCTCAGAAGGCAGCATGTAATTATTCCCTCATTGTCTTCGGAACTGCTCTGTTATAGCAATGCTTCTCTTTCTTGTACTGACTTGAAAGTTTGAAAAAAAACCAAAACAAAACATATTTTATTCAGTTTCTTCCCCCACTCCCCTCCCCCCCATGTTTTCTGTGCATCTGTTTTAGAGAGATACTTCCAGATAAGCATGTTGAATACTTTAACCCTTGGGTATATTCCTTTGGTTATGATCTTATTACCCATTCAACGAGACTACCTCTTATTAGTGGATTCTACAAGCTGCTTTCTGTTACAATGAAAATTGCCAAGAAAATAAAATACTTTGAGGTGAGATCTCTCTTCCCAACGGAGGGGTAACATGTTGTATTAGTGATGGTGCAGTTCTATATATATAGTATTTTATGCGCTATGGAAAATAGTTCATTGAAACTGTTTCCCAGTTGTTTCAGATGTTTATAGCATCCTATGCCTCCGTAGTTACAAGCACATAGAAAGTAAAAAATTTAGACTAGAAGCCCAGTTTCTGAAGAGACACCATCCATGTGTAATACTCATTCCAAAATCCTGAGCTAGGTGAACGAAGGGATGGGAAATACCTTTGCAGTACAGACAGTAAAGGAGATAGCTTGGATATCAGAAACAGTCTAGCCAGAACAGCAGACACATGTATGGGTTAATTACTCAGCTTCTTGTATTCCACTCACTGATTCCCACAAGAAATATAATGCACCATTTGCGGTATGGAAGCTATTGTAAAGTGATGGTGCATCGTCCCGTTGTGTGTGTAGCCCACCACAGAGCCCAGGACTGTCCCTGCCACTGCTGGTGATGGCACCAAGTGAAGCAAATTTGGGAACTCATTGGTGTAGATGCTTGTACTGTAGATGATATTGTGAATTGCTGTTTTCTTATTCTACTGCATTCTTGCCACCTGGGCATCCACTATTAGGGATTTTTTTTTTTTTTTCTTTTTGTTTCTTTCTTTGTTTCTTTCTTTGATTTGTTAGACAGGAGGGCAAGGAGAAAAGTAAGCCATTGGAAAGTTATTTTTCAGTCCTGTGTATCTTGCTTAATTTGGGTAATATTAAGTGTATTCCAAAAAGTTGACTCTCAGCGCATGGTACTAGTGTTAGTTTCTGAGCACTGAGAGAACAAATGTGCACTTCAAGTTTTCACCAGCACTGATTTCATATTGGACAGTGATGTATTTATTTTGAGTTCAAATTGTGCTTCATATTTGTACTGTGTACTACGTTTTTTAATACTGTTGACTTGTGGTTTCTGTTTGGTAGGGTGTCAGTCCAAACAGTCTCAGAAAATGTCCTGAAGACCCGGAAAAGAGGTCTTGCTTTGCACTGTTTGTAAAGTTTGGAAAAGAGGTAAATTATTTTGCTGGCCAACTTTCTTAGTCTGAATGTAAATGACTCAATCAAAATCACATCTTCTGAGAAATCTTACATATATGATAGAAGTATTACAGCTGTTTGAATTATGCAACATAGTGGGTTTTTTCTGTCCACTTTTTATGTAATGTTGGAAGAGACATATTGGTCACTTATTGATGTACAATTGGGAAATAACTGTATAATTGTGCATTAAATACCTCCGGGTAACCATCTGCAGGTGAATGAGATTCCAGTATTGGTTTTGAGTTGTGTATTTTACCTGAGTATTGATATACCTAAATCAGGATTTTGTAAGGTTTATATGATTGTTCTTGACCTATTTATCTGAATTTTAGGTTACAGCAAAAATGAAGCAGTATAAAGATGAGTTGTTGGCATCCTGTCTTAATTTTTTGCTCTCTTTACCACATGACATCATTATGCTTGATATCACAGCATATATTCCCGCACTGCAGGTGGGTCAAAGTCATGTACAGCTAACACTTTTTTTTTTTTTTCTAAAACACGTACAGAAAGTCTGAAGCAAAGTTAGTATCCTGCTGAGTAAGTAAGAGAACTGTTAAGCTTTTCACTGTCTTCAGTGAGGTAGAATACTTGATTTTTTGGATAAACAAGTAAATTGTGAGAATTTGCTTTTGCACTAAACTGATTCTGTTAGTGCCTGTGTTGCAGTGCAATATATTGCAATCTCTCTCTCTCTCTCTCTCTCTCTTCCCCTCCCTCCCTCCCTCCCTTCCTCCCCTGTTCTGGCTGATGAGTGAGATGTTAAGCAGACAAAAGTTATTAAGAAGGAAAATGTATTGTATGGTAAATGCTTTCAAATATGGTTGTGTTTTTTTTTTTTTTTACCTTTAAATAATAGTAGTCAATAAAAATGGAAGACTGATAGTTTTACATTTTACATGTAGAATGCATTTAAGCTGGGCCTTAGCTGTACCCCAATGGCTGATCTGGGACTGGATGCTTTGGAAGACTGGTCAGCTCACATCCCCAGACACATAATGCAACCCTGCTACAAGGATGTTCTACCTCTTCTTGATGGTTATTTGAAAAACTCTACTTCTACAGGTACATACAAGCAATGAATTTTTAGTCTTGAGGGAGAGGAAAATGATTTTTGCATAGTTACGCCTAGAGATATGAACGTGACATACCTTTTGTCTATATTGTGCATTTCTTATGGTTGGAACAATATAATTTCTCTTACACCCCAAGATTTACGTTTTTCTTAAACTAGGATTTATTTGCTACTGCCAAACAATCATTAATTGTGGCCATTTTATATGCCACTTATCTGTGATTTGTCCTTTGTATCCTTAAATCAGCTTAGTTTTCACTAATAGAGACTTTCCTTAATAAACATTTAAAATGAAAGAATAATTGTCACATCATAACACTAAGAACAGGGGCAAAACCAGGGTCGTTTTTTTTTAAAGAAACTATGAGTAGGTGCATGAGGTGCAGCTACAATAAACTAATATTCATATGCTGGTTTTTTATTCATCAGTTGAATCCCAGAATAACTGGGAAGTAAGGAAACTTTCTCGAGCAGCCCAGAAGGGATTTAACAAAGTTGTGATACAGCGTTTAAGAAAAGCAAAGACTTTTTCATTGGTAAGAACACTGATTCTTCTTAAATGTGAGTTAATCAGTTCCCTCTGTTTCTCTTCCTTCTTGCATACATACTTTTTTCTGAGGGTTATTTCTACCTTAGATCAGTTCAATGAATCCCATTCTACAGCGTGGCTCAAAAAGCTGTTAAATCAGCACAGCTGGAAAGATGTCATATTTTAGGGTGAGAATGGGAATGAAGCAGGGAAAGGGAATTGAAATCTTGTAAGTCAGCATCACTGCTAGACTAATGTATTGTGGAAACAAAAATTTAACTCCTATGCCTAAAATCAGGTCCCAGCTTAGCAGTTGTACAGTGTGCAAATACCATGTGTAACTTTTTTTTTTTTTGTTATCTTGTGGATAGGTTCATAGTCTTAGAAGTCAAACATACTATCATTTTATTTTATAATTATATTATCTGTAAAGATACAGGATTTAAACTTTAAGTTCTGGGATTAAAGCAAATTAAAAGAGTAATTTTTACTTAAGATTTCTTTCCACTTTGTAGACTATTACATCATCCTGTAGGTGTGTGTTATCTGTGATGATAAAATTGTAACCTTTACTTGAGAAATGGCAGTTCAAAGCCCACAAAATGTGATGAAAATGCTTTCCAGTCTCCCCCTCTTTTGCTTATTGAACCAAAACTGTTGTCTTTGTTCGGTGCGGTTTTCCTCCCCACAGGTTCTTCATGTTACTTTCTTCATCCATATGTTAATAAGAGCCATAAAACCTTCATTTACTGTGTAAACCAAGTTACTTATGGATAGAAGTAACTCTTCCTTCACTAATATAAATCTGTTGAATTATTTAGGATGACAGTCCCTCCTCGGAAGCAGTAAGGACTAGAGTGGCACGCCTTCTTGGATCTTTGGGAGGGCAGATCAACCACAACTTAATTACAGGTGAGTGTCCTGTCAGTGTAAATAAAAATATTTACATGCCTCTGCTGTCTCTCTTGAAAGTGGATTTCAGTGATGTCTCAACATCACTTTATGAGAATGCATGAGCTTTTCAAGGAAAGCTATTTTTTGTTGCTCTTGTTTAAACAAAATTGCTTTTATTCAGTTCTGGAGTTTAGGAGAGTAAAGCATTCACTAACTTACTATGGAATGCAGAAAGTGTGTAGAAAACTTTAGTTAAAGGCAAAAAATTATATGCATCTGAGTATATGGTTTTATTTATTCCCCCTTCTTTGCCCTCTGGCTGCAAAGCCATTTTAAAACTTCGCCCCAGTTTGTAACTCCTCAGTACTTGTTTCCACCTTTTTACTACAATTGTCACTTAATCCAGTTTTGCAGAACTGGAGCCTGTGAATTGTGTAAGTCTCAGCAAGTTCACTTCTTCACTTGTGAGTTTAAGGTGCACCTTTAGTATGTCCGGCATACCTTTAGTATGTCCAGGTAGTAGAGCTCCATTTGAGTGCCTCCTGAAAAAAAATAAAAAAAGTTTTCTACTATTCTCTGTTCAGTCTGTGAATAAACTTTATAATTTAATTATTAAATATCATAAAATCTAATTAAAACAAAAATGGAGGAGTATAGTGTAAGTACCTGACCATGAGCTTTAAGGGATAAATTCAGCGCAAAATTTAGTCAAAGAACTAATCTAGTTGTATGGAAGTTTTGTTCCTTTCTTTTAGTGCTTACATTTTTTTTTTCTGCTTTTACAATCAATTTTCTTTCTGCCAAGTACTTCTCTGTTGCTTATTCAGAAATACTGTGGGAAAGTAGCATTATTCCCTGGAAATTAAATACAAAGTGTGGTCAGACTATGTTAACCAAATTAACAAATATGGGAATATAGGGAGAGAAGGGAGTAAGTATGGCAGTTTTCCTTGGAGGGCATAGCCATAAATGTAGTCATTTTCTATGCAGCTGCAGAAGTCTGTATGTTGGCTCTTCCTGTCTGATTGTTTATAAAAGTAGAAGACAAAAGTAGTATATTGGACATCTTAAAGGAGTATTTTAAATCAAGTGTGATTCAATGTCTTCTGGGTTTATAATTGTCTCTAAACTTACCTGTATTGAAATGGGAGGCTGCTGCATCTGTCTCCTGAAATGTCGGTTGCAATTATTTTTTCCATGTGGTGGCTAAACATCTGTTTAGATATGCAGGTAAAACCAGCCTTCTAACATACTTCTGGTACTTGTAACATCCAGTAATTTATAAAGTATTAACATTTTATGGTAATCTAACTGCAGTTGGAAGGTTACAGATTTTTTTTATTGAGCTACAGAAATACTTGTTCTGTGTATATTATATAAAGGTTATTTTTGTTTGTTTGTTTTGGTGTTTTTAAATGCATTAGCTACCTCTGCAGAAGAGATGATGAAGAAATGTGTATCCTGGGACACTGAGAAGCGCCTGAGCTTTGCTGTACCATTTGCAGATATGAAGCCTGTCATCTACTTGGATTTATTCTTGCCTCGTGTAACTGAACTGGCTCTTTCTGCAAGTGACAGACAAACAAAAGTATTGATGTTTTTTCTGCATCTTTTTTTATGCTACCTGATAAATACTGCATAAAATGATGTCTTCCTTGTTAAGGAAGACTTGTTTTAATTAATTCATAGGTAGCAATGTGCTTCTTTGGTGCTCTTTCATGATGATATTATTCTGAATGTTTAAAAACTAAAGAGCAGAAGTTGCTGTAAGCTCTGTCAGACACCACTGTGCTTTGAGAGTTAGACTTAATGTAAAAATGAAAATTTTTAAACTAATTGATCTTCAGTGTTGTTTGGCCTCCTTCTCATGCCTAGCCTATGAGCTTGTGGGCCCAGTCCAGCAGAGCACTTAAGCAAATATTTTGCTGTTGTGCTGGATTGGGATGTTGATATCCAAAGAGAGTCCAGAACAGAGGTATCCTTGAACACATGATGATGGGTGACTTATGCAGTGATGAATTTTCTCCAGCTGAAAAGTGATTGCCCATGGTAGAGACTAAAACATTAGGAGAAGGTCCAGTTAGAATGTGCATAAATTATTTCCATGGACATGATCTGTTCCTGGAACGGTGATTTAGCATAGATTGGAATGATTTCTCAAGTACACCCTTTCTTTTGACTCATTCTCTCCTGGCCACAATTTTTTCTTCTCTGTGAAAGTAATGGATGCATAACCAAATGGATTTTTAAATTCCAGGTTGCAGCATGTGAGCTGCTACATAGCATAGTCACGTATATGTTGGGGAAAGCATCTCAGATGCCAGAAGGACGTCAGGGTCCCCCACCCATGTATCAGTTACATAAGCGAATATTTCCAGTACTGCTTCGTCTTGCTTGTGATGTAGACCAGGTAAACAGATTCATTTATAAGCATTTTATCTTGTTTAAAATACCTCTAAATGTGGGAATTACTTTATAATTTTATAAAACTTTTAATTTAATTTAATTTAAATTTAATTTAATTTTATAAAACTGTCCTGTAAGAAGTTATCCTAATACATTGCTTTTTTTTTTCCCCCCCAAATGTAATGTATTTTGTAAGCTGAAATTCTATTCTAGGAATAGTTTTTCAGGATTTCGGGGGCAGGGGGGTAGCATGGAAGCCTTTTCAAAGACTTTAGTAATGGAGTGTAAATAAGAGTAACTCGGAGGAGTGTACAAATACATGAGGGTTTCAAGATTCCAGTTTCAAGGTTCATTCAAAGAGTTTGTGGTAGTAGCTGCTCTTTATTGCTATATTTAATTTCCATATTTTTCTTTTTTCTGTAGTAAGTTAATTTGAGGTCAAATTGATTATTTCAATATTGGATGAGTGCAAAGCTACAGTCCACAAGAAAAGCATTTGGGAGAGAATTTGTAGCTGCCTCATTGATAGTTAAGAATGATATATTTAATTCAGACATCTGAACTTGGTGTTTCTCCCCCTTTACACAAAACAGAATAGACGCATAGGTTCAGCTCTGCTGAAATTATGGGTTTTGTGCCTTTTCAGACTGCTGTTTGGACCCTGGCATCCAGATTCTATTTTTAGACCAAAGGGAATTGTGTTCTGTTAAAATATACAGGAAGCTATGTTACCAGTTTAGGTGAAACCCTTTTTGCTGGCATATGGCTGAACATAAACTGTAGGTAAATAATGCCTGGATTGGTCCAAACCAATGCACACAGGCATACACACAGTATTATAAATATGTATGAGTGTAAGCAAGTACGTTTAATGGTTCTTTCCTTCATGTTATAGTATGACAGTGTTTGATCAGGTTGACTTACAGGTAGAATTGTTGAAATCCAGCAAGTTAGAATAACGTATATGGTAAAGATTAAGAGATATTTTAGATCAAAATACAGCTTAAAACTGAATTTCCCTGTTTCCCTGGCTGTTTATTGGCATATCAGTCCGTGGCATGCAATGTTATTTGTCTGTCTCTGAGGATCTTACTGAAAGTAAGCTTGGAGATCTTTTGAGACTAGTTGAATAGAAAGTAGCTAACGAGATTTTTTTTTTTTTTTTTTTTTTTTTAATCCTTGATATGGGAATGTAATATGAAGCTGATTTATTCATTTTATAGACCCTTTTTCAAAGAAGTTGGCTTTTTTTTTTATTCTTACATATTTTGAATAGTAAAATAGCATAGAAATATATTAATTCTAGAAATGTGGTTGGCTTTTACTCTTTTCAGGTAACAAGGCAGTTGTATGAGCCTTTAGTTATGCAACTCATTCACTGGTTTACAAACAACAAAAAATTTGAGAGTCAAGATACAGTGGTGTTCCTGGAAGCTATCTTGGTAGGTCATAAGTCTTCCTTCTCTTTTTTTCTGTGCCATGTGACTTTATTTTTAACTAGCATCATTTTATTACTGAAAGAACCAAGAGCACACAAACAGATATAATCACTCCATATTTGTCTGAAAGAAGGAAACCAGTTTATCAATTTTGTGATCTTTTAATGTTTCTTAACTGAGATTTTGATGATGGATTTCTGTATTTCTTTGACATTCTCAAAATGCAGGTAGTGTCTTTAGAGTGCTTGTAGAATTAATGAAATGCTATTTTTATCATCAGTGTATACAAGGAACTACTGAAATACATAATTTTCCCCCTCACTCTGAATGAAAGTTTCTTTTGAGGTGTGCTTAATTTTCCTCTAAGCTTTTTTGCTTTCACCAGGCACAAAAGCTTTATATTTAAAACTGGCTTTTGCACTGACTTGAAGTGGCTGGAGTCAAGACAGGTCAGGAGGTTTTGCAGGACTTTTGTAAATTAAAGTCAGTGTTGCCATGCCACTTCTAAAGCAGAGGAAACTCTCTCATCAGAAAATGAAATGATTTAGACAAGGCTTTTGAGCTGTTCAGTAGCTGAGATGGCAATAGAAATCCAGATCTTTGAGGCCTAATCTAGTGCTGTGAGGGCTGGAAATGCTGCCCCTTCCCTTGGACAGTAGTAATTTTGAGGCTTTATTACTTCTGGGAAAGTTTGAGTACATTTTTTTAACTTAAAAATAATACTGTGTAAATAAGATACTCTTAATAACTGTGCTGAGACATTGCTTTTTCTTTTTTCATTCTTGTAATGAAATAATGTTGTGTAATTTCAGAGTGGCATAGTGGATCCAGTTGACAGCACCTTGAGAGATTTCTGTGGTCGGTGTGTACGAGAATTTTTGAAATGGTCTATTAAGCAGACAACACCAAGACAGCAGGAGAAAAGCCCAGCAAACACCAAGTCTCTTTTTAAACGGTTGTATAGTCTTGCTCTTCATCCCAGTGCTTTCATGAGACTGGGTGCAGCACTTGCTTTTAACAGCATCTACAGAGAATTTAGGTGAGCAAACAGAGCTCGGAACAGTAGCTAACTCAGACTAAAGGTTCAAGGAGATAAAAAGAATTGAGCATAGAACTCTAATAGTTGTCTACTGGCACTCAATCTATTAATCAATACAATAGCTGTAAAACTGAGTTACTCAGATTATTAATTTTTAATTATAATTTTGTAGTTCAATCTTTCTGCAAGTGGGGAGAGTGGAAGTTTAAATTTCTGTCATAAGTTTATGGAAGTTACTTATACATTTTAAAGGTGGTCAGTGAATCTTCATTGCTGTTCTTTTAGAGTGGTTTAGATGTATTTTTTCATACAAACATCTTGTGCAGTTTCTCTCTACAGTGTTGTTTTTTTTTAATTAGAATTTCACAATTCTATTACTTCTACTTGTGTTTCTCATCATATTTATTCCTGATTTTTAAAGGGAAGAAAATTCTCTAGTGGAGCAGTTTGTATTTGAAGCATTGGTTGTATTTCTGGAAAGTCTGGCCTTAACCCATACAGATGAGAAATCATTAGGTGAGCTATAATTAATTAAAATGAAGAAAAAAGCCATCCTGTTGAATCTTGGATTAAAAAAGAAAAACTAAACCAAACCATGAATCCATAACTGGATGAAAAGTAAATGTGCTTACTTTTGCAACAAAGGAAGGATTATTTTTCATTACTGATAGAGAAGTTATGTGATACCTAGTTAGGAACTCTTTGAATCGACTCCTTGCAATATATAAAGGTGGGAGATTTTGTGCTCAAGAGAAAGAACCTTTTCACATTTACGATGATTTACAGCTTTATATTAATACTAAAAATGCTAGGGGTGCTTTTGTTTTGAGTCCTGGTTTTGCAGTTATACATTGTAAAAATGTAGCTTGATGAGAATCTTGAAGTCTACTCTTTTATAACAAACAAAATGCTTGGAAAAATTGGCATTTCTCTGTGTTCTGTGGAAGCTTTACACCATTTTGTAATACCCTTTCCTGTTTGCCTTGTCATTCTTCTCTACAACAGTATGTAGCTGTGTGAAGAATCTGTGACCTCTTCCACAGTTCTAATGATTATTCGATAAACTTGCTTTTCTCTCTTTCTTTTTTTTTTCCCCATGCTCTGACTTTCATCAATTAATAGTAATTACAACATAAAACCAAAACCTGATGTTACAAGGATTTATTTCTTTCAGAGAAACAGTTCAGGATATGATAGAAGTGGCCCCAGAAGAAATATTCATATGGGAAAATTTTACAGTTTCTCTAAGCATGAGCATAGAAAATAGAATACACAGTTTTATAGCAGAGGCCTCACGGTGGGCTCAGGCCATATTGACCTGTCTGCTATTTTATGATCTTGTTCTGCGGACTTGAAAAATTTAGTGTAGAAGCACAGAATAGTGGAGGTGATAGACTATCCTGTGTGTAAGTCTCTTGCACCATTTCTATAATGATAATACCTTGGTTCATTTAACCAAGTTACTAGCGTTTATTTATACATGTCAATTCTGTCTAACAGGTACCACTCAACAATGTTGTGATGCTATTAATCACCTGAAGCGCATAATCAAGCATAAAGCGCCTTCTCTGAACAAGGAAGGAAAACGGAGAGTACCACGGTGAGCAATTTGCCATTCTTTTGCTTTTTAAATATTACATTTTGGTTAACGATGTATGTAGTTCCATTAACACTTAGGACTAAATGGGGAATTTATCCTGTGAGTGTTGCTGATAGAGACCTGCTGCTATGTCTGTTGAACCACTGGTGAGAAATGCTGGTCGTGATAAAAAAGGATCGTGATGATCATTCTTTATTCCAGCTTGGTGAGCTCAGAACAGAGAGCTTGCTTTAGTTTGGCCAGGACAGAAGGGAAAGAAAACAACATTTCCCACATAGCGGTGTTTATAACAACATTAGTACTGGTGTTACAAAGTGTTTGGAGGAAACTCCTCCCAAGTCTTTTTTTTTTTTTTTAATTGTTGTAAGTATAAGCAGAAGTAGGACAAGCAGCAGTAGGATGATTGGTGATTAAAGAGGGGTAGTGAAAAAGGTGGAAGAAGCAAGAATGGATTCAGTATCAGGCTGGATGAAGCTCTGAGTCACCTGGTCTGATCACATAGCTGACCCTGCTTTGAGCAGGATGTTGGACTAGAGCCCTGCTGAGGCCCCTTTTTACCTGAATTATCCTGTGATGCTAAAAAAACAGGTGAGTGGAATCGCAGTTAGCTCACTGCTGTGGCATATGGTAAGTTAGGAGACTGGATAATTAGGAATGGGATAAAACTGTGCAGGCTTATTTAAGCTTTAATATCCATTTTTGTCTCTCTGAGAGTTACAAAGAAAAGGAAGGAGACCTGACTCTGCTTTTCAAGATCTGGGGATCCAAAGTAGAGTGGGGAGAAAGGAAAGCAGTGCAGGATGCGCTTGTAGAAGAGTTCTTCCTTGTAATGTAGATGGGATTTGGTTAGATAGATAAAAGGACATTCATAATGCTTATGGAACACTTTGATTTTTTTCAACTGAAAGACTATGGCTTCATGGTAGATGTCATGAGGGCTGTTAATCCCTAATATTTTTGTGCAGAGGATTTCCAGCTACTAAGTCAGTGTGTCTTCTGGACATTGTCATGTGGCTCTTAGTGCAGTGTGGACGACCTCAGACAGAGTGCCGACATAAAGCCATGGAGCTCTTCTATGAATTTGTTCCTTTATTACCAGGTATTGTATCTTTGCTTTCTAAATACTGTGTATGCGTTCCCTCAACATTTTCTGTGCAAAGTATTACAAGAAAAATTATTTTTGAAGTAAATGTCTGTTCACTCACTGCTGTTAAATAGAAACTAAGTAGTTGCTCATACTGGAAATCAGATATTGTGACAACCTCAGGGTTTGTGGAATAGAAGAGGGTTTTATTGCGAACTTCCTTCTGGCCAGGAAGGATAACTTACAGGCCCAGAACTGCTGTTGCATCCAGCTATGAAGGCAGTATTTGCTGACTGGGAACTAGTGGGAGTGTCTCACAAATTGACATCCTCCTTGTGGGTAATTGAAGTAGTATGACCAAGGCTAGACCAGAACCAATACCTTCTGTGCTAGAAGATCCAGTTTAAAACACAAAACGTGGACATGTCAGTCCATTTGCTTCTAATTCCTTGCTAGCTTGAAGTGTATTTTTCCTAGAGAGTTTATATTTGTGTTTTTATTTCTGTCAGGAAACAAGTCTCCATCTTCTTGGCTGGCTAATATTCTAAAAACCCGAGATGTTTCTTTTCTGATTAACAAATTTGAAGGCGGTGGCAGCGATGCCAAAAGTCCATCTGGGATCCTTTCTCGGCCAACTCTCAATGGTATGCAGGAGCCCTTCAGTTTACAGACTGTCATGCGGTGGATGGATATGTTCTTAGCAGCACTGGACTGCTACAATACCTTCTTTGAGCTGCGAATGATCAAACCTCATGAAATACTGGGTGAGCAATTAACTGTTACATTAGGTTCATTCGTGTCTGTTACACAAAGCCCATCCAAGGCGAGTTCCTAACTTGGACTTGAAGCTTTTTTCTTAAATGTAGAGTTGATGAATTTTACCAATTATCCCAAAGGTTTCAATAACAGTTGTTGTACTAGATGGTTTTTGATTTAGTACTTTGTTAATAGTGTGTCTTAAAATGTTTCCTTTTAGTCCTAGAAATATACCTTTACAAGCCTGTCTCTCAGTCATCCACTCACCAGCGACTTGTTTTGATTCTATCTCATCTTAAAAAAATGATGCTGTACAGCTAATTTCCCTCTGCTGCTGAGAGCAATAGATGTTGTTATTGTTGGGTTTTGTTTTTTTTTTTAAATCCTTCCAAAGCTGTTTACTTGCTCTTAATGTCTGGAGGGAGCTATCAGAAAGCAATGAATGAAGTCCCCTTTTCACTTCAAGTCCTGTACATCTTACCTTTCTTCAGTTCCTAATGCTTCAATTGCATCAGGTTCAGAAGCCTTGTATTTGAATTTTGATCACGTGCATAGTAATACCTTGTATAGCCATTGTGTCTCTATCAAAAAGTTTTTATTATTCATGCAGGTCTAAACAAAATGCTTTTTTATCACTGACAGTACAGTTGCATAGTTACTTCATATTTGAAGTCTTGTACAAGTTCTAGATAGTCTATCAGTGTCCTCTCTGTCTTGGTTTAAAACGATACTGTAAGATCATTGTTGGATGCAGTTAGCGTAGGGCCAAATGATTCAAAACTAGGGATTTAAAATTTTCATCCTTTTTATTACGCATGCTTAAATCATTATCATTAATAAGGGCTTATAGTGATCAATACGTAGAAAGCTACCTTTCACTGCCCAGAATGTTAATATTTGGAACTGGCATATGACTTTCAGAAAATACTGGTGTGATGTGTGATGGTTTTCTGTTTATCATCTCAGTACAACTGTTTTCTTCCCAACATAAAATAATATATTTAAAAGTTGAGAGCTACTGTATCATTTCAACTTAGTATGATTCTTCTTAGGTGTAAATGAAAGATCTTCTTCATTCTTGGAGGCTGTGCAGTTCTTCCTTGAAACTATTGCTTTGCATGATATCCATGCAGCAGAGCAGTGCTTTGATTGCAGTTCAAAAGGCAGCATGTTCAGTCCACAAGAGAGAGATGTGTATAATTACAGCAAGTGTACCATTATAGTCCGAATCATGGAGTTTGTCACCATGATCCTGGAAACATGCCAGCAGGATTTCTGGAAGGTAGGCACTGAAATCTGTAGTGGATAAAAAATACAAAATTTATATATAGTTAGATTTGTGTTTTCGTTGTGATGTTAGTTTGCTGGAGAATATCAGCTTCAGAGGTGCTTTAATTGAAATTGATGACTAAGCATCGGGAACTGTTACCGTCTTTGCCTGTAAGTAAAAAGAATTATATTGCAAAGTTAATTTTAGTGGTTGATGTAGTTTTGATTAGGGGAATTAGTATTTCCTGTGTATTCCAGCTGTACGTTGACTGTGAGACTCCTGTATATTGATTATGAGATTGTCGTTCTGTATGGAGTACTTGCAACGAATATTTCCTGCGTGACTCCTGATGGCCTTAAATGTGTGGAGGTGATAGCTGCTTGAAAGGCAGATTGTGGCAATTCTTTCTTGAATTCAATATAGATATTCAGGTCTCTCCATTTGCCTGGCTTTGATGTAATATAAACTGTATTTAACTATATGAAGTATAGGACTTATGAGTCTCTTACGAAACTTACACCGCCAGGTTTAGTTCTGAAACTGCAACTGTCTCTTGTTTTAAGCAAATCTCTAATAACATGCACAGAGGTTTACATCTGGTTTCAAGGTGATAACAGGTGTATAATCAAGACTGAAACAGGCCTAGATGGACATAAAAGATCTTATGTGCAGTTTGATGAGATAGCATATATCTAGTGTATATTTTTATAAATAATTTCTGTGTATTAGCACGATTGATTGAAAGTCAGACATTTCATAGAGAAAAAGAATGTCACTTACTGAGAATAGTTACTGTTCCATGCTTTGTTTCATTTTAGATATAAGAACTAATGATAAGTTACGAAGAATAAAATAGGGAAATCTAAATGGATTTTGAAATAAAGCTTTTATTTAATGTTTTATTCTTTCCAGCTACTTGAGAAGGAATTGCTTAATGCAAGCCTGATAGAGCTTCTGGTGATGACAGTGTGTGATCCATCACATGTAGGCTTTAACACTGCTGATGTGCAAGTCATGAAAAATCTCCCAGATATCTCAGTAAGACTCATGAAAGCTTTGATGAAATCTCCCTATAAGGAAGCTTTGAAACTGTGCATAAAAAAAAGAATCACACCGCAGAGGTAAGTAGGGGCTTTCTGGTACGCATGAATCCAAACAAATGCCACTCACCATGAGAAATGGAAAGTAAATAATGTTGTGTATGGTTGCACATGGAGCTCCCCACCAGTGTAATGTTATTGCTTCTCTTTTCTCATTAGCCTTGAGGACCTTTGTTCTGTTGATCTGTTTAATTCAGATGCACGTTTTGATCAAGTTAGATTAAGTGCCGTCCTTTCTGCCTGCCAACAACTCCAGAAATCTGGCCTGCTGCATTCTGTTCTTCACAATCAGGTAATTGTTTATCCAGAAAATAATGGTGAATATTTTTATACAGTAAAGAGCTTTTCCTGTGTAAAAGGCCAGTATGAAAACAGAGGACAAATCAGATGAAGACATTGTGTAAATTGAGATCAACAGTGAAGAGCTGGTGTTGAATAGGATCAGAAATAAATGTTTTATGTTTATTCTGCAAATCTGAGTAGCACAATACTGAGGTTTGAACGATCTTCATAATTACGTCTGTCTTTCTCCAATTTCCAGGGCCTGGAAGCAACCAGAATCTACCTAAAACTTCAGTTTAGTGAGCTTCACAAGACTGAAAGGTCAAAAAATCAGGATTTACTATCCTATAAAGGAGGCATTTTTCAACAATTTTTAGACGGAGAACATTCAAAGTGATGAGGGAAATTAGAAAAGGCATACATTCTGGCTGATCAGAAGGAATGTAGTGGGTCTGAGTTGCAGGAAGACAGGATGGAGAGCAGTTGGGCCATGGGGATCTAGGCTATATTACTCAAAAGAACTCTTTCTACTGAGTTTCTGATTGTAGTCAAACTATTTTACTTTAGGCAATTGAAGGAAAACAGGCTACGCAACAGCCACAAGGACTGAGACAATTTGTCTACTGGAGACAAGGCTATATTTAGCAAGTAACAAAACATTGAATTTCTGTGGAGTGTTTGCCATATATCCTCTACGTCTATACAAAAGCTAGAGCTGTGATTGTAGGATGGTGATATTCAAGGAGCTGCATGGTTTACCTTTTGTGGCCCGCCCATTCTAAGCTGTTCGTTTTATTTTTGTAGTAGTGTTGTTATCTGAAAAAGATCTGGAGGAGGATCAGAATCTTTTGAAGATTTTCAAATGACTGTTAGTTTGTTCTGAACTTTGTACACAACAGGGTTGTCTGGTTAAAAGTCTTGTTCCTCAGTTAGAAAGGTGTCTTGTCATGGTATATTTGCATCGCTTTGTAAGAAAATGACCTGGAGTTCAAGTGTTTTCATTAGCTATACAGGTGGATTGGAAGCCCTCTATGTTATTTTTTTTTCAGCTTATACTAATTGTCACTTGTTTGTTTATTTCCATAGGATGAAGGGCCTCATTTCTCAGTTGGCTCTAAGCTTCTTTCAGTTGTTTATAAAGGTATTGCACCTGGGGGTGAAAGGATATCTCTTCCATCGTTAGACATCAGCAGTAAGCGATTAGCTGATCAACTCCTGCAGCTAGCCTTTGCTATTGATGACCAGGTAGGATACGGGTCTCCAGTTCTAATACTGAATCATCATTTAATATTCATCATCAGTAATCTTCTACCCATATTTTGGGTAGATAAGGCTAATGTTTTATTCATAATCCTACAGAGGAACTGTAAGGATTCTTTGGTTTAATTGAGTGGCAATTGTAGGTAACAAGCATTTCAGAATACTGTTCGTGCTTTATTTTTGTGCTTTCTGGTAACATGAAAGAGTTTGGGATGGAAGCTTTAAAAAATTCATGCACTTTTGTAAGAAATGAATGGACTCTAATGTGCTTGAGATAACTCTGTCTCTATACCTTAATTTTCACAGTGTGAGGAGCTAGTAAGTCTGCTGTTGAACACAGTGGTGTTATCTGTGCCATTATCAGGAGCATCCCAGAAGAACCTGATCAATTTTTCTCATGGACAGTATTTCTACAGCCTGTTCTCAGAAACCATCAATCAACAGCTGCTGAAAAACCTGGATGTGATCATAGTCCAGCTTATGGAATCATCTGTCAGCAATCCCCAAATGGTATTAGACATCTTCGTTATCCTTTTAAAGTCAAATGGGAATGTTAGAGGTAACACTTTTCTTGTTGTTATAGGTAGATGTAACTGAGTGTGTAGTGGGGAAAAGTGCATTTGTTTTTTTTATTTTTTTTGTCATGGTCTACTGGTGCCTACTGGTGATACCTTGATGATCTCTGGCAGCCTGGCATAACAGGCTGTCTGTCATCTTACATCAAACTGAGTGGAGAGTGCTTACCTATTACCTATCCTATTACCTGAATTTCAGGATTTTTTTGCATAGTACTTCAGATCGAGAATGTCCTTTTAAAGCAAGTCTGATTGTTCCTATTTACTGTGTTTTGATTTTAATTGTAGAGTGGTCCCAGAGCATGTGGACTGGATTTGTTTTGGATAAAACTAAACTGGAAAATGAACTCCAACCGCTAATGGGCACTTAGTCCGCAGGACTAGAGTAGAGCTAGATCAAAGTATTAAAAAGAGAGACAAACACGTACACACAGTCCCCTGTGACCTGAAATAAATACAGGGTAGATGTCATGTACTTAGTCTCAGCACCACTTGTTTTGCTCAAAAGATTTTATCCTGTTGGTCGACACTACTTATTAATGTAGAGCTCACCTTCAGGTCCACAAAGGAAGCGTGTTATAATTGAGAAGCCTTCTTTCAGTGCCTCTGACAAACAGAAGGATCAAAAAGAAATATCAAAAGTCCATTTTCCCTTTTGCTTAAAAAGATACTCAAGAAAATAGATCATCCTTTTAAAAATAATTGGATCTTTTTTTATCCAAGATGTTATGCTTAAAGATATTGCTTCCAAGTACCATTTTAAAACACCGGGAGCATAATTTTTTATGATACCAGAAATTGTTTAATTTGATTTTAGAGAAATGTGTGTATGTTTTAAAAGGCTGGTTCTTGTGCTGACTTTGTAGTATTTCCTGTGCAGAGCGTGCCACAGTAGATTGACATTTAAAAGTGTCTCTGATAAATGATAGACTACTAATTTACACTGGCTACATGTAGCAATAGTGTTAAAAGTCTGCACTTCATTAATTTAATTAAGGTAAATAGCCAAATTGGGTCAAACAAACACTTTTCTGTTGTCTGATGATAACATTAATCCAGTTTATTAGGTGGTTGCCAACTATTCAAGATGAGAATACAGAATTCAGGTTTGGAAGTCAGTGACCATTAGTTTTAATCAGGTCTTTCTTAGACTGAAGAGATTGAAACGTACTTTGTTCATATCTGGTATGCCATGGTTTTATGTTTCTTTTCAAAACGTATGCAAATAAGTTAGCATGTGTTCTATTTCTCCTATTTCTCAGCTTCACACTAACTGAAATTTTCAAGTGTTGATCTTTAGAGTCATTCTGGATTATCATCTATTTCTCCATATTCACAAAAAAGGTATGGGAAGAAATTGCTGTACTCTGAAACAGCAGTACATTGGATAGAAGTCTCTCTTTTTTTTTTTTTTTTTTTTGGAAAGTGTATGCTTTTAATTTCCTGGAGAGAGACATCTCCTTTATCCTTCTGAGATTTAAATCTAGCGTTGCTATGTGATGCAATAAATTAAACTTAAGTTTGCTGATATATCAGGGTAGGATTTTCTTAAGATTTCCTTAATTAGGCATTTACTTTCCATTAAATACAGTTATATTTAAGGATGTGGGATAGAATGAAGATCATCTAATTTTAGATCCTAATCTTAGCTTTCCGACAGAGTTAGCTTTCTTTTCTTCCAAAGAAGAGAAAGGTGCTTCTGATTTAGCTGCTTTTAGGACAAATAGTAAGTCAGACAGAAAGAGCCCAAGTTGAAGGGTTTTTCTTCTTTCCCTTTTAACAAGAAACTTTTTAACTTTGAGTCAGGTGTTCTGTTCTCCTGAATCTGTGATGGTCTTTTATGATTGCCCATACCAATGAAGAGATCCTATCATCCTTTCATTTGGGATGCAGGAATCTACCTGTTGTTTTTCCTTCCAGGTTGGTAGCATTTTGAATGGCATGTTAGATCAGAGTTTTAAGGAGCGTACTGTACGCAAGCAGCAAGGAGTGAAACTGGTCACAGCTGTACTAAGAAACTGGAGGAAACTTGACAGCTGGTGGGCCAAAGGTTCAGCTCCTGAGAGCAAAATGGCAGTCTTGACCCTGCTGGCAAAAGTTCTGCAGGTAGGCGTTGCTGTATAAAATCCAGGTAACTTTTCTACTTCTGTAGGAATTGTATCTTGTTTTAAAGAAATGCTACTTCATTCTAATGTTTTATGTTTGGAAAAAGAAAGAAAAAAAAGTTGGACAATATCAGAATCTGATTTTTTTATTTGCAAAGTACAAAAATATTTGGACAGGCAGATATTACCAGATTTTGCTCTTCTCACCCCGCCACCTTTTTTTTTTTTTTTTTTTTTTTAAACTGCTCTCATGTTTTAGCTGCCTCTTTTCCTTCTGGAGAATAGGTACAAGTGCAGAGAGTAAACTTTGAAACTAAGCAGCCTCTCATAACATTCTTTGTCATGTTGGCATCCAGAAAGTCACAATGGAGGAGTTCTACCCATATCAACAGGCTGCAGAAAGATCTTTATTTCAGAGACCTTTAATTTCTGTTACATTGGGGTTTTGGTCTTTTTTTTCTTTCTCTATTTTGAAAACATAATTTATCTACTTATCCTATTGGGTTTTTTTAGGAGCTTGTAAAAGTAGCTGTATGCAAATATACAAAAAGATCATGTATTGGGAATTTTCTTTTCTTTTTTATAATTAATTATTTTAAACTTGAATTGTTTTAAAGGTCTGTGTTAGGACACAGAATGTGATCTGTGTTGCTACATTAGGTGGCAGTGAAGTGACCAGTAGGAAATCCAGCTTTGAGAGGGAGCTTGATATTTTTTTGAACTGGAAAATATCCAACATTATGATTTTGTTTGTATTATGTAGGAGCTTTTAGAATTCTTTGTGATAGTCCTTTTAAAACCAGAATTACTCTGTATGTGCTTTCTGTTAATTCAGTGTATTTTTGGAAATAAACAACTCTATAGCTTGTGGGGTTTTTATTGTTCATTAATACAATGATCTCTTTGACTAGTTTAAAAAAAAAAAAAATAATTTTTTTGTTTCTTCTGTCATTCCAGATAGACTCTTCAGTTTCTTTCAATACCAATCATGAAGCATTTACAGCTGTTTTTAATACCTATACCAGTCTACTTACTGATCAGAATTTAGGCTTAAATCTTAAGGTAAATGGCTCACTTCAGTGGCTTCACTGGCCTCCCCAGATTAGAATGTTAGTCGTTCATGAAATTCCCTGTTATTGGGCTTAAATTTTACATTAGTTTGTGCAGTAACATGGACACCAGTTCCATTTTTTATTTTCCTATTCAACATCCTAAAAATTGTAAATCGTCCTTCTTCAGACAGAAGGCAATATCACAGATGATGTGTTTTAGTTTTAGATGCTTGTTTTTTTCTTGCCCTACTGAAAGGCATGTAATTTTTAGGAAAAAACTTACTGTCAGTTGCAAATAGTTTAGACCTCTAAAGTGTTCATTTGAGAAGTGACAGCTAATCAGGCTTTTAGCAAGGACTGGCATTTCCTACATGTCAAATTACAAATGTCTGCCATGATTTCAATGTCCATGTCTGCAAGCATGAGACCAATATTAATGGATTAACTGCTATATGTGGCTTGGTCAGGAGAGGGAGATAAAGTACTGCATACTGAAAGTAGAAGTTATTAAAGATGCTGGAGCATAACGTTTGGACTAGAAGATTAAAAATTCTCCACTTAGAAAACATCTTTGCATGGTTGCTGCTCTATCAGTTTACCTTTGGCTAGACAGAGTTTTGTACTTTCCTGTGCATTCAAAATGAAGTTTGGGATCTTGCTTTAGCTGCCAGGTGGTGCATTAAATCAGTCACTTGTGTGATACTGGGTGCTTGCTTAGAAGAACAATGAGGTCTTATTCATAGCCATGTCAGCCATGAGATATTAATTAAACTCCCACTCAGCAGTGACCGAAGCTTACTTTCTGAACTAGCACCTGAAAGATGAGCAGCTACATAACCTTTATCAGTACACTGAGCCATTGAATCAGTAAGCACAACCGCTGCTGATTATTTTGTGATCCTATTCAGCTTGCTTCATAGTCAGAGAATAATTTCTTTAGTGTGAAACTGCATTTCTTTTCTTCAGGGCCAAGCAGTGATAATTCTTCCGTTCTTCACTAATTTGACTGGAGAAAAACTTTATGACCTTAAGAATGCTCTTGATCAACTTGTAGCTTTCAATTTTCCCATGAGGTCAGATGAGTTTCCAAAAGGAACCTTGAAGCACAATAACTATGTCGACTGCACTAAAAAGGTCAGTATTTTTAGTGAATGTGTAATTAGAAGCTTAAGTGAACTATGTCAAGAAACAATGTTTCACTGAGTCTGGAGTTAGAGATACATTTAGTTCGTGTAAGGAAATCAGCTTTTCTGTTTCTGAGTTATGTCTTTATCGAGAAATTTAACTTAAAGATATGTATTGAATTCCACATTAAATGCACATATCCTTCTGAGCATCTGCTTCTGATCAGTACTGAAAAATAATTACACAGTTAGATGGAATTGTTTGGATCCAGTGTGGCTCCTTGTTTTATGCATTACTTTTTTCAGTTTTTAGATGCGCTGGAATTGTCTCAGAGTCCAATGTTGTTGCAGTTGATGACAGAAGTCCTCTGTAGGGACCACAGACATTTCATGGAGGACTTATTTCAATCCAGCTTCAAAAGAATTTCCAGAAGGTGAGTTTGGTCTATTGGATTTTGCTCTTGGTCTCATTGAAGTTTTGCCGAAGCAAATGTGCTTCCTCTATTATGTTGTCCTTGTAATAGTGATGATTTACACATAAAGTTTTACATAATAGTTTTAATTCAGATTTCACTTTTGTCTTCACATTTCAGAAATATTTCTTAAGTATGAACGAGTGGCACCAACTTCCAGATAACACTTCCAATGCCTGGGCAAATTTTGTAAAGCCTTCTGTAAATTAGCGTGTTCTGGCAGAATTCAGTTGAAGACCGTAATTGTGTGTGACACCTATATTTGCGCTCCCTGTATAACCACATGATCACTTAAGTTGGTAACGCTTAAACTGACAGTGAATTACTTTGTTTAACCCCTTTCAAAACACAACAGCACGTTTATTTAATGGAATGTTTCCAGAGTGGTAAACTGTAAACTCAAACATGCTCTGTCCACAGAAGAGGTCTTCAGTCTCTCTTCCAAACCAAACATTCCAATTCATGATGACCTATTAAGTAGTGACTATTTTGGAGCGTGTAGTTTCCTGGACAGAGTCATTTATCTTATGCCCAAATCCCATTTCTGAAGTTATAGCTTTTATAAAATTATTCAGAACAACAGTTCATCTAGTAGTGGAACACTCGATAGGCCACAGAAGGACCTGATAACAGTGAAGTCTACTTTTTTTCCTTGTTTGCCCCCATCCTTCACATGTACCAGATAATTTTTTTGTTTGTTTTTTTGGTTTTTTTAGGTTGTTCAGTGAAAAGGGACTGAGAAAGCTAATGATTGCTTTTGGATTAAACTAATAAAGATATACAAACAAGTTTACCATCTGTTTCAGAGTAAGAAGCTGAGATTTTCTTTGGAGAGCTCCACAATAAGTGGCAATTCAACCTGATCTTGCATGTCTTGTAGGATGATAACCCAAGAGCGTATGAATGCAGACAATAAAAATTTTAAATGTCAGGGAGTTTTAAAACATAAATGGAGTCTGGTAGAGTTTTCATCTTGAGTTTTCCATCTTGTTTAGGAGCACCACTGACAAACAAGTGATACTGTTGGACACTGTTCACAAAATGTTCCAGAGTGAAGACCTTCTTTCAAATACTACCCGTCAAGCATTTGTGGATCGCTCCCTCCTCACTCTCTTGTGGCACTGCAGCTTGGATGCACTGAGAGAATTCTTTGGCAAGATTATAGTACAGGCTATGGATGTACTCAATTCCAGATTTACAAAGGTATGAATTTTTTTTGTTTTGTTTTTATTTATTTTTTTTTTTTTTTAGGATTGGGGACGGTCTCATAAAACGCTGGTGTTGGTATGTAAATTTTGCTTAACTTTGAGTGAGACACTAATTGAAACCATTTGCTTTCCAGTTTTCTTTGTCTTGAAGCAGAAGTTTGTGCCAATTACATGGTTAGGTTATTAGCGAGAAACTTTTCTTTGTTCCCCAACACACCATTGCTTTGAAGTTAATGTATGTTTGCATATCCACTGTGTATAAAAATTGAAGTCGGAATGTTATCTGTATATATCTACAGGGGTCTGAAGTTCTGTCAAAACCAGAAACCCCTTTTAACTTTGAAATATAAAAGCTGTGTAAAATTGTAGTCTGCTACAATTTGTAGCAGAGAGAGGTTGTGAGATGTTGTGGTGTGAGAGAGAGGTATTCAACCTCCGTAATGAAAGCTCTTAAATTAGCTGCCTTACTTCTAGAGAAAGAAACACATCTTCTAATCATTGCTAAGATCCTTCAGCAAGGGATTAGGAGTGCAGATCTTCTTTTCTCTATTTACAGCCTATCCTCCAATTCAGAGTATAGTTACATGCAATGATTTTGTTGTCAGTGGAGGTCTGTGCTCTTCCCATAGTTCTTCACTCTCATGGTTTTGCTGATGCAGCTGTTTAAAGGCAGCAAGACAAACAAGATGCTGAAATTATTCAGATTTAGTAATAGTTACTAAAAACAAAATGCTAAAACCAAGATTTATGTAGAGTCACCCCCACCGTGTTTTTGTTGCTGTAAATGTTGGCACCAAAGTGAGGTGCTTAAAGAAACCCATGAATAATACCGAGTATGGTGACAGGTATGTATGTTTTGCTTACAGGTGTCATGAGTCTGAGCTGTTACTTGGTATTCTACTTATTTTACTCCAATATCACTATAATGATTTAGGGCAATTGTAGTTAAGGCAGCTCACCTGATAAAGAGCAGGTCAACATAGTTTTAAGAACTGCATTACACAGGAACTCAGAATCTGTTAGTCTTTTATTATCATCAGCTCTTTTCTCTGTTTTAGAAGGTAAAAGTAAGCTGAAGGCTGTTTAGTAGAAACTAGAGTGACTGTGGAGCTACTTAGGAAGGGCAGGATCCAGGAAATCTCTTTCTGAGGTTTTGCTTATTTGTTTCCAGTCCAATGAATATACTTTTGATACACAAGTCACCAAGAAAATGGGGTATTACAAGCTGCTAGAAGTGATGTATTTGCGTCTTTCAAAAGAGGATGTTTACTCCAAGGACTCTGAAATTAACCAAGCTTACCGTGGCTCCATGAGTGTAGAAGGGAATGAACTTACCAAGACGCTAATAAAGTAAGACTATTATTTCTCTTATTTCTTTCTAATTTCTAATTAGGTTTTGGGCAGATACACTTTTAAAGTATGCTATATAAAGCAGAAAATTGATTTGTTCAAGGGTAAAGGTAATCTGAGGTGTAGCTTTTGATTTTAAATGGAATACACAATATTCAATTTGCATTGATAGAACGATCTCTAGCATAGACTGCAATCCTATGTTAGGATAACTTTTGCCTCCTGTTTTTGCCATTTTTTTTTTTCTAATTAAGCTTGTACTTTTATTTTTGCTTTTCAATATGATTCTTGGCCTTTAATTTGTGTTTTCACAAGTTCAGTTTCAGTATACTTACACTTTTATGTAGAGTATGGTTCTGTGTCCTAAGACAGGTATTTATATGATTGATGAGAAGATGGGATGGATTTTCATTTACATTTCATAATATAGCAGCACAACCAGTAGGTGTAATTTGGTTTAATCACCACTGCAGAGGGGGACAAAAGATTAATAGTGAATATATATGCTAATTAATATTATTTAGTTTGTTTAATATTCTGAAAAAAAAATAAGATACCTGAATTGCTGTTTGGGTTTTTTTTGTTTTGTTTTAATTTTATTTTACAATACTATGTCTTATGAGTACTGTAAAGAATTTCTTGGCTATGATTTGCAGAAAATCTATAAATGGCTATGGGCAAAAGACCAATAAAAATTGCATCTAAACTGGTTTTCTCTGGCTAATCTGTAGCATAGCTTAGCATGCCTGTCCATTCATAATTTCTTGGGAAAGGACCATGAGAGAGATTTTTGCACGCGTTGGAACATATCTCCATCTTATCTGAAAATGGCCTATCATCATATTCCTGACATTAAGGACTGCTGTGTAAATACCTGGGGAAGTTGGCTTTCTCATTGCTGAACAGTTCCATTTTAGTGCAATATACCTGCAGAGAACTTGAACAAGTCTGAGGTGGTTTAATGCTCATACTGCTATAATAATAAAGAACTCTTGAAATTCTGTTGATTCACCGCTCTCTGGTTGGGGCCTTTCGTCTGCTTCTTAAAAGAAGACTTCTGATGGTGTTTTCTTACCTGTTTGTATTTTAAGGTCATGCTATGATGCATTTACAGAAAACATGGCAGGAGAGAGTCAGCTGTTGGAGAAGAGGAGACAATATCACTGTGCAGCGTATAATTGTGCTATTGCTGTTATCAGTTGTGTCTTCACTGAAAGTAAATTTTATCAAGGCTTTCTCTTTACAGAAAAATTAGAAAAGGTAAGAAGCTGTTGTTGCTGTTAGAAGGCTTCCAGAGCATGAGACACAAAGTGTTTTTACCTGATTGCAATAAATCAAAGAATCAAACCTGAATGGCGTGCAATTATATTAACAAAGTACCCAGTGAGGCAATAGAAGGAGTCGTAGCTGACTTTCTTTCATCCTTCATGCGATTGGAATCGCTGATGAAGGTTTTACTGTCTGTTTGGAAATGAGTGAAGTAATGATACATTTACGCTGTTTTCCCTTCACTCTCAATCAGTTTTCTAAAATGTGAGAAAAAAACCTTATTGTTTAAGTTCTCCAGTGCTTGCAATATACTTGAATAAGAGATACTCTCTTTACGGAGCACATTGTGGTGTGAATTCTTGGTAGTTGAATAGCAAAATTTTCTTAAAAGTATTGATCTAGAAGAGAAAACATATTTTCTATATTGTACGTTGATCTGTTGTTTTTTAAGAAGAAATAAAATACGTTTAGAGCAATTGTTATCGTGTCCAGCATTATAATTTTGATATTTCCAAACATGCTTTGGTTTGCAGAACTTGCTGATTTTTGAAAATTTGATAGACCTGAAGCGTCAGTATACATTTCCTGTAGAAATTGAGGTGAGTGGAATTTCTGGGCTTTAGTGTTCTGAAGTAAAAAATTAGTATGACTCACAGTGTAGTCACTGTAGACCAGATCAATTCTCACAGAGAAAGAAGATTCTGTAGCAAATAAAAAATAGAGTACTCCTCTAATGTTTTAAAATACATTCTTCTGAGAGAAATCCAGACTTGAAATTTAAAACACATCTGCAGTGCATGTGACTTTAAAATACTTTTTAGCACACTTACTCTGGTAATGAACAGCTGTAGCAATAAGTAATTTCGCTGTTGTTTTGTAGCATTAATTATAATAATTTACAACATGGGATTTCCATTCATGTTAAATGGTTTTGATCATTTTTTGGCAGTTCTGTAAATAAATAATTGTAAATAAACTGTAAATAAAAAAAATAATTTTCAAACTTTATTTCTTGCTATTTAGGTGCCTCTGGAAAGGAAGAAGCGGTACATTGCTATTAGAAAGGAGGCCAGGGATGCAGGGAATGGCGATCAAGGTATGAAAGTCATTTATGACTGAAAAAAATGCCTTCTTACCTTTCATACCGTGTTCATTGATGTGTTGCTAATCGGCTTCTACTATAGCAGGAACAAATAAAAGCGTTCAATGTACTTCATCTAACGACAAATTCCCACCCACCCTCAAGTTTTAGTGGCCAATAAAGGCTTGTTTCTTGTAATTACCTTGATTAATGGTCTATTCTTTTTCCTATTTAGATGAACCCAAGTATTTAGCTTCTGCATCATACATGATGGATAGCAGTTTGAGTGAGGAAATGAGTCAGTTTGATTTTTCTACTGGAGTCCAAGGTTTTTCTTATAGCTCCCAAGATGTTACAGCTAGCAGCACTCGTTTCAGGAGAAAGGTAATTTAGTGACTTATGTGCTGTGAGGAAGAAAAGTTTTATGCTTTCTAGCAGTTGCATAAATTTATTGGGGTTGAGAAAGAGAAATTTCTAGTCTCCTATATTTGTTCTACTTGACTGAGAATGGATTCCTCCAGAAGATGAGGGAGGGGACATGAGCTGTGTTCTGTCGGTCATTTTTCTTCTTCCCTCTGTCCACTGCCTACAGCTGGAGAAAAGCAATGCCCTACTTTAGTTTTCTAAAGTTGAGTAATGTGAGTGAAGTCCAGCCTGAGTTGTAAAAAGGTGGCTTGTGACTTCGTGTGCACTCAGGAGTATGTGATGGTTGCATTTTGCTGTCAGGCAGCTGGTTTCCTCATTTCCTCATTTCCCTCTTCTTTTGGTCTTTGAAGGCACTTGACCAAGCTGGGTGTATCAAATGCATGGAATAAATGATCAAACACTTTATTATTTTTGTATCTCTGTTGTGGCATCTTGTATTTAACTGTTGCTCTTGGAAGAACAGCATTTAATTTAATATATTCCAAGACTTGAAGTTGTGTTCCTTCTGCAGCCAAGATATGTCTCATCAACAGTAATACTGATAGGATAGATATTTGCTATAAAACAGAAAGAAAGCTTGTAAAATTATCATAGATACTGAAGATGAAATCTTTCAAAATAACTGTTGACATTGGTAAAGATAAACTGTTTCCATGTTTTGGAGCAAGGAGGTGTTTCAGCTGCAGTGAAGTTAACCAGAAATGTACTTTCTATCTGCTTTGTGTAGTAATGTCATTTCTAACTATAAACAATTTTCTTTTGTGATTTATTCTGTGTAGCAAAAGAGAGAGCTGCTATGGTTGCTAGTCAGTGTGAAACAACACATCCATAAAAATAGGGCTTTCCCCCTGTGAAGTGTTAACACATTCTTTCAGCTATGAAATGAAATAATTTCTGTGACATTCACCTAGCTCTTCCTGCTTCCAGCAGTTGCCACACCTATCCTGGCGGGTAGTAAAGTCAGAGTAATGTGAAGTTGACATCTGTTGGCACAGAAGTAAAAGATGTGCCCAGCTGGTGCATATATTTGGGAGGCATCTGTTTGAACCACACATTTGATGTATTCCCTGTTGTGCACACTGAGCATGTAGTCAAATCTGTAAACACAGATAAGATCAGAATGACTCTTGGCATATCATGATTTAAAAGCAAATACAGTGTTATGATTAATCACAGTAACATTTTTTTTTCAGGAGCCCACAGAATACATGGTTTTAAATGATGAAGTGGAACTGGAAATGGATGAACTCAACCAACATGAATGTATGGCTTCTATGACCACTCTGATTAAACATATGCAGAGGAACCAGATCACACCCAAAGTGGAGGAGGCCAGTATTAACCAAAAAGTTGGCATTTTTTCACTAATTATACCAAGAAAAGGGAGTCATGATTGAATCCCTTCATTTATTAATTTTCATGGCTATATTATAATGAGACCTGTGTGGCTCAAGCTGGGGGCTTTTTGGCTTGGTAAGCCTGTTTGCTCCAAGAAGTGAGTTGATTTTTGCTCATCTCTTTTAAATTTCAGGGGACAGTTCCAGCAGATCTTCCTCTTTGGATGAAATTTCTGCATGGCAAATTAGGAAACCCATCAGTACCACTAAATATTCGTCTCTTCATAGCAAAACTTATTGTTAATACTGAGGATGTGAGTAATTTTTTTGTCATATTTTTTATGTTAACATAACAGGTTGTATTATAATATCAACTGTATAACTCTTGTCGGGTAAAATATTTCATCAGCTGAGACTTCTGGGGCATTCAAAGTGAGTAGTTTGCCATGATAAAAAAAGAGCTCGCTCATAGCCCAAAATTCCAGATAGTGTGAGTATTTTGAATGTAATATAAATACTTTTTCTCCCAAACTCTACTTCTATAAATAGAGGGTGTCCACAATATGAGTCTTCTGTAAACTGTAAGTAATTGATTCATTGATACTGGGCAAGAGGTATGGCTGATTATGTTTGCCATCTTGGAAGGAGCAAATATAATGTTTTTTTAATGGTCACAGGTGAGTCTTATGGAAACGCTTAGAGGTAAATGATGTTCTGGTTGCAGAAAGATATTAAGATAGCATAATGTGTCTTTGCCCAAGAAGAAATATTTTCTGACTCTCATTCTTGGGTAAAACATTCTCATCCTATTTCATACAGTGATTTAAAAGTATAATGTTTCTGTCTGAAATATTCCAAATCCAAAATACAAAAAGGCTGAATTTCAGAATTAATTCAAGAAGCTTTAACACCCACTTAATGCCACTTTCTTAGGAAAGCTGTCTGAAATGGAAGGGTAGATGAATGGCATACTCTTTCAAATCTTTTAGGGCCAGGTTTTCTGCGTGAGAGCTGTTTTATGTGGGCCCTGGTGAAATAATTAACTTTATGTGAATACTTGGTTAAAGGTTTCTAAGCAGAAGTGAGGAATGTAGTTATGGATACTTTCTATTTTAAAGTTACTTTAAAATTTTTGTGGTTGTTGCTTCAGAGGCTAAGCAAAGTGATAAAAAGTTATCAAATAGTTGGATAATTTGTACTTGATCACTGATTCTTCTGTTTTCCATAGGTTTTCCGACCTTATGCAAAGCAGTGGCTTGGTCCGTTGCTGCAGCTTGTTGTTTCTGGGAATAATGGAGGTGAAGGGATTCATTACATGGTAGTGGAAATAGTAGTTACTATCCTTTCCTGGACAAGTGTATCCACTCCCAAAGTAAGGAAATGTGAAATTCATTTTTATTATTATTGTGACCATTTGGTAAGGAATAAGCGAGCTTGTTATTATGCGCTTATAATAATTTTCCACATCAGTCCACTGTTTCTTTTAGTTACTAACTTCAAAAATAGCTTATTTACTTCCTTGCTTTCATAAAACAATATATGTCTTCACATTGGAGTCATTATGTGTATTTTTGCTCCTATTCATTGTAGGGGAATATTAAAGATGAGGTTTTGGCTAACAGATTGCTTGAATTCTTGATGAAGAATGCCTTTCACCAAAAAAGAGCTGTGTTCAGACACAATCTGGAAATCATAAAGACAGTTATAGAGTGTTGGAAGAACTGTCTCTCCATACCTTACAGGTAAGCATTTAGACAATTGCTTTCTTTTATCAATATTTCAAGAATATAAGTGAACATTATTAAAGGAGATAAAAAGGTAAATTCAGCTGCAGTAGTACACTTTTTGTTCCTGGTGCTGACAGTAGAACTTCAGAACTGAACTCTCCAAAGGTTGTAACTTAATTTGCAAAACAACAAGGAGAGAGACAGGGAAGACATGTAGAGGATTACAACAAAAGCAGGAGTAATCTCTACAAAGACTTAAGTTTTATTTGAAACTTTGGGTATTATCACTGAATATTGGTGTGCTCTTAGTAAGACTTCTGCGATCTGCTGTGCTCCTGAACTTGTTGCAGAGAATTTGTGTGGCCTTACAATCTCTTTTTAGGTTGTTTTTTTTCCAAAGACTTGTTCATTGAAGCTGAATACTTCTTTCTGAATATATGCTTTCTGCTCGTTTTGGTGGGAGTGTATATGCATGTATACGTACTTTCTGCTGGTTTTGGTGGAATTGTATGTGTGTATATATCTGTGTATACACAGAGAGTGAGTGATTTATGGTGTGTAAATTTTGGGGTTTTTGTGTATATCACTACTTTTATGTTTTTATTCAACAGTTTAATATTTGAAAAGTTTTCTAGTGGAGATCCTGATACAAAGGACAACTCAGTGGGAATTCAGCTGCTGGGAATTGTTCTTGCTAACAATTTACCTCCCTTTGACCCAAAGTGTGAAATAGATCGTGTCAGGTGAGAAATGCAGCTTTTTGGAGAATGATTTTGATAAAAGCTTAAGACAAAGAGAGCACATTTAACCTATCAGCATGAAGTATGGGAGCTGGATAGCTTGTTTATCAGAATTGTTTGTCCCATCATCCCTTTGCTGTTGTCTGTCAGATGTAATGCTTTTCTAGCTGCAAACTACAGACCACATTTATTTTGGAAAATACCTAGGAGAATGTAAGCTGTTTTTATAGTGGGCCTCAGGGTTGCAGTGTGATGGGAATTAACAGAGTCAGGAATTGCCAAAGCAGGGATTTGAGACACTGCAGGTGGAAATCCATGTTGTGCTGTATTCACTCTTCTAAAAGCAGTCACTGTTCCCCTCGGCAGCTCAGGTGAGTTTTTTTGTTTCAGTGTAAAATTGAATGCTGGAGTAGTGGCTTACAGCAGGTCTACCTTTCGTGTTAGGTATTTTCAGGCTTTGACCAGCAACATGGGCTTATTAAAGTATAAAGAAGTTTATGCAGCTGCAGCAGAAGTGTTGGGACTTGCTCTTCAATACATTGCTAAGAGAGAAAATGTAAGTAAGTGAACTGCATTGTGTGTTTGACCATTCCTGACTTAATTCTATGTACATCTTTTATATGACTACTCAATTCAGCTCCAAAAATTAATGTATTTAAAACTCAACAGTCTTTGTCCAACAGATCAAGTTAAAGATTTAAACTATTGACTCAAGAGGAAAAAAATTTGAGAGCAGACTAAGTGCAGAGTTTTTGCCTTGCTGTTTTGGAGCTGACAGTGAATGGTCTCTTTCTGAGGCTTCGTTCAGCTTTTGCCAACCAGCAACACTGGCATCGTACATTTAAAGTGTGTTTGGTGGTTTGTTTTTGGTTTTGTTTTTTTTTTTTTTTTCTTTTAAAGGAAAAAAAATTAAATTGCAAGTTGGGAGGCTAGGGGCTACCTTTTGAATATCTGTATCTGAGGATGTTTAACAACTCGTAAGTTTTGATGTAAAATTTAAAGATATTGTATTTAATTTTGAATCCAGTTATTTTCTAGGTAGTGGCTAAGGTGAATGCAAAACTGTTACTCACCAAATCCTACAGTACTAGAACTAGGGGATAGTGCTTAATGATCACAGAAATCAGTTTGAGACAGATGCTAGAAGTACTTCTTTACACAACAGTTACTGAACTTCTGGAATTTGTTGCCAGAAGAGGTTCTAGAGGTAAGTAGCATCTAGTAGATTCAAAGAGGAATTAGGCAAATTCATGCACAAAAAAAAGATCCATGAACAGGTTCTAAAAACAATAGACAACAAGGTACACTCTAAGATCCCTAGTCTAATGATGGATGCATGTTGGGTTGTATGAGAGAAAAGGAGGACAAAATGCAGCCAGGCTCATGTGCTCCCCCTAAATATCGTTCTGCAGCTGCTATTGGAGACAAAAATACCAAGATATTGGCTAGGCGGATTATTAGTCTGACCTTGTAGGTTATTCTTACTTCTCTCCCTACTGTTCTTACTTCTTTCCCTACTTAATTGCATTCTGGTTGTTCTTTCACAGTTTGTAGAGCATACTTCGTAAGCTGAATTTCTGCAGTCTTCTCTTTCACAATCTTCCAGGTTCCATTATAAGCAGTATTTTGAATAAATGAGCAAAGATTGTGCAACTGTTTTATCCTATACAAAGCTTATTTCTTTGACATTAAGTGAAGGTTGCTGATTATTTTTTCATCTTTTCACTAAAAATGTCTGGTTTTTTACATTCATTAATTGGAAATCTGCCATACTGAAGGAGAAGCTACTTATTATTTATCTAAGCATACTAAACAATGTGTATTTCAAAATTAAGGTGTTGGTTCCAAACCAATCAAAGGAAGCTCACAAATGTATTGTTTAAGCAGGCAATCATGTATTTCAGTCAGGCATAGCTGTACAGCAGCCATGAAGCACCATAAATGTCAAGATGAGGTGGGTGGATCTCACCTAGCGAAATGCACTGGAATCAAACAGTACAGCAGTAGAACTACGTGTCATTAAGGTGGTTATGAGTTTCATGGCTATGCTTGTCTTACTGTCTTTCTCATTTTCAGGTACTTGAAGATCCAGTTTATGATTGTGTCATAAGACAATTAAAACATCATCAGAACACCCAACAGGATAAGTTTATTCAATGCTTGAATAAAGTTGTTAAGAATTTTCCACCTCTTGCTGACAGGTGTGTCATGATTTACATGGTATGTTCATTGTAGATCTAGAGGAATAATAGAAAATAACTTGCTTTTCTTTGTGGACTTCTGGTTATGTTAAGGTTTATGAACGCAGTATTCTTTTTAATACCCAAACTTCATGGTGTGATGAAAACCTACTGTCTGGAAGTAATAATGTACCAGGCGGAAGAAATACCTGATCTCCACTTGCAGTTAAAGAGTAAAGACTTTATCCAGATCATGAATCACAGGTGAGTGGTCATGTGATTACAAATGTGGATGCATAGTCTAAACTTTTTGATAACATTTTCTGTGCTGGCCACAACATTTTTACATTCAGAAGCATTTATAATTCATGTTCACTTTTTGGTCGCTGCTCTCCTAATTTGAGCTAATGGAATCTGTGAGTTAAGATTGTTAGCTGACTGTGAAAAACAAACAAAAACCCCTAAATAGCAGTAAGGTGAAACACCACTGGGATGTGAATTTCTGTAGTATGTATTAGTTCAGTTATATTCTTACTCTTAACTCAAAGCTATTTGCCTAAAGCCTTTTATGCAAACCCAAATATTATTGCTAAAACCTAAACTGATCTTCTGGTACTGTGTGTAGCAGTGAAGAGAAAAGCAAAGTAATTGTTCTTTTTTTTTCCTCTCTTTTTAGGGATGATGAAAGGCAAAGGGTTTGTTTGGATATAGTGTACAAGATGCTGTCTAAACTAAAACCACTACAACTTAAAGAACTTCTTCCTGGAGTGACAGGGTTCATTTCTCACCCTTCTGTGATATGTCGACAGCGCATGTATGATATTCTGATGTGGATTTATGATAATTACAGGTGTGTATTCACTGCAGATGTTGTCTTTCAGTGGTTTGTCACAGGCAGAGTGAAAGTGCTTGTAACATTGTCTTCCAACTTCATATGTCTCAGTGCAGGATTCTCTCAGTTCTCGGAAGAACAGAGCCTGTGGTTTGCCTAAGTAGCTCTGGCCTTTGGTGGCAATTTGATCACGTCCACTAAGGGACAAAGACTTAGACCTGAACTTTAGCCCAGAACTAGGATGTTGCATCACCACAGCACGATGGCATAAGGGATCTTAGCTCTGATGCTTCCACTTTTTTTCGTGTTACCAGAATTTGTAACTATAAGAATTGTACACTAGAGAAATTTGCTTGTAGGTAGAAAGTGTATTAAGGCACTTTGGCATGATCTAGATCCCTTCAATCTGGTAGTATAAAGATGTTCTTTCTGTTTGACCCTTAGAGGAGGGAACAGGCATGTACTTAGTTTGCCAAGTGGGTTGCTGTTGAATCATCTAACTTAGTTGGGTTCTATTATATGCCTTTTCCCAAGATAACTTAACTATTTGAATGGATAATTATTGTGAAGAAAAACTACAGGCAATTTTTACTCCAGCGTCACTTGGGAAGAGCTAATTCTCTGCCTTTTTCTCAGTTTTAACCTTGCAAACTCAGAATTACTTCTGTTTGACCTTTGTAATAAATACCTAACCTGCATTATTTAGCTTTCTGATTTTTACTTTTCTAAGTAGTGGAGAGGCAAGACATTTTGGGCAATGAATATGAAAAAATGTAGTGTTGTCATGCCAAGTTGTGATTTTTATAAGAAGAGCATGTTCCTCTTTTTCTCCCACCATCCTCATCCCCTTATTTTACTACCGATTGTTTGAGAGAAGTCATTAAGACATTTTTCTCCTAACATCAGTGATCCAGAAAGCCAAGCAGATGGTGATTCTCAGGAAATACTCAAACTGGCAAAAGAAATCCTGCTTCAAGGACTGATTGATGAGAATGCCGAACTGCAGTGAGTAAACAGTGCTGTGATGACTGACTGAAGTAACGAATCCCTAAATTGCTCTGTTTATCACAGAAGACTTGATCCTTAGAAGGTTTTTAAGTATTTTAATATCAGAAAGTAACAGTGAGATAACATTATTTCCTTTTCTTCCAATAAGTTAATTTACAAAATTGTGTCCCATCATGTTACACCAAATGTAAGTGAAGCACTGAGCTTTTGAACAAACTTCTGAGTCATGGAGAAGTTGTTTCAGTATGTTAGACCTTATTCTGCATTAATGTTCTGGAGTTTTTTAACAACAAGGTGGCCTTCACTATACACAGACACACAAAAATAGATTCAGTGTTGGAGGATGTTGGATTTTTTTAATTTTTTGGTGAAGCAGAAGATAGAATAGAAGATCTCTGGTGTGATAACACCCCTAGCACTTCTCAAGAGGAAAACAACTTGATAGAAGTAATTTTTTCAGACTAAACCTTTAATATCAGTCGCGTGGCATAGAGCATGGTAGATAAATGAGGAATTTGGTATAATTCAATGGAAGATCCATGGCATGAAAGAGTTAGCTGAAGGTGTTATAATCTTATTGTGGTTTGTTTTTTTTTTTAATTGACTTTTTTGATAGCATTGTGTTTTCTGTTTGCAGATAACAAAGAATAACTTTATTCTTTACCTTTACAGATTAATTGTTAGGAATTTTTGGAGTGACGAGACAAGGTTACCTGCAAATATTCTTGATCGCATGCTGGCGTTGTTAAATTCTTTATATTCTGCCAAGATTGAAACACAGTACTTGAGTCTAATCACAAATTTTCTGCTTGAAATGACTAGCAAGAGCCCGGATTATTCCAGAAAAATATTTGAGCATCCACTATCTGAATGCAAATTTCAGGTGAATTGTAATGTGTTATCCTGTGTGCAACCATGTGACAAATTCCATTCCTTAATGTAGTTACCACTTGGACAAGAATGGCATAGTGAAGGAGATTTTTGAAAGTGTGTTTTGTACTCCGTAGTTAATATCTGCAACAGTCATGGGTTATGCACGGTATCAGAAGTTTGATGATTTTGTGGGGGCAATAATTTTGCTTTCTTTTTTGAAAAGAAAGATTTAATTAAAATAATTACATATACCAAGTATAGCTGATGTGTAGAGTAATGAAATACTTCAAAAAGAGGGTAGTGGAGAGAAGCACCATAAGGTGTAGAAAAACTGTGAAGAAATAAGAATGCTAGTACAAGAGCTGTAAATCAGTCCCCAGCTGACCAGTCCAAATTAGTGAGCTTTTTTGCTGAACTACGAAGAACTTCTATGTGTTTGGGTTTTTTGTAGTCCAGTTCTGTCCCTGTACCTGGGATGATGTTTTAAATTCTGTACTTTAATTTCTGCTGTCCTGTCTTAAGGAAGGCAAAAAGCCTTCATTCTTATTGTTCTTACTAAAATCTTCTTGTGTTCCTAGGACTTTGTGATTGATTCCAGCTGGCGTTATCAAAGTACCATGCTCACACCTATGTTTGTAGAGACTCAAGCTTCTCAGAGTATCCACAGGAATTTATCACAAGATCGATCCCTTTCTGCTTCTGGGTCAGTCGGTGGTCGAGTGAGGGCTACCCAACAGCAATATGAATTTACACCTACCCAGCATGTCAGTAAGTCCAGACCAGTGTCTTCTGAAATTTTCTTGTTAGCTATAGGAATGATATCATTCTCTTCATTGCTGTTGATTATGAATTTTTAATATAAAAGTATAAATGCATTTAATATTTTGTTTTCAAGGGCTTTTTTTAGCATTATGAGAAAAAATGTCCAGGCTCATTTTTATTAATGTGGTCTATATTTTATGTTCTGCCTAATGTAAAAGAAGTTTGTCTCTTACCTAACAGCTTGAAATCTATTCTGCCCATAAACACTGGAAATTATATTTTTGAGGGAGAAAAATTACTCCTAGATGTTTTCACCTTGTTTATATTTGGATGTGTTACAGCTTTTTTACGAATTTTTTTTTTTTTTTTACAGGTGGTAGAAGTTCTTTTAATTGGCTAACTGGAAGCAGCATTGACACATTGGCAGAGTATACAGTTCCTTCATCCTCTGAATCCTTGTCTACATCCATGCTGTTAGTTAACAAACGGAGTGAAAAATTTAAACAACCAACCTTTAAACCAGTGGGGTTGGATTTCGGGAAAAAAAGGTTGGGTTTGCCTGGAGATGAGGTGGACAGCAAAACTAAAGGTCTGTAAGCCTTATGATGCAATTTCTATATAAATATTACATTTTTATAGACCATCTTTGTCAGTTATTTGGCTGGCAGTCCATTATCTTTGAGACATTCTAATTGCGGTTCAACTTGAGAGATTTTGTTTCCAGGAATGTGTGGTGATACATAATGTGTGGCAAAAGGCTAGAATTGCGCTAGGAATTGCAAAACTATATGTTGCTAGACGAAAGAACTGACTGGATAAGAAACCAGCCAGTGTGATCTTTGCATTCCTACCTCTCCCTAAGACGATTGTAGCATGAATGTCAGATGGTTCTGTCCCTTCTGTTTTAAATTTAACTGCTTATCTCTTTAAAGAAGAGATCTCTTTAAACATAATTTTTCCAGACCATTTCATCTGTGCTGACACAGTCTGCAACAGATTGCAGTCTGGCATTAGAACTGCCTGCTATTTTCTGAGAATGCTCCTTCATCCACCCAGTCGATAACTGAAAAATATCAGTACTGTTCTGGAATGGCTTAGGCTCCTTCTCCCCATTTCTTCCCCATTTCACCCTTGCCTACCTCGTCATTAAAATTTTGACTGGAAGGCTGAGAGTAGGAGTTCAGGCAGAGAGCTTTAAAGATTGAACTTTTCAACACCTGAGAGATGTTTCAGGGCAGTTTTGAATGGACCACGCTGAACTACAGAAAGAGAGAGTTCAGTCTACCTTCCTGTCAGTCCCTGGTCTTCTACCAGGAAAATACCAGTTATAGTGGTATGTTTTTGTTTGTTTACTCTTCTTTCCTAGGAAATGGACTGAAGTGAACAGTCTGTAAAGTGGCCTTTCTCCACGACTGTCCTGAGCAAGAGTTGATCCAATGACAGTTCTGTAATAGTAACTTAAAAAATATAGTACTATATTATTATTATCCAATCTTTTAATATATTTAGCACCTCTTATATGTAGGGAGCTGTATACTTTATGGAATATGGTGCAAATGCCGTACTTGCCTTTGAGAGCTTAAAATAAATCTGTCATACGGGGCAAATTTGTTCATGAATTTTAGTGCCTTTCCCAGTACAAGTTTGACCCTTATACCTCATCCATGTGCTTAAAGTTTTTATATAAATGCTTATTACCTCTTCTCCTAAGAACAACTTAGTTTGTTTTAATTTGCTATCTTGTTGAAAGGCCTTGCATTGAGTTGTTGGATATGAAACTTAGGACACTAGCTGGTAAACTAGTAAATACAAAGATGATGTTTATTTATTATATGATGCTCTTGCCTTAAATCTGAAGTTTGTTTGAGAAAGGAAAAGCTGTGGACATGATCATGTGCTCTCTAGGTATAGAAGAACGAGCAGAAATTCTAAGACTGCGGAGGCGTTTCTTGAAGGACCAAGAGAAACTCAGTCTGATTTATGCTAGAAAAGGTGTGGCTGAACAGAAAAGAGAAAAGGTTTGTCAGTCCAAATAAGTTTAAAACCTAAAGTCCCAATGCCATTTGCAGTCTTGTACTTCATCTCTAGAAGTAACTTTGTGAAGAAAGGGTAGGTGTAAGATACTGGTTGCTACTTCAAGAACTTTAGAAGGTTTTGTTTGGAAAACATGATATTTATGTGCTTAAAGCTAAATAATGTTACTTAGCATGAGCGAGAAAAGAGCTGGATGATACTTCCAGTCTACCACTTGGCGTGTATGAAGTGATTTTATGTGATGGAGTCCCAAACAGCTATGGGAAGCTTTTTGCGGTTGTCATCCTGGAAACTAGGAGCCTTGGAGCTACAGTACTCTGCAGAAATAGTTGGAGAGCATTATCCAGTGTCTGAAGGTGAACTCAAAAATGTGATACAGCTGATGGACTAACCAGAACTGTTGCGTACTTTTAACCTGAAGGAATGTCAGTAATAATCATTTGCTGAATGTTTATCAAGGCCAGAAACTTAGTACTATGTGGGTTTCCTGGTTGTGTTATGTACTTACAATAAGTTTAAGTATTTTTAAGCTCTGTCACAGTTTTTCAGAGGTTCACGTTACTAAAAATAACATACATTATCACCCAAAAATGATAGCTGTTAGACCAAGAGCAAAGGTAGCGAGGATTGAGAGCTACCAGTTTGAGACACTCTTATAATTCTTTGCAGCTGCAGACAACTGTGTAAACAGAACTTATGTCTGGAAGAACCACACAAACACCTATTTTAGCCAATTTATATTTACTTGCAGGCTAAAGCTACCATTTCCTCCCACCCTGTAAGAGAGAACCTGTAAGTGCGTTCTGTATGACAGTCCAAAATACAACCAACTAAAAACCCTGTGATATTCCACAATAAAAGACCAGAGGAGACTATGAATGCTGTCAGGACCCCTTAAACTTGTCAAGAGATTTGTTGCACATAAACACATGTGGAACTTGGTGGCTTGCGTTAATACCATACCTGATGGGGCAAAACAGGAAAAAGTAGGTCCTGAGCAAGAAAGTATTTGGAAATAGCTTTAGCAAAGTCCTAATTTCTCCCAGCATATTTCTTTTGAAAGTTGTTTGAAAATCATCCCTTTGAAGTTGTGTAGAAGGAAAATGGGCTCAAACAGCAAAATTACGGAAGGTTTACAGAAGAGAAAAAAAAAAATCTTGAAGCTTTCTTCTGTTTCCCTCTTCCATTCTACCAATGTATATATCCACCCATTGTCTGCTGGTTTAACTGGTAATGGCAGTAGTTAAAAATAAAATCCCAGCCTCTAAACTTACTGCTGATTTCCTTATAGTCTGTCAGTGCTATGAAAAGGAAGAGAGGCAGAGGAAGAGATAGGTTTTGTCTATATCTGGTAGTAGCTCTTGTTCAATTTAAATGTATTCCTTTTAAGCCTCAGCAAAAGGTGGGGCAGCTATTTTAACAACTGCAGTTTACAGCAGTTTTGTTACAGTTTGGTTTAAGTTTTACTAGGAAACAGTTCTACCAGGTTCATCTTTCTTCCTTCCCCTCCCCATCCCACTGTGTGAAACAAAACACACTAGCTTTAGCAACCTCATTTTACTTTGCACTTGGGCCAGGCTGAAAACAGTCATATAATGGACTACTGTGGCTCAGCTGGCAGGCAGTAACTTACTAAACCGTAGCAACTCACTAGCTGTCAGTCACAATCATTCTCTTTAAACGTGACTTAAATACTACCTGTGTGGAAGCAGGAACTACAAGGCATTAATATTAAAAGTTAATTGCTGAAGTCATTCTATGAACAAGATGCTGGAGGTTTTATTTACTAAGATAATTTTGGGTTTAATCCTATTACAGCTTTATGGAAAACTTATTTGTTTAATAAGCATGGCAAACGTTTATAAAACACTTCAGAAATGCTCTTGCTTGTTTTGTCTTATCTAGATACAGCTCTTTCTAAGTAATATGATTTTCTTTTTTAACACGAGCAATGCATTTCAGGTGATGAAATCTGAGCTGAAGATGAAGTATGATGCCCAGGTTACTTTGTACCGAAGTTACCGAGTAGGAGACCTTCCTGACATCCAGATTGAATACTGCAGTCTCATTGCCCCTCTGCAGGGCCTTGCCCAGGTCTGTCTGCTTTTCAAAGGTCAATTGTGAAGTCTTGTGTTCTTGTAGGGAAAATGATGTGTAATTGGGCAACTGCTTTCAAAACTGATTTGTCGTTTTGTAGTCAACCACTGTGACACACATTTAAAGAGTCTATTTTGAGGGAGTGTTTCTCCTACCCCTGGGCTGGTGCAGTGATGAGAGAAGATGCCTTGTAGCTTGCCTCACCTGAGCAGTTGAGTTGAACACTGAGGACCTGAGACATCAACTGTTGTCCATTGCCTCTGGGTTCCTCTGCTTGAGAAACAGATGGTGGTGGTCTTCTCAGGCATCATTGCAAAGGACATCTCACTGTACAGCAACAAAACAGCCATTTTTATTCTTTTATATGGCTCTAGTGGAGCTGTAAAAATACGAATGAGGTTCCTGTGTCTAAGGCTGGACTCAGACTACTCAGTAAAGCTGATCTAATATTCCTTTTCCTACTTGAGAGCCGTGGAAACTGTAGGCTGAACCTATCACATTTTACAGTGTTTGGGAAGTCACAGTGTTCCTGATTACCTTTGTATTTAACTTCTTTTGATGGTCCCTTATCTCTGTGTAAAGGGAGGAAGTAGCACAATTATGAGTTATCTGAATAGCATTAGATCAAGAGTTAGACCAAACTCCAGCCCCATGACAGACCAGGATGCATAGGATTATGTTACACATACAAATGTGTTTCTGGGTTGAAAAAATACCTTTAAATCTCAGATGGAACTGTCTGTCTGTACAGACAGTCTGTCTCTCTGTGTTGTCTCCCTCGATGTTAGGCCCAGGTCTCCTCACACATTGATGCCTTCTGTTTTTTCCTGAAACTCTCTTCACTGGCAATGGTGTGCGTAAGATGATACTGGGTGCCTGGTTCTTGTAGTGGGAATTGTGAATATGTGAAAATTGTAAATTCCATCCTCTCCACCAACACTTTGGCCTGAAACCTACATGGTCTTGGAGTTTCTTTATGTCGAAGAATTGAGATGGGATTTGAATGGGTAGTACAGTAACTCCCAGCATAGGTGTGGTGCATGCCAGACTAATTATTTCACTCCCAAAGAGTGTCCACATAGGGATTAGGTACAGGGTGGGTCGTATCTCTTCATTTTATTTATTAGTTTATTGTGTCACAGCAAAATTCAGTGGCCTTATGCTTTTGTTGTACTTTACAGAAAGATCCAACATTTGCCAAGCAGCTTTTCAGCAGTTTGTTTGGTGGAATTTTTCATGAGGTAGAAAAATCTAAAACTCCTTCTGAGAAAAAAGCCATCATCCAGAAGCTGCTGAACGTCTTCAATAATTTCCTGAGTATGAGCCTGTCTTACTTCCCGCCATTCATTGCATGCATCCAGGTAAATCCTGCTATATGGCATGAAAGTAACTGAATATAATGTCTGTGTCTCAATGTGTGATAAACCCAGTGTTAGTGAAGGTTGAATACTGTTGCTGAAATTTAGGCAGAGATGGAAAGAGAATTGTTAACCAAATGGGTATTTTCAAGTGACTCTTGTTAAGGTGTGCAAGGTGATTCATGCCTCTGAACTGATTTTTCAAGGTTTCTGCAATTTCTGATCTGTAGAGTTTGAGTCAACTTTTAATGTGTTAATTGCATCAGTAACAAGAAGAGACTTGATTTTAAATGAAAGCCAGAATAACAATTGAAAGGGTTACGTGGGTGTCGTGTGCTTATCTTCCTGTTTCTGGGAAGTGCTTACTGAGGAATACTGTGATGTCTTGAGGATATAAGTAGCTGTCAGACTGCTTGTTGTTAGCTTCATTTATTTTTTCAAATTAGTCCCCTGAAGTAGTTGTCTGGGGATTTTCAGTAGAGGGAAGGACTCACTTCCACGGAAGAGTGAGTTGGTGCACCACAGCCGTTTCGCTGGAAAGGAAACACAAGCCTTTCTGCTATGAGAATATAGTGACCTGGAATAGATTGTGAACTTCATCTCTTACCCCAGTTTTCAGGGAGATTCAAACAAATTGTCCAAGCACCTGTTATATAGTCATTGTCACTGTATTTAATGTTTCTTGTCAACTGCGTTGATCTTAATGTTGCATCTGATTTGTAGTTCTCAAAATAATATTTTTTTGAGTGGTAGGTAATGGCTGCTTCTTTCTATTATGGAAATTTAGATACTCTGTGACAGTAGATGTCGTTCGTAATACGGGAGAAATGTCTAGTTTAGACTAGCTTTTTAAACAGTGACAAACTTTGCTTCTTAGTACTTGTATTTACACATCTGAAAAAATGTAATTTCTTGTTTACTTTTTTTCTGTGCAGCTGCATAAAAGGTCAAATGCTATGGGGATTTTTCTGGGCTGTCTTGGTATTTTTCGAGCCAGCATCTCACAATAGCTATCTGTTAATATTCCCCCTTGACATTGCATTTGTTGGTTCTCTGTCTTGATATTAATATTTGTGTTGAATTATGCTGTCTGCTAGACCCTATTAATAACACTGTTGTGTTAGGCTACTTTTTTTCTGAATAGACGTAAAATGAAGAGTCAAAAAATAGGTAAGTTAAAATTAGTCAAAAATATGGACTTTGTAAGAGCGGTAAGAGCATCTCATTGCCATCCCCATTCAGTAACGAAAGAACAGTGGCACAAAGCCAGGCCTCAGCCTGTGTATTTGAGCATCCTGCATAACAGTGAGAGAAAGTCTTTTCCCCAACAGGGAACAGAGTTCATACTGATCAGGAGAGAGAGCTGAGAGAGGGAGAGCAAGAGTGCACGGTGCCGAGGCTGTCATTTGGCTCACGAAGGCTGTCCTAATGGCTTGGCCATTTGGAAACACAATTCTGTTTCCTGTATACCAACAGTATAATAAATATTGGCTTGTTGCAGAAAGCCTTCCTACTTCACTGCCGTTTCCTTCTGGCTGTTGACTTTTTAGTCTTCTACAGGTTCAAGTCCCATCAGGAGAGTAACTTGGTGATAAAAAGAGCTGGCTTTGTCTACAGGTATAATCTTAAAATTGACTTTGAGGTTCTGGAGTTGGCTTTCAGGACAGATTAAAAACCAGCTGAACTACTAAGAAAGAAGTTAACCCCATGACAAAAGCTTACAAGGACTCCACAGAGATACCTGGCCTCTGAAGAATATATAACTGCCTTATAAATACTTTAGCTGTCAGGCCAGCTTGGATGCCATTCATCCTAATCTTTGAATGTGTGGTGCAAGTAAAGACAGAACACATTGCATACAGAGCAAGGAACATTTGCTCTGCTTTCAGAAGATAAGTGATCAGATAGTTGCCAGAATGCACTAAATAGGAAGATACCTCCTTTGATGTGGAACAATGTCTTGTAAATTGAGAATTTGGGAGGGTATTCATTCTCTGAATGTACTGTTATATTTGCACAGTTCTTACACTTCTTCCTAGGCATCCCTGCAAAAGGGCTTTTGGTCTTGCCTTAGCACAGCTATTCTTAAGTTTTTAGATTGTGCAGTTGGCACTGCGTCCCTGACGTAACCCCTGAAAGTTGGCAGTCAAGGAATGCGTGCCTGTACGTAAGAGTTTCTGGGGCACATGTGCAACTTTGATAGAAACTGCTAGTTGAAATTGCCTGAATAGTAGCAGGTGAAGCATATGCTAACCCCTCATTGGGATCCACCTGGTCTGTAACTCAGGAAGCTACAAGCAGCTGTTCTTTTTCTCTTTATTATTGCGTACAAATTTACTGGTGTGAGAGTCTCAACTATACAAATGGTGTAATGAGTTCGCTTATGCCAGATGCCTATTCTGCAGTTTTTGTGGCGGTTGCCATTGATCAAAAAATTGTAGCTTGGTTGTTCTCACAGTCTCCTGTTAGTTTCCAAATAGTGATTTTTTTTTTTTTTTTTTTCACTTAGTATTCTTGAACTGTGTTGCAAGAACAAACACTAATTTTTGTCCTAAAACTCAGTGCTGTTTCTTGTAATGAAAGTTATATTACACTCTTCCATGTTGTAGATTTTTTTTTTCTTCCTGCTTGGTTAAGATATTATTGCAACTTTCCTTTACGTTCTCACGTGAAGAAAAAAAAAAAAAAAAAAAAACAAACAACAAGAAAAAAACAAACAAAAAACCAAACTGGCTTTAATAAACTTGTCTGCTACTTTCTTGATATATTTACCTGTACTTAGGATAATGATTTAAGTATTTAAAAAAACCTTTAAGTAAACAAGAATGTTTATCCCTGATAATTCTGTTGTTCTGTAGTTGGACTGATGTTAAATAAGATAAAGATCTGCTAGAAATATTGTTGTGTCTTTAAATCAGGCAGGACTAGATGAGTACAGTACTAAATGAGTCTAATGGGAAGCTGTGGTACGCTAAAGCTGGGTTGAGTGTGTGGACAGAAAGCCTCCAGCTCAGAGGAGGCATCATGGTTAATTGTGCCTTTGGCTTACAGCAGGAATGCGCCACTCAAGAGGTTAAGTGGAATGCAGCTGTTGTGTAGCGGGCACCGCGCTGCCAACAAGCAGAAGGAAAGATTGAGGCTGTGAATGTGTCCCTATATCTCTCCCCCACTTCCCGCGTGTTTCTGTCGAGAGAGTTGTCCTGTGCCTTGGAGACAGACGAAGCAGAGAGGTTATTCTCTACTGCTCTCTGTCCAAAGAGCAACAGCACAGAAGGAAAAGATTCCAGTTTACCCAGAGTTGGGAACTTGTGGAGATTTAATGGCTTATTTCCAAAGCTTGCAATGTAAGAAAAGGGATAGCAAATAGGTGATCTGTAAAAGGTAACTATCAGTATAGTTTTAGACCAAGCAGACACCTGTTGTTTTGTTTTCTTTTATAGGAAATGAGTTACCAGCATAGAGAGCTACTAGAACTGGATTCAGCTAATGTGAGCACGAGCTGCCTTGCAAGCTTACAGCAGCCAGTGGGCATCCTTCTTCTGGAGCACGCCCTGATGGCTCTGTCCCCTGCGGAGGAGCCCCCATCCAAGCGGATGCGTGGGAGGACAGAGCTTCCCCCAGATGTGATCAGATGGATTGAACTTGCTAAGTAAATTCATGTTTAAGGCAATTTACTCCTATTTAGGTTTGACTTGTAAAGAACTCCACCTTTATGGCTTATGGGATTTCTTTTTTTAGTCTTTCCCTCTTTTAGAATTAGATATGCTTTTAATTTCTTGTCAGTTAATTACTATCTTTCAGTTAGAGCAGTTAGACTTAACAGCTGTGCACCCTGATGATGCTATCAGACTGCTGAAAAACATCTTGTTCGTAGCTTTTCAACTGCAGGAGTTTCCACGGTTCAGGTATTACATGACAAGATGAAGTTTATCGAGTTAAATATATATTTATGATCTTCCATAAGAAATATCTTTTTTTTTTTTTTTTTTTTGCATTACAAGCCAGTAGTAATTCTGCTTGTTGAATTACTATTTTTTAAAATACCTTATGTTTGCATTGATATACCTCTGCTCAACTAATTAAAAGATTTCCCTTTTCAATTTTACTAGGCTCTACCGATCTCTTGGGGATTATGATGTCCTTCGTGGCATTTTCAGTGGTAAGATTGGGACTAAGGAAATTACACAGAAAGCACTGTTGGCAGAAGCAAGGAATGATTATGCTGAAGCAGCTAAATATTATGATGAGGTAAAATGACAAGATTTTTTTGTTTCATAAATCTCTCATGACTTAAAACTAATAAGCCAAAATTAAACATTTTGAGAAGCAGCATATTGTTTAAAATGTCCTTGTGTTTTGTTTGATTGGTGGTTCAGTCTGTAAAGAACTGATTTGAACACATGAGCAGCCACAACAGAGCAGTAAGCATGATACTTTTTACTGTTTCTTACAAAGCTTCACCCAGGCAGACAAGTAAAACACCATGGGCACACTACCACCCTAAGAGAGCAAACTGCATGTGTTCATGGCAAAGAAAATATGAGTTATAGTGGGTAAAAATGAAAAAGAATCTCTTCAACCTTCTTTTAAAGTCTTCGCTCTTTGAAAATGTGGGTTTACTAAAGATGGCTACCTGAAATGCATTTCTATGTAAATACTGACAAGCTTGAATTTTCTGCATTTAATGTTGCTGTCACATTCTGGTAAGTGGCTAGATATTTTTATGAGACAATGAATTATTGTTAAGTTCCTGGAGACTTAGAACTGAAACCAGTGTCAGTTTCCAGCTGAGAACCTTCCTCCCCCTCAAATTCATTCCCTAGGCACTCTCTAAAGAAGACTGGCAAGATGGAGAGCCAACAGAAGCGGAGAAGGACTTCTGGGAACTTGCATCTCTGGAATGCTATGACCACCTCACAGAGTGGAAGTCTCTGGAGTATTGCGCTACTGTTAATATCAATAGTGGAAAACCTTCAGACCTAAGCAAAACATGGAGCGATCCATTTTTTCAGGTTTTTAGAAATCACGTTGTTGATACTGCACTGTTTTTATCTCTGTAAGGATGTCCTACAGTAATGTGATTGTGGGTGGAAACCAATTACATTATTTGGGTTACTTTTACTATGGAAATTAGCAGAGAGTCTGATCTATAAAATAATTGAAGCAATTACTTCCACTGTTTTTATGATGTTTAATTTTTACTTTAAGTCTATGGCCCATCATATAGGACCGGCTTTATCATCATAATCATCACCATCTTCTTGCAGTGTTTTTGTTGCTTTTATTGCTTTTATTTGTTTCATGTTTTAAGAGTTACCAAACCACTGTTTTTGAAACTGGTAGAATGTGCTAACAACTTCTTGAGCCTATCAGAAAAGGCTACTGTGATTTGTTAGCAAATTGGAATTTGCCTAAAGGGAAAGTATTTAAGAAAGCCATTCAGAATATTTGTATATTTATTTGATCTGCCACTGATAAGAAAAAAAAAAAGATCACCTAATATTCCATTCCTGGAAATAAAGACTATATTTTCACCTCATAGGAGACATATCTGCCGTATATAATACGCAGTAAGTTGAAGTTACTGCTCAGCGGGGAAAATGACCAGACTTTGCTAACTTTTATTGATGAGGCAATGAAGACAGAACAGAAAAAAGCCCTTATAGAAATGCATTACAGCCAAGAGCTTAGTCTCCTTTACATCCTGCAAGATGATTTTGACAGAGCCAAATATTACATTAGCAATGGCTTGCAGATCTTCATGCAGGTAACGATCTCTACTGTCTTTGATATGATTTTTCTGTATAAACTCATGGAACAATGAAACTGTTGTTGCTGTTACTGCTGCTAGGTTTTACTGTCGAGAAAAATACTTGCCCAAATACAATGAAATCTAGGTGCTTTCCAATCATATGACAAAACTTCCTTTGAATTCACTGCTTGCAATGATGAGAATTGAGCCAGCCAGTGGAGTGCATCCTCCCATTTTAATTTGTTTTATTAGGCTGATTTCATCTCTTAGAAATTTTTCACAGTAATTGTTTGTGCAGATTAATAGCAGTTTTCTTTCATTCATCTTTTCAGAAGCCTTCTGTCCCCAGAACAAACTTGAAAAGAGAGTATTACATTGAGAGGTTACAAGTTCCATCCATTATCAAGTTTTTATTAGACTGTAGGACTATCCTAAAACCTAGGATAGGAATTGCAGCTAGAATATGCCTCTATACTTGTCCAAAGCAGAGTTGCTCTCAGATTACAAGTTGTTAAATTACTTGTAAAAGGTTGCGTTGTAGAGCATAATATATAGCAGCATCACATAAATAGTTTGTAAAGCACGGAACAACCATGTTGTAAATTCTATATATGAAATCTTCCATTCTCTCCATTTCTTTTCAGAGCTATTCCAGCATTGATACTTTGTTATATCAAAGTCGAATGACCAAACTGCAGTCTGTACAAGCTTTGACAGAAATACAGGATTTCATCAATTTTATGACCAAGAGAAGTAAAGATTTTTTTTCTTAAGTGTTTTTCCTTTCATTGTGTTAAATAATCATGGTTTCCTGAACTTCGAATTTCTGTTTCCACACTTAGAGGACTGAACTCCTGTTTGAAGGAGCATAGGTCTGGAATTACTTCTTACTGTCGTCTTGACAGTAAGAGCTATTGCAGTTGTGTAAGATAGGCTTGAAGATAGTTCTGTGTTCTATTGCAAAGTTTTATTCGTCTATCTATTGTGATAAGAGTTAAGTGTCTCTTTTAAAAGTGTAAGTAATAGTTTTAAACTAAGATTTTTGTTGGGGTCACTTTTGGTAGCAAACAGTGGCTAGCAGAGATGAAAGATGGATGTGGTATATAATCTATAGCTACTGAGGCAGACATGAAATACAAATTTATGTGCATAAACTGAATTATATATTAAATTTAATTAGCAGTTCCACCATATTCCAGCATATTCCAGTACAGAAAGGTACCGAGCCAGTGGTGATTCCCAGTGACAGCTGACACTGATGTCCTTATTGAATCTCCTGTGCTTCAGCAATAAACAAAAACAATATGATCACCAAATAGTGTATTTAATGCAAGCCCAGAAATGCAAGTGGGTTGTTTATTGCAGTTTTGTGGTTTGAATGTTAGACTATGTTTGGTTTAGGCCTTTTTCACGCTGTTTGGATTTAGATGCATTTAAAGTATTCTTAATTGATTTCTAGGTAACTTAGCTTCACAGGCTTCCCTTAAGAGACTTCTCAGAATTTGGACAAGCAGATATCCAGATGCTAAAATGGATCCTATGAACATCTGGGATGATATCATTACAAATCGGTAAAATTGCATTCTTGGGTTAGCTTTAGTTCTTTCTGCCTGTTGAGTTCTGAGAGGTGCTTTTTCTAATGCTGCTTCTTTTCATATGGGGGAATTGTTGATCCAGTGTATGACCTTTTTTTTTTTTTTTTTTTTTTTAACCATTGTAATAGCTTTATCAGTGTAACTGTTTTTTATGTGACTAACTTGTAGTGAGAAGCAAAAGGAGGTTGAGAAAGGGACAGGGAATAAACCACATCTTGATTCAGAAACATAACTGTTAGTTTAGGCATTTTCTTGCATCAGGGACTACATCACTGTACAAGCTAGCCCACTTCAGCAGCCATTAAACACATCCACTTGTAATTGAGTAGGTCAGCTGCTTTTAGCTCACTGAAACACCACCCAAAAGGCCAGTCCATTATGAGTAAAAATACTTGCCTACTTTGTAGGCAGTTCCAAAGTTAGGGAGTGTACAAAATAAGCCCAGCCCTGTCACTATCAGTGCTTCACATTTTTATAGGAAAGTTAATGACCAGTGCTGTAATTAGAGACTTCTGCTGTGCGACTGTTGTTAGAAAGAACAAAGGATCTCTGGAGACTCCTCTGGATTAGCTCTGAAGGAGCTGGAATGCTTCTTTGAATCTGAAAGTCTTCTGTCCACCCTGTGGTACCTGTCATCCACCCTGTGGTACCTGTCTTCATCCCAATCCATTCTTCCCATGCAAATCTAGATTCTTTCTCCTTTCCTGGGGGACAACTTCTTCAACAGCTCTGCTGATACCCACTGTGCTCTGTAATTTATTTTATTATCTCTGGGTGTCAGGAAAGCATGGCTACAGAAGAGCTTATTGCAATTAAATGTTAGGCAGAACACATGGTGTGGCTTACTCCTTTACAAAGTCTCAAAACGTTTGACTTGAAGGGTTGTCAGTGTCTTGAACATTTTTATGTGCTTCTAAAAAACCTTTATCTCATCTTAAATTAGTGACAAAGGATGTACCTTTATTCAGCACCAAGCCCTGCTCCAGACTGCAATGTTCTCCCCTGCATTGAATAAGTCTGCATAATGGGAGATGCTATTAAATTAGATACAACTAGTTATAGAATGAAAAGGATTTAGCATTGGTTAGTGACAATTCCCTTTCAAATGTTGAGTATGGTTGCTGGTCTTTTCTGCAACACAAATTTCAATGTTTACGTGTGTTGGTTTCATATATATTTGAATTGCAGGTTAACATAAAATATAGCCTGGCACTTCACAATACAAACAAGACTCCTGTTTCTTTGCACTTCTGTCAAGTTGGAATGCAAGTTACGTCTTGGTGAACTTCGAGGTTGTAGCTATGATTTTAAAGGAACAACCTAACAAAAAATCCTACTCTATTGTGGACATTTTCTAATACTTAAGCTCATTGATTCAAGATCCTAGAAGGCTCTCAGGGTCAACCTGTCCCTGGTTGTGACTTTCCAGACTCTGAGGACTATGTTTAGCCCTTGCTAAAGGTGATCGCTATAGCTTGCCATTTTTTCTTAGCTTTTACTGTCAGGCAGATCGACACTTTTGAATGTTCATTCCCTTGCATGCATACCAGGGTGATTTGTACTCCTATTGTCATTGTGCAGGTGTTTCTTTCTTGACAAACTGCAAGAGAAACTTCTCTGTGATCAGGCCAATGATAGCATGGAGGTGGATGAAGAATATGGTGCTGGTGACCAAATGGAAGTGGATCAACAGGGTGAAGACATTTACTCAATGATTAAAAGCTGCAAATTTAACATGAAAATGAAGATGATAGAAAGTGCCAGAAAACAGGTGACTGTACTGTCTGATAGCTTCCAGTTTTCTAAGAAAATATATAGAAACTATAGCTGAAAAAGCCTCATAGGTGTTCTTTGGCACCCTCTTTGCCAGGGCAGACCTTGCCTATCTTTGACTTTGCGGTCCAGGACATTTTGAAAACTCAAAGAAAGTCAGTTCCACGGAGAAAGAAGACAAATGCATAAATGTTAATTAAAAACTTGATGATAATTTGTCATTACTGGAAATGTGTCTGAAGGCCCCTTTGATCCACAGATGGTTTCTGACACTCTAAAGGGCAGATAAATAAAGTATCTGAAATGCTGCAGCATTAATGGAACCAAACATTATGCTTTCTCGTTTACAAATAATCTCTTCTGTATAAGAAAACAAACCAAATTCAGATTGAATCAATACAATTTACTTCAATCAGCAATGATGAAACATTTTATGACTTTTTTTTTATAGTTTTCATTAATGCTGCTAGGTTAACACTTCTATAAAGAGCTAAAGCTAAGTGACTTAGAAATTTTGTTTTGGATCTGACTGTTAAAATGACTGAAACATAGCCGCCTTTGATTATGGGCCTTTGGTGTTTCAAGCTTGAGACAAGACAAATAATATTTAAATTGAGGTCTCCCTCATCTTTTGAGGTGCTGCAGAAATCTGCAATCAGTGACGGAGTTTGTTTTAAGCACTAATAACCAAATACATCATTAGTGCTGTGTAGACTATACACTTTTAAAGGAGTAAATGAAAAATAATATTTCCTTTAGTGTTACTTATCTGAAACTTTTCATCAAAACACAAACGTAACTGATTTGTTTAATGGTATTATAAACCAAGTTACATTTCTCATATGTGTTTGTACTGCAGAACAATTAATGCCTGTTTAGTCATGGAGATAGAATTATTTAATTTCCTCAGTTTGTCAAACCTCTGTTCTCTTTCTTTTCAAATCTCTCCATTAGCACAAATATGTTTTTGAATATGAGACCCAACAAGCAGTGGACCTCTCTTCATCTTCTTATAGCTTTACTTGTGTTAACTAAATCCTCTCATCCCTTAATTTGCTTGCAGAAAGGTTTTATTTCCTCTTCAGCATATTATCTGAAAATTCTTTCTTAATCTGAATACAGAACAGTTTCTCAGTTGCCAAGAAGCTTCTGAAAGACCTACGCAAAGAAGCCAAAACGAGGGAAGACTGGCTGGTGAGGTGGAATTATGCCTATTGCCGCTTTGTGCATAGTTGTAGCCGGAACCATAGTTGTCCTGAACGCGTACTCTCAGTATTGAAAACCATCTCCCTGCTTGGTAACAGCCTTCTCTTTCCTTCATGTTGTTTATTATACAAAGCTGCTTTGTTGTCAAATTACCAACTTTGTTTTTGAATTCCAACAGAAGATACCAAATCTGACTATCTTAGCAAGAACGTAATGGCCTTCCGAAACCAGAATCTTCTTCTGGGTACTACATACCACATCATGGCCAACGCTCTTAGTCAAGATCCAAGATGTCTTGAGCAAATTGAGGAAGAAAAAGCTGGAAAAATATCAGTACTGTCAGGAGAAGGTCTTGAGAGTCCTGAAAAGGTAAATCGGAGGGGAAGAGCTTTTAGGTATTTCAGTATTGTAATCGGTACTTCAATAGGTGATGGGTATGGATATATACAGAGAATGTGAAACCCATCTATTAGCAGTGATTTGTCCAGGAACAACAGCTAGGGGAAGGAAAAACAAACAAGCAAACAAAAAAAAGAACCGCTGTGGTTGCTGTTTTGTCTGGGTTTTGCTCTCCTGGGGTTCTCCACCACTGTAGCCTTTTGAATTGGGAGAGTGTTCTTGTGTTTCTCTGTCCCTGCATTTTGCGTGGAGGGGAAAGCCATAGTCGTAGCACCTGCATGCACGGTGGCAAGACAAAGCTTGGGAACATGGTCCTCAAAGAATGCCCTTATTTCAGCTGGGCATTTCTGAGCTTCTTCATGCTGTCAAACTATCTTATTTCATAACAAGATCTTTATAATACTGATAATGATACCGATACTTATTTTATCTAAATAATTTTAGTGATAGAGAAGAGAGGGGTTTTTAAGACAGAGCATATGCAGGTCATCTTTGCCTTTTTTGGTGAGGTGCACATTTGAAGAATACAGTGACAGATGGTGCTGCATCTGAGATGGTATATGGTGTCAGTTGTCCCAGATACTGTGGCACTGACCTCTTGTCTGTCAAATTGATTGAGTAAGAATTTGAAGTACCACTGCTGACTTTTTTCTATTAATTCCTAAAGCCACCATGAAGACCCTTAGATATGAACCATATCAGTATAAAACAGCAAAAAATTGTTCTTAATTTGTGTTTTTATGGTTGTTAAAGAAAAGCAGATAAAGAAGAGATTCCTGCAAAAAAGATTTTAAATTTTCAGGTGTGTAGAAACTTGAGCTAAAGCTTAAGCTTCATTTATTAGCTAATTATTAAGAGCATTCTTCTTAAGGAAATCTAAAAGATGAGCATAAAAACTCTTCTGTGTCAGATGAGTCAGATTGGGATACCAGATATTTGTATAAGATTAAGGAGTTTAGCCTTATTTTAGCTTAGTATTGAGCAGTTCTCTGACCCTGGTAGTTTCCCTCTACCTACGTGAAATTCAAACTATTTCATTTCAGTTACAGCATTTTTCAGTTTTTCCAGCTTGTTCTGCAGAAATTTTTTATTTTGTTTAATAACTACAATAGCTACAAAGTCTGAGGTTGGTAAGCTTGTTGGCAATATAAGCGTATATGTACCTGATTTACAAACATTCAGTTGTAAAGGATCTTGTCAAGTCCTTCATTGCATGAGCTGCATTAGAAACATATGGTCAATATGACTATGTTTGTAACAGGCAAAAAGATATCAGTTTTGAAATAGTTTGATGTGTGCTTTTTTTTTAACAGAAGTTCTAAGTATAGCTGTTATGTAGATATTGCAGATATGTCTTAATAGGAAAAAATAGCGGGTTTAATTGTGTTTTCTGTTAACTGTTTGCAGACACTCTAGTAACATTAACTTTTTTGCAGTTCTAAAAATTCCACATAACATTTCCAGAGACTAATTTAAGTTAAAAGCATAGTTTATATTTTTCCACTGAAAATTGTGGAAATTAAAATTCTGGAAATTACTGCTAGAAATAACATCCCAATTTTTTTCCTTTGTATCAGCCGCTCAAAACATCTAATACAGTTAAAGTTTTATCTACTCAAGACTTGCAACCAAGCTCCAGTTTCAAAAAGAATTGATGAATGCTACTTGCTAACGTGTCTTTTTTTGTCTTACGGTTGAATTTCAGGTATTGGCAGGTCTGAACAGGAAGGCTTTTCAGTATTTCAGCAGTGCCGCGAGGAAGTCCAAAGAGGAGATGCAGTCCCACTCCATGGAACATGTAGATGTGATCGGAGTTATCGATGCGTATATGACTTTGGTCAGCTTCTGTGACCAGCATCTGCATAGGGAAGAAGAAGGCTTGCTTGGTTAGTCAGGATTTCTCCTAAGCAAGTGAGATGGATTTATCTGTGATACGTGAGCTTTTGTGATACCCAAGAGATCTCCCTGAGCAACACAGCCTGAATTTAAATGGAACAGTTTGTCCTCCAGTTCAACAGTATTTATATTCCTTTTTTCCCCCCACTATTACTGCTAGCTGTGGTACTAGTGAATCACTCATAGTCTCCTTCTCACTTGTGAGATATATATCATGTCCAGCAGATGCTTCCCTTGTTCCTTCCCAGACCACAGCAGTGCTGTGTTTAAAGCAGGCAAGATACCAGCAGTGATGCAGCTTCCTGATAAAGCTAATCCTTACAGTCCCCAAGTACATGTGTTGCTGATGTGTGCAGTTCAAACAGATGGGAAGGAGAACAAAGTAAAAATACAAAATACACGGGGGGAAAAAAAAATACTGAATTATGAAGATGGATGTTCCAGATGATCAAAGACATGGAACAAGTGATGGTGTTTCTGATAATTCTTGTTTAATGTCTCTTGGCAGAAATTAACACTGCAGATCTGCAGCTATTCCCAGCTATTGTGGTGGAGAAAATGATTAAAGCTTTAAAACTGAACTCCAGAGAAGCCAGGCTGAGGTTTCCTAGACTGCTGCAAATAATTGAAAGATATCCAGCAGAGACATTGGGTCTAGTGACACGAGAGGTTAGTTGCTTCCATTTTCCTGGCAGCAAATGTTGCTATAAATCGAATTTAAAAGGTGGGGGTGGAGGTTGGATGGACAGAGAGGTTAGACTGGTAAGTTTTGCTTCAGGTAAATCAGATATATTTTATCCCACCGTTGTTCCTTGTCTTTTCTCTAGCTTGCTGAGTCTAATTCATATGGACGGAAACTTTTTTCTTAAAAGTTTAACTTTTTATCATTATTCTGATTCCAAATGTTAGTTTGAGAGCTGCTGGAGAAAAAATGTTGTGTTTTTTCTTCCTTCTGAACATTTTAAGTGGGCTAATAAGGGTGCATAGGATTAGGCTGAGGAATGTATCTTATTTCTGTAGGCCGAGTTTCCTGTATGCAAGAAGCCAACAGCTTTTCCAGGCTCATTTTCCACTTCTCCCACCTCTCCCTGTCCTGCTTCACTTCAGAGGTTACTACAGCTTCTTCCTCCCTTCCACGAGCTGTCCCTCCATTGCCGCTCCACAGCAGGATACCGTGCTCCGCACTGCCTTCCCTGCTGCCATGGGACAGATAAGCTGAGAGGTCCTCTGTGACTCATGCCTGCTCCTGCCTTGGCCTGCCTGCGTTTTCAAGCCCCTTGTGCTGGTGCTCACAGAGTGCCAGGCCCTGTCAGAGGAAGAAATCGAAAGAGTCAAACACGGCTTAGTTATCCCAAGAAACTGAAAACGTGGCAAAAATGGCTGAGGAGCACGAGGTGTGGCCACAGTGAAGCTCTGATGGTTCAAACAGAACCTGATGTCTGGTCCAGTTAACAAACCTCACTCAGAAAAGGACTTCACCAGGCATTTCTTTGTCCTGTCTCTTTCTGTGAGATAAATACTGGCGATTTGATCTTAAACTCCCTTAGAGAGGTAGGAAGGGATGAGACAGGAGGAAAGGAGTCAGACACTGGTCCCTTGCTATCACAAGAAGATATGTTGTAGCCCTCCTTTCAAAAGTAATATGGCTTTTGGAGTGAGGTGAGCATGAAGTATATTGGCAGGGGATGCTCTACTGAAATTAATATCTGTCAGCAGGCTGAAACCTCTTTAAAGTTGAAGGAAGAACAGAACTCTGGTAGGAGTTCCAGTGTTCTCCTTCCTGGCTTTTTTTACTCAAATAAAGGCTTTAACCCAGTGGTGTTTGAACTATCCCTTCAAATTTTTGAGTTGTTTGTATGTGGTCATCAAAAATTATTATATTGCATCCAGACAGAAAAGCCACAAGTTTGGGTATAAAGCCTCCTGTTGATCAACAAACTGCAAATCTTTGTAAAGTAAAACCTATTAAGCAGCAGTAGTTAGTGGTGGTGGTGGTGGTAGTAGTAGTAATAAAAAATAATGAAATCTGCTTTATTGAGGGACGTTTTGTGCAACCTAGCTGACATTCTCCGTTTCCTTTTCATGTGTTTCTGTCTGTCAGGCTGGGCCACAGAGCAGTTTTGTTTGCGTTTGCGATGTTTGGTATTTTTGAGGAGGACCAAAGTTGAAAGCAGTGTATGTGTTTTCGCAGCTTTCTTCGGTTCCCTGTTGGCAGTTCATTGGTTGGATTAGCCAGATGATGGCACTACTTGACAAGGATGAAGCAGTAGCCGTGCAACATACGGTTGAAGAGATCGCAAATACCTATCCCCAGGCAATCATCTACCCTTTCATGATCAGCAGTGAAAGTTACTGTTTCAAAGATACTGCAACTGGTTATAAGAACAAGGAGTTTGTAGAAAGGTGAATTTGCAATCGGACTAGCTCTTTTGTATGTTTTTTATTCAGGAGTGGAGAGAGGTTTGTGGGGTTTTTTTCCCCCTAGTGAAACTGTTATCTTTAGGGGTCATGAGAAGCATTCGGAGAGGGCCAGTGAAATGGCTGCATGTTATCTTTTGGGGAATGACAGCTCTTTGTTGTCGTCTTCTCTATTCATTCAGTGTGCAGAATGCACCTTCCTCTACAAGCCCTCCCTTGCCCATTTTGTCGTGCAATAAAACCTGAGTTAATCCCCAGGCAAAAGTCAGCTTTTATCACACAGTGCTGTAGAACCACTAATACAAGTTTAGGTGTCCTTTTTTGCCTTTTTTCAAATCTCTGATAGATTTGCTGAATTTCTTCACTTAAAATAAGAAGATGAAGTCTTGTGCTTCGCAAACTGTTGCGCTTGAATAACTGTTGTGACAGGATGTATAGTCTGGTTAATGCCCATTTCTGTTGCAAGTATGCTTTCCACTCCCCCACCAAGCTCCTACTTTCATAGTGGGACATTTAATTAAAAAATTGGGAGCCACATGGCAAGGACAGTCATGCAGCCCACTGGAGAATTCTGAAGGAGTCTTCCTACGTACCCCCAGATTATTTTGCCAGATTCTTGAATATAGCAGACAATCTGGAGCATTATTTATCTGCAAGCTAGGTGGTGACGGTAGTTCCTGTTGCATCGTGACATGCTTTTTTTCTTTTAAAGGATCAAGAATAAGTTGGACAGAGGAGGAGTAGTTCAAGATTTTGTTCGCTCCCTGGAACAGCTCTCTAGTCCCGTAAGGCTTTTTAAGGTAAAGTATATATATATATTTTTTTTTTTTTACACCCCCACCCCCTTTCCCCTTCATTCCTCACCCTCTGTTTAGGAAAGAGAGTGCTAGGCGGGGCCTGCCGCAGTTCGGTTGACACCACAGCCGCAGGAAGCGGTTCAACCCAGAATCAACTGGTGATGATGTTGGGGTGCTGTCAGCAGCTTTCGCTGGCAATGGTTTCCCTCCCTTGTGCCAGCTGGCTGTTTTGCACTAGCCCTTTTCAGCTTTCTCTTTCAGGGTCTCTGCCTTGCCCCATGGTCAGTCTTCCTTAATCATTCTGAAACTGTTACAGAATTATCATTTGTGGCCTTCTCTATAATCTCTGACTACTTGTGTTCTTATGCCCTTTCCCTGCTCTCTGCTGGGCTTCCCTGTCTACATTCTGAGTCTGTTGTCCAAAGGATTCTCATCTTGTGTTAGATACTACTCCTGGCCCCATAGGGGCTTTCTTAGTTTGCGCTAGACACTATGGTAGTAAACATAATTCTGTTATTAAGTAGAAGTATTTTATCGAGAGACAGAATGAAAGGGAAATATTTCCATAGGCTTTTTATTGCTCTTTTGGTTGTCAAAAGACACATTAATTGACTATTCGTAAATACGGTAACCCAAATGCAATCTGAGCAGATTACCAAAGGGTGAGGGTCAGTAAAATTTTTCTCAGTACTCATCTGTTTCCTTCTGTTTGCAGGATTGGGTTGAGGATGTCAGAAACGAGTTGGTAAAAGCTCAGAGGAATAAAAATAAGCTTAAGGAAATGTACGAAGGAATGTACGAGAATTTGGGAAATTTAGAGGCTCCTGGCCTTGGATTGATGAGGAAAAGGTTTATTCAGGTATGTGTGATTACTGAGTAGTGTTGGCTTTTCTAGAAGGCACTAGAAAGTCAAAAGAGGGGACCAGATCACAGCTTTTACAGGTGCTGCAGGACTTGATGAGACAAGAGATCAAGACAGGAGTACAGGACTGGAATTTCTTTGCCAGAAGCTATGACTTACTATAGTTCAGCTTCCACTTCTGACTGCCCTGCAGGACTAAATGTTCCCTCTTACTCAGCTTCTGCCTCCCCTGTCCTGCACGCTGCCGGGTTCTCAGGGTCTGCACCTCTCTGACCATCCATGAACCTACACAGGAATCTGGCCTTGTTATTTTCCCAGCTGCCAAGGATGTATGAGCACTTTAGGGTGTTTTGCTGTGTTATGCTACTCAAATTTGCTGCTGATACTAAATTATTTAGGGTAAGTTATTCAGAAGAGTTACAACTATGAAGGATTACAGAAAGGACTTTACAAAACTGACTGAGAGCTAAAATAGTGAAAGTCAGTGCATAAAAATGAAGTGATGCATGTAGCAAAAGAGAAAAAAAAAAAAAAAAAAAAACAACTAGTTTCCACATATAAAGTCTTTGGGTTTGAGCTGACTATTGCAATTCAAGAACAAAATCTTGATTTGTGATAGTTCTGTGAAAACATCAGCTGTGAATACTCAAGAGCAGTCAAGAAAGAAAAGCAGCTGTTAGTCATTATTAAGAATAGAGAACAAAACATGGATTTACACATTGACATAGCAGCCTTCTCTGCCTCTTGCATCTTGAACACTGTAGTCCTCACCCCCAGTTCTCAACATAGATATAATGAAACCAGAGAACGTTTAGAGTGGCAAGAGTAATCAGAGGTACAGAGTAACCTCTGTGCAAGGAACAACTTTATCATTCCTCCAGTTGGAAAACACACAATGAGGACAGATACAATAAGGCTCTCAACATCAGGAGTGCCAAGCATGGAGTAAATATTCTGTGGAAATGGCAGGTTCAAAACAAACAAGGAGAAGTGTTTCCTCATTCAATACACGCTTAAGTGCTGAACTTCTGCTGCAGGGTATTATCGATGCTTTACTTGCTTCAAATAGTAAGTAAACAATAGCATGGGGAGGGGGAAAATGCTTTGAGAGCTTTTACATACAAATGCACACTTCTGAGTCCAGAAATCCCTGAGCTGCAAATTGCTGGAGGCCAGGAGAGTGATATTCCTGTAGAAGCATGGCTGCGTGCTTTTACTGTATGTGCATAGTCCCATGGCCAGGGCTAGGTGGATCCAGGTCTCTGCTATATGGCCATTTTTATGTCACATTAGCACTAGATAAATTTATCCGAGTGTCTCTGGGGAGATTCCTTCCCCATGAGCAGGGAAGGTGAAGGATACAGGGAAGGTGGGCTTGGGAGGAGGTGCAATGATACAGCAGCAGAAAGGGCAACGCTTTGGTGGATAAGGAATTGGCTGGATCGTCACATCCAGAGGGTAGTGGTCAATGGCTCAGTGTCCAGATGGAGAACAGTGACGAGTGGTGTTCCTCAGGGGTCCGTACTGGGGCCAGTGCCGTTCAATATCTTCATCAATGACATAGACAGCAGGATCGAGTGCACCCTCAGCAAGTTTGCAGATGACACCAAGCTGAGTGGTGCAGTCAACACGCCTGACGGATGGGATGGGACCTGGACAAGCTTGAGAAATGGGCCTGTGTGAACCTCTTGAGGTTCAACAAGGACAAGTGCAGGGGCCTGCACCTGGGTCGGGGTAATCCCTGGTATCAGTACAGGCTGGGGGATGAAGGGATTGAGTGCAGCCCTCCCGAGAAGGACTTGGGGGTACTGATAGATGAAAAGCTGGACATGAGCCACCAATGTGCTCTCGCAGCCCAGAAAGCCAACCGTATCCTGGGCTGCATCAAAAGAAGCATGGCCAGCAGGTCGAGGGAGGTGATTCTGCCCCTCTGCTCTGCTCTGGTGAGACCCCACCTGGAGTACTGCATCCAGCTCTGGGGTCTCCAGCACAGGAAGGACATGGACCTGTTGGAGAGGGTCCAGAGGAGGGCCACAAAAATGATCAGAGGGATGGAGCACCTCTCCTATGAGGAAAGGCTGAAAGAGCTGGGGCTGTTCAGCCTGGAGAAGAGAAGGCTGCGGGGTGACCTTGTTGCAGCCTTTCAATACTTACAGGGGGCCTATAAGAAAGATGGAGAGGGACTTCTTAGCAGGCCCTGTTGTGATAGGACAAGGGGTAGTGGTTTTAAACTAAAAGAGGGAAGATTCAGACTGGATATAAGGAAAAAATTTTTTACAGTGAGGGTAGTGAAACACTGGAAGGGGTTGCCCAGATAGGTGGTAGATGCCCCATCCTTGGAAACATTCCAGGACAGGCTGGATGGGGCTCTGAGCAACCTGATCTAGTTGAAGATGTCCCTGCCAATCGCAGGGAAGTTGGACTAGATGACCTTTAAAGGTCCCTTCCATCCCAAAGCATTCTATGATTCTATGATTCTAATTAGGAGTTTAGGGGCATACTAGCCCTTTGAATATGTTGCTGCAAGATAAGCTGGGTCTCTGATGATAATGACTTTAAACTTAAGAGTACGGGATAAGAATTTGCAGGATGTCCTACTGTTGGAGTTGGGGTAGAGGGAGAGGAGCAGTGATAGGTTGAGCCATGCAGGTTACAAGCACAGCAAGGGACCTAGCAGGAGGACAAAGTCTGCGTTTGGTTGCTGCGATAGTTTGTGCGCACTTTGGCCCACTTAACAAAAAAATCCCTGGCTTTTTAAAAAGCTGAAGCATGTGCAGTAGTAGACGATACTGCAAGTAGTGTTGATTGATTTTTTTAATTGTTATTGAATTAACCAAGTAGAGAAGAGTGAGGGAGATGCTGGAAGAGGGGTAGCAGGGTTGTTCCCCTCTGTTGAAGGAAAGAGGGAGAGCAGTATTCCTTTCACATGCTAGCAGCTGCAGGAGAAGAGGGTCAGGGTGATGGTGCACAGACTCTGAATTCTTTGCCTTCATGATGCAGTATTAATGGAGAAACAAAGTGTGCTGTGAGGATAACTGTAGAGTTTCTAGTGTCCTTGCTGGAAAAAAAAAAAGATGTATCTCTTGACTGACACATAAAATTGATCTAGTATGTGAAGTACTTCAGGCTTGTAATCTTGACATGTATTAGTTGTGTACAGTTTCAATTGTATTTTAAACAATAGCAATCTTGCTTTTATTTTTAATGTGAAAATCCAGTAATGCATAAATTAAACACTGTTGATGGATTGTGTTAATTAAAATACAGTATTAAGGCTATTAAATATTTGCTGCCTTGAATTTTAAAGGAAGTCAAAGAATGGAGCAGAGAAAGCAATCGGGTGATCATCTGGAAATAGATTTAAAGTGATAAAGATGTTGCCTGTAGCAGTCTCTTCAGAAGGATAATATTTTCTGTGTTTTCATTTACTTCAGTGAAATATCTGTGTCCTTCTTAGCTTGGGAGAAAAATGATCAGACATTGAAAAAACAAGTGAGCTTACATATCTTTCCAAGCCGTTAATACCAGTGAGGTCCAAGAGGGGACATCTGTTTTTTTCTAGAACCTTGAATTATGAACACAAGAAGTCAACTCAGTTAACTATTTGCAGATAATACTTACTTTGTTTATTAAATGGATCAGTATGAAATGTCTTTGCAGTTCTCCTTTATCAGGGTATTTAAAATACTTTTAAAATATGGTTTTATACATATTGCATCCAAATTATCTCAAAGCAAATAATGAATAATAAATGTGATAGTAAATAAAACATTGACATTTTCTAATATGATGCAAAAAATCCTCTTGATACATGCATGAAGCTATATGACATGCATTACATATACAGGTAATACATCTTTTGGTTAGCAAAAAAGGTGTATATAAAATTAGCTAGGCTATATTTCCTTGCTATGTAGTATGGTTGCTGCTAGTTTAAAAAAAAAAGAAAACAGCAACAAAAACAAACAAAAAACCCAAACCAAACAAAAATGCAACAAAAAACCCACACCTTCGATAAAGCATGGAATATTCAAGTTCTAGGGGGAAAAAAAGGTTAACTAACTTATCCATCTGTATTTTTTTTTTTACCATTCATAAATCAAACAGCTGAGGGTTTTTTAGGTTTTGTTGCAGCAGTTTGAAAGTGTGACAACATCTAAAGACTGGGACATCAATTAAATGTTCTGATAATAATCCTGTATTTAGCTTCATGATGGAATTTGTATTTGTTTAATAGGTACAAATTTAAATATTTGTATTTTGTATTAATATTTCTCTGGCTGTTCTTAAATTTTTGTAAGCAGATGAGGTACCTGTATTAAGTGTAATGAGCAGCATTATTGATGTGCTCACTCAGAATCGAACTGCAGCTGGAGGAGATAAGGAGGGATAAGCTGCTGATTTTGATATGGCAAAAAGGTTTATGATCTAATTCTGCAGATCTTTGATATCACTGGATTGGTGAAATGCAGATTATTTCTGTTGATGATAGCTGGTGGGTCTACCAAACAGGCAATGAAAAGGTTCTGACAGACTAGAAATAATGGAGAAAAAAAGAACTGGAGTGGAAGAACGATTGATATATTTTAGGAGCTTAGATGAAGCTGTGTGTGTAGATAGGAAGGTACTGTGTTGGTGTTCTTGGGAAGTTCCTAGCACTGTGTTAACAGGATCCGTTTCTATAAATGAACCTCAGGCTTTTGGGAAGGACTTCAACCATCATTTTGGAAAAGGCGGTTCAGAACTTTTGAATATGAAGGCTAGTGACTTTGATGCAATTGTAACTTCTCTCCTCTCAAAAATGAACGAAAACTATAAAGAACCTGGAAACCTGAAAGAATGTTCACCGTGGATGAGTGAATTCAAAGCTGAGTTCTTGAGGAACGAACTAGAAGTTCCTGGTAAGTTCCCCTTCAGTGTCAACGGTGACCTGTCCCTTAGAAGAAAGTTGCTACTCTTGAGCTCTACTTATATTGGCTATATGGCTCTTCTTTCTGGCCTTACGCAGAGGTAGATTTCAGCTGAAATAACTCTGTTAATTCATCATCTCTTAAATCTGTTCTTAAGCTGTAGTCCTGATTTTTAAAATTGTATCTAAAAGTATATCTCTTACCTAAGAACTCAGTATTTTTTTTAAAGGCCTGACTCCAGGAAATCTGATATATAAATCTAATATATGTTTAAATCTAGATCAGAAAGGATGTGTGTGAAACCGTTACGAGCTGCAATTCTAAAAGCTTAACAAGGAAACAATATTAGTAATTCACAGATAAAATCATATGTGTATGATGGATTTTTATGCATTTTAAAATATTTTCTTCATAGTTATCATTCTGCCAATTCGACAAAATATTTGGAAGCATATTCTGTTCTTAAACACACTTTAAAAAAAACTAAAATCAATCTATGTAACTTTTTTCTTCTTTTATTTTTTTCCACTATCACTTCAGGCCAGTATGATGGAAAAGGGAAACCACTGCCAGAGTACCACGCAAAAATCTCTGGATTTGATGAACGGGTATGTTTATAAGCTTGAGTCAAAATCCTGTGTGATATAAATTCATGTCCATATTCCATTTGAAGAATTTGACAATAACAAATTTGTTGCTTATGTACGTGTCTTGCAGCACATAAAGGAAGGTCTGCAAATAGGCATTTGTTTTCTAGTAGTAATTGAGCAACTTGATTATGCCACATAGGAATGACAGATATGCTTAATTTCAGTGATGATTCCGTAAGGCCAAGTCTACTATCACAAATATTTTGCTTTTTCCTGTCTTTTTCCAAGATAAGTGTAATGGAATCCTTGAGGAAGCCAAAACGTATAACAATCCGAGGCAGTGATGAGCAGGAGTACCCTTTTCTTGTCAAAGGTGGGGAAGACCTGCGACAAGACCAACGTATTGAGCAACTGTTTGATGTAATGAACATTATCCTTTCCCAAGATGCTACGTGTAGCCAAAGGAATATGCAGTTAAAAACTTACCAGGTCATCCCCATGACAACAAGGTAGGCATTTATCTTGAAGGGACAGAAATCCTTATGTTAACATCTGTTACTGTTGAGACGTTGGAAAGTGAGATTTCTGTGTGCCATTCTGGTTCGGTGTGTTTTGTGTATTGGCTTAGGTTTTTTTTTCTTTTCTTTTTAAACAACATTGAAATTGCTTTGTCTGGAAACTGTTTTTCAGAGTATATTTAAATTGGTAACTTTCGACCTTCTTTTAGCAGGCACTAGAATGTGTTGCTTCCTATTTGTGGTGTTCCTCTAAAGTTCAAATCTGAGCTACTTGTTCACGTCTCTGACTTCTTTTGTTCCAGACTGGGACTCATCAAGTGGCTGGAAAATACTTGTACCTTAAAAGAATTCCTTAAGAACAGCATGTCTGAAGAGGAAGACATCAACTATAACAGGTGATGCTTGGTTTAGCTGTCTGCTTTAACAGAGACCACTACTAATAGGGTTTTTTTGATACTGACAATCTTGTGGCAGCATTTTCTTCTTTTAAAAGAATGAAATACAAGCACCTATAAGCAAGAAGGCAATTTGTGCTTCCTGACCCAACTTAGTAATTAGCAACTGTTTAATGAGTACCATTGTAACTGGAATATCCTCCACCCAGCTTGTTTGAACAAGAGGCTTATAATCATGGGTGACGTCATTATCACCATTTCCTTATCAGCAGATTGATTTTACAAGCAAAGGATTTTGATCTCTCGATTTGATCGGGCAGGAAATGGACGTAGGTCAGCGAGGGGGGGAGCGGAGGGAAGGGGAGCAGAGCAGAGTCAGAGCTATTCAGAACCTGGGTTCAGCAGTGAGTCAGTGACGGGGGAAATTGGCAGCAGATGCACAAAACACAACTGTAAAAGAACACTGTCTCTGACTTTATACAAATGCTGGGTTTCAATAAATTAGCTTGCTTTCTCTTGATTGTAATTGGAGGATGAATATTTGTAAAATTGATTTAATTCTAGCATTTCAGCCTATTAGAAATGTGGGTTTATTTGCCAACGTTGTTCTTAATACATAATCTCTGTTTGGGTTTGTCAAAGTGGTGTTGTCACCATTTATTTTTACGAGTTCTCCTGTTTATGGGGCAGGTTGGAGGAACTTCCAGCATGGAGGCTGGACTCCAAAGAGTCTTTATTTCTACAATTACTTGATTTGTGAGCAGTTTAGGAACGGCTACAGTTCCTGCATTACTGCTGTCTGGTTCACTTTTGTGAACAGCAGTGGTATTTATGTTGGTCTCAGTTCATTGACTGTGAAAGTGGAGGAGGACTTCTCACATGGAACAGCCGCGTGAGGGGAGAAAATTTCTAATATACTAAATGTAGAAGATCAGTGTCTTTCTAAAAACAGTTAATGATTTATCCCAAAAAAATAGCTTTATTTTATTGTTATATATAGACTTGAAATATTTTCTCGTATGTTCTTCAGTCAAGTCAATTAAGACACTGTATATTGAGCTATGGTTGAATGACAGCACTCGCAAAGGAAAATTCTGATATGAAATCCTTGCTGACAATATTTTGGTAGGACTGGGGGGAATAACTTTCTGAAGTTTTGAAATCCTTTTCTTTATCCCGAAGTGATGGGCTGTAGAGTCTGTAAATGATAAATACTTCTTAAATGGAAAGGATCTTCTTAAATGGAAAGGATCTCTATGTCTCAGAACATGCTTTGGAAGGAAGAGAGAAGGCGGGTGTTCTGCTAAGTTGCTGCCTCTCTGGAATAGAAGTTTAATGTCTGGTGTATTTAGTTAAGATGGGAGAAAAATATGAAATTATTCTATAAGCAGTGCAACTAATGAAGACTGGCTTCTTATGGATTAATACCTTAAGTCCAAGCCCCCATTCCTCCCCTCCTGTACACACTGAGGAGATAACGGACTGGCTTCCTGCATTCCCTATCTATTTGGATGGACACGGCAGCACGTACTGCAGTAGGCTACATAATGCCTCTCAAATGGATACAAGACTGTGTTAAAAATATCTTTCCCTCCCTGGAGAAATGATTTTGGGTCTTTCTTCTCAAGGCAGCATCTAATTGTCACAGTAGCTATTGACAAATTAACACCTTTGAGATGTCTAATCTTCTGTCAAATATGAGTGAAGTGCATTCACAGCTGGGGGGAAGGAGATGGATGGATCAGCACATGCACTGGCGGCCTAAACTTCATTTCCATAGCAAGGCTAAAATTAATGTAGGCTGTAGCTTCCTGATTCCTTCTGTGCATAAAAATCTCATGGGTCATAGCAGCACGGACTCAGCCCGTGGATATTCGAGGACAGAGTGGTAAGATGATAGAGGGAAATCATCAGCCCTTTTTTTTTTGTCCCTAGCAAAAAAGGACCTCGTGCTGCCTATTCTGAGTGGCTGTCCAAGATGGGTGGGAAAGCCCAAGGCATCTCTCGATACCATGTTATGTACAGGTAGGTTTTAAAAGAGAACTTGGAGAGAGAGAAATAAGAGAAATACGGAAACTAGACTGTGCATACGCACACGGTTGCAGAAATTCCAGGAAAAATATGATCTGCATTATAATATGCTGGCTAGTTATGCTTTTTGCCTGTTTTACTGCTTTGTCTTACTGGAGATGCTCTGCAGGAGGAGTCTGGTACTGCCAAAATCCCACCAGAGCACAGGAATGCTTCCTGAAGCTTGCTCACTTCCTTAAGAAAGTGTCTAGAAGCAGATGCTCCTCTTCAACTTTATTTTCTAGGTGTTCATTTCCTGAGAACGACACCTGATTATGCAATTAGGTAGGCTGCCTCAGAGCCAGAACACCTGCTGAAGTTGGGCAGAGAAAGTAATTCGTGATTCACTGAGAGCTTAAGAATATTTGACGGTTTGGGTCCCGACTTGAGCATCCCCTCAGAGAAATTTCCACACCTGTCTAGATTTCGCACTGTAGCGGGGGAGGTTTCCAGTGGAACATTTCTGATCAGCTCATAACCTGCTTAAGCAGGCTTCTTGCTTTTGAAGGGAAAACTCTGACTCGTTTATCTGAGTGTGTCTACGTTAACATTTTTATTCAGATCGAGAATGTGCTTTTAAAGTAAATTCCCAATCACCCCCACTCACCTCACGCTGGCTTGCATCGCAGAGCTGTCCCTGATGCACAACTCTGCTCCTTTCAGACGAAACTAGACTGCAAGGAGAGCGCCCAGCGCATTCCGGCTGCTCACGAGCGTTCAGTTCGCAGGACCAGACATGGGCTAGTCCGGAGCAGTTGCCCTCCCTCCCTCCCCAAATGCATGGGTGTCCTCAGCACCAACTGTTTAGTTCTGTTGCCTCCCCTTGTGCTGCACTACTTTCTAGTGTCAATATAGCCTCCGCATGCTGCTGGGAGATTTTGTTTGGGTTTTAGTTTCTCTGCTTGGAAGAGACTGTCCAGCTAGAAAGAGTGCAGTTGTATTGCTGTATTAAAACTTAACCCATTTACTTAATTTGAGGGAAATCAGACAAAACTAAATACTGTTTTGTATTAAGAAATGTCAGTCCTGGAAATAACTGCTTGGAAGAAAAGAGAAGGGGAGTGTTTTTAATATCACATAAAACTTTTGGGCAAGCTCTCTGTGTGGCTTGCTGTACTGTTTACTGGGGTAAGCAAAATGTGCTAATGCAGTCATGTACACATCTTAACTTTTAATGCCCAGTGGGCTGTTATTTCAATAGCTAACATTATTCTTCCATTAATTTGCAGAAATGCTAGCCGTATAGAAACAGTCAGGTCTTTCCAAAGTAGGGAAAGCAGTGTTCCAGAAGACCTACTGCGGTAAGTGCGCTGTTAATGACCGCGCGTTGTGAAATGAATGTTGGTGTTTTATCTGTATGCCACAAGTGACTTCTGTTTTGTTAAGGCGAGCCTTTGTGAAAATGAGTACATCTCCTGAAGCCTTCCTGTCTCTGCGGTCCCATTTTGCCAGCTCTCATGCACTGATGTGCATCAGCCACTGGATTCTTGGTATTGGAGACAGACATCTATCCAACTTCATGATTAACAAGGAGACAGGTGGCATGGTGGGAATAGACTTTGGATATGCGTTTGGCTCAGCTACACAGGTATTTGTTTTCTAATTAATTTGTTACAGCTTTTGCATTTAATATGTGCAATTACACTTGTATTCTCGGTACTAAATTTGATGCTCCTCATCTGCCATCGTTATGATGCAAAATAATCTTTACAAGTTACTTGTAGTTAATAGAATAAAATCTCTGTTTCCAGGTATTCTCAGAGAAGTAGGGAGCTATAGAGTTTCAGAGAGTCTATACCGTGGTGTTTTGTATAGTTCAGCCATGCTTTCAACCACTACTGCTCAATATTCATGAGTAGAGCTTTGATGTCACAACTCAGTCCTGTTCTACCGAGTTGCACATTATTTTCGGTTAAGTGACAAAGAGGGTTTCAAAGCTTAAAAAGACAAAAATATTTATTTCTAATCCTTCTGTTCCAAGGCTTCTTAATTGTTGTTTTCTTTTAACTGTCCTTCCCCTTGGCTAGTTTTTGGGCGTGCCAGAGTTGATGCCTTTTCGTCTGACTCGCCAGTTTGTTAATCTGATGATGCCAGTGAAAGAGTGGGGTCTCATTTATAGTGTGATGGTGCATGCTCTAAGGGCTTATCGTGCGGATCCAGATCTCCTCATCAGCACAATGGATGTATTTGTAAAAGAGCCTTCTTTGGACTGGAAGGTGGGATTTTTTTTCCTTTTTCTTCATGTGAAAATTCTTAAACTGTAGTAATGATAAAACTGAGCAAAAAGGAAGTATTTCTTGATGCTCACTCTCAGTGCTCCTTTTATCTTCCTTTGTTTTATTGAGTTCTCAGAGAAACTGCACTTAAAGGATTTAAAATGACAGAATTCTATACTGATGGACAAAGAATAGGAGCACATATCTGTGTTATCAGTGTACTGTGCTTTATCAGCATGATAATCGTAAAAATGTGGGTATCTCTTGATCACATTATGTCACTTATGGCAGCAGCATAAATATTTTCAACTTTCTGCATTGAGCCTCTTAAATTTACATAACAACACTATATATATCAAACTAATAATTACAGAGAAAAAATCTGAAACCAGTTGCACTTCAGTAACTCGAGTTGTAAATTAAATTTTAAGTCATAGGCAGGCTAGATATCATCTCACTACTTTGTCCTCCGTTGTATCTGCAGTTAAGAGTTACTGGCTTGACTTGCTATGATGTGGCGACTTAAAGGTCTTTTTAAGTATATGATTTATGATAAACAGGGCAAATTTGTTTTCTCTTTAGAACTTTGAACAAAGACAGCTGAAAAAAGGAGGCACATGGATTAAGGAAATAAACACATCTGAAGTAAACTGGTACCCTTTGCAAAAAGTCAGCTACGTCAAAAGAAAGCTTACGGGAGCCAATCCAGCAACAATCACTTGGTAAGATGCTCTCCTTTTGCTTTAAACTGCTCCACTAAGAGCTCTGGCAGTCTCCTCTGTCAGATTTTGCTCCCTTCAGACAGAACGGCAGCTAGGAAAAGAGGAGAGGCAGACAGGGCAAAATTTCAACAAACTTCCTCTCGGAATCATTTTGGTCCACATACAAGCTCTCTGCACCACCCCGCCAGCCAAAACACCAGATATCTCCCCATGAGTGTTCCTGCTCCAGCTTAGGCCTCCTGAGCAGTTTTACTTTTCCTGGCAACACGCGCATCCCCACCCTGTAAGCCTGCTTAACTTCTCACTCTTCAGACTGCTGTTCTTTATGTTCGTCTCCACAGCTTTTAGGCTAGGGGTAGTGTATAAATCGATATGCTTCTGCTGGACAGTTGCTTGAAATGGAACCTGAACCAGCTGTATGGGAGGCATGGAGGTAAGCTGCTTCCCAAAAACATCACGTTCAAATCTGATGGCATTCTCAGGTTATTTATGTCAGTCTAGTCAAGTCTGGCTCAAGCCAGAATGTCTTTAAAGTTCAGTTAAAGTACAATTAATCCCTTCCATCCTCTTTTAAAAAGACATTTTGGATTAATTAAAAAAAAAAAAAAAAAGCAAAGAAAGCAAGCCTGTTTTAAAACCATACAAATACTGAAAAGTGCAGGACTTGGGAGGAGTCCCTTTTGCGGTCAAGGCTGAACTGGAAAAGGCAGCAAAATACTTCTTGCAGACCCAAATCAGCAGGGCAGGTAAGGAGATAAGTTTGGATGTGAACTGCTTCATCCTTCTTTCAGTTAGGGACCTTTGACGGGATTGAAATATTCATGGTAAATATTCACTAGTAAAGGACACCTGAAATCACCAGTCTTCACTGGCCAAGCCTTCTACAGCTATCGAACAGTCTCCGCGTCTTGAAAAATAAAGCTGCGTGAATGGTGTTCAAGTACTGTTTCGTATTTTAAAACCCATCTCAGATTTTCTGCTTGTTTCTTTTAGTAAGAGCTTATTTTTGTGTTCTTAATTTTAGTGATGAACTACGCCTGGGCCATGAGAAGTCGCCTTCTTATAAGGATTTTGCAGCTGTGGCTCGTGGTCACGCTGATCATAATATCAGAGCCAAAGAGCCAGAGGACGGACTTTCAGAAGAGACCCAGGTGAGATGCCTGATCGATCAAGCGACAGACCCCAACGTTCTTGGCAGAGTTTGGGAAGGATGGGAACCCTGGATGTGAGGGACTGCTCTCTAAAGGCCCAGTCTGCCAGGAGGAGCGTCCCCCAACACACAGCTGCAACTTGATCAGAATTTTAAGGCCAAAAAGGAAGAAAACTCTTAATCACTTTTATCATCATCAGTTAACTTCACAAATATAGAAAATAATTTTTTTGTATTAAAGCTGTATTCAAACAGTGATTTTTTTTTTTTTTTTTTTTTTTCCCATTATTTTTCTTATATGTGGTTCTGCAACAAAGCAGCTTTGTCTTTGTGTTAAAATCCATGTGGAAAGAACTGGAGAGGCTATAGAGCTTAACGGCTAATTTGAAAGGCACTGAGACCACTCAGGGGAAAGCACAAATTCATACCCTGCGAACTTGCAGGCATCCTTGTAGTGCAAATCTGTGCTTTTGTCTTTTACACAGAGCTTGATGACAGTCAACTGAAACTGTTCGGCAGACATATGTTATTTGTAATTAAAACTAGAAAATTTTCATATCAAGAGAAACCGTGAAGGACATGGTAAAATTAAACAGAAAATGGCTTTTAGCTCTAGATAACACCTGAAGTATCTGGATGGTTATTTCATTACTGGATAATGAGAAAGTAATGATGAGACCCTGCCAGTTCGTTCCAGCAGATTGTTCTTTAGCGATTTGAGGTTACACTCTCTTATCTCTGTCCTTTAGAAGTCTGTACTCCTCATGTCGTGTTAATTTGTCTGGCCAAAGCCAAAAGTAGCCGCTGCCGACACAGGAGAGCGCTGGAAGCTTCTTGCCATGACTGCAGCGCTGGAAGTTGGGCCAGATGTGGCTCTCCCTCTCTGGCAGCCAGCGCTCAGGTAACCTTGGTGGCCAGTGCAGCGCAGCACAGGCGGCAAGGGGGAAGGAGAGTTCACTGAAGTATTACGGTTTTTATTACCCACAATTTGTTGTGGGAAGTAGTTTCCGTTGAGGCTTTTAGTAATTATAAAAGGTGTAATAAAAATTAAGTCTTTGCCCTTTCGCTGCCTCCAAGCTTTCCCTCCTGCCTCCGTGGCGATGGGGCAGTCCCGGTCTCCCTGAGGGCCGCGGCTGCTGCTGGCACCAGTCTCAAATGAATCTTTCAGCTGGAGAGCAGAGGGATCTGCCTCCTGGATACATCTCCACAAAAAGCTTGGGATGAGGAAGATTGCTCGCTGCAGCCTAATGAATAGGGAGGGAGCTTTGTGGTTTCAAATACTTTCCAGCAACAGTTACTGTTGGTTACCTTCCCTCTTACTAAATATGCTCAATTCTTTATGTCAGTAGTGTTACGAATCAAGAAATTCAGAGTCTTTTTATCAGATTTTATTAATTAAAAATATTGTTGGGCTGTATTTTTGTAGAGGAAACATCTATTTAAAAATAAACTTTCAGATGCATACCTCATTTCAAAAGTTAATTTAGGGCATTTGAATCACAGAAGACATCCACATTTACCCATTTATACAGATGATAATTAATGGACAGCGGTTTTTTCATAGGACTGTGATATAGTCTATTTTTATATACACCTTGTGTAAGATATCTTGGTGCATTTTGTTCTTTTAACCTCTAGTATCAATAAAGACGGCAGTGTTATGACTAAAGCTTGGTTAGGCTTTCACATTGTCACTCTACAAACACAATTTAGTTAAAGCGCAATAAAAAGCTACATGAAAAGGCGAGGGGACATTTGGAAATGAAGTGGCTAGTTGTACGAGGTGTTTAATTGCACTTTTGGCACATACCTCAGATATTTACTAGGTACTTTGACCTGTACTGCGGAGGACAAAGTTTAGGTTTATAGTTTAACGAGGCTCTTCTCGTAGGACTTTTGATACCTTCAGCAACAATAGATGTTTGTGTGCAGCAGGCCTGCCTCCAGCGCCAGCCAAGGCTGCCTTGGCCTTCGGGAAGGGGCCGGAGCAGGAACGCAGCCCGGCCCTTCCAGGGGCAGGGGACTGCGGTGAGCCCTGCCCCGCGCCCTCCTCTCCCTTCGGTCCATAGCGAAAGGTCCTCAGGCCGGGGGTGAAAGCCTTCAAGACAGGTGAAAGTAGCCCTGACAGCGCGAAAGAGCTTAGAACGTGTCTATGACACTTAAAATAGTTAAAAACTCAGTTTTGGCCCTAAAATAAGTGCTATAATTGGAAGCCTCAGCTACATCGGTCCTACTGGTGATGTATTTGCCAAGCTCAGGTGTCAGCACAAAGCTGCTGGGTTTTCATGAGCAGAAACACAACCTATGTGAAGCAAGTGGCATTGCCCTAACGGAGCTTTCCCTGTGCAGCTGAATGAGCCCGAAACCAGCCTCCAGCAGCTGTAAATCGCGGCTGCCCTCCCCAAGCCTGAGTGAAGGGTGCTGCTCTCAATAACACACAGCAGTGAAAGGGCAAGGCTGAAGCCAGCCCGTGAAGCAGCAAGGAAAGCACCGATGCAAGGAAAACCTCAAGTCGCTGGGCTCGGTGCTTTACGTGGCGGGTTTGTTCGGCTTCCAGAAAAAGAGTAAGATGATGTGCGGCTCAGAGTCGGAGACTGCTTCAGGTCTCATGATGCAAAACAAAATTTAGTAGCTATCCACAAGTACGGCAGAATATTTCCTTCTCAGATTAGATAACCAGATGTGCACTATATCTGGACGTTCATTAGTTGCATCTAAAAAGCTACGTAAACCATTAGCAGATATTCTCAGTAGGTTTTTCTCAGTGTGCAGAATAATGTTAACCTTTAAGCTAGTCCTTACCATCCCTGTCAATCTTAAAATTTCCCTGTAATTAAAAATAATAATACCGCTAAACACTGAGGAAAGCTCTGCAGCTGCAGCCCGCAGTCACCTCCTTTCCCAGCTGATCAAAAGGTTCCTGCGCGCTGCTTGTCGTGCCCGGGATTTTTCCTTCATCCCCACCATTGCCCCCCAATTTAAATGTCAGCTTGAGGTGTCTGTGGCTGAGATGTGGTACAGCACCTGCACACGTCTGGGCGCGGGAAGGAGCCTATGAGCTCGCCCCAAGGGCGATGAATTCGGCTCGTCTTCAGCCGGGGAATAAGGAGTTTCCTACAGCTCTTCTGGCCTCGCGCGGAAGGGTTTGCCCAGCCGCTTCCTGAAGTCAGTTAAGTGTCTGTGTTTAGAGACACTTCTCCCCAAACTTCACGTTTTTCAAAATCAGGGTGTTAAAATAAGGATTTGTTACCGCTGCTTGGAAACCATTTTTTTTCCCCCTCACAAGTACTGCAGATGAGGGTCTGCCGAATCACTTCATTAACACCGTGTGCCTCATTTGGAAATAACCCGGGGTTTAAAAATTTCATTTTTAAGCTATGCTGCTTGTACGAAATGGCACCTCTGCAGAAAGGTTGCACCCTGGCAGCCACCCACAGCACCGAATGGTGTCACTAGTCCCGTAGCAAAGCTACCAAATCCTACGTTAAACCAACAGTGTCCAGAATAGGGTGTTTAGGAGGTGTTTGTTGCAAAAGGTTTTGGGAAGGAGTGGCTGTAAGGGACTGGAAATGATTTGGTTACAGTTTCCACATTATTTACAGGGTTTTTTCGTTTACTTTTTTTTCCTTTTTGATGGGACAGGAGAGGGTAACACTCCCTCTACCTGTCCTTTAAACTCCCAGTAAATTACACTGTGCAAGGTTTCATTTGGTGAAGCAGAAGACGTAGCTGTGAATTTGATCTCACGACTCTTGTCCCTGCTGGAAAGTCATGCAAAACCTGTGTCAGGGAAAGGTTCAGCGCATCCACCAAAGAGCCCGAGACAACGGGGAGCGCAGGGTCTGAGGCGTTTCGCTGCTGCGGCACTTGGCCTTTCGGGAGCCCGGGTACGTGGAAGATTTAATTCAGCAGCTCAGCAGCCGCAGGTGCAGCTGAACAAACCCAGCCCAGGCCGGCACCGCCGGGGCTGAAACACCCGCAGGAAGTCAGAGCGCGGAGTTTAAAAGAGCTAAAAAGACAAATCCTGTCATTTACCGGCAGGTTCTTCAGCCGCTGACGGTGGGGTGGCCGCGGGCTGGATCAGTGCAATGAACTGACCCAAGCGAGAACAAGTGATGAGCAAACTCCTGTTACAGCGGTGCAAGAGACGGGGGAGGCGCGAGCCCTGGCGGAGGTGGGCCGAGGCGGTAGGGAGGGTCCGTCCAGGGTCACTGCGCTGGCCTACGAGAGCCGGCGGCGACCTCAGGGAGGTACTGTCCCTCCCTAGGAGTGCGTTGGCAGGCTTTTTGACTCTCCCCAAACAACTTGCACCTCCTCGTCTGCGTGTCCCATGCCCCGGTTCAGCCCCCAAGTGCCGTTCCTGGCTTCTAGCTGTGGAACGAAACGATGGCTGCAGTCCTGCTTCTTGTTGGAGGGGGAAGAAAACCAGGCAAACCTCCTTTCCCTCTTGTCAGCTGAGTCTTTGTCACCGTCCAACCGGCCCTTCCCTGTGAAACCCTGAGGTGCTTCCCCTGGACAAGGTGCCCCCCCGCAGTCCTGCTCCGCAGCCGCCTTACCCCAGCCCACGAATCCCCCAGGAGCCGGGTCCTGCTGGCGCTGCCTCAGCCCCGTGGCACCCCAAGAGCCGAGAAGGGCTCCGTGGGCTCCGCAGGATCCGCCCAGCCCCGCTGCCCCAAAACGTCCCGCAGCTCTGGCTGGGTTGCCAGAGGTGAGCACGCCGGGAGGAGGAGGGGGAGGGTTAAAGCCAGGCTGAAGCATTGCCCCATTTCCTCACCTTCCCTGGGTGGCCTGGCCCCCATTTGTCAGGAAAAACTAGGAAGAAATACAGTGGGATTTAACTCCTGTCCCTGGAGGGCTCGGAGTCCCGGTGCTTCTCTGGGATTCACAGCTGGCACTCCAGAGTAATTTAAAGTTTTGTATTTCTCTGCAAAGGTTTCTTAGAGAAAGGTTTCTTGTCCTTTCTCTGCAGGTGTAAATGCTCCTCTTCTCTGGATTTGGAGCAGGAACCTCAAACAGGTTTTAGAGAAAATATTCTGAAATTCAGATGCTCAAATGTTTCTTACTGCTGTTTAAAACTTACCGGAGCCCAGAGAGAGGCCACGATTCGGTGCCTCAGGTGCTCAGCAGGGCGGGTGAGGGAATCAAGGGCTTGTCTCTGCTTCACTCTCCATGAAATTATCTATGCAAATGGGAACAGATTCAGCTGCCGAGATGCCGGACAAATCCACCCCAGGACACAGTATGGTATGGATATAGTCCTGCCTTCAGCCCAGCGCTTTGCTAAGCGACAAGTATCGCTCACTCACCTGCTCCTGGGTGCTTTGCTGCAGGTGTAGCGCCATCCCAGGCCTTCACAGCTGCACGGCTGTATTGGGTTTGGTTTTACCCAAGGTTTGGGTAGTGGGGGGCTACAGGGGTGGCTTCTGTGAGAAGCTGCTAGAAGCCACCCCTGTGTCCAATAGAGCCAATGCCAGCCGGCTCCAAGACAGACCTGCCGCTGGCCAAGGCTGAGCCCATCAGTGATGGTGGTAGCGCCTCTGGGATAACAGACCTGAGAAGGGGGGGAAAAAACAAAGCTGTGCAACTGCAGCCGGAGAGAGGAGTGAGAATATAGGAGAGGAACAAGTCTACAGACAGCAAGGTCAGTGAAGAAGGAGGGGGACGAGGTGCTCCAGGCGCTGGAGCAGAGATTCCTCTGCAACCTGTGGTGAAGACCCCTGCAGCCCACGGAGGTTAACTGTGGAGCAGAGATCCACCTGCAGCCCACGGAGGACCCCACACTGGAGGGGCTGGATGTCCAAAGGAGGCTGTGACCCCATGGGAAGCCTGCGCTGGAGCAGGCTCCTGGCAGGACCTGTGGACCTGTGGAGAGAGGAGCCCACGCTGGAGCAGGTTTGCTGGCAGGACTTGCGACCCCATGGGGGACCCACGCTGGAGCAGTCTGTTCCTGAAGGACTGAGCCCCGTGGGAGGGACCCACGCTGCAGCAGTTCACGAAGAACTGCAGCTGTGGAAAAGACTCACGTTGGAGAAGTTCATGGAGGACTGTCACCCATAGGAGGGACCCTGCACTGGAGCAGGGAAAGAGTGTGAGGAGTCCTCCCCCTGAGGAGGAAGGGGTGGCAGAGACAACGTGTGATGAGCTGACCGCAACCCCCATTCCCTGTCCCCCTGCGCCGCTGGGGAGGAGGAGGTAGAGAAATCGGGGGGGAAGCTGAGCCCAGGAAGAAGGGAGGGGTGGGGGGAAGGTGTTTTAAGAGTTAGGGTTTTTTTCTCATTACCTTACTCTGACTTGATTGGTAATAAATTAAACTAATTTCCCCAAGCTGAGTCTGTTTTGCCTGTGATGGTAATTGGTGAATGATCTCACCCTGTCCTTATCTCGACCCATGAGCCTTTCGTTACATTTTCTCTCCCCTGTCCAGCTGAGGAGGGGAGTGATAGAGCGGCTTTGGTGGGCACCTGGCATCCAGCCAGGGTCACCCCACCACAGTGGCACGTGGAGGAACCCCCCGAAACGCCCTCCTGAAGTCACACATCTCAGTTAGGCTCAGCAACAAACGCAACCAACTCCCCTTCCAGGGAACAGCTCTCCCCGCTTGGTTTTGGGGGGGGACAGGTGGCGACAAGTCCAACCATGAGCTCTGAACACGCCTCCGGGTCCTGATGACACCGTAATAAAGCTGCACCCTCCACGCTGGTGTGACACGGGTGGCAGATACTGGGGCTCGCACAGGGCTCCCATGTTTACCAAGGGATTTTGGGAATCTAATTGCCATATGGCAGGGTGCCCAGTGGCAGCCGGGTGACCGGGCTATGCATCGCGTCTCTTTTTTGGGGCGACACATGATGGGCATTAAATGAGACTGCTCGGGCTGGCGCGGTTGCACACCAACACCGTCTGATGACCAGCGGCCCTCTGGGGCTAAGGACTGAAAGCATAACACAGTTCCACGGACAAGCAGTTAAACGACACACTTTCCAAGACAAATGAGGATTTTATGGCTACAACAGGTGAGATGTAGCACCTTCCAGCAACCCACAGACCCTGTGGGGGAGCGAGCGAGCGGGTGTCACTGCCTTGTGTTTCTGAACTCCCTTCCCAGGCTTCACGCGCCCACCTCTCTGCACGCCACGCAGAGAAAAAGGCGCAGGAGCACCGGGCGATGGCCGCGGCTCCCTGCCGGGCAGCCAGGCTGGGGCAGAGCTGTGCGCCGTGACTCTGCCCTGATGCTGGAGGGCTGGAAGTACCAACATGCAGAACTGGCTTTGGGCATATTATTTTTTGATGAAAAGGAAAAATTTTTGCATAAAAAAAAAAAAAGAAAAGCAACCACTTCTTGTGTCACTGTCAAGTTCAGTGCTTATTGCTCACGTAGATAGAGGCTGCACGATCCAACCCCTGATGAGTGAAGCAAATCAAGTTTATTTAAACACAACATCTCTGTGGGGTTAGCTGCAGCACCAGAGCCAAAAGCGAAGCCAAGCCCCTTCATGCGAAACCTTACCTGCCAGGCAGAGCGCACCTAGCCTGCTCCCACAAGCCTTCCCACGAGGAGTTTATGGCCAAAAGGCGAGCGTGTACCAGTCCTGTCCCAACTATTTATGTTAAAATACACACCCTTTGATAAACAGCTGCGTTTCACTGCAACAGCTGCGGTAGCGGCAGATGGAGCCCTGCCCGGAGCGAGGCAGCAGGCCCGGCCGCCCAAGGGCCAGCATGACCGGCACGTACCCACCGTCCCCAGAAAGCCACCGCCGAGAGGGGCACGGCTTCGTGCCAGCGGTGTCAGCTGAGCGCCGTGCCGAAAAGTCAGCGGCTGGGCTAGTCCTGCCGAAGCGTCATCGATCTAGCTGGGTCTTCTGGAAAAAAAAAAAAAAAAAAAAAAAAAAGAAATCTTAAAATAGACTTTTCTAAAGTGGTTCTGGTTTTTGTGTGTGTGTGTTTCTTCTGTAATTCGGTCAGTGGAGCACCTAGGGGTGAAGCCAGGGTTTTTAAAACTGTTTTATGTAACTGGAGAACGTAGCATTTCACATATTTGAAGTGAAAATGTTTTCCTTTCTTTGATACTTGCCAATTGAATAGTAGTAGTTTACCGGGTGCAAGGAGGGGGGAAAACGCATAGTTACTTACCGTAAGTTTTTAAGACAGGCTTAACGTCAGGCAGCCAGGGTGAAGCAGCTCAAGCTGCCTCCGAGACCCCTTTCCCACCGGAGCATCCTGCAAGGAGCAGCCCGAGCCGCCCCCCCATCACTGGAGGGGGGATTCGGACTCGGGTGAAGCTGCGGAAGGAGCGGAGCCTCGGGAGGGCGCTCGGGCGATGCACACGGACACGCGTGGGGCGGGCAGCATCTTCCCCGTGTGTGTGTGTGTGTGTGTGAGGGGATGCAGCGTGGTGGCGGGGGGGGGGGTGGGTGGTAAAATGAGCCTTTTCGGCCAGCTTTTCCGCTGGCCCCTCTGGAAATAAGCCGGGAAAATTAAGGCTCGAGTGTCGCAGGGGGGATGGGGGCAGGTACCGGCGTCGGGGCAGCGCTCGCCGGGGACGGGACGGTGCGGGGAGGGGGCAGGCGCCCTTTCGGGCGCCTGCCCCCTCCCCGCACCGTCCCGTCCCCCCGGGGGGGATCCACCCAGGACCGCGGCCACCCTCCACCGGGAGGTGGCAGCTCTCCGCGGCGGCAGCCCTGCCTCCGCGGCCGCGCACCCCACCCGCTCCCGCCCCCGGTTCCCCGGGGGTGCCGGGAACACTCGTTCCCCCGTCATTGGGGCAGGAGGCGGGGCCGAAGCCGTATAAGAAGAGACCGAGCGGTCGTTTCGCTCCCAGGTTCAGAGACGCCTTGTCCCATCCCCGCCTCCTATCGCACAGCACGGCGTGACCCCAGCCCGGATCGGCCCCTTCGGGGAGGCGAAGCGGCGGCGGGACGGCAGCAGCACCAGCAGTGGCAGCAGTACCAGTACCAGCAGTACCAGCAGTACCAGTACCAGCAGTACCACCACCAGCAGCAGCAGCAGCAGCAGCCCCGCTCCCCACCTGCCCGTGGCGGAGGCTGGAGCTGCGATCGTCGCGGAGCGGCGGCGCTTGGTGCCCGCGGCCCGGAGCCCCTGCGCCGCGGCCGTGCGGCGCCGCGTCCCGCTCGCCGATGAGCGCCGCCGCTCTCTACAGCCTGGACTCGCCGGCATGCTATAAGAGCTGGTGCCTGGAGCCCGCCAACTTCTACGACGCCAAGGTGGGCAGCGGCGGCGGGCCGGGTCCCGCCTGCAAGCCGGGGGGCCGCGGCGGCTGCGGGATGAGCGGCGAGGAGGCGGGGGGCGGCCTGGGGGGCAGCGGCACCAACCTGGCGGAGCTGAGCGCCGCCGCCCCGGCCATGTACGAGGACGAGAGCGCCATCGACTTCAGCTCCTACATTGACTCCATGTCGGCCGTGCCCAACCTGGAGCTGTGCAACGACGAGCTCTTCGCCGACCTCTTCAACAGCAACCACAAGCCCGAGCGGGGCGGGGACTACGGCGAGTACCTGCCGCCGGGCGGCGGCGCCGGCCGCGACCCCGCCAAGGACCTCGGCGCTGCCATGACCACCCTGCTGGGCGCCGAGCCCCGCACCGCCTCCTCCTCCTCCTCCTCTTCCTCCTCCTCCTCCTCCTCCTCCTCCCGCGGCGCCCTGAAGCAGGAGCCGGACTGGAGCGACAGCGACCTCTCCTCCTCGCTGCTGCCCTCGCAGATCGCCACCTGCGCCCAGACCATCATGAACCTGAGCGGGCAGCCCACGCCGCCCACCTCCCCCGAGCCGCCGGGCAGCAGCTCCCCCTCCAGCTGCAGCACCCGCTCCCCGGGCCCCGCCGGGGCCGCGTCGGGGCAGGGCGTCCCGCCGCCGCCGCCGGCCGCCGGCGGGAAGGAGCGGGGCGGCAAGAAGTGCGTGGACAGGTTTAGCCCCGAGTACCGGCAGCGCCGGGAGCGCAACAACATCGCCGTGCGGAAGAGCCGCGACAAGGCGAAGCGGCGCAACCAGGAGATGCAGCAGAAGCTGCTGGAGCTCTCGGCCGAGAACGAGAAGCTGCACAAGAAGATCGAGCAGCTCACCCGGGACTTGACCAGCCTCCGGCACTTCTTCAAGCAGCTGCCCAGCGCCTCCTTCCTGCAGCCCGGCTCGGGCACCGACTGCCGGTAACCGGGGGGGAGCGGGACGGAGCGACGGACTCCGGGAGACCGTGGATAAATACCTCAGAGGGCCGGGCCGAGCCGAGCCGAGCCGAGCCGAGCCGAGCCTGTGCCGGGCCGGGCCGCGGCGCCCCGGGCCGGGCCGGGCGCGGGGCGGAGGCGCGGGGCCGCGGCGGGACCTGCCGGCCTGCGGCCGCCGTCCCGGCCTTGGAGCGACGTGGGGCGACGGCTGGGTCTTTCACCACGAAACTTGCAAAAAAAAAAAAAAAAAAAAAAAGAAAGGAAAAAAGCTAAATATCTTCTTTTTTTTGTTTGTTTTTTTCTCCCCTTAAATTATTTTTGTAATGGTAGTTTTCGTCTTTTCTACATTTTACTCATACCGATGCAGCTATGGTACATCTGTTAAAATGATTCAAACCCCCATGTATTTTAGACAGTAGGATGAGAAAAAAAAAAAAAAAGACTGAGCATGCTCGACCTTTTATATCAATTTTTACAGCATTTCTAAGAATAAAAAAAAAAAAAAGCATTTTAAATCAACCCTGCTCTCGTTTGCTCTGTGTCGGGGAAGCGGCGGGGCAAGCGGCGCTCCCGGGGCTGCCGCCAGCTGCAGCGCTGGGGGGGGACACGGACACGGACACGGACGCGGGGGGGCTGCCCGCAGCTGAAACGGGGAGGTGAGGGGGGCGAGGGGGGGGCGAGGTGCACTGCTTTTGTTTTCTAAAGCAGCCGCAGGGGGCTGCAGCGGTGGGAGTAAGGGGGACTCCGCTTGGCCCCGGGAGCTGCCCGGCGGCGCGGGAATGCTGAGTCAGTGGCGGCCGCCGAGCGCTTGCAGGGCAAGGGGGGCTGCTGGTTGGCCAGGGCTCTTCCAGAAACGGTATTATATAAATAAGAATAAAAAAAGTATACATGCACACAAGAACACCGTTAGTTAAAATTGCTGTTAAAAAACCCTGGAAGCGGTTTCCGCTCCAGACAAGGCAACGCTGCGCCCACGCTAAGGCGCTGCCGAGCTGGAGCCCCCGGGGAGCCGAGGTGCTGCCCACAGGCGCCTCAGCCGCCGCTTTCACTGCTCGCTGCGAGCGAAAGTGCGAGATCTCTGAGCGAGCCAGTACGTTGCAACTGGTCCCAATCCTGCTAGCGCGCCCACGAAGATGACGGCACCCGTAGGGCGCTGGCGGAAAACCGGGCGGACGGGACGAGCACCGCCAGCAGCCGGGGCTGGGCAAGGGGAGATGGCGCCCCGTTTGAAGGGGCCACCCTGGTCGCGTCCAGGGCAGCACCCTCCACGCCAGCATCCTCCACGCCAGCATCCTCCACGCCGGAGTGGGCCGAGTCCCCTTCTTCCTTACAGGGAGGCAGGTAGGAGACTGAAAGACGTGGAGGATGGGGGGAAAAAGGGGGATTCAAAAGCTGGGTCATGCCTTCAGCACTCGTGACGTATAGAAGACTTTCCACTATCGGCCTCAGCCGCAGGCACAATTCGGTGTAGCAACAGGTTCGCTGTTCCTTTTCCGCTGGGTAATCGCGTACCGGACCTGCGCAAAGCCATTCATTCCTCCTCCTCCGACCTGTACAGGTTTTTTAAATACCGTGAAAGGCAAAGGGGAAAAATCTAATCTCTGACTGAACTCTTACATTAATTCTTGCATCTCAAACAATGCACACGTAGGAAAAATTCGATATTATTTATCTATCTGATCTGTAATCCAGGTCTCTGTACAGCCAGGGTGACGATAGCGATGCGGCCTACAAAGCAGTTCGCTCATTACCCATAGCAGAAACTGTATAAGGAAACACCCGCTTTGTGGGAAGCTCCAGATAACACGGTACTTCTATGCTTAGAGACCAATTAGCCGTAAACCATTAACTTTATATATGCTTGACACTTCAAAATATAAGCTTTGTTCAAATCTCCGTCCTTACAACGTTTATTGCAAGGTGATAACAAACGTTACAACTCAGAATTCGCGCACAACGCGGTGTTTTACAGCCGGCGGTAGGTCTGGAATCCGCTGATAAAACTCAGCTTAGACCCACGTTCACTGCCTATAGCAAGGTATTTATTTCACAAATATCGGTAAAATATTTTCCATCAACACATAATAAATACAGTACGATAAAAAAAGTTCACAAGCATTCAAAACTTCCCGAACAAGGTGCTTTACGTACATCAACAGCAAACACGCCAGAGAACTGTATTCTTAAATTCTGAACTGATCCAAAAAAGAAGAGTTCAGAAAGTTGAACAGCCGATCTGTTTTTTTATAGAGAGATTTTTTCAGTGTTAGCACAATGTGCTTTGTAAATCACAGTTTTAATAAACTTATCTTAATACTTATCGCACTTGCATTACACATTATCTGTGGCACTAGTTAACAGATAACCACATGGCAAAGTCCACAGATTCTCTAGTAGCTGACTGGAGTTCAGCTCTGTCTTGCTGCCGCTTCCAGAAGAGCAATTTCCTCCAGCGCGACGCAGTTGGGGTGGCTGGTTACGGAGTGGACGTAGCAGTTCAGTAACCCCACCTCCTTTCCCAGCACGCTCTGCACCTCATAACTCTGCAGTGATAAAAGCATGTTGATTAAAACAAACAGTCCTGGACATTCTGTTCTAAGCAGCATTCGGCTGGGAAGATGCAGGGTGTAAGGTCCTCTTCCAACAGACAGGTTTTTTTAAGGACTCAAAAAGAAAGGTGCATTAGAACTGATGGAAAGAATGAATACATGAGATTTTCAATAACTAGATCTCACTCCTGCTTAAAGTCCTGCTTCCTTACCAGGCTTTTAAAAATTATCTGTTTAAAAGAAAAAAAAAAAAAAAACCACTGTGACTTTTACAATTTTGCTAAAGCATAACCTACCTGTGCTCCCTTTCTCTAGCTTCCTGACACTCCTAGGATTTCACATGTGCTAGCAATGTGTATGTACGTACCATCTATCAATTACCTTAGCTAACAGATCCACTAAAGGAAAAAATATTTTGTAACTCTTTTTACTCCCCCTCTCCCCCCTTTTAACTCGGTGTTGTACCGTGCCTCCTTTACGATCACCAGCAGCTACAGAGTCCCTTCGGTTTCACGAGCCGACTGGCAGCTTACCCGCACGAGTTGTGCCTGAGCGAATTTGTAGACTGTATTCTGCGTGGAGGAGAGGGGTGCGAGGCTGGACGACCTCTCCAGGGAGGCAGCAGGTGAGCAGAAGAACTGGTAACACCGACAGGTGATCCCTCGCTTGAAAGGGTATCATCTCAGATGGCAGGCTGACGTCCATTTCTTTCCCCAGTGGGACTTGCCTCTGACCAGCCTCTGACCATGCCCCCCGCTTTCATCTGGGCTCTGCAGTTGTACAGGTACGTGATACCCACCTCTATGGCCTGGTTCAAGGTATAAACAACCCTTTTCTTTTTTTTCCCCTAGATTATTTTTACCCCAGACCGGTTCTGCAGTCCGATTCACGATGCAGCTGCACAAACAGCTATACTGGTGTAACAAGAAGGGCTACCACAAGGTAAGGAACAAGCGGCCAGGGCCAGCGACGGCTAAAACCAACCTCCCTGCCAGAAGAAATGATTACAAAGCTGCACCCTTAGAAACTTTAGCAGCGCTGGCAAAAAAATGCCACCTCAAGTGGTATTTCTTGTGATTAATCTTTGTTGAGATGTGCTGCTTTTTAAAATGCAGCGGTTCAGAGATGGAAACGCTTACGAAAAAAAAGGAAAAACTTATCCCTGCATTTCAGCTAGGAGAAAAAAAAATGTTTCTAAGTTGCCAGACTTCTAAATACTATCATTATAAAAACTGAAACATGAAAAAGAAGTTGTTTGAATTCTAATAACTTGAAAAAGAACTACGTTTTGTAACCAAACCGGATGCATCCTGTAAAACTTAGCAAGACTTAACTGCTATTAAAAGAGCAAGCATATTTTGGGAATTTCTTTTATCTCTTTGCTTAAATGAAATATACACCCTCCAGCATAAGAAAAATGATTTACAATTTCAGAGAAATGTTCCACTTTAAAAATTATCCATAAATCCCATTAAAACCATGGAGCACGTAATAGCAAAACGCTAGAAGACTGTCTAAGATAGGGAAAGCAAAATGAGCCCAGTACATGTCACCTAACTGAAGATACTTAACCGGGATGATTAAACAAGACGACGAGCTGATCTTTGCTCCCTTCCACGTGCAATGGAGATGGGGGGGGATGTCGGGATCCTAATTGGACTTAATCACCCTCTGAAGGTGCCGCTCCTTCGCTGCTGACCGTCCGGCAGCCAATGCCAGCCAGGCACCTACCCGGGTGCCTCCCTCACCTGCGATAAATCTGGGTCACTGTGCCAAATGTCAGGGTTCTTCTGATATCTCAGATTAAAGGAATAACTACTTCACGATTACATAAACTGTACTTTAGCCCATGGATCCCCGTGGCTTACACGTTTCATTCATACAATTATATATATATATCTTGCATATTTTATATATATATATCTTGCATATTATATATATATATCTTGCATGCGTTTTGCAAATTTCTCTACTATTACCACCTGCCAGTAATTTCATGGTTGTGCTATTAGAAAGTAGTTGCGGTTTATAGGATTTAGAAGACCATCCCAAAAAGGTGGGATGCTTGGACTGTATCTTTGCTGTCTTTGGATCCTCAGCCAGAAAATGGAGTAAAGCCCAGAACTGCTCGTCACAGCTCTGAATGTCTGGACATAGTGCTACTTGCAGATAGCTCTGCAGGTCTGCAGCTGCGCTAAAGCCGTCTGCACACCCCATCTGCAGCATCCCTCCTCTAAAAAGGAGGGCGTCAGCCTGATGATAGTCACGCAGGGCATCAGCAGGTGGAAGGTGAGCTTGCCAAAGGGTCCAGCCCACTCAAATCCCAGGCTGGACATGAGAAGAAAATGCATTATTTCTAGTGAAATCTCCTGCTGCTCCTAGCGCAGTTCTGAAACGAGCTGCCTGGAAAGGCAGAATCTCCATCCCTGGAGGTTTTCAAGACCCTGTCAGCCACAGTCACGGCTGACCTGCCCGTGCATTGGCAGTGTGAGTGGTAGGTCGGACGATGACCTTCAGGAGTCCCTTCCATTTCTATGATTCGAGTATCTTCCCACCTGATTCACATCTCCTGTACTCTCCCTCTACCATAAGTTATGTAGTTTAACTTTCTTTCATCAACACTCATTATACCTACCCCATCTTCACTGGCAGAGGACATCAGGAGAGAAGAGATTGTCCTTTGTAACAGCTGGAATGAGAAAATTAACAGGTTTTGCTCACGACAAAAATCTTATGTATGCAAAGAGTTCTGTTCACAGGTTAAAACAGTCACGTTGAACGAAGATTTATCATTTTAATATAGAATGGTTTCGTTTCTCTGGCCAAGAAAACAGAGGAGAGGTGACACAAAAGATGTTCAGAATGGGAGTCTAAAAATACACGTTCCTTTTAGGCTGTGGAGACTGAGGTTTCCCAAGGCCCAACCCAAAAAAGCCCTTTAGCTGGACCATAAAACAGTTTGCAAACCTCAGGGCGAACTCAATGACTGTATTATTTCAGTAAGATCTGGGAACTGGGTTCTTAGTCCAATGAAACACAAGTTTAGTATCAGATTAAATTATGGGATACTTTTACATCTTTTAATTTTTCTTCTGGCAGAGCTGTTTATAAAAGTGTGGCTTAGAGTACCTACGTGTCTACATATCTAGCCTCACTATACTCAACACACCGAAGCTCATTTCGTGCCCTACCTTTACTTTTACTGCACTTTGAGATCGGGATGGACAGCTCAAGAAGACTTCCAGCTGCATTTTCAAAACCGGTGAAATGACAGCTTCAGAGCACTGGTTGCAATATAGCAATCCGCTGAAACACACAAATAATGATGGAAAAACATAGAGAAATGGAAAAGCTATCAGTTGTAAATCAAAACACACAAAAAACCAGCTAGCTTATTCTCTAAAATACCTTCTGGTAGACTTTTAGTAGGAAAGCCCTGGTAGAGATTCAGTTGGTAATAGCAAATAGACCTCTTCTGTTGGCAGAGCTAAGTAACTCTCCTGGAGGACCTGAACTCTTCTAGCCAAAGGATCTAACTTTTCTAAGTTTTGGCAATATGGGGGGAGGTTGCTATTTACAGTCACCCCACTTAAGCAAATATTAATCTCATAACCTTCTAACAGTTATGGCAAAAGAAAATTTATAGTATAGATTTGGCCCAAGTGACTTCTTGATTTAGGCCCTCATTCAGCAAACGTTCAACGTTTTCAGCACACACTTAAGTCATATACATAAAATTAAGCTCAGCTATAAGTGCTTGTTGGAATAACGTTTTAAACAAATATTGATGCTACACTGTTCTCCAAATGAAGCAAAAGTGTCCTTCACAGTAGAGGTTTGGTTTTTTATTGAACTACACTATTATGTGAACGTACACACATCCTTATTTTTTGTATGATAGTATAAGATAACTTTTTTTTTTTTTTTTTATTTTCAGCCTTTTTCCCCCGGAGGCTCTACATAACAGAGCATAAGCGGTAAAGCTTCTCATATTTAGGAAAATGCTATCTATTTCAATGGGATCAAACCCACACAACTTCTCCTTATGCTTTTTTTAAGCTTTTCCAGTAGAAAGAACCCCCCTTTCCTTCTTTTTACACTCTGACTAGTCTCTTATCCTCTTGTGTTTTTATCCCATCAAGTATCTCAGACTCTGCAAGAGCAAGCTGGCTAAGCAGGTGAAGGTGAGGCTTTCCAAGAGCGTGCCAGTGTGACGCAGGTTTAGCATTTCAGGTGGTAACAGGTCCTGTAGGATCAGTCTTCACATTTGGGACAGTCGTACTCCCAGAATTATTTAACATCCTTTTTAGAAAGGTTATAAATTTAATAGGTCTGAAACGCAACTCTTTCACACTTACATAAATTACAGCAAAGATCACAGTTCAATATAAAAATGAGGTGAATTGGTGGTACACAGGGTAACAAGGTAGGGTAGACAAACACAAGAAGCTACTTTTAAAGGAACTTAAAATCAGACCTGTGATTTATGTGGATGTTTATTAAAACTAATATTATAATGCAGTGGGCTATGAAATCTTTATAAGCAATACTTTAAGATTCACTTGAAAAAAAAATGTGATAACTGCAAATTCAAACATTTCATATCTACTTGTATCTTTCTTAATAAATTAATCTAACCTTGCAGGTTTTATCAGTTCATCAGCAATAAAAATACTACGTCTTAGTTCTAGGAAGGAACAAAGTGCAGCCTGTGCCTGCAGGAATCATTGCATCACCTACGCTGTTATGGCCAGATCTGCAAAACACCTGGAGTGCTCCGGAGCATGCTGACTCTCACCTGTCCTGGGGACACAGTTCCAACTTTCCATTGCCACATCTGTTGCATGTAGGCCAGGAGAAAGCAGTGCTCTCATTAACTCCAACCACCGTACCTGCAGAAGATGAAATTCTTACAAAATACTAACAGTAAGCTAGCAAACACAGTCACTCTTGGCTTCACAGCAGGTTTGATCCTTTCTGACTCCCAGCATAAGAATAAGATTTGTCGGAGCGAGCACCAGCTCTTCCAACAATCTCTCTCCCTTTCTCCTTCGTCCCTCCAACAAGGGGTGACAGCATGGCAAAGCGTGTTACATTCTAAAAATAGCCGAAGGTAGATAATTGATAATTAACTTTCCAAACAGGTTCAGTTCTTTTGGTTTGGGTTTTATTGTTTTTCTGATTTGTTTTTGTTTGTTTGCTTTCTTTCTGGTCCTCTGATGTTTCCTTGGCAATAAACAGCCATAAAAATCATCAGGTCAGATAGCTTGATATCTATATTTAGGAAACACAAACCAGTGAGAAGACCGAATCCTTTTCGAAAACAACAATGCAGGTTAAATTCCATTAACAATGGAGTTATTCTTCATTTATACTGATTTAACAGAGATTAGATCTGGCCCACAGATTAAGTGTGTGCCTAAGAAGGGAATGCCAAAGATACTTTGGACTAATATAAAGAGCCTTGCTAGTTTTGGCAAGAAAAAATATATTGAGAGTTTTATGAGAAGCTAAGAAATAGTGTATTATGTTTTATGGTAACGATAGGCTGAAATGATGAGCATTATTTATGGAGAAAATACTTCTAAGTGTTTTGCAGCATACGAAGCGGATCACCTGTAAGAATGCAATTACACTAAGATAAACCCTCACTGGTACAACCCAAGCATAGACTAAAAATTCCGTCTCCTATTGAGCAAGAATCTCACAGTTTTATACCACATTCAATGAAAGAAACCCTTGGAGACTAGGGAGCATTTACACTGTCTGGTCTGTAAGACAGGGCGTTAATCCCTTGCTTTCCTGGTTTTCCTGGGACAAGGACTGACACGAAGGAGGGAGCTACACATGAACAACAAGACTGTAATTTTCTTTGGGAATTCAAAGGACAGCAAGTCTGAAGATCAGGGAAGGTACCTCTCAAATACAACATTTATGACCCCATTTCTATGCGTATAATGAAACAACACAGATTTTACTGACAGAATAAGCAATTCTGTGCATTTAACCCCTTGGACTGTTACAGGAATAATTTTGATTCTTCAGTTTTTGTCATAAACTGGGAGTTTCCATCAGCACTTGCTACTACAAGGTAGGATGCTTTCTGCCACAGCATGGGCATGTTTCCCTTGTTCACAGAAAAGAGAAGCTACCAATTAGTTTGCTGAATATGTTTCGTTTTTCTTTAAATTTTAATTTTCTTTAAATTTTAATTTTAAAAACAAAACAAAATCCCCTTTTCCGACAGATCTGTTTCTCTCTCAGCCTTTTAACCTTCCCCCAGTTGTGCGCCATATTGCAATTGCAGAATGCCAGTGCACAGGTAATACAAGTACATGTGAAGAAAATGAATCAGGATCATACTGACGAGATTATGTCTAGTGGAGAGGTTTATTTTGATGACAACATAGAGTTCCCTCAAGAAAACCACCAGAGATCACTGAAGTCAGAACAAACACAACTGGAGGCAGCAACAGATCTAATAATCTAGCGACAGTCTTGTGCATTCTGCATGAAAAGTGATTTCTCAAGTTTATGCTGCTGAACCACTGCACATCTTTGTCGAGACTCTAGATTCTGCTTGACGTTCAAAAACCTTTCGGATATTTTCCCCAAGATCCTTCTTTTAAATGGAAATGCACATAGCCAAAATTCGATTTTTACCTCTAGTCTATTTTTATGGGTTGTGGCTAACATCGTTAAGAAGAGACTGATAATAGGACAACACCTGGAAAAACAGGTCGCTGGTGAGGAACGCAAAGAAGGGCTGAGGATTAAAACTAACACTCTGGTTGAAACGTTCAAAAAATGAATGCGTATCATTTTTTTTCCAATCAGTTACCCTGATTAATGAACAGGAAGGGGAAAAGTTCAATCAAAAAGAGAAACCTGGGTAAGCTGATTGACCCCATTTTGTTCACACTGTCAAGAGGGAAACTGAAGAAAAATCCAGCCCTGAGTAAGGGTGTTGGGTATGAAAATATCCAATGTCAAAATTCAATCACTGGTGGTGAGTCATATACTAAGCAAATATCATTAATCAAGCTAATATTCCCACATAACATATGTGGTATGGACTAACTAGAATTTGCTCATAAGCATGGTTAAGAGGAAAAACAGTTCCGTGCAGTATGAACTGCCAACATTTAAGTCATCTTGACTGCTCCTATACAGCAAAAAGAAGTTAGAAATTACTTTGCAATGCATTGTGATAAGAAAATAAATCTATTAACCCTGAGCTCACAGGTGAGAACCACAGACTCATCTTTAGAAGGAGAATAAACTTTCCAGTAGAAAGCAACCACAGGTTTTCACTCATCTGTTCAAGAGCAACACACTCCAATCCAGAGGTGATATGACTGGACCTGTCTGAAACAAGGATTTCTGACAAACTTTGTGGATCTGACTGGATTGCAACATCGTCCTTTTAAAGCTGGGCCAGCTATACAGTTGCACCAGGTTGCTCAGGGCCCAGGTTGAGCAGGAGTTAGGACTGGAGGAACTTCAGAGGTTCCTTCCAACCTAACTTATCCTATTTATACACCTTCCAAAAAAACGACCGCTCTACCTAAAACCCAGCAGGCAGCATGGCCTGTGCCCCTCCCCAACCCTGGCACTCCTGGAGGCTCTGACACTGTGACCAATTGCTGTATCTCGAGAAGTGGGCCCCTGCAAACCTCATGAGGTTCAACAAGGACAACTGCAGGGCCCTGCACCTGGGTCAGGGCAACCCCCGGTATCAATACAGGCTGGGGGATGAAGGGATTGATGGCAGCCCTGAGGAGCAGGACTTGGCGGGTACCGTTGGATGAAAAGCTAGACATGAACTGGCAATGTGCGCTGGCAGCCCAGAAGGCCAACCATATCCTGGGCTGCATCAGAAGAAGCGTGGCCAGCAGGTCAAGGGAGGTGATTCTGCCCTCTATTCTGCTCTGGTGAGACCCCACCTGGAGTACTGCATCCAGCTCTGGGGTCCCCAGCATAGGAAAGACATGGACCTGTTGGAGAGGGTCCAGAGGAGGGCCACAAAAATGATCAGAGGGATGGAACACCCCTGCTATGAGGAAAGGCTGAGATTTGGGGTTGTTCAGCCTGGAGAAGAGAAGGCTGTGAGGAGACCTTATTGTGGCCTTTCAGTACTGAAAGGGGGCTTATAAGAAAGATAGGGACAGACTTTCTAGCAGGGCCTGTTGCGACAGCACAAGGGGTAGTGGTTTTAAACTGAAAGAGGGTAGATTCAGACTAGATATAAAGAAATTTTTTATGATGAGGGTGGTGAAACACAGGAATGGGCTGCCCAGAGAGGTGGTAGATGCGCCATCCCTGGAAACATTGAAGGCCAGGCTGGACGGGGCTCTGAGCAACCTGATCTAGTTGTAGATGTCCCCGTTCATTACAGGGGGGTTGGACTAGATGACCTTTAAAGGTCCCTTCCAACCCAAACCATTCTGTGATTCTGTGATCTCTGTATGGGGACTTGAATGACAACCTGCATTTTTCACTGGTGAAAAAGAAGTTTTTCTAGGGAAGGCCGAGCCTGCTGAATCCCCGAGAGGCATGAGGAGCAGCCACGACCGCAAAGGAGCAGGAAGGAGCACTACTTCAAGAAGGGGTAGAGCAAAGCCTTTGCAGCCTTTCTGAGCGGTAGGTGAGAGGAGGCCCACGTACAGCGTACGTAGGTGACCAGAAGCACAGGAAGTGAAAGGAGGGCACAAAGAAAAAGAGTGAACGAGGTAATGCTGCTGCTCACTGAAAGCCCGGCTAACAACTCTCTGAGCTAAGAGACAGCGAGAGTGAGTAAATTTTAGAGATTATAAGTTTTCCTTCATAGGTTACTCCATCAAAGACATATGCTCCCACCAACAAAGTAGGGTTAGTGCTATTAGTTCCACTTCTTCAGTAGGAAGATGTAGGCAATAACTAAGCAAATTCCACACCACTGGATATATATCTTAAATGCTAAAATTAAATAATTTCAGTTACACATAAAAGTGAGAGTTATCATCTATATATAGCATTAGCATATGTATAAGGAAGACACTTCATATTCTACATTGGTACGAGTGTGTGGGAACACACTGATAACAGCTACCCTGGACAAATTTCAGATGAAGCAAGACAAGGCTGTAAGATTAATTTCTCCTTTTGTCATTCTTCCACCTGTAGTACAGAACAGGGAAGGCGTGACACCTCCCATGTGTGTAAAGTAAGTACTTGTTTACACAATAGATCACAAAGGTGCATTTTCTTTGTTCTACTGGAAAAAGAAAGGACAGAGAAATGTTTGCTTTATCCTACTCTGTACACTGCCAACGGGACAAAAGAAGACAGGCACTTCTCATACTTAGTTATAAAATTAAGAGTGGAGAAGTGATAATTCTTAGCATAACTATTGGAGAGGTTAAAAAAAAAGCCAAAAAGTATTTCACACCCAGTGACAGAAATATCTTCCAAGTAACGCACAATATCGATGTCAGATGTACGTAACAGCAAAGGCTTTGAGTGAAGTGCCTCTAGTTGCGCTCGATTTTCATTATGCATTGTTAGAGTTCCAGATTTGTCACTGCAAGGTGCTCATTTATTAATGACAGAGGCATTGCTGACTTGTGGCTCTACCATAAGAGAAGGTATGTTTAGTAACAGCTTTGAGTGGTTTCCAACTGTCTTTTCAGTGCATCACGTTATAGCTGGAAGGATTAATTTGTAACCATTATTTGCTATGATTTTAAAGCTCATTTAAAATGCTCCAGCAAATACTCGAAGGTGTAAATGTACAACAGTATCAAGAATTTTCTACAAGGGCTACTGGAATCATTAAGAGTTAAATTAAGAAAGGAAACTATCTTTAAAAGCCAAGAGTTATGGGCTTTTTAAGGACCTTTCCCTATAGGCACTCTACGACTAGGAGGTTTAAGAAGCTGACTGGACAAAGCATTAGAAAATACACAGTAGGAAATGTTTCTGCATGATTAGGAAATGTTAGAAAATACATTGTAAGAAATGTTTCTGCATGGTTAGTGGTAGGACTGAAATATTAGACAAAGCAATGATCCAAAGTGGCTGCTGAGCAAATATTGGCCAAGTTATGCTAGATGACTATGGTGAAATATTAAATTGCCCCATTGCAGCAAGGCTCCAGGGAAATCAGACACTAACCCCTACCATTCAGGATCTGGCTAACATATCTTATCCATCTGCCTAAAAAATATTGGTATACCTTACTGTTGCCAACATCAACAAGGCTGGTGTGAACAGAAGGCTTCTGAAAGAAGACGGCAAAGGAAGGAATATAATAAAACAGATTGTGCATCAAACATTTATTCTAGGGTATGAGTGAGTGGGAGCAGAGCTTGGCCAGCAAAAGGCAAACAGAGCCCACAAAGAAGTATAAAAACTTAAATATCCTAATGACCCACAGCAATACTGTGCTTTTTTATCCCTCCACGCTATTTGTGCAAGAAATCAATACGAGGACCTAAAAGATTAAAGTGAGCACAAATAATTAACAGCATTCTTTTCAGGAAAGGCCATACAAACCTCTTACAGCACAAACGGAGTTGGCCTGTGTTGTAGAATCCAGCTCATCGAGTCTGACAGGGCCAGTCAGCTCACTGAGGTCAGCACCGGCAGCCGAGTACAAAAGAGGCTTTTGTAATAAGAGAACAGTACGTTCAACACAAATAATCCTACCTGCCAACAAAGACATTTCAACTCAGTACAGTAACAAGGAAAAAGGTGACCATGTTAATTGTCACAGCCAATAAAGACAACGATCTCTGCCAGCTACTAAACAGATGGATAGACTCCATCAGGTTTTCTCAATGACAAAATATTTTGCTTTCAGCAATACATGCATCATGCTCTCATTACACTTTGCGAATCCCAGGGAAAAAAGATGTTTTAAAAATTCAAACATGGCAGAAGAGAGTCTGATTCCACTCTGACTGCATCGCACCACACTCCCTGCACACATGTTACTGTCTGTTGTACTGGGCACACCTTCAGGTGGTCTTACTTTGTTTCAGAGATGACAAAGAGTAGGTGCATGCAATGCTTTACTCTCCAAAGCAGAGATTTTTGCTTTGGGACACACAGCCGTTCACACAGGTTGGTGCTTCCAGTCCACTTACATTTTGGAAGTGGCTGAAGGTGAGATGTGAACTACACATGCAGACACCATACAGAACCATACCTGAACCTCAAAAAAAGAGCGACTAAAAATGAATGTAAAGTGAACTACCATCATTACACAATCTGTATGGTGGCGAAGGCTCGCAGCTAAGATGGTATAGGAGAGTTTGTAAAACTTCTGTATCTAGGGACACACATGTCTCTAGATACACGCTCCTGCTCCTGTTAGAGGTAGTTAAGGTCAATAAAACAAGTTTCTGCAGGAATATAAAAACAAATGAAACGAAGTTTCTTAATATTTTTGAGTCTTCTATCAGCTAGCAAATTTGATTGACACTGGTCATTAGATTCAACAGCCATCAGGGAAGACTGACAGAAATATTGGAGAACATACAGCAAGATCACTGAATTTCTCATTTACTTTGGAGATCAAGCCAAAAATGTAAAAAAGAAACCGTATGGGAAAGCTCTAATTACAACCCCTTTCAACTTTCTTATCCCAAACTTGCAATGTCTCCTCTTCATCTGAGCACGAAAGTCTCTGTAGGTCACGTATTGCAGTGTCAGAGATTAGGATGCTATTTCAGTTTGATTCCAACTGCTTCAAAACCGCGCGTAAAGCTTACCATTTCCCCACAGCGCATCCTTGAAGAAGATGAGTCGCGAGGCAACATTGAGGGCTTCTGTGATTTCCATACTGAGAACACACGATGCAGCAACTGACACAGCAACAACTTTTGGAATTATATGAACCACATTTTGCAGTGTGGAGTCAGTCACAAACAACCAAATCTCTCTTTGATTTACAGGAACACTGTGTTTTGTCTATTATTAAAAAAACAAAACAAAACAAAACAAAAAGATACAATTTGGAATGCAGCTGTTAATTTTTAGTAGAAGGAAGGACTAAAATAACATCCACATATTTAAATAACAAATAAAACTGACAGAAATTATTACATTTAAGGCTCATACAGGACAATGAATCAAAGCTTTAATGGAATTTTTCATTATTCCTTACTGCAGATACAAACATCTCTACCTTAAATTAACTTTCCAAGGCTGACCCACTGCAATCTTGGCTTTACCTCTATCAACTACCATGCCTTTCACTTGGACTGTACTAAGGACTTAAAAATATATTTTATATTAAAAAATTGTATTATATATATACTTATATACATATATATAAAGTTAATTGGCTGTTTTTATGAACAAAGACTTATATAATTTTTGCCTTAAGAAAAGAAAGACTAACACTACTACTACTACTATTATTCCTGTCTGAGCAAATTTTCCATCTACTGTTATCTGATTCCCCAGAGCACCAGTCCTTGGCTAATAGCTACTGTCCGGTCCTTGGCTAATAGCTACAGTAAGCTACAAAGCCGAAGGTTTTTCTTTCTGTTAAACAAACATCTCTAAATATTTGAATGATGCATAGAAAGAGGAAAGTAGATAACTCATAAGTAAGAAACATAGGAACCTGCAATGACAATATAAGTTTTCTGCCTAAGAAGGGTATAAAAATATTCTGGTGTGCCTAAATTAAGGTATATCACAACTACTGATGTCACAAACAAAATACCTACATTTCATCTCAGGCTTCATATGTGAAAATAATCATCACAAAATCAGGAGAGTTTTAAAGATTTTTTCACACTGGGATGATGAACAAGACAGACTAGACAGACATTCTATAAACATCAGCGCTTATTCCAGAGTCTCTAATAAAATCAGATGGGTTACAATTTGATGATTCATGCTTGTCTTCTTTTTTTTTAAACACAACTTTTATAATAGCTGTTGTGTGTGCAAATTTTCCCATGCTTTCGAAAAAATTGGTTTAGTAACAAAACATATTTCACATTTACCAGTCCAAGCAACTTGCGATTTTTAAGATTCTAATATTTTAAAATATTTAACTGAAATTAAATTGCTTTCTTAATTTAAAAAAATTTTTTACTATTTTTAATTACCCTGCCAATTAAAAATTCATACTTAAAACATTTAAATGAAATTAAAATACTGCAATGATTGGAGAGACACATACCACTTAAGTATTTTACTCTCAAAGTTGCATGTCTCTAGCATAAGGTAATGCAATGAGAACCCCAACTTTTGTCTTCGATTGAATTCAAACCTTGAAACTGTTAACCACACTAAAATTAGCTTTTTGTTCATGCTAGCAGCTTTTAGAACAAATGCAGTAATTGTAAGTAATGACTGAGAAAATTCATAACTCGGATATTATGGTTATGCCTTAATACAATATACGCTGCCTATTGCATTGACGTAGTTTCTTTGCCTAGTAACATATATTTGAGTACCTCCTCTGCGTAGATAGCATTAGAACAGCTTCAAAGAAAGAATTTTTACAGCTGTCCCATGAGAATTACTAACACATTAAAAGCTGGCTTTCAGAAGAATCATCCAAAAAGTAAATAATAACAACAACAGAAAAAAATCACAAGCTAGTATAAAATCATCATCTAGCTATGTGTGACAATTTGTTCTGAACAGAGAGGACACAACAGACAAATAGCAGCAGGATCGAGTTATAAGGAAGGACAGCTCCTTAACCACAGATGGAATATATTTCCTCATATTCCTTCTGTACCACAGTACAGATTCTGAGTAATAATAAAAGCATATTTCCATTCCTCCTTCAGACAAATGAAGTATCTCAGAATACCGTAGCTACATGGAATAAATACTATTTTTTAAAGTACATTGGAATTAGCTCATGTAGCAGATTATCTAATAATAATAAATCTGCAAAATAAACCAAATCATAGTCCCTTCCTCACTTATTACAACTTGGTGATTTTGCATGTGAAGGATATGTCCTCTTGGCAAAGGCAGCTGCAGTAAACAAGCTGCTGTTCATGACCTTTTTCTGGGATGATTCGGCAAGCAATACACTAACAGCAGGTAAATACCTTTACATTCCTACAGCAGTTATCCAGAAGTTATGCAGAAGAAGAGGAAGATCTTCTATTGCTTTTCCAACATTACTTTAAAAAAACTTACGAGCACTCATGTTGTTCACTTACGAAAATTTAGTGCTTACAGTTCAGTAAGTGAATAGCCATTAAAAAACCAGCTAATAAACCTCCTAGTAGCAAGAAGAAATCATAGACCTTTTTTTCTGCTTGACAAGCTTCCATTCTTCAAAATCACATCTGTTCCTGCATGCTTCATCTTTTCTCTTATTTAGTGATGAAGTGCTTCTACACAAGAATACTGATGACCCACAGCATCTCAGATGTAGACATTCCTGAATACAAAAATGTTTGGCTAGGATACCGCTAGTCTGTAATTTTATTTTATTTTTTAATAGAACAGGTTTCTTGGAAATAGAAATTTACACATGTATGCATCCATCCTTCTGTCAGCACCCTAAAGATCCCATCAAGCTAGCCCTAATTTCATGTTTGCAAATGCTGTGTTACATTCTCGCTTAGCAAGGAGAAAACACAAGAGATACCCTCATGTCGGGAGTTCAAAGTACTCCCTGTCTAAAAATCAAATCATAACTCATTGGCTTTTGAAGCAAAAGGGCGAGACCTAAATTAAATTTATGTCTTACACTGGTGGGAAGCATCTCCAGCTATTTTGCTGGCCTTTCTGGAATTTCTTTGTCTTTGGTTCATATGCTTTGATTCACACTTTGTTTCTTGTGGAGCTGATGGACAATTGCAAATTATTCTCCACCAGCATTCAGTGCTGGCTGTACTGAGGATCCAGTCGCCAGGAAAAAATAAATAAATCAGCAACAAAAAATTCCTTTAACTACTGAGGGAGTTAGCAACATTTTGAAAGAAAATCGTAGCGTCATTCAGAAACAAATAAATAAAACACAATTATAAGTTTTCCAACATAGTATGGATGGCAGATGTATTTACCTAAGAGTTCCTCCTTTCTACTAACTGGAGCATAAAAGCGAAATTTGCCTGAGGGGCTTCTATTGAAGTCAACAAAAGTAGTCCACAGACTTGCATGCAAAGAGCAAAACTGTATTTTTATATAACCATCATCTGTGAAATTCCATCCCCAGACGCTCAACTGACTGGGAACTTTTCACTATGTATCTAAGGATAGCATTTAGCTATAAACTGAGTCTCAACGAATTTCCTGCAAGCTCCCTTACTAGGGTGAAATATTACCTCTGGTCAGATAGCGACTTATTCAGAAACAATTCACTTTCTAGAGCGGATGGTATTGAAACTGGAGATGCAGTTCATTTTACCCATTCACAAGCATTTTAGACCTGGTGATAATTCTGCTCATACAGCTCTTGAAGATAATTCGGGAAGGTTTTGGCTTTTCCCCTAAACAAGATAAATGCTGGCTTCTTCACATAAACATTATGTTGATTTTATGTTGAATTCATTGCTAAGTGAAAAGATTACCTGCAGCCTTAGATATAGCACTTGTGCCCAAAAGCTACAACGTTCATTACAACCGTCGATCTGAAAATAGTACAAAAACAGGGAATGAGACAAACATGATTCCAGGAATCCACTGGTACAAAGTATTTGTTACCTGACTTGTAAAGCATATTACCTGAAGAATTTCCTTTAGACCACGAACAGCTGGTGGCTGGTACAAATTAGAAATCTGTTCTTCCTCATCCACTTCCACATGTATTTCACCAGACTGAACAGTAAGAATATAACAGAAGCTGGGAGGAGGAAGATTAGTTGTCATCTATTAAAAAGCAAGGAAAAGAAATGTGACCTTAAAAAAGGCATTTTAATTTGGCCAGTCAGGTTTTATAATAATAGCCAAAACGAACCACACAATTTATATTTTAAGAGGGATGGGAAAACAAAATTATATGGTTAATAACAACGACTCTCTGAAGTAGAAGTTGAGTTAATAAACCGACATTCACAAGTTATAAGTGAAATCAGCTTGTGCATATCATTCTTTCCATAATCTGACATTGATCCTCATCACAAAAACATCTCATGATTTGGCACACCTGGCAAACACTTCGACTATTTCAAGGTGCTTGCTGTTGGTTTTGCATTTTTTTATTACGTGGTAGGAGTGCCCTGATTATTCTTTTTTTTTTTTTTTTTTTAACATCCGTAACTTTTCTGAGATTTGGGGACTTTCGCATGTGGGTGGGTTTTTGTGATAGTAAACAGCTGACGAACTTTTAAAGCTGCCAAATTAAAACCAGAACAGCACAAAGAGATAATGAAGAACAGGAACGCAACAGCTACAAGAACTGCTCTCTTTGCGTTACCCCAGATTTTTCTTTCCCCCTTAAAAAGTACCGTGACGTAACAACTTTATCAATCACCACTTAAAGAGGTCCCAAACTAGAAAGGCTTCTCAGGAAAAAAAAGACAATGCTAGAAAATATTTTTTATTGCGGATATGGTAACATATTCTTCTAGCGATGTTTGTTGTTAATAAAGCATTTAATTTAATAAAAGAAGTATGAATCTATTAAAGACAGCTGCTTACCCATTAAAAAATAAATCTGCATAAGGAGAAAAAAAAGCAAAAGACATCAACTCAAATTCTGTTTGCCTCTGACAGCACTAAAGAAGGTATTTGAATGTACATATGGCTCAAAAGAAATCAGTTCCGCAGATCTCTTCCCCACAATATTATCAGCGTGCTGGCAATATTATTTATGTACCTATGTATAAAACTGCTTCCATAAAACTGTGCATGAAACTATACTGTTTGTATGAAGAAAAATGTATCTCAACTGAAAAAACTCCACTCAGCCAAAAACCTGCAGCAGTAGAATGCAAGTCTTGATCCTCTGTGGACTGAATTAGTATTTCAAACCCATGACAGAAGTGTAAATTACACGATTATGGAAAGTTTCCTCCATTTTTAGACTGCTAGTAAAATAGAGAAAATGAAGAACAAATGAGAGTCATAACAACACTGAACAACATTTAAGAGCTTTGCTCCATCCATGGATATTCCCATTCTGTTGTCCACATTATTTCAATGCACAAAACAATCCATTCCTCTGAGATTTCCGAAATGTCTAGATGAAAGAAAGAGTCAAGGAGAGAACAGCCGTTTCACCGAGTTTCAGTCTTGGTTTTATACGTAACCAAGGTCTGAACTTTTTATTCTTCAACATAAACCCCTGTACAATGCAAAGAACACTCTACATTGCAGAGAAAAGATTCTCAGACTTTAGAAATAGCTAGTAATATCCACCTTTAATGTCCCCTGGTTTTGAAACTTGTTTATTTCCAGCTTTTTCTCCTTTTCTAGAATTTGCATCCTGACTGACTCCCCTAGGCTCTAACATAAATTTTTAATACCACAAACTTCTTCCCCAAAGAACACCCGTACAAGAACAGCAGGACAGCACAAGCACTTGGTTACCCAGAAGCTTCTCAAATGATCTTGTCTTACCAAAATGACACTTGATATGACAGAACTCCTTTTCAAATACATAAGCTAATTAAAGGAAAATTAAAGATGCAATTTTAGATTTGCAAATGTATAATAGCATACTTTAAATCCATTTTAACACCTCCCCATCCCCTAAAATCACAGAAACATCCATTACTTTTTAGTAGATTATTTTTGTGTTCATCCTTTGACTGCCTTCACATGAGACAAATATCAGTCAAAATCGTCCTAACTAGTAAGAGACCTGATTCCAACAGTCAGTCTGTCCTCACAGAAGTTAATCTTCAGAAAAATGCTTTAGAATCTAAGGCTGAAAAGTGCTTCAAAGAACGAGTTAATATGCTTGTATATAGATTGCTCAGCTGGCTCCATGGTATCTAATTTCTTTTTCCTCCTGCAATGAGAGGAGAGGAATAATTTGTCTGGACTTCCTACCATTCTAGCTCTAGACGATTAATAAGGGGCTAATTGCATCATTTTGGAAAGATGCTGCTGATCCAGAGGGCTTTGGGTTAGCCTAGGAGGTTGCCAGAATCAGTATTAACAAAATTCAGTAGCTAAAGAGAGGGAGAGAATCTGATTCCCAAAGTAAACATGAGTACACTACGAACAAAAATAGTAGTTGTGAGTGAAAAAATACATTTCCATAATAACAAGACTTACCATTTCAGAGTCTTGACTTTGTCCAGGAACTTTTACAGGTACTACTGGAGGCCACAGACTGTCTATCAGACTAAAAAGTCCTAATGCCCTTCAAAAAGACCAATAAAATCAGGTTTAAAATGTTTTCCAGTGTTATACATTATATTAAAAAGATTCATTAAGAAATATAATTTAAACCATTGCATGATTATGAAAACAATTTCAAATCACATTTGTTTTCTGGAAGCTGGTTTTGATTTGGTCTAATTAAATCTCCATCATTTCTGCTGCAGGGTGGAGAGGGAGGGAAGGCATGCATCACATTCAGTGACAAGCGAGTCATATTTAATCCTTTGCCACGAACAGCCTGCTACATAACATCAGGGGAACTGGGGTAAACGCTAGCTTGGGAAGGACACAGGTACCAGTACAACTTCTTTTAAAAAATAGCTTTTAACTATTTTAACTGATAGACTTAAAAAAAAGTTTTGCTTCTAACGTTTTCATTTCTTGCTTTGCTCTAACAGCTGATTGCAACTGCTTTCAGGAAAGTCAGCAATTATCAGATATAGAGAAACAGGCAAGATTTTGTTATCTTAAGTACATGTGCAGATGATGGTCTCCTTCCTACACAGCTGCTCATTTAGGTACGGTTTTTATTTATTTATTTTGCAAGTTTCCCACTTTTAATTTAGAAGCAAACATAAAATTAACAGCCCAGCATACTAAGGGAAAAATGCGACAGACTTTAGCTTTGGTGTGCAAGCTGTCCAGCGGCTGCCGCGTCAGCTGATACGGCATCCCTGCAGGACGGGCAGGAACATCGGAGGGAGAGGCCACGAAAACAGCGGAGGGAGGGGGAAATAGCTACAGATAACCAACTTGAAGAGGCATGCGTTTTTGAGTCAAAGCTCTCAGTTATCTCATCCTAGTTCTCTGTTCTGTGTAGTCGAAGGACAGAGATCTGCATTTTAACCCCACAATGCCTCCAAGAAAAAGTTGTCTGTTCCTCTGATTAAGAAAGCCACTATTTCTGAAACAGCTCAAAAAAATGAAGTCCAAAACTTGCTAGAAGTAATATTAGCTTCTAAACTCAACTGTTTAGAAGAAGGAAAAGGCATACTCTGGTACAGGGCTGAGGCACATTGCAATATGCTGCTTCTCTTCAAGGGGTCACGGAAACCCTCCTTTAAAGTTCTGCTTTTAGCTCACTTCTGCTTAAGCTTATTTATTTCTGTATTTCCCTAGTCCTTCTCCGGATCCCTAAGTGCTTAAACTTTGGGAGTCTATAGGCAGTAAACTTCTTCCTATGTTTTTTCATAAAGCGCCAGGTATCGGCTATGATTCAGTGTTAATAGTGACGCCTTTGGACCAGCACTGTAAGAAGTTTTATGAACGTAAATCTCAGACTGGATCTTGTGGAATAAAGCTTGTGGTTCACAATTCGGGTAACAAGCTGGCAGATTAAAGAGACGATGTTGCTATCTGTAATCATGTTCTCCACACTAATGAACAGACCAGAAACACAAATGTGCTGCCCTTTTACAGAAATGAACTTCCTGACTTACAGGGCATCATCACTGAGTCTGTAAAAGGAGAAGGCTGAGCTCAGAGGCCGTTGTGTTTTTTTTGTGTGCGTGTGTTTTTTTGAACAGTGGGAACATTACCACATACAAAGTAATACTTCTTGGGTATTAAAGAGACTTTACAGCAAATTGACCACTTCTTGAATCTTCGATCAGGGCGACATTTTCAGTCCTGTATCATACAGAACGATATCCTCTCTACAGTCACAGGAGGGCCAATGCCCAGTGGAACAGACTGGTCTTGCTAACCGGGACATGAAAAAGGATTAGAAAAAGAGAGCGCAGCCTTCCATACAAGTCAGGCAGTTGCACAAGTGGCCTCCTCACACGACATGCAGCGGGAGGGCAAGGGCAGAGCACAGGTGTGAACGTACCACACACTCTGCGCGTGTGTGTGCATACAGAGATCACGTACTTATCAGCTTAGAGCAAATAAGCTATGTTGTTGCAGTGCAGGTATAATCACATCTCCACACAGACTGTACACTGATCCCTCATCTGTATTTTTAAATTTGCACACGGGACGTGAAGCTGTCCCTTATTCTTTAGCTCTCTTCCAGCTTGCTACCCCATATCAGAATATCTACTGACATACAGCACATTTTCTTCAATTGCTTGTGTCCTTTTGGAGAAGGTCATCTACTGCTTGAACCAGGAGCACTTAATTATTAGTAAATGACAGTATTTGTTTACAAACAGGCAGAGGAGCAGCGTTGTGTAGAGTGTCTCCCGGACATCTTAGCCCCATCCTTTTCTTTGACACCAGCCAGGCCAACTGCAAGGACATTTGTTGCCCCAAGGCTCTGCACATTCCAAATCACGTTCTGCTGGGATCCTTCTCTACCAAAGGGGATGTTCGCTCCTGGAGCTGTCACTGATGTGCCCTAGGGGTCAGTGTCCCTGGTGAGAAGCTCCCCTCTTGCTCCACCCATTTATGTGCCTCCAAGAAATTTAACTCTCTCTTTACACTTACGGAGTTTGACTTAGCAGAAGGGGGAATGAGGTGGGGGCAATAACAGTGGAGAAGAAGCAAGACATTGTGTCCTCTTCTGTAGAAAATCATTATTCTTATAGAAAGAATAAAATCCATTCTCTTTATTGGTCAAGCAACACTCAAATCCCACTTCAATCTGACTTGAACGATGGGTGTATTTTATCCAATATGTGTATCCTTCTTCAGCTAGAGAGTCAGGACAAGAGATGAACAGCCAGCTCTGTGCTACAGTGAAGGGACATGGTTAACCCCCATGTGCACATAGATCCTTTCTGGCTACAGAAGACAAAATAAAAACTCTAAAATTCTGCTCTGTGAGTGTAATTACTAGTCACTATTTAAAAAAAAAAATTAAAATAATTTTGATTGCAAAAGGACAGACTTCTAAAAAAGGAAAAGTACAGTAAGAAGTGAGAAGAAACAAGCTCGAGGATAAAAAAAAAGAACATGTAAAGTATTTTGAATAACACTTTTTTATTTCAGAGACAAGGACTCTATTGTAATATTCTATAACTTTTCTTTAAAAAAAGAAAAAAAGACTGAATCCATACCAGGACAGAGATCACCTATCAGATTCTAAATGACAGATTCAACCCCCTACCTCCCATGCTAAACTGAAACCTATGTTTGGTAAAAATTGTTTTGCCCCATACGAAACATGCTGATGTCCACTGTTTATCACCAACATAGCAAGGCCACCAGTAACTCTAATGGAGCACTAGAGTATAGACTTCCACAGAAGTATGGACTTATGACACGCAGTCCTCTACATACAGGTACTCTTCTCTTCTGTAATCCACATCTTCAAGCTTTGCTTATATATAATGATACTTTTATATATGTGTGTGTGTGCATGTACATACACACACAGGGACATATGTATGTATACATAATATGCAAAATAATTTTTTTTAGTATCCTTAATTATTTTTATCATCCAGTGTGCTCAAAAGATGTCCCTCAACTTAAATTTTGCTTGCTGAACTTTGTTACATCTTTTCTGCATAGCCATAAATGCAAACTGCCTGTTGCATACCCAGACAGCAGTCAGAGAATTTTAAATACTTCATACTCTTAAACAGGCTAAATACATGGCTGAGAAAATGTAAAATATACGGGTGGCATGTGCAGAAATTAATCCCGTCCTATTTAACAAATCGTCTTAAACTACTCCACAGAAAAATAACTGTAAGATAGTGAATGATACTAATAAAGTAGCATTTGCTTCTCCCTCCTCACGATTCTCGCCATAGGTGATGACTGTGCTGCCCTGCACAGAAGCAGCTGCTTTCATCTGCTCACCTACCCACCTTCCTTCTCAGTTTCACAGCTCAGCAGGAGACAGAAGTCACCTTCTACTTGTAACCTTCCTGGCTTGTTTAGCCCTTCACTGCAAAGTCAAATGGCAGACATACACATGCATATACATGTTTGCTCTGTGATTTTTGATAAAAACATACAAATTAAAGAGAAAAGCCATAGCAATTATATTTAGACCCAGTAAAGTGATAAACCAGCATCTACAGTCTCAGTACATCTACTCTGATCCTATGGACATTTCATTCATTTCACACTACAAGCTACACTACAAAAATCAAACAACTTAAAATTTTGATTTTTCAAAATTGTATTTCACTGACTTTGATCTGACAACTTATTTCATAACTTACTGAGAGGATTTTGTTTATTTCTCTCAAAAGGATTAAGTTTCATCTACAGTTCTGGTCCAAGAACTTTGTGTGCGACATGCCGGATTCAACTTTTTAATGTTACAGCTTATAGTTTGGGGGATTTTTCAATTTTAATAATCATACCACAGGTTCAGGGGAAGATTACTACAGGGAGAAAATAGCAGCAACATCAAAGAAAGTAGAAGGAAAAAAATGCCCATAACTAAGAGAAGAAGAAAGACTATGTAACGTTTACGGTAGGGGACAGGAAGAAAGATGCTAGGATTCTCCTCCAACGTCTTCCACAGCTTTGCTCTGAGGACTCAAGACTTGGCACTTCTCTGTTTCCTCCTCTCCTACTCTCCCAATTTTAGTCTAAAATGGAACAGTTTTCTTTTGGCAGTATCAGTCTCAATTATGAAGAACCCAAAAATAAAGCAATTCCATGAAACATGTCTTTGCTCAAAGCTAAAAAGAAATTAGTAATAATCACCTAGACTGCATAAGCTTCAACTATCAAAAGACAAGCAATCCAAATATGAAGCTGGTACTGGAGGCTAGCTCTCCCTTGAATTGCCCTATTAAGATCTTGCAGTGCACAAGCTATACAACACCATATTTTCTCAGACTTGAGTAATAAAAGTAACAAAATCCTAAAGTAAAAATCTAAGCCTACTAAACCAGCATCTCAGTCAAAAATACAAACAGGCAGGAAGGGTTGCTGGCTTTTTTCCCTGAGTTTTGTTTAGACATAGGAAATTATTTTGTTGAACAATTTATTCACGTACTTTAATAACTCAATTTTCTGTAGTACATTAGAAATTATATACGCTACATTAAAATGCTGAAATAATAATATAAAAGTACTTTTGATTCAATATGGATACACCTATGTTATTCTCCAGTGCTGGTTACTAAACAGATTAATGACAGAAGCACTGAAGATACAAGCAGCAGACCATGCTAGTTAAAGAGAAGAAAACTCAGGAAAAAAAGTTAATTTCTGATGCATAAGCAGTCATCAAAAAAAAAAAAAAAAAAGTAACGTAAACATTCAAAACTTCAACGCGATTACTTAAATTGTGCTTTAAATGGAACTCAACTTTTAACCACAGCAGTTACTGAAGTGTTTCAGGACCTCAAAACCTCAGAGATGTGGGTGGCTCTTTTAGATGGCAGTCTTTTTGGAGGAGGGAAAACCAAAGGAAGGAAGTTATGACTTCCTTGCTCTGCGGAGGGTTCTTACTATTACATTTCCTGTCAACGTCTAGCAGTTGAAACACTCTCCTCTAGCAGTTAGCAGTGGTCCTCTCTTCTGAGTATAAAGCAAAAAGAAGAGAAAGTATACGGTGAAGAGTAGAGGAAAAAGGAGAGAAAGAGAGGCCAGAGAACTATAGGACTTAAAAAGAAGAAAGCAAACCCTCAGGCACAATAGTGACCAACACTACAGACAAATACAGGGAGACTTCACATTTCAGTGCCTAACATTTGAAAATTTAAAATGACAAACAACAGAAACCAACTTTATTTGAAAACGCAGAATTTTCTCAGAGAAACATAACACTGGTTGATGAACTCAATATTCAGAGCCTACTTACTTTAGAGGAAAATGCAACAGATAGTACAACTTGCCATGAATTAAAGGCTGGGTCAAGTGCCAAAGCTTATGAGTTGATGTATCCTTCAAAGTATTTTACCCTGTCCAATGTAAGTGTGGATTTTAGCACTATCCATGCAACAGTTGCATCTTATTTTGAAACTTGTTAAGCACTTTTTCAACTTAGGGAAAAAATTGATACTGACACCTTGTGTTAATTATGTATTACGTTAAAGCATTTCTCCCCCTCCCCCCCCATTTTTAAATTGGTGTCATCTTTCTGTTCTGCTGAATAGAAACTCTTCATCTTTCCGCCTTGTAAGAAAGCATAAAGAGAAGAAGCCACTAAGTCTGCTATACTTAGCAGTAAACTCAGTGCTTGGCAAATCAGGTGAAAAGACACTAATTGTCAAAATCCAGATTATTATTCCGTGTGGAACTCCAGTCAGGGCTAAAAAACATAAAATTAATATTTTTGTCGATAGAGACAGATATCTAACTACAAAGTTTATCTCAGCTCATTGAAATTAATTTCTGGTAGGAAGCAACAGCCTATGACAATTTATAGGTTATTTATTCCTGAGGCAATTTTAGTGAGTGCTCGGTCCCTGCATCTAATTGCATCCATTTAGTTACTGGTTATACCAGACATACCTGAAACATGCCTGGGATCTATTAAAATAAGGGGGGTTACATGTTAGTTGCACTGCATACAGATTCTTAACCAAAATTCCTGTCTCTAGCAGTACACTGTCAAAAATCTCACTTCCTCCTTCTCAAGGGGCTGAATTTATAAGGCTGACATATGAGGCAGTGGGAGGACAAGAGAGAGAACATACACCTCTAGAAAGCCAACACCCCCAGCGGCAGATCAATGTACACTTTTCCATCTTCTCTCTTTAAACCACCATATCTTTCTTTTCTGCTGATACTAAGTGTGCAGACCAGGGAAGAGTTGTAGGAAAGGCTAGGAGACAAGTATGAATGAGAGGGTGAAGAGAAAAGGTGTCAAGAAACAGATACTGAACCACATATGTGGTGTTAATTCAGCTGCTACCATACTGGTTCCTACCTTATTCAACAGTCTCATGAAAGGGACTAGAAGAACTGCTGGAAATGAGACTGAACAAGCCATGTCGACTTTGCCATGACCCAGCCATGCCCGTCTGTCTGACAGGATTGCCAGAAACTGGACTGCAAAGGGAAACACCACTTCTTCTACTGGACTACAAAGGGAAGGATTTCTTGCAGGGATGGTTTTGGGGACTATGTTTTACGTGGGTTACAGGACTTGTTCTGAAAACCCCCTAAATCAATGAAAGACCTTCAAATGACCCAGTACGAGACCCTAGTACTTGTTAAAGCATATGGGTATTAAAAAACAATGTTCAACATTAACAGTGTTTCTCTCAATGTAAGATTAATATAATTCTAATTTTTCACATGGTTGATCTTGGTCAAGACAGGACATGGTTGTGTAAGTTCTTATCCCACTCTTCTTTTGGAACACAAGTGTCTTCTTATCAGGAGAAGAAATGGGTTTAGTTTCTTTAGCACATCTTACAGTACAGGGCCACTCCAAAGATCAAGTCAGGTTTACAGCCAGGTTTTTGCCTGGATGTAAAATACCCTTTATTATAGGTTTTTAGTCCTTGAAATGCAACTTCAGCTTACAACAGTGATTTTAAAATTGCATTTACTGGAATGATGTTAAATAGTACTTTAAATTAAATACTTGATGATGAGGATGGATGATGGCCTGGAAATTTTTTTGAACAATAACAGTGGTCCATTGATGAAAAAGCTTGAGAACCTCTTGTATCTGTTAAATGAAAATCTCCTCTGTCTCACGGAGGGACTGAGGAAGCACTCTGTCTCTATAGAAGAGATTACAATCCATGTGACTGCGGGACAACATGCACGTATGGGATCTTATTAGCCGTTCCTGGCTTTCTCCAGATCATGTGCTTCAAAGGCACAAAAAAAAAAGTCATGACTTTCCCCTCTTATTTTCTACATTTTATTCCCTTTTATCCATTTTAAAAGCCACTGTCAGACTCCAGGAAACAAACAGCTTACAAGCCATCTCCTTCCAAAAAGTAATTGGCGTTCTCAAGAAAAAAAAGGCAGCGGTCTTTCTTGCAGAGCAGACCACGTAGTTCTTATTCACTCATGTGCTGCAAGCCAAGGTTGGGCACTCACAGGCATATCCCATCATGTGCTCGGATATACCACTGGCTCTGGAAACCCATTTATCCAGTGGCAATGAGTTCTACAGCCTAATTATGCTCTGTGTGAATAAGTACTCCCTTATATTAATTTCAGCTATGGCTTTACTGTGGTTTCCATCACACCTAGAATGACACAAAACGTGTCCTAACACTTAAAAGTAATAACAAGTTATAAAGCAGAACTTAGGCTGAAACAATTATGAAAAAAAATAAATCCCTGAACAATTCCCCCACCCACCCATCTTGTACAATGAAATCACGTTTTAACCACTGCACTGTCCCTGAAGCTACACTAGCCTTTTTCTTTTAATGTTTCCTAGCAGGGTTACCACCAGCACAGCTCCAGCTGAGCCACCAGCATTTTCAGCAGTGTGTCTTCTAATCGTCCTCAGAATAGCCAGAAGTAAGTTACTGCTGCTTTGAAACACAATTTACATTAGAAAAAGTCTGTCTCTTATTAGCTAGGCAGAGTACTGGAAACACCAGCAGCCAGTTGTAAAACTTCATTTGTATCCAGAATTCCAACGCCATTATTTAATTTGTTTGGAAAAAATGTAACTTGAAAAAAAAGCCAACAAAATAATTAAATAAGAAGACGTGTTTGTTATTAAAGATCCATAAAAATGCAAGTAGGCTTGAAATCCAAAGGATCTGAAAATTAACACTGCGAGTACATAAAAAGAAAAGCATACTGAATAGAGCTGGCTGGAAAACAACAATTCCATTTCGCTAAACATTTCAAGGCTTTGAAATTTGTTTTTTGTTCCAATATGAAACAAAAATGAGACTTTCTGAAAGTTTTCATGAAATGAGAATAAGAGAGAGAGCATTCACTCCCTCTGGACCTGAAAAAGTCTTCCCAACAAAATTGTCTCCAAAATAGATAATGTTTCCATGAAACATTCTGGTTTTGATGAAACAGCATTTTTCAACACGGAAAAAAAAGTGTCAGCAGAAATATCATAGCCATTCTAATACCAAAGGCTTATCTAGATCGGGTGCTTGTATGAAAAATTATGTTGAGAATTGAACCAATCTAATTATATTTATATAGGTCCCCATGTGAACACCATATCAATTTCCTTAGAAAGATACTCCATAAGATAATTGATCTATTTAAAAGGTTTTTTTTCTTGATTAAGATATTTTACTTTATTCAAAGAATGTAAAAGGAATCACAGAATAAGCAAAATCTGAGAGGTACCATACGTCAATTTGTTACTTATCTGAAGCGATTTTTCTATAAAATTGTGGATACTCTTATTCCAAAATAAGAATGGTTTTATGATTTGTGAGATTTTTTTTTTTTTTTTTAAAGAAACTTAAACTGTGCTTCCAAAACCATACGGACTTAACTGAATTAAGCTCTCCTATACCAAGGGAAAGTCTGTGCTTGAATCTTCAACCCAGACTGGGCAGCACTGCAGAAAAACATACTGTAATAAATAGTTCTGCAATGAAAGGGAGGTGAACTACTGTTTTTAAGTCTTTGAATCTACTGAAGAGGAAGAAAACACTCATATTTTAGGAAATATTGCGCACAGTAATTCTTCTCTATCCCTTGCTCTGCTAAGTATGTATTTGTGTGTTAGTTTATTTATGTTCATTTTGGAATATGGCTGACTAAAGTACTATCGGATGCCCCCCAAATGGCAATGAGGACATTTAATTGAACAAAGCCCGATTCATTTGTTCCAAAGAATATTGATCACAGAAATAAATAACAAGATAGATCATCTCTGCCTGCCACAGCATGCCGTACATTCTCCCACAAATTGTCCTCACCTTCCTCTTGTAGTTCTTTGCAAAATTTTCATTCCAGCTAGGCAGCAGAATTTTCCTTCCCATCTCCTGCAATACTGCTCAATGTCATCTGCAGAACTCAGGGACTGTAACTGCACTTCACTGAACATACCATAGGCATCCTGGACAAGGAGGCATAACCTGCAAAACATTCCTCTGTTACTCAGTGGCTCCTGTTCATAACAGGCTAGTCAGCAAATTTCTGAAAATTACATTACAAGCGTCAAAACAGGGCTTATCCTCTACAATATCTGGAGAATTCCTACCAAATAATGAATAGTCATATCAATAAACAAAACCATTATCGTTAAAGGTTTTCTCATGTATATTTGCAGGAGCAGGGCCATGAAATAGAGAAGCATGACTGAAAAAAAGCATAAAGGGCTTGCACTGGCGATTAGATGAACTAATGGTTATGCACTATGTGGTTTGTGTACCTATAAAGAAAGAAGGCTGAGTTTTTGCCTAACTTGAGGTGAATTCTGCAATGCAGACAGAGCAATGATGCAGATGTATACGTGTGTGTGTATAAATATAAAAATTCTGCTTAGAAGTAAATAAAGCAACATATTTCACAAGCAATAATCATGAACATTGAAACTGGCAAAGCAAGAATTTCCTTTTCTATAACTTTTCTATAACTTTTTTTAGAAGAGTCCTGAGGATGCAAAGAAGAGTGAAATGTCAATTTTTCTTAAAACAAACATGCAAACAAAAATTCAACATGAAACTACAGATTAGTACTTTCAATATTGGGTATGAAGAATCCCAGAGGAACTATTTTAAGGAGGTAATTAAAGAACCTGCTAAACAAACAATTTGATTAAAGTAATCTATGGAAGTAGGGGCTTTAGGGCTGGGAAGTATTGCTTAACCAACTTGCTGGCATTTCAAGAAGATATTACTGTCATAGCTGATAAGGCAAAATCAGTGGATGTCATACATTTAGATAGTCAAAAATGCATTTCACAAGATTCTGCACCTGAGATGAGCAGCCACGATAGCGTGAGTCATGCAGTGCTGGAGGAAGGAGGCTGCTGTCTACAAGATTGGTTTAATTGCCCCAGAAAGAGACAGTTAAGCATGGAAACTTTTCAAAGGGAGACAAAAATTACCTTTGAGGGTAGCACACACATCTTTATTTCTAAATAAAACTCAGGGGTGCACCAGGCAGCAGAATTCAGTTCATTTCAAAGGTACATGCCAAAATTACCTTCTCTGGAGCAGTACCATTGCTCACAGCAAGCCAACTCCAACTGCTTTTGGAGCACATCATGTAACATATTATATGCATCCTGAAACTATTCAACAGTAGTCATTATATCTTTATAAAACACATTTTAAATGAAATGAGCTCCTATATTTCTCTGGAAGAAATCCACGTATTTTTTTGCAGGGAAGCTTAGGCACATGGAAGACCATTAATCACAGTTTCCTTGTTCATTATCAACTGTCTAACTTTGGCTTACACCCTTGAGAGGGCTGTATTCGATATAAGATACAGCTCCAAAGCCTTTCAGACATCAGCAGCTGTGCAAGCACCAGCTGAGAGTCCTCATTTTTCAGATTCTGGTGTTGGTTTTGAGGAGCAGGGAGTGGTAGGACTGAACACAAATGAAGGCTCCCGTATTTGACCCATTATCTCTAGCTACAAGTGTGTCCATCCGTCCCCCCCGCCCCCGAGTCTTCACCAGGCAAAGAAACCTTAGGTACAATTCTTCCACAGCCTCCCAAGGTTAAGAAGTCCTTTAGAGCCATGAAACACTGCTTCTACCCTGAGCAGCAACAAACAGGAGGAAACCAAATGCTCTTGTGATTACATACCCTCATCTCTGGGATGAGCGGTGTTCCCAGCCTAGAAAGCAAGTGACCCTCCTAACAATACAAACCTGTGTCTTCAACAGCTCTATCACTCTCTTCATTTTCTGTGTAAAACAATCCGTGATATGCCTTCTGGATTCGTACCGCAAGATCATCTCCAACTCAACAGAACAAAGACTGATGATGTGCTATGAACACGACAGCCCAGAAGCAGAAAAACTACAGCTGCCAGCCACTTTCCTTGTTAGGACCTTGCAATCGGTCAAAAACTTCTCCCGAGTTTTAACTGATTGGACTGAAACTCCTCGTGCTATTGTTTTGTTTGGAAAAAGAGAGCTAATATGCTCTGGACATTTCTGAAAATCAGATTGAGGGGAAGAGGAAAAACAAAGCAAACAGTTTTGCCTATGCTAACAAAACATTCAGTGACTGTTAATTGTGAAAAATTAGGCCTCCGTATCTTGGAGCAAGCAAGGGCCAATTGAGTTAGCATCTCACATCTGATCAGTTCAGCAGTCTCCTAACTGATCACTGGAATTTCTCATATCTTTAGTAAGACATAACTGAACGCAAAGTAAGTCTCAGACTAGCTGGCACCAGGCTCATATTAAGTCCTCTGGGACATGTTAATTGCCCAAATAAAATTAGCTTGGTTGGTGCCGAAGACATCAGTCACTAGAAGTGCATTTTCCCAGTCCTTTTAAGCCAAGCAAAGAGATGGCTGCTGTCAGACATGCGAGTCTCAACTCCCCACATCCCTGGCCACATACTTCCATCCCTTTGTGACGGCAGCATAAATGGCTAGGATAGGAAACTGACCTGACAAAAAAAAATACTGTAGCCACATCATCATCATCATCATCATCATCATCATCATCATCATCTCAGCTCCTTGAAAATTAACTCTGTAGAAGTAAACCCGTATTTGCATGGAGTAATACTTCTAGACAAGGATGTATTTCCCAGGCAGGATTAGGAGGCTGAAGCTCCCACTCCAGCTGTCTAGTGTATGCAGCACAACATCCCAGGTCATATGATGGTAGAATGGTCATCATATGACCAAGCTCGACACACAGAAGTAAAGGAAGAACTGTGTAACTTGAGGCTTCTATCACTGATGTTCCCATTCACACCAGTAACGCATTCATAATTATTGGCATCATGAAAAAACACAAGGGCAGCAGAACCTCTTGCACCAAACCCCAAGTACTTTTGCTCTATTAGGATCATACATGTGAGCAGACATCCACTACACTACCCTTGTTCTAAGAGTATCCAAATGCACCATGCATTTAAAATGAAATGTATATACTCGCTCACTTGGAAGACAGAATTTCACAAGTAACCTTCAGATGCACAATTTCAGACTAAAAGATAAGGAATATCCCAAACTAATGCTATAAAGAGAACTTCACAAATACATGTTCCCTGCTTCAGCACACTTTTAAAACAGTACGAACGAATGATGACGAAAACTTGAAATATTTTCAACATCATTTGATCTCTCACACTGATTTAGTAGGTAGTGCTGTAGGTATTTAATGATGAATGACAACTGATTTTCCTACTTAATGACTATCATGAAATCAGCTGAAGCCCACAACAGACTCAGCAAGGCATTTGGAGAACTGTTCTCATGTTTGGGGACAGGCTTTTTAGCAGGGTCTGTTGCAATAGGACAAGGGGTAATGGTTTTAAACTAAAAGAGGGTAGATTTAGACTAGATATAAGGAAGAAATGTTTTACAATGAGGGTGGTGAAACACTGCAACAGGTTGCCCAGAGAGGTGGTAGATGCCCCGTCCCTGGAAACATTCAAGGCCAGGCTGGATGGGGCTCTGAGCAACCTGATCGAGTTGAAGATGTCCCTGCTCATTGCAGGGGGGTTGGACTAGATGGCCTTTAAAGGTCCCTTCCAACGCAAACTATTCTATGATTCTCTGAAACCGGTTCTGTTCTTATGGATTTTGCATGCACCGTTAGCATCACTAACAGTAGTTCAGTTGCTTTCAGAGGCTGTTGATTCATGGCCTTAACTTCCTCTCCAGCATTGTTTTTTTCCTTGATTTCACTTTATTCCCCAAAAAAGTGCATTTGTATTGTTTTCCCATGTTACAGTGTTGCTCTCATATTGTAGCAAATGTTCTTGCAAACTAAATTTTAGCTTTTAACTGTGATTAAAGGAACAGTTTGTCCCATGATTTTTCCCCCCTTTGAAGCTCATTACCAGGATGAAAAAACCCACATCTAAATTATGAGACAAGCTGCAAATCCAAAATGAGTATCTGCCCCCAGGAATTCAGTATTTATGTTTTGTGCACATCTATCACAAATACTTTTTTTTTTTCCATAAAATGGAGCATTTGTACTGAATCAGTTAATCAGCTAAAACATACCTTTACCAATTCCTTGTCAGTATGCATAGTAATGAACTGTTAAAAAAAAAGAAGGGCAATATCTCCATTTTTATCAGCGGTGCTCATGTAGGGAGGAAATAAGGGCCATCTCTGTTTTGGGGGCAACAGGATGCAACCCTGCCTAAGGCCTGAATTTAAAATATGGTTTTGGAAACTGAAATTTCTCATGCAAAGGAGCAGAGAATTCACTCCAGGAGCGAGGGGTGGCAGGAAAGCCCGTAGAGGAGTGAGTGTGGGAGATGCAGACTAAGGAAAAGGTGAAGTATGAGTCACTGGTAATAACAAAGGGGGCGAAGATAGGGAATGATAAGAAGTGAGGCAGAGATTAGCCTTTTTTTTTCCTTCTTCCCCCTTTTTTTTTTTAAAAAAAGTAATGACACAGTAAGTCTCATACAAAAGCTTGGGAAGATTTTGTTAATTTGCTAATAGCCAGGAGCAAGGATGGGGGCTGAGGAAGGATGAGACTGATTACTCTGCATTATTTCTATGACTGCTGATCTTTATGGCAAAATGACTCCCAGTAGAATTCTGGTGAGGATTACAGGATTACTCTGCCTTGCTCTTCTCCTAGTTTGTCACTCCTCACGGGTAAAGGGTAAAACCTTCTTTTACTATTAGTTTGTTAAGCATGAAAAATCATCTCTCCATACTGCTGCCTCGTATCAGGCAGCTGACTTTCTGGAGAGGTAAGGGTGACAAAAACCTTGTTCAGCTTTGGTCACCTCCAGCCTCCTGAGGCTAGTGGAAAAGAATAAGAAAAAGAAGATCTGCTCGCAGAGGAGATGAGAGCGCACGGAGGCCAGAACTGACTGATGACACAGGGATTGCCTTTACTGAATCTTGTGAAAACAAGCAGCAGAAAGTTGTCATGCACAGATCTTTTACCCTAGGAGAACAGCCATGTGGCCCCCAGCAGCTTTTCTCCATGCATAGCTAAGCTGTGCAGTACGGCATGAGGAGCAAGACACCCAGGCAAATGCTACCACCCTCGCAGGGCTGAGCAGGGACTTCATGAGTTACTCTTCCTTTGAAAGGAAGGGAAAGGGGGGAATGGGGAAAATGCCTGAAAACTAACTGAATTGTACTAGCTCTGATATTTGCTCATTCTTTATCTTAACCATCCAAGAGAGAACTGCTGCTGCTGCTTTGTTTGTCAGAAGGACTTCTTATCTCTTTGAGGTGCGGTCCTAGCAGAGGCATAAAGCACACGTACATAAACACACATAAACAAAAACCCCCTCTCCCTTAATCACCAGAGGCACAACACTACCTACACAACTTCAATTCAGCAACTTGTCTGGTCAAGTCTCAAGGTGGAGCTGATTAACTCCTGCTAATATGGCTCAGATTCAAATTGTAACCTGCAGGACACCACCCTACCAGGATTTAATTTATCCCTACCTTACGCACTCCTTGCATTCACCATACCCATATTATCTCTAAAAAATCAAAGCTCAGGGCACAGGTCTAAACACACAGGGACAACCATCCATCTCCCCCACTCCTGTAACACCAGCAGGATTTTCCTTTTAAAAGCACCATATTCGCCAGATCACAAACTGCTCCACGTTCCCTTTTGGAAAGTACATACCCGCTGTAGCCTTTTAGGGAGACACAGGATTGAGAATTTTCTGCTTGAAATCCATGCCGTTTGCTGCCACTAAATAGCAAATGAAGCTCTACAGAGCATAACTATGGACTGAACGATACAAATAAAAATTAATGATGATGACGACTAGCCCCTTCTATGCATAGGTTGCAGAGGTACACAGTTACAGAGGAAAACACAAGCACCGCTGCTTCCAGTTTATAAGGTGAATGTCAAGCTCAAAGAAGAATCCTGGTCATAACTCTCTCCAAGTACAGCCGGTTTTAGTACCCAGGCTGGTGCTCTGGTTTGAAGCACTGAGATGACCAAAATATCAATTGTTTGCTTTGAAAACTGGAGGTCTAAAATTACTGAAAAGTGGCATTTGTGATCATGCACATTTTTATTCGGTAATTGTGGAAGGACACAGCAGGAAAGAAAGGAGAAGGCAGTTCAGGAGTGCTGGACCTGGCAGAGCAGGAACAGTGCACAAGGTTAACACCAGACACTCCAGTTCCCTCCAGCAAGAGACAGGCTGTCCTTGCAGAAGTACTGGTGGAAACTGCACATGTGACAGGAGTATCACCAGGGCAATGAGCAAGTCTTATCTCAGCATCTCAAATAGAAAATATGCAGCAGAGGCCTCCCCAGTCTCGGGAAAAGAACCTTTTCTTTGCAGGCACTTCTTAGCATGTGTGTAACAGAGTATTTATATAATACACTTTGCAAATAACTCACTACAGTAACTACACCAAGCCCATCATTTTGGATTTTCCTTGGTTTTCCCTACATTTTTATGCATATGTTAAAAAAATGAAAAAGAGTGAGAGAGGTTATAAAATAACTGTTGCTTATTTTTATTCACTTCCTTGAACAGTCACTTACTTCAATACAAACTGGAGAATCCAATGCAACTTCCATAAGGTCTTTTATGAATCTCTGCCTGCTGATTGCTTTTACCATTTCTTCATTCAGGTTTATCCTTCCACCTACTATTTTCTGCCTATGATCTGAAGAAGCAGCACCTCTGTGGGAAACAGCTTTTGTGCGTAGGAAGAGACCTGTACGAGCCAAACACATCAGCAGGGCTACCTTTGTAAGGCACAACATGCATGCAGAGAATGGAGCTCCGCAGCGCTGTACGTGTTCCCACTCAAAACGTGGAACACCACCTGCCTGGTGGAAACTACATACATCATCTCGGGAACGGGTGTAGCACAAACACCAGACAGCTTTTTATACTGGCAATGACAACCGCGGCTTCGCATGCAACAATCTTTTCAGCATAAACCATTTCTTCGATGAAGTTTTCATGCAGCACCAAATGAACTTTTTAAACTTCCCATCTGACACTGTCTCTAAGTGCACTTTCAAATTAAACTGCTGATGTGTGTGTTTTATTTGTATACAGAATTTTACTCAAAGTAAACAAAACATTTAAAATCATAAAAAGACATTCCTGACGTCCAGACACAATACGGAGCCTAAGCTATAATTTCAAACAGTTACAGAGCTGCATTTGAGAAATATTTTCAGTATCAGCCGATAGCTTCACTTATCTCATATTCATAAATGAATGTTGAAGTTGTTCTATATTAATAGTTTAAATCCAAAGTAATTATGCCATGTAAGTAAAAATTTATAGTGATGGTTGGTTTCGAAGACACAGAAAGTTAAGGAAAAAAAACCTCCCAAGTACTGCCAGAAGTTTGTATAAAGGTTCAGCTGCAAGAAAACAGTAAGGCCTTCCCCCCTCCAGATCCCCCAGGCATCTCCCCTGGACAGCACTACACTGCACGTAATTTATGGTCCTTCTGCTAAGATCCATTCCATACAGCTTGTTATGTAAATAAAAACAATTTTGGGTGGTAACAAAAAAGCAAGCACATCAGATCATCCCAGCTTGTTTCGGACTCACTATGCTGTTAATTGTAGTTGGTAAAAAAAAATAATGATGCACACACTCCTCAGGTTCCTCAGTGTACCATTACTTCAGCATGGAATCCCATTACAATCCCTTCGTTATTTCAGTATACAATTCAGAAAAATATTATTTTCCTGTATGTTACGATTTACTAATCAAGAGTAAAAACGTACATTTAAGAAACTTACAGGCTCAAAGACTTGAACGCTGCAAGTCTTTCTTATGGATGATCTCCAATAGAAAAATCATGTTCCAAATATAACGTGTAATTACCACCCAGTCATTTAAAGTACTTATCTATGAATCTGAGGAGGGGTTCTTTGTTTATTTTTTTAATCTTAAGACTTTGTAATTATTGTTTTGGCATCCAAGAATTCCAACAGTCGGTGAGGTGCTGCCAAAAGATCTTCTCTTGCAAGGTGCTCAGCACCCTCCTTTCCAAGAAAATCAGCATTCAGTTGCTGGTTCTGGCAACATTTCATATCAGCTTTGCCGTGCTATGCTTCCTCCACGCCTCAGTTCCTTATACGTAAAAATCAGAATAAAAGTCCTGTCTGCAAAGGGTGATCCAAAATCAATAACCGAATAATACGGTGGCACCTAGGAGGGCAGGCCCAAAGTCTGTTCTGTGTGCTAGATCCCATTTGAGTTGGGGGAGGAGGCTATATATATGTATGTGTATACACATAGAGAGAGGGCTTCCTTGCAGTATCAACCCATTTCTTCCACGCTACAAGGCTTAGAGAACTCTCAACTCCCCCTGCAAAACCCATGGCAAAGGCTTTACAGAATTACAGCACCTGGAAGGAAGCAAGAACACTGTAGCAGCAGTACTGGGGTCGCTTATCTTTCAAGACCATATTATTTGTGGATTCACCAGATTTACTTCTGAACCACATAGACCATGAACGGGATCCTAGATGATTTTGTTTAAAAAAACCCCCAAAAACCAAATGAAGTGAGCATTAAAAAAAATAAATGCCCATTTCAGCAGGCACAGAACATCCTAAACCACATTCTTGGTAGTAGAGCATTGCACATGTGCTTCCCCAGTGCATGTGAAAGGTAAATGAAATATAATAACACTGCGGGATTTCTTACAGAGCTGCGTCTGTATTCAATAAGACATTCTGCTGCTTCAATCACCCCACTGAACTAGCACAAAAATATAATATTCATTGAAATAAAAGGCAGAAAAAGAGCAAAGAAGAAAAGCAGAAGTGAAATCATGTTGGGGCTCCCTTCCCTGGCAGAAAGGCAATTTTCCACTCTTTCTCGCAGGGTCTGTTGTTTCTGTTTTTCACTCACGCTGTTTTTCTTTACTCTCCTGTAGTGGCTGCCTTTGCTAGGTGTGTTTCTAAATGAGGGAGAGGGAGCGTGTTTGTGTGTGCGCGTCGCGTGTTTACAAGAGTTATGGTAGCAGTTCTCAGCAGTCCACCGAGAGTTCTAGGAAACGGCCCCTGTTATTTTATTCTGGGTCAATGTCAGCTCATGTCAGGCAGTAAAGATCACACAGGACAGCTCGCTCCATCTCGCAGTCCTGGCCGGAGGCCTCAATGGGAGAGGGAAAGGGAGCGAGCTGCGAGTGGGCGGAGAGCCTTCCCAGCACTCTACCAACCACCGCACGAGGAATTATGATAAACACCACTCTGGAAACCAGATACAACAGTACATTGTGTTCTTCTTCGGAAAAACAACCAGACTTCGGCTCACTTAAAGTAAACAGTTAATCCTGTTTATCTTTTTTTTTTTTCCTTTCTTGATGAGTTGTTAACAGAACAATCTCTTCTGCAAAGCAAAGCAGAGATCTGTCCCTTAAATTTGTACTGATTTTCTCCTCCTTCAAGAAAAAAAAAAATCAATTCAATATGTAAACTTTCTACTATCGGCAAACAGTGTGGAATAACAGTCTTCCTTGGCTTAAACTGACTTAACAAAGCCATGCCAAAACTGAATGAAACCTTTCCCTCACTTACATACTTTATTTTGGAAAACTGAGGTCCCAAACAGAGCGTCCTATTCATCCCTTTTAACTATTCCTCTTCTGACAGGAACAAGCAAAATTGGTTAAAACAAAAAAAACAAAAAAAAAAAAAAAAGAGGATGCGTGGTGTCCTTGCAGCCCAGGACAAGGCGCCTGGGGAGTACAGATGAGCTACTGAGCAGGGGGGCAGCTGTTCCCAGGTTTTCTCTGGGAGGTGAAAAGAGGCAGGCTAATCGACTGCAAATGAAGGAACAAACTTCTCTTTTTCAAAATATATGCTTACCGTGCAAATTCATGATATCCCTGACTTTCAATATTAAGGGTGATTAATTAGAAAAGCAGATGGAATTGATTATCTTGTTTTGCTGGAGTCACCGCAGCCTACTTATTAACTACTTCTTACTAGGGACTCTAACCGAGTCCACTGAAAGCTACAAGCTTTTCCAAAGGGAATTCTAATTTTTAGCACTCAGGAGTTTAAATAGCTCTGAAAGTCAACAACGAAAGTGTGCCTAACATCCCCAGTCAGTAAAAGTTTGTTGATTTAGCTATTTATAATCATAAAAATACATGATTTGCAAAACTGAAAGAGGAGAAGGAAAATATTTCCCTGTTTTATTTTTACTCATCTTGCAAGCTCTAAGATCCTGGGTTTTCTGTGTGACCGATGTCATCAAGTGCAAAAATGTAAATTCAGGTCTGGGAATGGAAGTCTGATTTTCAGATTTTTATTTTTTAAAAATATTTTACATGTAAAACTTGTCTATTTTTATGCTTTTTCTGCCTTGAGATCTTCATTTATTTTGCATTTGTTTTTAAATCTTGTGCAGCAGCTGCTGAATTTACCTCGCTCTCATGAGCTCTAAAGTGACAGAGCAGGACAAGGCAGCGCTATTTCCCATTCCAGAAAGGGGGCTGGGGAGGCAGCTATCAGCAGGCCAGGGCCAGAGCCCCAGAGGAGCAGCCTCAGGCCTATCCCCCCAGTCCACCACTTCTCCCACCATGGCCTCCAGCCAAGACTGGAAGAGCAAGTATGCCTCCAGCCAGGACTGGAAGAGCCAGTATTGGTAGGACAGGACTGCTGTTGAACACTTCATCTTGCTCCAAGTGCAGCCTGTCATTTAACCCCCTCCCTCCCAGTGCTGCACCTGCACAAGAAAAGCATGGTTGCTGTCTTACCAGTGTGGGTTTGGCCCACCAAATTTGTCCCCTAATTGATGGACAGTCCACAGCCCTATCTATGAAGGACCCAACTTACGCCAAGGTGCTGCAGCTCTGAGCAGAGCAGACATCAGCTGCAGGACTGCAGGGAAGAAGCAATACACTTTGGTAAAACCTCTCTCTCGGGAAGCCAGAGGAGAATCATAGAATGCTTTGGGATGGAAGGGACCTTTAAAGGTCACCTAGTCCAACCCCCCTGCAATGGGCACGGACATCTTCAACTAGATCAGGTTGCTCAGAGCCCCATCCAGCCTGTCCTGGAATGTTTCCAAGGATGGGGCATCTACCACCTCTCTGGGCAACCCCTTCCAGTGTTTCACCACCCTCACCGTGAAAAATTTTTTCCTTATATCTGGTCTAAATCTACACTCTTTTAGTTTAAAACCATTACCCCTTGTCTTGTCAATGTGGCGGTGCTACAGTCTCTCCTAGTTGGAGAAACTCCTGGGCGCAGGAGAAAAAAGCAATAAACCTACATCATTTAGGGTGCAGTTATAATCCGTGTACAAAAGACGACTCCTTTTGGTTCCCCAAGTTTTGACCCCATGGTGGCTGGCCACCATCACACCCTACTTCAGGATGTATCAGCTGAGAGGAATGCCAATGAGAGGTGAATCAACTGGAGATCGTTAGGAGATGAAGCAACAGCAGGAGGAAAAGGTGGAAGGTGAAGAAAACAAAGATCGGGAGGAAATGCTCCCTGATATTACCTCTTTTCCACTTCCTTTCTTACACCTTGCTGTTCTCCGTGTTTCTGGTCATTAGAGATTAGGGGAAAAAATGCTGGTCTGTGGCAACACTAGTATAATCCTGTGGATGACCTACAAGCACTACTGATGGAGCGCTTTCCCCAGACATGTTTGGATTTTTTATACAAGCGCTGCTGAAAGGGAAGTGCAGATGACAGCAGTTTTCCAATTTGAAAATAAAAAATAAAGTTTTTAAGCTTGCATTTGAACTTTTCAAAATGAGAAATCACATTTTTCATTATAGGCCAAGTAAGACTTTATAAATGACCTTCAAATAAGCAGCAGGTTTGAGCCATTATCCAAACTCCACTCAATTTCCATTTATTTCAATGACCTTCATTTCATGCCATACAGCAGGCAGAGAAAACACCTGGGCAGTACCAGTAACATTCCTCCACCTCGATTTCATTCAATCAGTCATGCAAATTCTATATTTCTCTAAACTGAACACCAATCAAGGATCATAAACTGAAGTAATTTTATAAACATCACACTTACAATTTCCTACAATTTCAAGGAATCATTTTTAGCAGGACCAGAACTTGGAGCACAGCACACAGTACTTAAAAAAGAATCTTAAATCTGCCATATTCTGATTTTTTTTGTTGTTTTGCATTTAATTGGGTAATCTTAAGTCATGCATAGAAAATCTCTCACTTCTTTCATCACTTTGGTCACCTTCAGATGTATATGGAGATTTCAAAAATTACATGTGCTAGTGGGAAGTGTCCTAAAAGAAAAAATCTCTACTACAGCATCTTAATCACAATTACTCTGTAGAGAAATAGTCTTTATTTTATATCTCATGCATGTGGAATACTATTTTATTGTAATGACATAAGTAGTCATTACACTGGATTTAATATAATAACCCTGGTCAAATACTGAGAAACTACATGCATGGTATACTTGATTCTGATTTTTCCCTTCCCCTATAAAAAGAAAACAGTCCTGAAAGTAAGAATCTGTTCAAATATCAGTACAGCATGGTCTGTTCTCATTATTTATATTCCAAGGGAAAGGAAAAAAGAGGACCAAATCTAATCAAAACTACAGGAAGAGTTTAGAGAGACAAAAGATAAGCATGTAAATTAGAACTGGATTAGGGCCCTTAGTAAACCTATCTATTCATGCCAAAAGAGGTGATTTAATATTCTGTGGTTAAGATTCTGGGTTTGTGTGTTATCCAAAAGAATATCAACAATAGCACATTGTTCTCCTACCACCATGCTGGTGTTACAGCCTCTGATGTGATTCAGCACAGCCTTGAAGGGAGAGGCACTCTTAAACACAGTTTGGATTTTCCTGAGCTGTCACCCATTGCAGGCCAGCACGAGATATGACATCACAGCCAAGATAACAAGATACCTTTTGTCTTTAAAACGTGCAGTTTCCTGTTGATAGTATTCTGTATTGTCACACTTGTCTCCTCCTCTTTTTCCTGTCACACATACCTTCTCTAATTGAGACTTCACTGAACTGCACCGAGGAAGCGTTAGGACAGGGATGACTTCTGCATGCCTGTAGAGCATCTGATACAGGGTACAAGCCCTGATCCTCATGGGAGTATCTGTGTCACAAAACTAGATCAAAGTTTTGGCCTAGCCATTTAAACATCAGTCGCTGCTGCTTATCCTTCTTGACAACAAGCAATAGAGCTAGTATTTGTATTTTAAGAGTACTGTCAGCATCTTAGCAGTTGCGTTTTTCCCTCTCAGCCTCTCCACTAAGTAGAATCTCTTTGCATCGAAGGGTCTGAAAGCAGGCTGCCGGACTGCTCCTCCAGCCTGACTTCACCCCCATCCCCAGAACAAAGCATTGCGCAGCCATCAGAGGGAGGTTTCAACATTGGTTCAAGGGGGCTCCTTCCCACTGGACATGTAATATAAGACACAGAGAACCACCAGCAGATAAAAACGATGATATTTTACATAAATATAAGCCACATTTTCATGCATTGTCTGTTGTCAAGGGACACATTGTTCATGGTGTTCTCTCCACTGTCAGGTGATGTCAGACATCCTTGATTTTGGCTCACGTGACACCATGTAACTCATGTACTCATAAGATGAAGCATGAAAAGAGCCTAAATTTAAAAAATGGGAATACTCTAAAACAAATACAGACAAAGCCTCCAAACAACATTCTCAAGAAGAGGAGACAAAATGCCTATATTTTTAATAAATGTGCTTTCTGACCAGCCATTTTTCAAACCCTTTTCCTAACGTCCACCACTGCAAGAAGCATGAAAGTATCAACAAGACAAAAATACAATAAATGAAAACACAGTAAGTGGATCCCACTTGGATCAATCAAAGCATTTTGTTTTACCAATTTAAAAAACTAAGTTAAAAAAACATAACTGAAATGGAATTTCTAAACAAGTTGGTTTAGAGTAGGAAAATGGCATTGTTTCAAAACACAGCATTTCAGCAATTTCACAATTTTTCAATGCTTGTACAAGCTTTTCATAAAAAAGTTTTCATTTTTTTACCAGATGATCTGACAGAAAATTATTTATTTGAAAAATTCCCAAACATTTGTCCTAGAAATATTTTTCAAAACTGTAATGCAGTAACTATTCATTAATTTTCAAGGCTTTGTTTTGACAAAACATAATTATCCAGCATACTGAAGAATAATTACCCAGTATGCTTGCAAGAGGAAGCAATGCTGAATGGTGAGAGATGGAAATGTAATATATATTTTTTCCCCCCTCTTTCTCTCACAATAGCTGTAGAAATATGTTTGAACATGTAACTTCTTTTTAAGCAGAAGCAAAACTGTAGGAAAAGCTATAAGAAAACCACTCTCGCGTGCAAATTTTAAGTTACAGAACTTACACAAAATAAAGGTGAATTTCTGCGCTTACATCTCTTCCTGGTTGTTAAAAATAGCCTATTAAAGCTTAGGAAAAGTAGAAACCTAGTGGAAAAATGGTAATTTTTGAATTTAGAAAGCAAAAAGAAAAAAGCCTGGGTCCTCTACAGAAAACCAAGAGGTTGAGACTGCCGGCACCATCCCTGGAGGTCCGAGGTGGCTTTGGCTGTCCTCCTGGGGGGCTGCCGGGTTTGGGTCCAGGCCCTGATCCTGAGCAAAGGTAACATGAGAACAGACGACTGCCTTCGAATGCACCTGAAATGAAGTTACCGGGCTGCCTGTGGGAACAGCAGCCTGCCTGAACGCGACTGGGCGTTTGGGGGCAGCCGGTGGAGAAGCCCGGCGAGGATCCTGAACCTCGCTGAGAAAAGGGGCTTATTCCAACCTCCTCCGCTGCCTTACTTTACCTGGACTCTCTGCCAGGCATGAAGCAGTGCTGACTCCCAACAGCAACTGCAGGCTCAGATCTGGATTTTACAGTTTAACTGCACCTATGGATTTCAAAGGTGGTTTACGTGCATTTCCAAAGAAAAGAGGGAGAAACGCTCATGAGAATTTTCTTGGAGAAAAGGTGGTAACTACAACCTGCACCTAGCCCCATTTGGATGTGTCACTATCATTAATTTTAATTCCAAAATGGCAACAGGTGTGAACCATATTTCACTGCTCATTTTAAGCCAGTTACCTGAATAGGTTCTTTTAATGGCAGTCCCACAAAATATTATAAAAATGTTCCACACATAGAACTAGATTTTGGATTTTTTAAAATTTGTACGGAAGTCTAATTCACCACAAACTTTCCTTTCTTGACCAAAAGACATCTCTTTAAGCACAGTTAGTTATAAACAAATATACGTGTATAAAAATACACATTTTTTTCATATAGTGTTAAACCGATACGTAATTGCAAAGGCACAAAAAAGCGTTCTCCTTCAGGGGTACGTTCCCAGCTTAGCTTGACCTGATAGGACAGGACAGGACAGGATGCACAAGAAAAAGCTTGAAGACTGAGAAAGCATTGAAAGGCAGCAGAACAAGACAGGAGGAGGAACTGACTTTCTTTAGAAAGGCTAATGCTTTCCCAGTTGCCAGTCAAATCAATGCTGAAAATCATATACCGCATATTTAATGTTTTTTGAAGAATTAAATTTTCATACTCCAAAAAGTTACTTATCTACAGCACAAAGATTTATGTTCTTGTAGGGCAAACAAATATGATATCATCTGATCTTGGATGAGACACCAAGAGAACATTTAATTTCATGCTACAGTTGTTTAATTTGAATTCATAACTCTCCCTGTCCTCCCCCATCCACCTCCCCTTCCACCCCAATCTGCCATACTACTTGTGTTTTTCAGTGCGGCATATACTGACCTCTCTATACATACTGACCCCAAATTTCAGTATTAGCCATCAGTGAAAGATTCCCAGTGTTCCTCATTTTTTCATTCCACAGTGTGGACACTAGTTTTAATCTGACAGCTGGGATGTTAATGCATTACGGCACTTATGTAAATAGTGTATTCTCTGTATGTTTTATATTATAATTTTTAATTATTACTAAGTTATTATTATTAAGTGATAGGGAGCTGGGGCAAATCATCTTTGTAAATACAGCTATACTCACATCATCTAATTGATGAAGTGGGAAGAATGTTTTGTAGAAGTCAGTTATATTTCCCTAGTGTGCAATATTGTTTTCTAGCTAAAATACACCAGTTAACAAAAAATTATGGTGAGTAGGAGAAGAATTTGAAAGCAAACAGAACTTATTTCTGTTTTACATGCATGAGTCAGCAACAGAGTAACAGAAATCTTAAAGCATCAATGCAGATTTGTCTTGGGACTCTGGTTAACTTCTCTAGCATCAGTGCTTATAAGCATCAGTAAGAAAGCAAGCAGCCGTCAGGTGCCAGAGGGAAACACTGTCTGCAGTTATTCCAAAATGAGGTCGTAGGAACAGCTTATCACTTCTGAACAACTACTTCAACACCTAGATAGAGGGTGCTGATGCTGGCCTGGAAGGACACACACTTGGGAAAAGCACTGTCCTCACCTCCTGTATTTCTGCCTACCTGAAGAACAACAGTGACAATTCATCTACTTCAACAGCGCTTATAAGGTGGTATTTATTCAGGTTTAGAAACACACCAATGGAAGCTACTGCTATAACTGTTAAATTACGATAATTACCACACTGATCTTCTTGTTCTACTGACTCAGTTTACTGAAGTTGCCAGAGAAGATTGCCTAACCCTGACCACTGCATTAAGAGTTATGAAGTGCTTCAAACTTTGGGTATTTGCAGCTGTGGGATGGTTTGCATGATTTTAGCATCACAGTGGGTGAAATGGAGTAAGCAGGAATGGATCCTCTGGATTTTACATCCTTTCTAGTTTTTTCACCTGCAGGTTGACCTGACTAACATTAAGTTGGAAAACAATTAAAGTGTCAATGGACTAGATCTCATTTGTTCTGTCCACTGTGCAAAAAGGGACCAGCCTGCACAATTTGGGAGGAATTAATTAATATTAAAATAGACTGCATTTACATTAGCATCTTAAGAGATGTTCTTTACCTATTTACTTCTTCAGTGGCCATAAAGTCTCCAAAGACATTAAAGGTTACCTTCAATACTTCAAATACCCAAAATAAAATCTGCTAGAAATCATTTGGCATATATTTAAAGTATCTCATTACATAGTTTTGCAAGTGTACAACCTAGCTGGAAAAATTAGAAATGGTAAATTGTGGTTCATAAAAATTACACAGGAATGATTATTGGGTAGCCAACAAAGCTGTGCATTGCCAGTAAACCATCACTTCCAAAATTCATCACGACAAGCTGCGTGCTTTCCTTACTTTGTATGTTGGTACACAGGTAAAGAGATGGTTCCACTACAGAAATACCTTTTACAGTTCCAACTCTCATGTAACTTACATCACGTAAATGGAGATTTCAAAATAATTTATCTGAAGCCTACGCCAGGCAGAGATACAGTACCACGTATTTACACATCACACAAAAATGACTTAGGAGCTTATCATGGCTGCTCACAAAGTGACGCTCCCAGAAAGCACTGCAGCAGCATTTTAATGTACAGTAAGAAACTTCCACACAAGCTTTGCACTTCACCGGGTTTTAGCCCAAAGTTTTGCCGAGATACAATCATGCCAGCAGCAGAAGGCAAGGAATGCCTTTCCATTGTCTTTCCAAGCGTCTTTCCAACACCTCTGTATAATCAAATCAAAATACAATGATCTGTGAGGAAGCCAGTTTGCAGTATGTGGGTAAGACACAGAAGAATGCCATGTGAAAAGAAATACAGGTATGTACTATCTCTGATGACATAAGGCTGTATTAATCTAAATAAAACTGCTCAAAGAAAACAGAAATCAGAATTTGCAAATGCTCAGGGTCAGAAGACTCGGTCTGCCTAGAAATAGACAAAATTACCTTCCACGTTCAACTTGCTTTGTATAAGATTTATGATATTAAAAGTGGTTCTGGACTGAAATTTAACATAGGCAATCTCAGGACACAGCAAACTTTTAATGTTGTTTTCAAATTTCTAGTTGAGTAATGAAAGAAATATTAACATCTCCACCTACACTTCCCCACAAACTAAACTTTTTAATGACCATATTCAGCTAGGAAAATGTCCAGCTTCTCACGACATGCATTTGAGTGCTCTGTAGATTTCAAGATCATTTTTGTTTTCTGTAGTGTGTCTTAACTATGACTTGAAATCATGTCCACTGAAGGATTTTTCTGTCAAATCATAAAATTTTGTATTTTTCATGCTCTGCAAGAACAGCAAAATTTTAAACTAAACATTTTTTTCCATATGGAAATGTATATATATATGCACATCCACATACACATATATATCTCTCCATATCAAACCTGCAGACTGAAAATACTATTTGTCAGGCGGTATCAACATTTAGCGTGCACAAACTAAAAAATCCACAAATCTAGCATCCACAAACTAAAAACCAGTTTCATGTCAGGAATTATTCAGTGGAGATATCAGATCAAGGTGTATTTGCCCTACACAATTTATTCTCCGCTGCTAATCTGTAGTACACTGTCCCCCCTCCTCTCTCATAACTGTGATGGCAAAACAGGTTGAGGCGGCACAAGAAATCAGATCAGGGAACTGATCTGGCTTTAACAAACAAAACTCAGATGGAAAAATGAAGTTATTTACCTGGAGTACTGCGTCCAGCTCTGGAGTTCTCAGCACAGGAAAGACATTGGACCTGTTGAAGCTGGTCCAGAGGAGGGCCACAAAAATGATCAGAGGGATGGAGCACTTCTCCTATGAGGAAAGGCTGAGAGAGTTGGGGTTGTTCAGCCTGGAGAAGAGAAGGCTCCAGAAAGACCTTATTGTGGCCTTTAAATACTTAAAGGGGGCTTGTAAGAAAGAAGGGGACAGACTTTCAATAGGGCCTGTTGCGATAGGACAAGGGGTAATGGTTTTAAACTAAAAGAGGGTAGATTTAGACTAGATATAAGGAAGAAATGTTTTACAATGAGGGCGGTGAAACACTGCAACAGGTTGCCCAGAGAGGTGGTAGATGCCCTGTCCCTGGAAACATTCCAGGTCAGGTTGGACGGGGCTCTGAGCAACCTAATCTAGTTCTAGATGTCCCTGCTCATTGCAGGGGGGTTGGACTACATGACCTTTAAAAGTCCCTTCCAACCCAAATCATTCTATGATTCTATGATTCTATTTTTCTTTTGCATCTGTTTGCTGACTTAGCATCGCAAACAGCTACTCCAGCTCAAATGAATGGGCACCCTGGCATGTAGTGGTGACAGGAGAGGAGAGGTGGGGAGATGGATGTGGACTAAGATTAATTTTAAGCCAGTTTAGAGAGAGAGATAATAATTTATCATGTACTTCCTCAACGAGAGATCACAGCTTCAGTCATACCCGAGATGAAGCAGAAAAACAATGGGCCTTCTGCCACTGGTTGAAGGTCCATCAGCACCCTCCTGCCTCAAGTGTTTGTCCTTTGGCTTGGTTTTGATGGAAACATCGGTCTGAATCCCCCCACCTTGTAAGAACAACTCTAGTAAGAATAATTTTTACACAAAATATTTACATAAATGATAGCATACAATGTAACATCAGAAACAATATCACATTTTAATTTTATAACTGCAGAAGAGACAGACCAATCTAAAAATGTAAGCTACCTACAAGGAACAGCAGAAACACTTCAAAAACACTGAAAGCCAGATTAATGGAAAACATGTTAAAAACCCTACAAAAAAGTTTACTTTTTTGCGTATTTTAAAGTTCATTTAGTCTTTTCAGTGTGCCAATGTGCATTTACAGCTATACACTACAAAAACACAGGAACACATAACCTAATTTCCCCTAGCAGAATCAGTTCACTAACACTGAATATTTAAAACACAGTCTTCAGAAGTGAAGTCCAGGCTTTCAAACTCAAATTTCAATTTGTGTCCAAGTGCCAGCCAGTATATTTCTGACTCATATTTCTTCTGATGTATCTTCTGTATAGTTCAGAATTTGTTCAACTTACCTAAAACTTCAAACGTGGATGCTATTTAATGGTCTGCTTTACTTTCTATTTTATTTATAAATCAATTTTATAAAAAAATTGTTTAAAAATATTCTAGTGATATCTGCAACTGTTGAAATACATTAGAGTGAAAAAATTATTGTGTTCAAATGAGCACACTAACTTTAGCATTTCCTTTTCTCAGACTGAAGCAGATCAGCTGGTAAATGAGACTGTTGCAAACACCGTTTCCTTTAGTTTATCACTTTGTACTTGCAAGAATTACGGACAGTTACATTTTTGTTTTATTTTTTCATAATAAGCAAAATACTACCTATTTGAACATTTTACAATCAGGAGGTAGTGACAAAACCAGCAACATCTTTCTTGCTGATTTAAAGGGTAAAAAAAAAAGAAAAGAAATCATGTTTTCTGTTTTTAAAGAACTAAATGGATATAAATTGTCAGACTCTGGGTCATCACTAAGCATAGGCCAGAGCATTGGCACGAATGACTGTGTTGTGAAGCCTACAAGCTTTATTTGGTTTTTAGTTCACATTCCTGTAGAGTGAGACATTCTTAATTCGGGAGAGCTACGGGTAAACATTTATGGGAAAAAATTATTAAATATTTCCTTTCACAAAGGTAGCAGGCAAATAAAAACAAAAACGACCCCTCCACACAATGCTAAAAGTGGTCTTTAACTATCAAAATTCAGCAAGGCAAATGAGGTATCTATGCTCCTTTCTGACAGGCAGTCGGAGCTTTTATTACTGGGAGACTAATCTTCCCTCCACCATTTATCCTTCACAAACTCATACTATGTTTATTTTCAGATAGGGACAGCATTATCCATATGTGAATATACATACCAAATAGGCTGCTCCATCATATGGAGATAACAGTAATTATTTGGGTCCTATGTACACTTGCATTTAGATTTAGCATTACAGAGGAAGTGAAAATACTTACAAGAGTAATGATACTTATTACAACACCTGATGTAATACATAACTACTGGTCACTTCCCAAACCTCTCACTGAACTCCAGTAGCCTTTGAGAGCTGTTTGTTGCAATTCAGTTTATGACACAATGTTTTAAAAAATGTTCTTACTCCAAAAGACTCTTGAAAGATGAAGTCCATCTGAAGATTTGCTCTCTAAATAGGAAACATGTTCTGCTTGCAGAAGATTTCAGAATTTTAAACAAATATGAAACACAGTTTATTCACCCCGGTGAAAGAAGTCATCCTGCAGATGGGTCTGAAGCTCGAGAGGACAATATGCACAGTTGTAACAAAAGGCAGAATACAGGTTTTTCTCCTGGCTTTCGCCCTTGGTACTACAGCTCATTTGTCTAAGTTAAGTTTGAGAAATCTACAGTAACACCTAAGAACATAGAATCACAGAATCATTAAGGTTGGAAAAGACCCTTAAGATCATCGAGTCCAACCGTTAACCTAGCACTATCAAGTCCACCACTAAACCATGTCCCTAAGCACCACATCTACCTGTCTTTTAAATACCCCCAGGGATGGGGACTCAACCACTTCCCTGGGCAGCCTGGTCCAGTGCCTGACTACTCTTTTCAGTGAAGAAGTTTTTCCTAATATCCAACCTAAATCTGTCCTGGCGCAACTTGAGGCCATTTCCTCTTATGCTATCACTTGTTACTTGGCAGAAGAGACCGACCCCCACCTCGCTACAACCTCCTTTCAGGCAGCTGTAGAGAGCGATAAGGTCTCCCCTCAGCCTCCTCTTCTCCAGACTAAACAACCCCAGCTCCCTCAGCTGCTCCTCGTATGACCTGTTCTCTAGACCCTTCGCCAGCTTCGTTGCCCTTCTTTGGATGCACTCTAGCAAGGCTATCGGATATAAGGCTAACATATATCGGATGTGTTTCGATCAGTGTGTACAGAGAGCAGAACCCTACTCTGACTCTACAAGTGGGAACATGTTGGCCTGACTGTATGTGGGTCAGGGATATCCAAGCTCTCTTCCTCCTCTGAACAAAGTGAGATACAAACTTTCTCTACAGAAAATTCAAATGCATGCACACCACCCCTGCTGCACTTTCAACTGTATGTGATTTCTGACTATTAAAAAAATAGAAGATCAGTTCCTCCTCTTCCTTATATCTACAAAATTACGCATGCCAAATGGTTCCTGAGCTAAGAGAGACCGAACGCCATGTCCTGCTTTCCTGGGCATGCAGATGGATTGCATTATCACTACATTAATGGCTGTCACATTATCATTCGAGGATTAAACCTGTACAATTTACACCCCCTGACTTCAACAACTGTAGGGTAAGACCTCCATGAAACCAATGTATTCCAAACATGCAGTTAACCCCGTAGTTCCTGAATGTAGAGCACATGGGTACACCAGAGAGTACATTGCTTTCCCCAGCAGCAAATAATTTCCAAAGCTTCTCTTCTCTGCTTCCTTAGGAAGGGTGCTCCTCTCCTGATCCCTCTCTACTTGTCAAGACTGAAGTCAAAAGAGTTTGCACCGAATAGGCAAATCTCCAAGAGCAACCTGGTAGCTCCTTCCAGTCAGGCTGCAAAGACGAGGCAGCTTTTCTGAATTTTCTCATGATTGTGCTAGGGTCAAGGTTTTATTAGTACTTCCAATATTTGATGCAATTTCCTGTAAACTCCCCAGTATAGCTCAAAAATAATTCTGGGGCACCGTCAGTACAGCAAAACCTAGGGCGTATGTTTTCCTGAAATGTTAGGCAAACATCTAGAAGATTTCTCTTTGTGGTATCACCATAATGGTGTCGTACCTGAAAAGGAAAAGTCAGTAACAATAAAGCAAATTTTGCTCCTCAGATGTCCAATGGAACAATATGCCAAAGACTTAACCTTCCCAAAGAACAGACAAGAAATATATGGCAGAACTAGTTTCAGAGCACTGAGAATTGTTAGCAGAATTACAAGAACTGGGAAGATGAAGAAAGTAAAAGACCCTGGAAATGTAATCAAGACTTAAAAAGCCCTACATGATGAAGAGTTTGTTGGTTTTTTTTAATAAAAGGAAAGTATCTTCATATAGGGGTCACTTCACCTTTCCTTCCCCTTCTCTCATAACACACCTATAGAAGCTGAAAAATGTTCTTTCACTCAAAAGAGGGTTTCTTCAGTTACTCATAAAGGATTACTCACACTTGGCCAGTGGTTTGTACCAACTTAAGAGAACAACACGGAGAGATGTGTTTTTCAAGTGGGGAAATCCCAGCAACCCACAGACACGAGCAACGAAGGTGCACACAACCTCTGAGAGAGTAGATGAGGGGACAAAAAGAAAGCAAGGTCAAATCTTGGGTCAATCCACTGTGAAAAACAGCTAAATCAGGTCTTGAAGAATTTCTTGACAAACAAAGCAAAACTGCAATGTCCAGTAGCCCCTCCCTCCAGCCCCCCTAAGCAATAGATAGTTGCTCTCAACCAAAACCACGCTTGTTTAAACACACAGTTTTGCCTACGCTCCCTCATTATCCAGCCAGAATTAATGATTATCTGATTAATAAATTGTTACTCAATTACCATTTAACCCAATCCCCACCAATTAATCCTAGGCACGCCTTTCAAACCACAATAAAAGAAATGAACATTCACCTCCTCCTCTTCTTTTCCCACATTCTCCTTCCCCTCCTCCCTTTTCTGCTCCCCCCAGATGAACACATTCTGGGATTTATTTTCCTGTATCAGAGCCAAGAACTAGAGTCTTCTATACGTTTTCGATACAGGGCAAATAGGAGATGCTGGTCCCAAGCCTACCCTCTGCACAGAGTATTCTGCTCTCACCTTTTGGAAGAGCGTCAGTGACTGCTGCAGTGCTTCAGTTCTAGCAGAACTCCTCAAAAAGCGGTCCCACATTGCCCAGCATCTCCTGACTCTCCTTACTCTTCCAATGCTACTTTTTGGGGTTCTTTTTAATCTCTCAGCTCCTTTCAGAGAAGCAGCTCCTTAGCCCAGCTCAGTTCATTTGTTCAGAGAAAACTTCTGTTCACCCTGAATGAACAAACTGCTTTAAACATGAAACAGCTGAAAGAAATACAAATGCCTGAATAAAATTCTAATCACTGTAGTGCCCTATTTTGCATGCTCAGTAAGTGGTATATACTGTATGCCATATGCCAAAATGATTTGTGCATAGTGTTCATATTTTTTATGTTCCCCATGATGCTTGGAATACCACACTACACCGGGTGCAAGAAGATAAGATCATTTATGTAAGCAAAAGATGACCTTACAAGTGTGTAAATCCCTTATTTGCGTATGCAAGAGAAATAGCTGTGAGCACCAGCACTATTTGTATGTGCAATTATTTGCTTTACATGCCACATCAATTGTGCAAACAAACAGTGACTATTTAGCAATATTCATTTCTTTCTATTGTATAACACTGAACTGGGGAGAGAGAGAGATAAAGATAAGACTTTAAAGTCTGTGGATAAATGGTATACTGACTGCAAACAAACTAGTATAGAAATCTCAAGTTTGTGCTGTGAGAACAGAAATCCATGGCTGACAAAACAGCAGAAAATGGAAAGAGCAGCCTGATCCAAAAATCAGAACTGCAAGAGGCTGTGCTGCTCTGGGGGAAAACATGGGTCTAGAAAGAATAAACACACAGCTTAGATGTATCATTCGTACACATAAATATACATATAAAACCCACACGTTCTAAGTCATGGGTTGCCTTTTTTTTTTTAATCCAAGAGGCAAATATAAATAAAACTTACTAAACCTTCCTGTGTTAGGAATCTGAAGGTGGCAAGGTTAAGTACTCTGAAATCAACAGATGACACATTCAGTTTTTAGTATACATATTCTGCACTGTAGGAAATCTAGTATTACATCTCTTTTGAGTATTCTGCACCTGTGCTTCTCAACATATGGTTAAAGAATATCTATTTGTATTAGCAGGGTCTGTAGCTTGAACAGTCTGTCACCATTTGAATTAGGGGACATCTGAGTCCCACTGCTGGGTAAGAGGAAAGCTGTCAGCCCTGGATCTGACTATAGGTAAGTGCCACCCAAGCTGCTGCTCCACACATATGGAAAGTATCATGTGATGCCCCTACAGATGTAGCTGGACCAGTGTGGCCTATGCCCTAATTGGGAGGCTGGTTTGGGAACAGCTTTACTCCAGCTCTCTGTCTCTCATCTTGAAATATTTCCTGCCTCGGGTGGCATGAACCTCTTGGGCTGGAGGAGGAAAGTCTACCTCTTATCTCTCTCCCCCTTCTCCCTTTCCAACCCCAACTGTTTCCATGGTAGAGGCAGCTGTAGCTGCTGCCAAAGAAAACAAGGCATTTTCCTACCTTGAGGGCATTCCCCTTTGAACATCAAAAGTCTATAGCAAACAATGGAGTTGAAACAGCTTTGCAAATAAAAGGTCACAAGAATTTTTCATAATGGAAAATATCAGACTACCTACAGGCAGGGGTTGCTTCCAGCTCACAAACAACACTACACATGCTCGCAAATATACTTCATTTTGAGCTGAACTAGTCTTTGCTGAGATAGTGCATGGTCCCAGTGATGTAACTCAAATTCATCCTCCCTCTAGCCATTTTGTAATCACCTTAATTGCCAGGTCTTAAAAATAATAGATTTTCAGTTCTTTAGGAAGGGAATGCACTTACATACGGTAAGAAGCCAAGCAAACTGTAGGGTGTTCTGAAATAGCAGTTCACAAATTAAGCCGTGCACGAAGTAGGGGAAAGGAGAAAGGGCATGTGCTACTGGAGAGCTTCAGGGAGAAGACCAGAGCATGTGATAAGCTGTTGATGGAGCTGTGCTTCGCAAGCTCTAGCCAAAGGACAAATGAGCAATGCAGAGAGCCCTTGGCTGCCAGGAGCTACTGAACCCATCCTAGAGGCCTCCTTGGAGAATTGGCAGGATGGGATTCAGCAACAGCAGGAGCCACATGTTTTCTGGGCTCCTGCTCTCAGCCTGTGCGTGCACCCAGCCTTGCGAGCACAGCGGTCTCCCATGGGGTCACGTTCCCCTGTGGCCACCCTGGCCTCTGCCGCCCGAACGTACCCTCCATTCCACTCCCCTACGGCATCGGCAGCCCTGCCTCCTCCACAAGCACACTCCGGTGGTCTTCCCTCTCTCCTGCCTCTCAGAAGCAGAGGGGTTGGCAGGGAGTCTGTGCTACCCAGTTTGAGTGCTGCTGCTAGGAAGATGAATAGTGAACTCTTAGTCCCTAGGCCAAGAGCAGAAGATGGAAGGCGACTCAAGAAGCATTTAGTGGAAAAAATATCGGACAAGCTATCGCTGAACAACTTTCTGGCACTAACCCTTAGCTAGATGAAAATCCCTTCAGATGTGCATAACAAAATAATTTTACTGTGGGAAATTAAGAGTTTAAATGTGCACCCCAGATATTTGGCATTCATCTCCCTGTGAATTCTGCATATAGGCAAGCCTTAGGCAAAGAAGGAAACTATGATTATCTGCATTTTTCTGCATTGCTGGGGCAGTGGAGGAAGGGAGTGGGGAACATGGGTTGAAGGCTCTGAATTTTCAGGGCAACTCATTATGTTGAAAACCAAAATTGTCATAATTTCCTAATAAAAAGAGCTTGCTTTGGATTTCTTATTTGCTCACTCCCCGACTGGATAGTTTAACAGACACAAGCCAGAAGAACTGGTGACTGGAAGTGTAGTTGAGCACTTACTCAGTAAAAGAATTAACCCTACCACATCTTTCCCATGTCACCATCCTGCCAACTCCCATGGGAAGCTGCCCAACAAGACCATCACTCTCACTTACTGCCTGCAGCTTCTCCCAAGATTTCAACACCTTTCTGTATATTCATCGTCGACCTAAAGTGCCCAGTATGGGAACACTCCTCCAATCTTACCTTCCCTTCTTCCTCACTTAGAAAAGCCTGGTCAGACGACACTTTCTTCACAACAGGATGAAGAAAACCTGTGAGTTTGACTAATTGCAAGAACACACTCAAATACACTAGAAGCGGTGCTGAGAACAAAACGTCTTGAGTTTTTAGATTTTAAATGTGGGGGATTGAGAAAATGGGACTTGACTGGTGGAGGAAACTGGTAGTTAAAGGTCACTGAAAACTGGGGGAAACAAAGAAGTAATTAAGATATTGTCAAAGTAACTGGTATATAAAGACTGTTTCCATTTGATAGTTTTCAGTGCTCAACATGAAGTGACAATTTGTTTACAGACACTGTAACTTGTATTTTAGCGGAGACTATCAATTCAGATTAGTCTGGAAGCTTAACTCAGCTCAGCATTTCCAAATAGAAATAGAAATGAAAAACTGTTATTGGTAAATGGCACCATATGAATAATAATAGAGATTTTTGTTTTTCCACTCTTCTGCAGTAAGGTACACATGCCAATTACCACAGAAATGTCTAGAAACCTTAATCTGGTTCATGCTCCATCAGACTAGGCACAGGAGATACACAGCAGTTTGCTTAGACAGCTCACATGCTTTAGCAAATTTTAACAGATGGATGAAACAAATGTATGTGTGTGGGGAGAACAACAGGCCATGTAAATAATCTACAGAAATCAGTGTTATTTTTTTTCTGCTGTCTCTTATTTTTATTAATGTTGTAGTGTGTATGGATGGCTTTCCAAAACCACACCAACAAGGTCTCCGACTCCAGTATCTCCTTAAAGCTCCCTCTTCTTCAGCATCCGTTCCATTTGTACATCTGTACTGCAAGACAACTGTCTCCTTTTTTTTTAAGCAGGCAACATGATTATTTCTGACATCTGAAATATACTAACATAATACATATATATACAGAGAGAGAAAAGATGCATTAAGCTATTTTGCGAAGGGGCCAAGAGAAGGGAGTTTTCTGGCAATTACTCAGCCTAAGGAGTAAGGTATATATGGTGAATAGATTAGATAAAATTAGTAGTTGTCAACCCAGTACTGCCTGATGACAGAAACTGCAGCTTTATCTCTCTCCTATCCATGCCTCCCACATATCATGTGCCTCATTAGGATGCTATGGACAGAACACACAAGAAAAAGACCATCCTCAAGCCATCAGAAAAAGCCACCTAAAAAATCAGGAAAAAACTCCTGCCAGATTTGGTCAAAAAGATTTCTCTCAGTTACAGGGCATAATTATGTACTATCCTACACTATCACAGCATTTGAGGAATGGGAAAATCCATGCTGTAACCAGGTGCCCTGATAGGGTCAAAAATGCCTCCTTACCTCCGAACACATGTTCTTTGTGTGTTGGAAAAACTAGCAAGACCCATAAATTAAAGAGAACAGACAACTGACTCAGGGAAAGGATTGGTCAGTCAAGATCGGGCCATGTTAAATTTGGCTGCATTAAATTAGATGTCACAGAAGCATGGACTTTGAGAAAACACTAAAAACACCTCTGCCAAATGTTTGGAGGACAAAGACATTGCTTTTTAGGCTACACGGTCCTGTAATACAGTATCTGATACACCGATCTATGTTCACAATATCCAAAGCTAGCAGCACGATGCTGATTGTCCCAGCCATCTTTGTGGGAAAACTCTGTCGGATAAAATTGCTTTTCCCAATTCTCCACATTCCTCCAGCTAAGTTCTTGCACAGAGGTTTTAGTTTCAGTCACAAGAGCATGAGGAACAAATGAGAAAGGACCCTGAATGGCAGAACAGTCAATTCAAAACAAGCCTAAGGGCCAGCACGTGATGACACTGCATAGGTCATTTCCATGTACATAATAAAAAACGCTTATGAAGCATTGAGGAGAATAGTAAATATGAACAAAAATGTTTTCTATCAGATCACAATGAACAAAAGTCTCCAGCAGATTTACCAAATGGTGCAAAACATTCGAGCACAATTTTGCTTGTTTGCATTAAAAGGAAGAATGTGAGCACATCAAAGCTTGACTTCGCCTGAGTAAGAAATGATTCTTCTGGCCCTCAAAAGACTAGCTGACTTCGAAATTGGAATGAACTGAGCCTTGACCCACATTTGGAAAGGTAACACGGAGCCAAATCACAGAACCCGCTCTGTAGGGAAGTCTAGATACTGCTGATACAAGTTTTCCCACCTGTATTTCGAGGGTACGGCTGTAGGCACTGAACACGCATAATTCATGAGCTGTGCTTCCACAGTCTCACAAGGCTTTCAGGAGCTTGTCACATTCTTTTCAAGTGGATCATTAAGAGTGGTGTACCTAAATGGATGGGTGGAGGAAATTTATCTGAACAGGAGATTAGAAGTGATTCAATTTTGGGAGATAACCTGACTTTTTGTCTTGGTAAGACCATGTGAGTTGACATTGGCATCTGGGGCTACTCAGCAGTTTCACATACAGATACTGTTGTGCAGATGAAAAAGGATAGCATTATAAAGCTTCTCTTTGTGAACCATAAAGGTATAATTCTGACATGATGATGGCTGATGTAATCAACGTTTTCATGAGGAGACTAGGCTTAACAAGGCAAACTAAAGCTTTTTACAATGAACTTTTTGAACTTTTTGAATTCCCCTGGACTTGAAGAGTTCATCACTGACAATGGGTGGGACTGTGACAAAGATAAGAGGAATGGAAATTCATGCTGAGACCATTTTACAATGGCTCAGGAATCTTCTCTAGTCTCTGTAAAACACACCGCAAGTAGAGGCAAAAGACCTGGGAAGACAAGGAATAGCAATGATGGTCTTCAGTGCAATTTACCTTCCTCAGAAGAAGGAAACTTGAGAGGGAAGCCAGTCCTAAAATTTTCCATTCCAAAGCTTTAACTATTAAAATGACTAAATTAGGTGTGAGAAAGCAATAAGCTCATTCCACACCTTCTACAGAAATGCAAAGCGGAGGATAGACAAAATTTCCTACTTCTTCTTTAGGCACCTCTGTCCTTGCTTGGATGAGCGGAGCTGTCAGAATTGTTTGGGGAACACTGACTGACCAGGAAAGGAAAGTGTCGTATTGATGCAAATACCAGAGACCATGGTGCTTGTCATGCTGGAGCTCTAAAAACAGCACTTCTTGTGCCTTCCTCATTCTCTGTTTTGCAGTTGCTTTTGTTATTTATTTTTAAATACCCTTCTGACTAACTATCTTCCAGAAGAAGAGGGAAAAAAAAAAAAAGAAAAAGCAAGAACTGGGAGAAACCAGAGAAGGATAGCTGAGCCATCAATTCCTCTGGGCCAAACCCTTAGGTCCAATTCATCCTGTGCTACTGCCAGCCACTTACATCATTCATAGCAAAAAAATTTAGCAGTCCAAACTCGTGTGTTCAAGACTTGCAGGAATACTGCTTATTCCCGACTCATCCTAAGAGCTAAACAGCAAATACTTTTTGTATCTGTGTAGCTGCAAAGCATTATTTTAAAAGAATAGCTTTTAAAGAAGCAATAAGCCATTTAAAGATGCAAATCTTATGATTTGCTACGCTAGAAGTTTTTACACAAAATCCTCTCGAATCCTGGGAAATCTGTTCATTAAAAAGGTGCATGCTGTTCTAATATATATCCTATGTCAGCACAAACAGCCTTCATGTAAACACACAGCCATGAGTACCATGAGTAACAACTCTGTTTCCATCAGAAGCCCTTTATCCTGCGTAAGAGGTCTGCACGCTAATAGATGTCCTAGGCTAATGCTAACTAGCTACAGCTGGCTCGCAGCTATAAAAAGCATTAATGAAAACATAAATACTAACTTCTCCACTTCCCTCAGCCCGTACGTCAAGGCTGCGCAAAGGCATCACTTTCCAAGTGGTCTGTGTGAATGAACTGGCTGCTCTGAACCAGCTCGCTCTGGTTCTCCAAAGTTTGTTTACCGAACAGCGTGTGCAGAGACACACTGAGCATGGGGGACGCAGGGGGAGAGACAAACCACGTGGCCGTCCGGCTCGCCCAGCAAATCCTCCCGCAACCCGGAGCCCTGGGCTTTTGGTGACGGCTCGGATAAAGGAAGGAAATATCTATTAACCAAGGGAACGACCTACGGGCATAAAAATGTCAGCCCGTGCTGAAGCTGAGCGCAGCCTCATTCTTACAATATATTACTATGTTTTGCCGTACTGCTGTTATGAATTTGGTTACAATAAATAATGCATGCAGTGACATACACGGAGCAGAGAAACGACACTTCATCCTTCAGAGTTCTGCGTGCTCTCAAAACTTACTACAGGATTTATATTTTCATTGTGCCAAATATAAAACAAAACTGCAGAAAAAAGACTCGGATTTATCCAGTACGTATACAGACAAGGAAAGAAAAAAATCTATTTAATGGAAAAGAGGATGCATGCAACTCTGGGGTTACAAATCGGGTTACAAAGTGGTACAACACTCAGCAATTTTTATTCAACCATGCTGCACACACACACGCATTCTTCATTATTCTTTGGCTACTGGACTGTTTATCTGCTATTTTAAAATAGCTAGTTTTGTCCTGAAAACTGTTACTTTGTCACTGTCTGTTTCTACGCGTTTCTTCAGCAGGTGACCTCAGACAGAGACAAACCCTGCAGGTCTCCGCTGGGAGGCCAGGCACGCCGCCTTGCTACCCACTGCGCGAGGCTAAACGCAATTCCTTCCAGTCCCGCGTTTGCTGGTTCCTAACAACTGTCACAAGCCAGCGTTGTCTGAGCATTAGCCCACCTTACAGGAAAAAGGGGAGCCTTCTTTTAGGAGCACATAAAGCATGTAACAAGCACTGCCTGTTTTCAGATTTATTTTCCACTTCAAAATACTGGATGTGTATCTCAAAACTTCAGCTTCTGAAGTCCCACCAGTAAGTAAGAATCATACCCAGCTTTTTTTCTTTTCCATTTTTATAGAGGAAATCCTTTACATGAGGCTGATGAAATTTTCGGTTCTTCACCCAAAAAGCTTAGAAGCACTCAAAAGTACATTTTAAAAAAATTCTTTTTTCAAAGTATCATGATTTTTCATTCTCATGAGTTTGTCCAATGCATTATTTTTTTAATTTCCTCCGATTTGCATTACCCAAACAGCAACTGCAGCCATGTCAGTCACCCCCAAATCCAGCTTCTATGTATCTAACAGGGATCAAACGAAGGTTAGAATATAATGTATTTGGCTGTGCAGGAGTTTCCTAAATCTAACGTACAGATGTCATCCAACATGGCGCAGCCCTTTGCAAGCATTTAAAAATAAATTAACCAATTGCAGTTTGTTGATTTGCTGAAGTTACAGCCTCCACATTAGAGTTGGCACCTCTTTTTGCTTTGAGTTCTCCCCTTTCTACCTGGTGCATATAAACTGATTTCCAACTCATTTCTTACAAATCCATGACCGTAGCAGAGTCCCTCCCCACTTAACGCTGTTGAAGTGCAAACAGTCTGAGAGCCGCCGATTTTCCTGACTGTTGAGGCATCCACTTCAAATGCCTGGTTTCGCAGGCTGTTATTGCTACAATTCTCCCCCAAACCCTGGCAGTCCAAATACGGATGATGACTCAGATACACAGAAGCACCAAGGTGTAGATGAGCTCCTATCACAGATATTTTTAATCATGACTAAACAGCCCAGGCTGCAGCAAGAAAGTTTTGGCAGTTTTCAGCTCCCTTGCGAAGGAAATACGCGCTTACAATTAAATAGAAATAAAGAAATTAAAAACACTTTTGCAAAGATTAGGCACTGAATGTTTTTGCTAACAAGCTCTTCCACTTCCCATTTACATTATGTTACTATCGTCGGTTAATTTATAGCTCTATATTGAAGATGTGACATAACTTGTTGTTCCAATCAAATTAATTTCCTTTCACATTTTTCCTCATGTCAAACAGAACTTACAAATTTTGGCATTTGTTCAGAGGCAGGGGAAAACGCATAATCCCATTGTTACAGGATAAAGACAAGAACATCTGTAGCTGTCATGACTAGATCACATTTGAGTTCAATAGTGGGGAAAGTTGCTGCCTCAGAGAGGAAATCCATAGCAGGAACTACAGGGGCTCAAGGGAAATGAAAGGGCAGACAGAAAGCTACTTGCACAAAATGCTATTTTAATACCTTACGACCACTCTCATATTCCTCATATGAGGACCTCAGCTCCACGCATTACTTCCCTCTCCCACAACCTACCACGCGCTCCCTCACCTGGGACTCTGCTTCCATGATCCCAACTACACTTCCCACCTCTGTGAAGCTGCGGCTCCAGCACAATCTCTTCATCCACCTCACTAATGGTGCGTTCCTTGCAGTTCCCCTGTTCGTTCACTCAAAAAGAGAAGTGAACGTCTCCTTGCTGATGGAGTTCCTGCGGCACGTGCTGAATCGGGACCACGACTGCGGGAGGGACCATACCCCACCTGCCCGGCAAGCACTTTTAAGTATGTGGCTGCCCTTGGTCTAGAATAATTGGGGAACTACTGAGAAATATGGAATAATCTTATACTTTTATAATAATGTCCTTAAAGCCATCTTCCTAGGTATGGATGATGATGCTGTACAGGAGATGACAAGACGAGAGCATGCAGTGGCAGCACAAAGTGTCAAATTGCAGCACAAATGCATGGCAAGTGGAAACACTGTAGAGACTTCACAGTGTCTTGCACTGCAACTTCGCTCCTACCTGCTGTTTACACTTGCGTGTACGTGAAAGACAGCGGCCAACTTCCTGGGCAGAGGACCCAGCACGAGAGCCTGCTTGCTGCTTTCGCTTCCATCTTTGCCTCCTTCCTTCCACGGCTGCAGGCAGAAGGAAGGCTACCGGGAGCAATCAATACCCTCACCCCACTCTCAGGCGGCCAAACGAAGTTGCCTTTCAGATGCAGCCCTTGCGCAGATCAGTAAGCGCCTCTGAGCTGGCGTAAGCAGGTGCACAAAGATATTTGCAGTTGGCTGGTGGTAACTGCCCGATGGCTCAGATTAGCACCTCCAGAAGGGCAGGATCTGGAGCTGCTTCTGTGAGATCCTTCTCAATGACTAGCATACCACCAAAAGAGTGCCAGAGTTGGGAAACCACTGATACAGAGAAATAATTTTTAAAGTATGTATATAAAATCCTGTTATCATGTGATATTGAATGAAACACAGCCCGCAACACAAACATGACCAAAAATTATACTCTGTAACTTCATGACACCATTCTTAGTCCATTTAAATGTGAAACCTCTCTGAAATATATTTTGCATTCAGTCCTAGCCTTACACACTTGTAAAGTGGGTTGTCCAGAGGAGCTTACACTGCAGCCAGACACAGGCCTCAAATCAGGTATCTAAACTCAGTGAGTTACAAAACCATTTTGAACATATATCAGGCAGTAAGTATCAGGTGAATCACTTCCTTTTTTTTTACTGTTGGCCTAAAATTACAAAAATAACTAAATCTCTCTTAACTACTATTCCACTTGAGTCCTTATACCGTGAAGTGTAATACACAGTAAGCTCATCCCAGGCCTTTGCTCATCGCTTTTCTTGTTTGAGGAGTATGTTCTTCTCCAAACCCTGTGAAGCCCCCTTGAGCCAAAGAGGGGGTTGAGGCATTAACTGAGTTAATTAAATGAGTTTGAGGCTCTCGGCACAGCCTGTAGCAGATCCCTACCCAGTGTGATGTTGCTGACTGCCTTTGGCTGCACGAAACGGAACAAAACCAGCAGGTGTTGCAGCCAGGCAGGACTGGCACACGAGCATAAGGTAACTCCGTTAAGTGCACTTATACGTTACATACCAATTTTAAACCACAGTGCTTACTGAAAGAACTAATTAAGATTGTCTTCTCTGAGGACCTTTATTTTATTTGTGTTGTTTGCTCTATCTTAATCTTTTGTATTCTATAAAAGGAAGTGTATAAAAGCTTAAGATACAGATGTACAGGCCTATGTCCCAGCAATACTGTCCCTTTCAAAGTCTGTCTTGTCTCAATTACTACAGTGCGCCCAGAATTTTAAAACCACACAGGACGGTGTATTCCTGACTCTGTACTCTTCGGGACAAAAGACCTCCTTCTTCCCAAAAGATTAAGAGTATGTTCATGACAACTTTCCAAGGATTTGTTATATCCAAACGGAAGCTTTTACAAAGCTGATGACAAGAAGTTATTTCTAAGAATCTTTTCAGAAACATGCTATTGTATTAAATCTGTGCTGATGTTTCTTTGCGCATCCGCTGATCTATGCAGATACTTAAGTCTGTGCATACAAAGAGTGTTTACCTGCCCAAGTTGCACAGCACCTACATGCAATGTTTGGGTGGTTAAATTTGTCTCCCAACTGTTAGCTCGGCATGTGTCTATCTAGGCATTTATAACATTTATCACTGCTCATGGTCCTTGCCTTCTGTACCACGGTAGCAGGAAAACAAATCTTAGAGATGCTGTCTGGCTTTTACAAGAGTTTCAGAGAGCTCCAGCACAACTTTAACACTTCCTCCAGGTCAGGACCGAAGTCATGTAGTCATTGAAAGGTAGAGGTGTGAAACACACATGGAGGATTTCCGGCCTCACTTCTGTCAACCACATAACTTTCAGAGATACAAAAATTCAAGGGGAAGAAAGGTCAAAACCAAGAGAAAGATTCCATACCTTTTACGTAGGCCATCTTAGAATATTTCTTGACAAATAACAAGGTGCTGGAAAATTACTATTCCTGGTTTAAACCAGGCAACGTACAACAGCACATACCTTGATTATGGCTGTAGGTCTGGAAAATTACCTTTTCAAATTGTTAGCTTTCCACTCGCTAGACTCGTCTCCACTATAGGATAACATGGGGGGGGGGCACGTTGCTCTTCCCATTCCCCCCATTTACATATTCCCTTGAAAACAAACAGTTTGGCGGATACAGCCATAAAACAGATAGCAGCGGGAAATGAGGTGTTCAGGTGCCGTAAAGCTACCCCAGATTTCTAAAGCCCTGTATGCAGTCATCAGATGTGGGAGGTGTGAAAAGGTATGGTTACAAGGTAAGTGGTGGTGAATACACAACTCTACAATGATGCTTCCATGCCATTTATCTGTCTCTCTATGTTATTTACATATCTCTGCCATTTCTCTATCATGGGGAATACATCGCTAGGTAGAGCTACTCCTACTTCTTGACCAAGAAAAGGCTTGGGGGGTGGGTGTGTGACTGTCTTCTGTGAACATATGGGCACTTTACTGATCAGTCTAAGCACCTGAGTATGGAGGAAATACAAGCTAGCAACAAGTGTCTCCTTTTTGCTAGATGCAGGAGCCTGCACACACAGTGTTGGCCATCTGACAGTTTGTTTCTCTTACTGCCCATTTGCTTTCCAAAGAGACTGAATCCCTGTCACACTTGTGGTCTACGCTGGCTACTGTCTTCTTGAGACCCTTTTCTGTATCAGCAGCTTTTACCACTGCCCTGACATATTTTAGAACAATGGCAAACTGTTTAATCGCCTATTCCCCGTGCAGGGCCGAAAAACAGTGGTGTATGTTGAGGGGTCCTTTTTTGTCTTTGTACAGAGTATATCAGATAACAGTGCTTTCACCTTGCCCTTGGACAGAATAAGATTATGTAAATATTTAGCACTGAAAAATAAACGGTAATGTCAAATTAACAAATTGTTGTACTACAGTGGCACTGGAAGAAGCCCAAGTTCCATCAATCTGTCTGCAGCATCAGCAGCAGGGAAAACAGACTTTCAGGGCTATCTGGGCAACAGCAGAGGGAAGCTACAGTGTTAAATATACAATACAATTTAATGTCTCAGCTGGACAATGTGATACCAAAGCTGTTTTTCCCACCAGTCTTTTATCCTTACTCTCTGTTTTGGTGGCTCCAGTTTGAGAATTACAAATAGAGCAGGGTGGAGGCAAGAGGGAATAATCCAAGTGTCAGGGAGTCTTAACTGTGAATAAAAAAAAAAAAAAAAGAAAAAAACCCAGAGACTTCAAAGCAGAAACAGGTTACTAGACCTTGAACCACATCTGTTAGGAGAACTATTACAAATCTGTCAAGTAGCAATTAGATTACTTTGCAAGAATATTAAAAGCACGTATCTTCACTTCTGAGAAGGATCTGAAAAGGGGAAATCAGAGGAAACTTCTAGCTTATGGAGTACTCTCTACTGCACTTCAGTTACCTATTTCCTGTTTATTTCCCACTTGAAAAATCACATCCCAGAAACATAATGTAATTTTTAAAAACTTGTATTTATGACCATTCCATGTAAAATGTTTTGTTGAAAAAACACAAAAAACAAATGGAATGCTGTAAACAGATTTAAGTTAGCCACAAAAAACATTCTGACAGATGTTAGCATCTGTGAACATGGATCTTTCATGACAGTCCTTTCCAATCTGGGCTTTTTTCAAATAAGATGACCTCCAGGGTTTTTGTTGTTGTTGTTGTTTATTTCAATATGCTTTATAAAATTTAAGCTAGGTTTTCTGTACCAGAAGGGTGGGTGACTTTTCAATATATTAGTCCACCTACTTGGAATGCTAGTTGCAGCACTTGACACTCAACTTTTAGTTGTGCATGCTGCCAGACAGGTTAACCCATTGACTAGATTTGTGTTAAGATAAACAGCAAAGATGATTAGATGAATTAATTTTACAGGATTACCACTGGCCAATAAAACTGTTTTACACAGAATTACGTAGGAACAGACTACTCAGAAACTTGCAACAACTTGCTAGAGCATAATGAATCCCAGCAACTGACTATCATGTTTCTGGGGGCCTGCTCAGAAAGAGAAATGTGACTTTCCCCACACTTCTATTTCTTCCAGCCACTAAAACAAAACCTCGGCTCTTCTAAATAGTTTGCTCCCCAAGGGTCCTGCTTGCATGGTAGCCGGCCTTTCCACTTCTCTTATATCTGGCAAATTGAAAACAAAATAACGAGCGAAACCAAAAGAACTATTGATGACTAGTGCATAGGGGCAGACCACATTATTTTTTAAAGTCAATGTACTGTCTTTCTTTTGTTCTTGGGATAGAAAGTTATATAGCAGGCTAGAGTGCTAACATTCAGGTAGGAAGTAGGTCAAAACATATGCCAAGAGAAGCGAATGGAAAATTTCTCTAGTCATCCACAAAGATTTTAAAATGTGGATTCACAGCTATAGCTAGCATTGTCTTATATTAGCAGTGCTTAGCTTTTCCTTCTTAATAGGCAACACCCTTTTCTGTCCAGCCTCCTCACCCAAATCTTTTGAGCACTCTGACCAGTTTAACTGCCTAATAGTCCTAAAAATGCATCTATTTTAGTTTCACCAACTACCACACAGCCAGCCCTGTCCTTTAAGGCATAAAACTGACCAGCTCTATTTTTTACTGAACTCACGTGGCCCGCTCAAAACAAACAGATACTGGCAAAAGCAAAATCCAAATTATACACTGCTTTATCCCAGGAACACAAAGTACAAGGCCGACGCAGTGAGTCAGACACCTCAGCGCCAGTGAGCTCCTCAGGTTGACAGGAGTCTCTTTGGGATCCTCGTACGTCTAAGCCAGGGCTTTTTCAAAAAGAGTCAAAATAACTGTGTTTAGACAAACATGTGTTGTGTCATTAGCAAAAGTATCTCTCTCATCAGAGGGGAAAAGGCAGCAAAAAGTATGCCAGGAATGCTAGAAATGGGCAGACAGTCACGGCGAGTCATATTTTCTTCCTTTTTTTTTTTCTCCCATGAAACTCCTTCAGCATGAAAAGTCAATTTGCGAGAGCAGTTAATTACGGGGAGGGGGGAAAGGCAAATGACTCAACAATAATGCAGGGAACAGGGGGCCAATTTATGTATGACAGAAGCTGGAGAACTTCGCTGAGAAATCATTACAGAGACTGCGTTTTCGGAAAATGGTTTAGATACTTCGGCTAAACAGACTTAAACTAATCAGATATATCCATCTGTCTATCAGTAAAAGGCCATATTCTCTATATGTGTATTTATGAACAATAAAAGCTAGATGCATATAGGCATTACCATGATTTCTATGCTTTACCCATGTTAGTTTTAACCAAGTAAATTAATCCATTTCCTTACAATGAAAATAGAGGTTTCTCCCACAATTTGACAGTCTGTTTCTAGAAACTGGATGCCTTGAACAAAATGCATCACTTCCCCTGCTCCACATTTAATTTCATGCCTCTTTTCAGCTTACTGTGTTTTTTGTGCTTCCCTGTGGCAATAACATGTAGGTTATTGTGGAGTGCTACAAAAGAAGATATACAATAAAACAGCCTAAAATACAAATCAATTAACTATTCATCTACCTTGATATCTAATTAGAAACTTTTGTTTACGAGACAATGAATTATCTAACTAATCTTGCGTTACAAAAAGAAGTTTAGAAAGAAAAAAAGAGGTTTTTTTTAATTACAAGAGAATGAGCCATCATTTGGTTCAAAGGACTGCCAGAGGGCGTTGGACCCTTTTGCTCACTATCAGGTGACAGACACAGACATTTTTGATAGAGGAGAAAAGTCTCATGTGGATGCTTATCAGCCATGGAAATAGCAGCTGATAAAGCAGTATGAGGTGTTTTCCATTCCTCGGTCTTCAAAAGAAATGTTCCTTCTCTCTTTGCAAAAGAGAAAGTGGGTTCATTTTTCTCTGCAGGATCCAAAAGACAGCTGCGAGCGACAACAACCAAGCTCTTTTCTGAGCTGGGACATCTATAAAATTTGAGGAACTTCCTAGAGGCCAGTTTAACAACTGCACATGAGAATACCCAGATACAGCATGTACTCAGAAGCAATGGACTCTCATTTTTTATTTTATTTCTATTTCAAGTTTGACATAAGAAGTGCAATCTGAGATTTCTCTTTTCTTTCACCCCATTCCTGTGAAGGGTGTGGGCTCAGGCAGGTTAACTACCTCAAATCATGTGATTGCAAGTTAAGTATACTTTTGGTTAAAAGTTGGAAAGGAAATATGGAGACGGTATTATCATTTGAACTCTGCTAGAACTGATGGTGTTAAAAATCAGCTTGAATAATAGACTGTCAGCTGCCCTGACTTTTGATCAAATGTAGCCCTCTGAAAGAAAATCTACATGGAGAAATACTGTCCTCAAAATCACATATTGATGTGGGGCTCAGAAAGTACTTTTCCTCTCACTTTAAAAAAAAATATATATTATAGCAAGAATGAATTAAATATAATGCAATGAGTTCACACAACAAGATGTACTGATTACTTTTTAAAAAATAATGCAAGTTAAGGTCAGTTTAACTGTTACGTGTAAGGAGCTTTCAAAAACTATTGGGGACAAGGCTGTTGATCATTACTTTCCTGTGGGCGATGACCAAGCTTGCATTATAGGAAAGAACAATCTTCCTAAATTTCTCCTGGAGGAATTTTATTGGTCAACGAGTGCTGTAAAATATCCAGTGGCTTACAAGGTAGCAAGAATTGGGAGAATTCCAGTGTTTCAAAAGCTCAGGAAGAAGGACTTGTAAGCATGCTACTACCCACCAGCAGGGTGGCTTAGAGGAACTCAAATTCTCTGAACCTTTGAAGAATCCCTTCAAAGCCTATTGCAAATTACATCTGCAGAGTTCTCAATGGGACCTTTTAAACTAATCGCACATCTCCATCCAGGTCCTAAACTCTGCAGGAAGATAGATCTCCTAATGTCCTGAAAGGTTGAAATTATAAGCTTTATAAAAGCTCTGCCACTGTAACTCACTTTAATAAGCTTCCCGAGTGAAAACAAAATCAAATGTATCTTACGCTTTAAAATTTTAAGCCAGCATGAACCAAAAGTTAGTGCAAAACCAAAGGAAGGAAATTCAATAATAGACACAGTGATCTCAGACCCAGAGTTGCTGAGAAAGACTTTGAAATCAGTCTTTGGTCTCAAACCTTGAGGATCATAAAAGGAGAAGGAAAGGATTCAACAGTTCAGTACTGGTCAGAAGGGAAATCTGTGTCTGGCATATCTTTTGTACTTAAGAAAACAAGGTCCCATTCTTGATTCCCTACACTGAAATCAGACCAGTGTTAGGATGCAAAGACTAAAACAGAAGAGGTTAAAACCGCTGGTCTAAAGCTGTATGCTCCATGGGCTTTGCGTATAAGATTTCTGCATTGGTGTTAATGTTTTGACACCGGATCACTTTTTACTGCAGAGGAGCTGAACTGCTGTGACCTCCAGATTTCCAGAAGTCAACAGGAGCTTTTTCCAGTGGCTTCATAATGGAAGTCTGCATGTGTACACCTATGTTTCTCTAATGGCATCTGTGCAAAATCCCCATTTTAGAAAAGCCTTTCGCTTCTCCATCTCTCTGTGTATTTCTCTGTTGTTTCAAAAGACCGCTGTAGAGCATAACTTACTAGCAGAGCATACTGGAGACTGAAATAGGTAAATGGGAAGTAACAGTTATTCTGTGAAACTCAAGGAACAGCATAAGATGTCGATGAACATGACTGGTTTTAAATTAACTTCCCATTAATTCGTTTTCAATCTTCCTGTAATCTGTTGATGACATGAACTATAGACAGATCCTTCCCTCCTCTGGGCAGGACAACTTCTGTGTCACACTATACCTATTAAAAAACTACACCACTTCCATCAAGAGCCCCGCGCCTTGCTGAGTGTGCTTATTCGCTGTCAGCTGACGAATAAGAACGAACATTTACGAACTCCCTCCTCTTTGGTTTCTCATATATCACAGCCTCAACAGGAAAATTCCCGTGCATCTTACTACTCACCTAACATTTGGTGGATCTGAATTTATGATGGGTGTTGCACAAAGAGGCTTGTTTCCTTGAACGTGGCTTCTGCAACCTTCTCTTGCAGGCAAACAGTACACCCTTTGGATAACGACTCGTACCTGCGCTTCTCTCCATCCCACTGCTCCCTGGCTTTCCACCATTTCAAGCAGAGAATCATTAACAGCACTCCGTGCTAAGGGATGCTGTTTCAAATCGCAGTTGTTATGGATTTGTGGAGCACAAGCAACCTGGTGAAGGAAAACCCATTAACAGAAGCATTTCACAGGACCTCAAAACAATGTAGTGCTAAAGAGTAAAACTTCAGCATGAAAAATCACTGCAAGAAGTGCAAAATCAGTTTCAAAACAATTACTGCACCTAAACTAACTTACAGACTAATGACCAGTATTTATTGTGGATTTTTAATGAATGCGCAAGAGAGTTGAGCACGCAGTGCTTTCCTGTATTTAACTGGTGCTCTGGACGGAGCTAACTCAATCCATGAGAGATGAGGGTGACACCAGCAGGAAAACAGAATCGATATTAGTATTCACAATTCTTCCCCTTGAATTGAGTTTAATTTTTACTTCTTTGATGTTCTTTCCTTCCTCTTTTTCTTCCTCTTCTAAAAAAAAGAGGTAAAATCCATCTTGAATGATTCCAGACTTTCAGATTTAGGTGAAAATGAACAGGTGCCTAGTTTTATGGAACAGTAAGTTTGTCCTCAGATTTATAAAGTTCAATGTAAAATGTTTCAATGTAAAAGAATTAGATGATTAATGAAAAGTATAAAACTGTGAAAGTACAAACCTTAATTTATTCTTTCACTACTTCCAAAACGTATTTTATTAATAGAAGTCCAAACTTTCAAAATAAATTTTACTAATAAAATTATGCTACATTTTGCCTTAATCTAAATGAGTAATTTCATTAATTTTAAAATAAATCTCTTTTAGTAAAAATTGTCTGCAAGTACAGACTAACATGGTCTATATATATAGGCCCCTTCCCAGCACAAGCCAAATTTCTATTTTCACAACAAAACCTGTTTTTATAAAAAGCTGGGTTCCAAGAAGGGTTTTCAGAGTATTGCAGACTGTGCCATAAGTATTATCCACCAGTAGAGAAGGAGAATTTGCAGCATTTAAAAGACAACTGTGGTACAACACTACCCCTTGTCTACAAAGTGGTTGCAATAAAAGTTGTGTACTGAGTTCTAAGTGAAGTGGTTTTGTTTGTTAGGAACCATGAGGGGACCAAGTAAATTGTTCTGGTTTTCGAATACCACAGCAGAAGCTTTTTACAAGGTAGAGTTGAAGCAAGAAAGGAGATTAGGATTTGATTTATTTAACTTTCTCATTCCCAGGCCTATAATGGGAATTATATATAAACAAATACAAAACGTTGACACTCAGTGTTGTTCATCAAACTTGTAAGGCCAAAATTCTCAAATATTAAGAATGATTTTGGGTGGCCAATATAAAGCTTGTACAAGAACCTTACTTTCAGAAAGTGCTGGCACAGACTATCAGAAAACCAGATCCCTTAAAATACCTCAGCTTGTACAACCACAGCTAGAGACATGCACAGTCAGTAGTCATTTTAATACAGACAAAGTCAAAATAGGAAAGCAAACAAATTGAAGGCGTGGGAAAGCAGGGTCGTGTTACCAACTGCTGCTTTAAAATAAAGATAGGATCGATTAGGAAATTAGTTAAGAAATAGGAGTGGGAAAAGAGAATGTTTATTTAAATACTATCTTAAGTGAGTTAGCAGAAAAAAGATTTTATATTTCAAATAAAGCTTAGCTATTCAGCTATAAAGAATAAGAGAAAAATCAATGAAAAACCAAGCTACAATGACTATTTAGCACAGTAGCGAGACTTCAGCAAAATAACCTCACAGCAGTTCAGCATCTGAATGGGCCAAAAGCCTTCGCTAAGAAAATATTATTAAAATAAACACTGCATATTATTCAGCTGTGGCTAAATGAAAGGGGAAACTGAACAGGTCAGTATTTTAGAATTTTTGTTTTTGTTATGATTTCCAAACATCTGCTCACCAACTTCTTACCAAGTGCTAAACTGTGAACCAAATGGACCTTACCTGATTATCTGAAGATTCCTGACGTAACTCATCATCAAGGTCATCTAGTCTGAACGTCTGTGCCAAAGATATAATATTCTTCCTAATAAGCATCTTCGTAAGACCGTATGTCTTCTCTCTTGTTTCTGAATGTTCACTGAGTAGCACCTTCTGACTAAAATATGTATTCATGATAACAGGAACATCTGCATTTTTGAGAAGCAGTTTTTGCCTGGAAAAAAATTAAGTAGCATCAAATCCATGACAAGTTAAACTACCGATAAGCACTATTTTAAAATGTGTGTGGTGGTGTATTTCTCTCCCCTTTTTTCTATAGTTACCACTAAAACACTCAAAGGTGTGTTATCCAAATTGCAAATAAACCACCCCATAGATACCTTCAGCTCGGATCAGCCCTATTAGCTCAGGCATAGCCCTGGGCAAGTGGAGCTCCACCGCATCCAGGGACAACTTACACCTGGAAGCCGGCTGAGCTGACGAGCCCCGTGAACCCCATCTGGCTCCACGCAAATGCTACTTGGTGTCTCCGCGTTGTCAGCGCAGAACCAAGACCACCAGGAAGCCCTGCGTACAGTTACTGAGGTAAAAGCCATGAACGACACATTATTAATCCAGCTCCGTGTTAATTCAGAGAGCTGGCTCTGCTGGACCCAGCCTGGCCCCTGCAGACCAGGACATCCCCTCTGGTGAGCGCTTCCCACCGACGCGAATTCATTCTCACTGCAGCCAGCAGCAAGCTGTTCCTCTCGCTCTTTCTCCTCTCTTTTTCTAAAAGCAAAATCTTATGCTTTTCCTACGATATGCCACATATTATTTTGCCTGTGTGTTTGCTGCTGTCATAAATGTGCTCTCCAAGACCCAGTTTTGGCTTCTAGTGACAATGTAAATTCCCAAACAGCTTCTTCACATGCAGCAATTTCTCACCTAGCAGATTAAGGTAATGGTTGCAGAATCTCTAAACACACAATAATTTAATGCCAAAGCGTGTCTCAATGTCAGGATTTTTTCATATGCTAGTATCGCAATCATACATTCAGAAATACGCTTTTTATACTCACAGGATACAAATCTAATGAAGTCAACTAACGAAAACAATCAGTAATCTCATTTTCTAGAGACCATCAAAACAGAAACAAAATTCGCTTAGTGACTTTATTGCAGGCTGCGTTTTTCTACTATTAGATTTGTATCGCTTGGGAGTAAAACAAGGCCTCCTGCCATGGCAGCAAAGCTGAGCTGACCTGAGTTCAGAAGGAGCTTCAGGACTTCAGCCTGCTCAACAGTCACATTATGGAGATGAAGCAAGTTTTCACATCTACGACATTATTTCTCAAAATGCAACCATGCAAAGTGGAAAAAAAAAAAAAAAAAAAAAAACCAAAAACAAAAACCGAAACAAACCCCACTCAAAAATACTTATTTCTGTTCTCAGTCCATAATACTTATTTCTGATCTCGGTCCATACAAGATCTTGACCATGGTCTGTTTTATAAGAGATTCCTTCGTTCTCTACAGAGTGGATAGCTAAATGGAAATTAACGCATACATATTTTCAAAAGAATAGGAAGAGTTGCAGCAAGTTATTAAATATAATCCCAAGTTTTTTATAATTAGGAAAATAATGCAACAGGAAGATGATCTCTGCCTTTTGGAAAAAAGTATACATTTAAAACTAAGCTTGCAACTTAAAACTATGAATCATACACCCAAATTATAAAAAAGATGTATTGCTTCTATCTGTGAACACTCACGGAAGTTATGATCTGAAATAGAAAATTCGTGAAAAGTTACAGCATAAAACTAAGTACTGAACTTCACCATGATGCCTTACTGCCATCTGTAAACTCTTCAGATCTAAGTGAGCAGCAGTTCATCCCTAAGGGACACTCGGTCCCCTGACTCCAGGTGGATTTGCTATCAAAGGTCCCAGTTAAGAAGAGCAGGACAGTAGCTCATGAGGCTGCCAAACTGACACTGCCTCCTGATTTTCTGCATTACAGGATTAAAACTGAGGAATTAGCTGGGTCAGCAAACCAAGACATCTCTGACCTTACGAGATTTTTAAACTGTCACTACCCCCTCTTTTCTGAAGAACAAAAATGTATACAAAGTTTGCTACGGATCTCAGAACAGTTTGGGCTGTCTTTATATGCAGATGTGGAATGAAAATTTTAGCACCTACTTTCTTGAGACGTCTGTGTTCAGACGCAAAGTAAACAGGAAATCTCTCTGAACACGAGACTGTGACGTCACTAATGTCAGAAGAATGTTTGCTTGATCTAAATAATCTCATTCTCAAAAAAATACTGACGTTAGTAGCAAATCATTCGCAGGAACTCTGAGGTTTATGGTTTATTTTTATTTTCCTGTGCAGATATATGATCAGGTTTTGGTTTTTTTTTGTTTTTGTTTTTTTTTTTAAGGCAGGTAGGTTTTACTGATACCCAAATTACGTGTATCATGGTTTTGCTATGCCTATGTATGCATTCCATGCCTTGAGTACTTTTATAACCACCAAGAGCTTTCTCGGCTCAGTTTTCATCATATCATTACACGGGTAACGCATAAATTAATGGCTACTCAGCTTTTCCACAAAGCAAAAAAGAGACATACATACACTTTCAGGAGAAGCCCCCCATTTCTTACCTGCAATTAGTTCACTAAAAACACTTTCCTTAATGAATCACTTATCTTAGACCTGCACAGGTGTCCACATACTCAGCAGCAACTCTTCAGCTAGGTCAGAGGAATAATCACAGCAGTCTACTTAAATCTTCCCTATTTCTCAATGGATGGATTTCTCCCAATAGGAAATGAAAAGGACCAGAAATAAATAGAAATAACAACCAATTGAAATGAAAGAAAGAAAAAAAAAAAATTTGTAATAAGCTCACTATTTTGTGTACAGGTGGATGGCTAAATGGAAGTATTTTATATTTATATACACATACAAATATATGTAGTATATATAAAATAATGTATATTCTCTCTATATAATATATAATAAAGATTCTCACATTTTATATATTTATTCTTCAATATGAATAATAGAATTATGAATGTAATATTAATTAATCAAATGAAAACTCTGCCCTTTTCCAGAAATTCTTCCTACTATTGCTCAGCTCAAACAAGTTCTGCAGGATGGGAGTTTTGATCATCATCATCATCATGGCAGAAAATTCTGCATTGCCACTGTATATTGCTCATACTGTTCTCTTTGCAACAAAGGCAACCATGTTGGAAACACAAACACACACCTTAATTCTTTTCGTCTGCTTGGAAGATACAGTCTAGGGCAAAGAAAACCTATCAAGCTGGAACAGTTGGTGGGGGGGGAGGGGGGAATCACTTCCCCAAGCAATCCCTGCAGTCCTGAGCTGCATGTGTTGCCCCAGTGCCTGAGACACCATAACTGATCACCTCCTTCTGTATCTGTTCCAGCTGCAGATTCTCTACAGCCAGAAGCAGTCCTACTCTGTGGGATGCAGAGTGCACTCTCTAGCATCCTTTTAACAGATCAAGTGTTAAATGGGCATTTCAAGTCTTCTATGACGTCTCTTAAATTTTTCTATCTATCTGCTTCATTATATTTAAAAGCTTATTTTCAAAGAATGAGAGACACCTTATTCAGTAAATCACACAGAGACAATGGAAAGAAAATAAAGTTCACTACAGACTTTAAAAAAGCCACCTCTCTTGTACTCTCTGATTTTCTTCCTGCTCAGCAAAGTATATTTAAATGTTGGATTAGTAGTCGACTTCCTTAATAACTGCCTTTAGAGGAAAGGTCGTTTGTAATGACCTGAAGTAGAGATTGTGAACTTTTTATACTACAGGGCATTTTTTTTCCTGGTATGTAGACAATCAGCAATTGCCGTAACTGGTCACATGCTAAAGGAACATGAGGCAATAATGTTATTTTTTTTTCTTTTCCAGCAGCAGCTTGCTTCTCTCTCCAAGGACATAGCTTGTTCTTTCTCTTCCTCCCTCCTATGATGAAATGGCAGAGTAGAAGCAGGAGGTGTCCTTGCCTACTTCTCTGTTACTTCTCTCACCATTCGAGATATGAAACACTGCAGAACTTACAGCATGGCATGGTATAAAGTAGCTGAAGTTTCAACTCGAGGCAGGGTCTTAATCCTGCTGCCAAACAGTCGGCAGGTTTGCACTGCGGTCTGCCCCGCGCAGCCCATCCACAGGCTCAGCCAGCGAGAAGTTGTGACTCTATGGCAGCAGCGAGCTCTCAAACCACACGCTTCCGCTCAGTTCTGCTGACATCAAACGGCAGCGCTGGTTCATGAACTTGAGATGACTCTGGATCACTTTAAATTAGAGAACATATTTTTTTGTTTGCTCTCCCTGGGTATTTTATTGGGCTTTTTTCTCTTTTCTTTTACAAAGTGTAAAGTGCCTAGAGCATTTTTTGAAGAGCACATTGCATTAACTGAACACTCTTAACATTTCAACGACCTACAACATGCACTGTAATTAAGAAATAGGCTAATTTCAAGTCTCAGAACAATGACTTCTGCGTAAAGAAGCTTTAACGCCCACCAAGCGGAACAGCAGTAGTACATGCAGGGTAAGAGCACGCCAGAGCCTTACTCTGTTGCCCAGAAGCATGAGGAATCATCCCCCATAGGAACACCATACAGGGCCCATCCTTAACTTCCTAGGAATTGCTTATTTTGTCCAATATGGAGGAAGTTGCTCATGCTGCCTCTTGCTTGGGCTTGAGTGCCATTTACAGTGTTTTACCTGTGAAAAATTATAACGTGTCCAAGAAATGCCCGAACACCACAATAATGATAATAATTTTTAAAAACCCCAGTGAATTCCCCAAGTCCAGACAGATCTCTGCCCACATACCACCCAAGGACAATAACTATCTCCCCAATATGTAGCCCAAATCAAAAAGCCATTTGGAACAGATCTACCTTCTGCCATGCCTAGAGATTGCCCAAACACAGAGTTTTCATCCATGAGCGAGTTATCTCACCACTCGCATGTAAGCCTCCATCGTCATTTACCATTGCTTGAATGATCTGTGTGAATACTGTGTTTGCGAGCTCACGCTTTCACAATGAAAAATTTCTTCCCCTGCCCCAGCCTCAAAGACAGAAAACAAAAATCAGCTGGTATCTCTTTCTTTGAAGTTATCTTATTCAAAGCAACAGATTATTGTGGGACAAGTTCTCAAGGCTCATTGTATTCTTTCCTCCATGAAGAAATAGTATTAACCACCTAGACCAATGTCCAGAGTCATATATGTCAAATATACAATTCTCAGCTGTGTTAGGTTTCCAAAGAAATATAGCTTCAGCACCTTAAAATAGCAGCTCTGCAGAAGATACAACAATAAAAAGCTACTCAAGCTATGTCTAAAATGCCTGCTTCTAGAATCTGATGCATTTTATTTGTGAATGGCTAGACATTTGTTTTGTTTCCCTATTGGAAAAATATTTTGCTTGAGGACTCCTTCCTTGAATACAACACACAGAGAAAAGAATACAGAGCTATTAAATGTATATATTGTTATAACCTAATCTGTTACCATTTGTCACTCAACCTTAAGCAAAAAGCAAACTCTAAGGAAATTAGTAAAACAACACAAGTAATGAAAAAAGTCTTCTCTATTGTAACGTAAGTTCTTTCTGCAAAATAATATTGTACTTTTCAACAAAATTACTTGTAAACCTAAGAAATCACTCCAGCAAGAAATTACTGCACACAAAGCCAGCATTTTTATCACTATATCATTTTACTAATTTCAAAGTAATCATATAAACTAACCACTGGCTTGCCATGGTACTGCCTTTTGAAATGTGACACCCTGTAGCATGAAAAAAGTTGTATGGAAATTTTCACATTTAGAAGAGCTTTGCTATAAAAAGCTTGTGGTTAACATTATGCACTATTAAATCACACGCCCAATGCTCTCACCTCTGCAGGGAGGTGCACTGTGTGCTAACTGAAGAGGATGTACAAGTCTTCTGATGTAGGAAAGCACAGACGGATATCAAAACAAATCTCATCCACCTCCAGGAAATTACTGTAATACCAGGCTTTACCAAGACTGGAAAGTAGGGAAGTTTCTTAAAGCTCTCCAGCCACTTGCTTCGGCGACGAAGAAAGCACCTGAAATTTCTAGCATTCTGAACCACAATTTATCATGACAAAGCTTAACCTTTGGTACCACCAAACATAAAATCCCACTCACAGGCTACACTTATGCACGAACTGGCACAAAAACAATCTCTTGAGCTCATTGGGCGAATACTTTTGACAGAATTTGCTAAAAATCTACTCCAACTGTGATGCTGGGACTTTTTTACTACCTAGTGCGTAAGCTGGGCACAAAGCAATTTTTAAAAGATTTGAAGTTCTATTGGTAAAAAATCTGCATGCAATAAAGCGTTAAAATGAGAAAGTTGCTTTAATAACAAAACAAAAACACTCCCCCACCACAGTATGAGGGTGTTACAAGTAACTGAGGAGATATAAATATCGTGGTTATCTTTTCATAATCAAAATGTTATGAAAGAATTCCGAACTGTGTGTTTACCCCATATATCAACTTGTGTCTGACTAGCCACGAGCTCATTACTCAGACGACTTCTTCTCTCTGCTCCTGGTGCTAAACTGCACGTAGAGTATGAGGTGGCTGAGGGAGGATGGCTGGAGCCACCAGAAAGTCTAGCGATATATCAGAGGGATTCTGAAAGGTGAAAAAAGGGAAGCAAGCAAACTGCAAAAAGTTACATCATATTAAAGCTCATGGTGAATGTTAGAGATAACAAAAATGGCTGTACCAGTGTGAGATCAGAGGCCCACCTACCCCATAGCTTACAGCAGCAAACAACAGATGTTTGAGGAAGACTGCAAAAAAACCCACAAGCGTCTAGTGAAAGTTCTCCAGAACACTCTCTAATAACTTCTAGAAACTTTCAGCTTAGGGACTTCCTAAGACAGAAGTAGCATCTTCGTAGTTAACAGTCCTTCGTAGACTTTTCTTCCAGGAACTTGTGCGCCTGCTTTTTGACCATTTGTACGTTTACAGCATCTACAACATCCTGCAGCGTCCACAGTGCTCTGCAGTCTAATTACATGCATGTGAGGAACCACTTCCTTTTATTTGTTTTGATCTGTCACCTAGTGGTTACATTGCTGCCCCCCACTTCTTGCTTTTAAGAGGCAGTGAACAATCATCCTTCTCGATGCACTTCCTATTACAGATCTTTATCACATCCTCTCCCAGCCACTGCTTTTTCAAGGTGAAGAGCCCTAGTCATCTTAGGCATTTCTCATAGGGAAGCTGCTTCATACCTCTCCTTGTCACTCTTCTCTTTTTCCACTTCTGCTATGTGTTTTTGATTTGGGGGACCGAAATTCCAACCTAAAAATGCGCCATGAACTTCTACAGTGACATCATGATGTTTTCAACACCATTTCTAGTAAGTCTTACCATTCTATATGCTTTTCTGATAATTAGATGAAAACTAAGCTGACACATTAACGAAGCTATCAGAACACTAAAGCCACATTCCTGGATAGTAACAATCTAGAGTCCTTAATTTTATATGCGCACTTTGAATTTACCTACAATTTTCTAGTGAAAGAAGTCAAATCCTTCCTCCAGCCCCAGTTCTGGAGCACTCTATAGGAGGATGAACATGTTCCCCTGTCCATAGGATTGTGAGGACCACAGCTTGCCATTGAAACGGAAGGAAACCTTCATAGCATTCTGTTGTACAGAAGGTGTCCGATTCTTTATTTCCTTCCTAGGCACCACGACACAACGCAGATTTGAGGCAACAGGTTACACCAACAACTCCTCTGCCAGTGGTGGAAAGGCAAGGAGTGTGGCCACTCTGCCACCGTTACACAGCATCACCACTCCTCAGGTATCAGGAGAAGCTGCTTCTCAGGCCAGAAGAGCTCTGCAATACCCGCCCAAGCAGCTGAGGGCCACGCGTCAGAGTGAAGAACTTGAGCTCACAACTTCTGACCAAGGCATGGAGAGTCAGGGTACTTGGTTGGTTGGTTCAAGTTTGGAGGACTATCAGAGAAATTTTAATAAATAAATTCCATTTTAAAACACGTCGTTCAACGTTTTGTAGAGCTTACTAAGAACACCAGCCTTTTCTCCCACAGAGGTTTGGCATTTGCTATTGGCAAGGACTCTTTACGAGTCCATGCTTGCATACATGCTCACAAACGTCCTCACATGCATAATAGGAAGAACAAATACCTATCCCTGAGCAAACTCTAGTATTCAGAAAGACATCTCAATATATGCATATGTTTGATTTTATTTAAGTATTTGATTACTAAACCTAATATTAAAAAAAAACCAACAAACAATGCAACTACAAAACAACCAAAAAACTCCCATCAGACTCATTCTTGTACTCCTCTCCTTGTTCTGGTACTCATCTCTGGGCTTTTCCTATTGTTTCTTGACCAGGACATGGAGCAAGACCAAATTCTGGTCTGGCCTGGTGAGGTCACTTCTTATACAGACAAATCCAGTGCCATCAGCACATTAGTACAGGAAGAGCAGCTGAAAGCAGCAGTAGTTCTGGGTTCTCTGGTAACACAAAGGGGATCACAAAAGGCAGCGAGAGCTTGCTCAGTGCCGCAGAGCGCAACAGCAAAGCAGAAGACTCCCTCTGAGCTGGTCAAACTCTGCTTCAGCAAGAAGGTGGGCAGCAGCCTGGAGGTCTCAATGAATAGCACCAGGCAAAGGGAGGTTGCTGGACCTCTGGCACAGAGAGCTGCCATCCAGAGCTCCAGAGGTCCTTAGGCAGGTTTTAGATCAGGTTTACCTGCACTGTGGTCCATTTCAGCTTTACTGAGTTGAGAAAAATAATTTTTTTCACTGTATTTGTTGCTACCATTGATAAATGTGTAACAAAGGTAAAGGCGGTGTGGATAAGCCATGTACCACAGAAATCTGTTTTAGGCAAACAGTAATCCAACCACCACAGTCATCAGTGAAAAGACAGCAACGCTAGCGGCTGGAGTGGGAACTTTTTTACTGGAACACCCTGGTGTGGGGCACAGCCTGACTGAAACTTTCAGCCTGCCATGGAAACACTGCTATCTTGTGATAAACAAAATACTGTTCTTCTTTTCAGGGTGGAAAACAGCCCTCAACAGTGTATGTACTTTAAAGTTATCACTCACAAGAATTACTTTCAGAGCTTCATTTTGCTTCTATGTAATAGTACATATCTTCTCCATTAAATCACAATAGATGGATTCTACGGCATTGCTCTCTGACAGTCAAAACAAGGAAAAACCCTCTGAGAAATAACATTTAAATTCAACATTCTCCTTAATGTTGTCTTTTTTTTCTTTTTTGAATCAAGAGCAATCTTAATATTCCTGCATTACTTCAAAGACATAATTGCACAGAACAAGCAAAAACTTCTAATTCTAATACTGAAATCTTATACTGGTGGTCTCCAGGTCATTGCTTAACTTTTGGGTTGTTTTATTGCACCGAACATTTGCAATGACAATTAGCCACCAGATCACATCTGGGAGAATCTTCTGTATCACACTATTCTTACACGCCAGAATTTCTTTTTTGGATTCATGTAAGAGGGCTGGTGACTCAGCAGAGCAGGCTCAGTGATGAACCCCTGGATTGCTTTTCTCTGATCCCATTAGCCTTCAGACGCTACGTAGCTTCAGCATGTTCTAGGTTTACTTTTCTGTTTCAAAGAATAAGCCAAGTTTACCTACCACAATTCTCTGTGTTGCAGTCATATGAATACAGCTTCTTGAAACTAATTACAAGCCAAGTCGAAAGAAGGGAGAAAATACCCAACAAATAATTACAGAAATAAAACCTAAGACCAACTTTTTCAGAACAAGAACGAGATCTGTATTTTCCTAGAGGACCTAAGAAAACAGAATTGCAACCTGATTCATTGCTTGAAGCACTATCCTAAACATAGTAAAACTCCTACAAGCCTGATACAAACACACCAAAACAGGGGGCCATCAATAACCTTTAAAAACTGGGAAGAGTCCTGGCAGCAGTGAGGTGGTGACATATGGTCATGCGTGAAGGACCAGTTCCTGGACGACCCACTTCAGCTAAAGAGCTCTGCAGAAGCCACACACTTCCAGTGGAAAGGAGCATTTTGGAGTATGGGTACCTCTCATGGTTGCACCCAGCCCTTCCCTGCCGAAAAGAGCAGAAACAAAGCCTTTGAAGTTGTGGGAAAACACCTGTGAAAACATACAGATTCTGGAGAAAACCAGTGAGAGAGACAGAAGGGAGAAGGTGTGCCATCATGGAAATCTTGGCCCTGGCAAAGCAAAAAACCCTGAAGTGAGAATGACGTTCCAAGAACAATAGCGAAATTAGCCAGTACAGAGAAATGTTTATACAATGAAGGGTAAAACAACTCCCCTACGCACACATTTCCCAAGCAAACAACTGTAAGCTAACCAGGGGCTTAAATGTATCCTGTATTGTTTAACAAAGGATGGCATCCCTATTCTCAGGCCTGGAAGCTTCATACCAAGCTTCATAAGCAGGGATTTTGCAGCCAAATTTGAAAACCTGAGAAATATGAACCTAAAGAAGGACTGCTGACTGACTTCTTATATAGAAATCATCACACATTTTTTCTTCTCTATACTTGTCACTCTCTATGTACCTTCACTAAAATAATAGCAAATACAGTATCACTGTACAATATGCCAGGCTTTACACTATGTACACAGGATCAAACCAGCCCGTTTTAGAGTCGAGTCGTGCTATCACAGGCAAAACCAGGAGAAAAAAATCTTTGACAAAACGATCAGGCTCCAGCAAAACTACCTGCCTTTCCTCCTGACTACTCCCACTACAACTGAAGTACTATTGGTAAGAAACCATCTTCTAACTCCAACAGAATTATGTTTGTACCAGCTGAGACTCATCCCTACCTAAGCTGAAATTCTTCATTTTTTCCCACTCTGGTAGCAAGACTCTCCCTGCTTGCTTATGTATTTATTTTGTTTTTTATTTAAAAGTGTGTTCTCTTCTTGTTCAGCCAGGCCAAGGGCTGGCTTCTCTTAGTCTCCTTTCGCAAGGAGCACACCCTGGTCTGCAGCCACCCTGCTAGGCCCTTCCTGCACTGCTCCTCCTGGTGCTGGCACTCTGCAAGCAAGGAGAGAGCTTCACACTCATATTCATGTGCAATTCAAGATGGACCTAAATAAAAATTATTCTGTTGCTCAACTACATCACTAAACAGGACATGGAAAAAACATATACAAATGCAATAATACTAGCGCATTCTTGCTTTAAGTTGTGCAAGTAAATATATTTAGGATATTGTATTTTAACACATATTTATACACCTGTTTTTAAAGCAAAATTACTTGTGTTCTGTATTTTCCTCTTTATCAGTTGCTTTAAAAAAAAAAAAAAAAGAAGCATACCTGAAACCAGTGCAAAACTGTCTAGTACAAATACTGTTGGAAGAGGAGTCTTTAGGCTGATTTCCTGTATGTAAATGTGCTCAGCTGAAAAAATGTCCAGGGCACGATTCCTGGACTACGATACAGGAAAAAAGAGGAGTTCCCTGGCTTAGTCAACATCAGAAGGAAGACACAAGGGACTCATAAAGGGAAAAGAGGCCATTCTGTGACTCTAGTATGTGCGTGCACGTACACACAAAAGTGCATGCACATGCGTGTGCGCTGCCTTCCCTGCCTTGCCCCTGCCCCGGCGGGGGGGGTGGGTGGGGGGGTTGAGCTGGCGCAACATCCCCTCAAGGGAACAGCTCTTGAAAGATCTGATACCACGTTTTTACATTCAACTGACTGCATGCAACATTCCTTTAAAAAAAAGTATTATCTGTTTGCTTGCTTGAAGCGTCACAAAGATAATATTCACGTCTATGACCCTGACTGTCTCTGGTCAAGAGGCAGAGAGATTGTGCAGACCGCGTTGCTTTCCAGCACCCCTGGGACGCCCGCCAGAGAACAGCGCTGCCGTCTCAGAGGAGAGGGTCAGATCCCTCGGCCGTCGGCTAACGCTGTTAGCAGTCCCTCTGGCTAACTGCTGAGAAGGTGAATGGCATGCACCGGAGACTTGCCTTCCACAGCCTTACATCTGTGATACTGACGTACACAGCAAAAACACCAGGGTCCTAAATTTGGGGAGAGAATATTATTTTTTCCTTTAGAGAACCTTACCCCCAGATCACTTGTCTTTCCACTTCTTCTTTATCATTGCTGTCCTCCAAACTCCTACACCACCACCCTCTTTAAGCATCTGCCAAAACATTCATATCTGTTTTCTACATTGTGGTTACATGTACACATGAGCTGAAAATCTTACAATCTTATTTAAATACAGCTTCATCATTCAGATATTGTTTGGGCAACCAGCTATATAGAACCAAACAGCATTAGAGAATCTCATTTTGAAGCCTGATTCAACTACAGGAGCACTCATTTTAAAGTGAATCTAACTTACTGTCCTTCCCATAAAAACTTGCATAAGTGCGTTTTAAAAGAAATGTTGCCAAGTGCAGAAATGCAACCTCTGCCCCTGGAAGTCCTTGAACTGAAGTTTGCTGAAGGCTGGCAGGTTAATCCAGGGAAGAATCCGTCTGTGTTTGCCCAGTCCTTCTATTCTCCCACCAACACGCACTCCTGGAGATAGGGTACCCAGATAGGCAGAGCCACTATCTCATCTGATAGGGCTGGTCTGCTCATCACCCCCCCCACATTTTGCCTCCACGCCAATAAAGGCATAGCCTAACAGAAAAGCAGATCTTGAAAAGCAGTTAAGCATTATGTGCATTTTTAGTATGCTCAAGCTCATCCCGTCATGAGAGCGGTCAGTGTAATACCTTCTGCTGCCACAGACCATGACCGCAGCCAATCGCGTAATGACAGTGATAAACGTATGTTTGCACAGCTACGTATATGAGTATACGAATCCCTAACTTTATAAACTCGTCACAAAATGCATGAAAACCTTGAGATGCAAGCAGATTTCACTTTATTTTATTCTAAACTTGTTCTGGGACTGCCATTTTTATTTAAGTCTACTCTGTAAAGGTTAAAAAGAAAAGTTTTGAAAAAAATTCAAGACCCTAATAAACCCAAGAGTGTCTGCCCAATAGAGAGCACCAAAATGCCTATCACCCACAACAGCTCTCCGTAAATGTAAACCGTCCTAACCCAAACCCTCCCCCTTTCACTTCAGATGTTAGGTGGCCTTTACAGGGCGCCTTCAATGTCTGGCTATGTCTGGTCAGGAGAGCACACGTTAGTTTAGAAAGCCCCTTGAAGTCATCCAGGGAGTTTCTCTTCCGTGCTGTCAGAGGGTATCTGGCTTAAGGACACACACTAAACCTTTTTCAGGTTCTTAAATAACCAAAAACCAGGCCTAGCAGCCATTAAACAATTTTTAGAATGTGGTAAAATTACATGTCCATTACAAAATATGTGCTTATGTGCAAGGTTGGCTTACTTCTATTTAGATAATACAGGCACATAGAGATTGCTGTTGTATTTTAATAACATTGTAATGGTAACAAGGTCCACATGAAGGGCAAAAATAATTGCAACTTTTTGAGTAGGCATAGACAGGAAAAAAGGCTATGCTAGACCAGAAAGCATAGCAAAAGAATACTGAAAATTAGTAATTCATGCAGCAGAACGAACTGCTGGTAAAATTCTAAGCAAACACTTTTCCTCTGTGCTCACTTGTATCATCTTCTCTGAGGCTAAGCCTTTACCATGCTTCCATCGCACCTAGGCTTGGACTGCATCAAGTGCGCTGTACTTTCTGAAAGGCTAATAACATCTTTTCTCTACCGTAACAGACTCAGACATACAGAGAATGCCGCAGGTGAGAAGGAGGGGGGGGGGGGATCCATCTAAGCACAGACTCAGTATTGAATGCTGCCTTCTTTTTTTGTTTTGTTCTTGCTTTTTTTCTTTCTTCCCAGAAAGATTCTTGCCAGCTGTTTTGCTGTCTCTTGGTATTCCAACAACGAGCGAACATCACCCCATGGTGCCGGATCTCAAAGGCAGAGTTATGATTAACAGTGTTATAATTAAGTGCCAGCTGAACAGGCGCAGCCACAAAACCAGACTCTGTGGCTGAGAGCTCATGGTCCCACTTGGGATCCCCCTGCGTGCTGAAATCTTCACACTCTTCCCCTCTGAGCCAGGGAAAGGGATGGCATTTCCAGAAAGAACACAACACAGAGTCACTGCTGGATGACAAAAAGGGTTTCGACATTGAGACCTACGAACACTGCCCGGTTCCCCAGTCGAAGGACGTAATTCAGCTCTGTGCTGAACCTGCGCACAAGAAACGCAGGTCAGACGGAGACCTGCAGGACAAGGACCGCGGGTACGCGCAGCCACGGTATCTCATGCTCAATACGGAAAATATTCCAGAGGCTGGTGCATTCTTCAGATAGTTTTTTGAAAGAATTATTACCATTTAGATCAGTATAATTTGCAATAAATAAAGTAAACAAACAAATAAATTCCCTTGCTATGTCCCTTAACCTCACCTATTTACCTTGAAAATCAATTCAGTTAAGTTTTACTTTCAGTGCTCCTTGCTGCCAGATTAAGGTTGCTACAGGGCACACGTTATTTGATAAAAGCAATTCTATCTGCTGGCATATACATATGTGTTTGTTTTATGCCACAGAAATATCTCTATGCTTTCCACAGAAACTGGATGTAGAAGTTACACATGGAAAAAACAGTACCTGCGGATGCCCTCCTCCCAAACTGTAAACATAGCAAGAGACTTCTAATATTTGTTTGAAAACACTTGCCCTAAGTGATAATCCTGACAGAAAAAAGGAAGTAATTTTGCTTACTCTGCCTTCAGGTGGCTCATTAAAACACCTCCTATAAAAGAAGAGGATATGAGTCTCCTGAGAACTTCATGCTTAGGCTAACCATCTTTGGGGAAGGATCCTGGCAGCGAAAGACTGTAAACTCAATTTCTTGTTTTAATTTTGAATTTAATTTGTCAGCAAAACCAAAGTTCATAAAGAAGGCAAATTTTGACAAATTGCAACTGCCATGAGCTCTGCTAAGAGCAGGATGTAACATGAATGTAATTCTTCAAGAGAACAAATTATAATCATTGCATCCAAACAAAAAATGCTTACGTTAATAAGTTTATTCTATGGTTTGCCAACTCTTCAGGCTGGGTGCTAAGGAGAATTTGCTAACCTCACATTCACATGATGAAGTGATCTGCAGCACATCTACTACATGTCAGCAGTACAAGGCGACAGTTGTCCTATCAGGTTTTTTGGATTACAATTAGCCCTTTCTTTCTTTATAGCTATAATACCTTAAAACTGCTGGAAACAGAAACAGGTAATATAAATAAAGCAGCAGTCTTTCCAAATGCAACCTTAGAAGCCTTGCTCACCCAAATAATTTGCGCCAAGAAAGAAAATGGTTGCTTAAAAAATAGTAATTTATTTGTATATCTGAAATAAAATACAGCACGTGTACTAGGTATATGGTAAGAATGTTTGCTGCTCACTTCAGCTATAGTATACTCATAAAATTAAGTGTTTAAAATATGTTATGTCACATGGATGGGTAGAGCGGCACAGTCTGCAGGGAAGTGTAAAGTACTACATGAGACACTAAGGTATCAGTAAATAGCTGGAGACGTTCCAAGCCTAAAACATTTATCAGACATTTAAGACTGGGATTTATCTAGCTAACTTTATCAACCGGTCCCCCCAGACTCTCTTGACAGTTGATGAGCAGAAACGAACAACTTCAGAATGAGGTCCATCTGATGTCCTTAAGAGGAGAGGAGATACACTCCAAAAATGCCAATTTCCTTCTCCCTGTTTCCTACAGAAGGATTAGAGGCCCGTACTTGCACAGCCATACCACAGGTGCCTTCAGTTGTACGCTGCCTGCCACACTGCTCAGGCAGGGCCAGCACAGCACAGAGGCAACCGGTAACCCGGCAATCCCCTTGCCAAAGCAGGAGAGATGAGTTCTGCAGAGGTTCTCACAGCATCAGCTGCTCTCAGCATCGCAAGCTCCATCATCACAGCACGGGAGGCTTCACTGGGCTGTGAAAAATCATAACGAAACCTTACTACAGACTGCTTCTTGCCTCCTGTAATTAAATGTACCTCTTGCCCAAAAGGGAGATCTTCCCACATCTCCCTGATGCTGGGAAGAGGGAGGTCATCTCATCCACCTACTTTGGTGGATCGAGAGATACAGCTAAGAGAAGAGATCTCCATTCCTATTTCTTCTTGCTTTTGCTTTTCAACCATGAGAGAACACTGTAGTAGAATTGCATGAAAATGGAACTAAATCACTCACAGAGAAACCACACAGGTTTTTTCACATCCCTGAACACCAAATCAAATGTCACGCATCAAGTAGAACACCCACTGAGAAACTAGCATGGTATCACACAGAAGAATTACACTCCACCTTCTCCTATGCATCTCCAAACTGTGGGAGCTAAACCGACAAACTGTTGCACCAACAGGAATAACACCCGTGCTCAGCACCGCCCCACGCAGAACAAGCGCAAGTGGCTCTGAAGAAGTGAACAGCACAGCAGACACAGCGAGGTCATAGTCGTGGCCATACAGCCAAGAACTGTAATGCATCCACGAGCATATGGTGTGCTGTAACCAGTTCATTCTCTTCTAGACCCAGCCGCAGCGGCTGAACAGGATACCTACCCCTCATGGCTGTTCAGCAGCGGGTACCGCCAGGACTTCACCACCCCTACCTACCGCAGAGCTCTAATCCTTTCAGGGCCAAGCCAGCCAGGTTAGCACAAACTGCCTTAAACCATCCGTTTCCACTCAGCTCTCAGATTTCACACTACTGTACACGAAGGCCTTTCAGACATTCGTCTCCGCTATCTGCTGGCATGGGGCACTGATCTCCAGCAGGACGGCAGGCATGAGCGGGCGCCTGCCACCCGCAGAGCAGGCAGCGGCGAGTGACGATCCACACCACAGGCAGACTCGCTGCAGCTGAAACCCGTCGCCTCGCTTCCTTTCTGCCTTTTGCCTCTCTGCTACTCCAGGATATGCTTGATCCTGCTGAGCCACTTTAATGCAGTAGAACAACAGAAACTCCTACTCTCCCCCCTCCCCATCTTTTTTTTTTTTTTAAGTCTCTGATTAGTTTTCTACTGGTTTAGTGATATCACAAGCACTGAAGCCTTGCAAGAGGATACGATGCTGCATCTGCAATGGCTAAACTTTACCCTATATCAATAGTTTACTTAAGTCATAGAGATGTAAATCACGCTGGAAAGGGGTAAAAAGGATTCTTCTGCATTTGTTCAGGATGAGCAATCCATTTGTCAGCTTTTTTCACTGTCATTCCACATGAGAGTGGTAACTGTACATGCAGCTTGCAGCATGCTTTCTGAGCACTTCAAGCAGACACGACTCCTATCGTGCTTCTGGGCTGTGGTTTATCATCTTGTTTTTTTCTGCTTAATGCAGTTATTTCTTTGAGAGGACAGAACAGAGTGAATTGGGATAAACCAGAGAAATAAACAGGAGCCAAAATCCCTCACTGTCTACAACAAAAACACGTCACTAGCAACCACAAAGGATATTAAAATCAACAGATGAAGGCCAGATAAAGCACAAGATAAGGTAGTGCGTACATTAATATCTCAGAGATGCTATTACAAGGTTAATCAGTTATGCTGGCAAGATTTAGGTTTGAGTTATTTGGTGCCTAAGAAACAAAACCAAAATAATTTATTTTTACTTTATAACCAAAACGTAAATCAGCCACTAAATTACTACTTTACAGAACAAAATGAACATACCACAATAAAATCTAAGTCTTAGAGGCATAGCTATCCCTAGGGATTTTTATACTAGTATGGCTATGCACAATAGAGGTAAGGGTGCATTGCCTCAATTCAGCCCCAGGTTCCACCACTGCGCTGCCTTTTTTACAACCACGGGAAGTCAAACAGAGAGGTTGCATCAGTGTTTAGCTGCTCCAATGCAAAAAAAGAAACCCAAATTTTTAACACAGATAAGCCCCATGCCGGCTGATGGCAAACAGAAGAGTGCTTGGTTTATTACATTTTTGCACTCATTTAGTTACCTAGAACAAGGTCTTTCCTTGTCTGCTTTTGGGAATGCTACCGAATACCATGAACTAGAGATTTCTTTACTTTTTCGTCTGACAAAATTCAGAAGTTCAGGACTTGCATTATGATTGTTTCTGCAATTTCTCTTAGTTTTTGATCCCACTGTATTTGTATGACTGAAACTTAAAGTCGTGAAGAAAATAACAGCTGCCTGTTTCACCTAGGGGTTGGCTCTATTCTCACTGACTGTTCAACACAAGGGTGGCTGATTCTTGAATGGAGGGGGAATTATTTAGTTTCATGCTATTAAAACACAACAAAGAAGAAAAGCAATTGGCAGTATTTGTTTAGACAATCTTATTTTTGAAATTGCAGCTTTCACAGAAATAAATGTCGAAAAAGATATGCAGGCACAAACCAAAACACAATGCTTTTCCCATGGCTCGCCTGCACTCTTGGCAATGTTCACTCTTGAGCCTGCTCAACTTAGCAGGGAGATAAGTCACAAAGACAGGGTTAAGTCTAAGTCTTCAGCCAGACACATCAAAGGGAAAGTTACCATAGTATAACATAAGTCATATTTTAGTATTTAAGGGCCCAGTATACAGCTTAAGGAGAATTTTAACTCCACCTTTATCAAACTATTACCTCTGCTATTTATTATTCACACAGCAAGAGTCTCAACCACCCGGACACTCTGCCAACTCTTTCTTCCCCACTGAAACCAACCACACAAATCTAAAATGCCTATTTTCAACAAAAGTCCACTGAAACGCACGCTAGAGATATTAGTTGACAAATGTTAAGCATAAAGTTTCACATTTCACTAATTACACATTTATATGGCTCCACAAGCCTGTTAGTATCGGCATGTCTTGGCGATATCAATCCCTTCCCTTCCCAGCCTTCAAGAGAAACGCCTTCGTCAGTTCATCGCTTTGTTGATTGTTTGTAGACATATGTGGGTGTATTGGCCTCTATCAGACAAAGAAAGTGCATAAGGAAATTGAGGTAAAGCTAGACTGAAATAAAGACTTTCACATTTAGGACTGAAAACACTTATTAGTTCCAATGCTTTCACTTAACTCACTGTAATAAAAAATGCTGCAGTGCAGCTCAGGAACTGCATTTCCGAAGTGCAATACTCCTGTATTGCAGCCATTCACTTTGCAACAATGTTTTAAGAAGGTAATGGACATTTAACTCCAAAACCTTGTATCTGATGCTGTTAAACAATATTTTATTTTGCTCACCAGTGTTACTGCTCCAGTATAGCCGTTATGCCACAGAAAATCAGGGAACGAGATGTTGTTTTAAGCTAGTCTTGCAGATTTTAAGAGGGCACTCATGCTTAGTTAGTGTAGATTCAAAACAGAAAGGAGAACATCAGTGACTTCTCTGAACCTCTGCTAAACAGACAGATTTGCTGAACCAATTGAACATTATTTCTAAGCACGTAACTTCAGTCCTCAGAACAAGAATGAGCTACTGGCATGACGACTGGAAACCCAGCATGGGTAGCCCTGTGTCTAAGAGTGCAGGGTGTCTCCTCTACTGAAAAAGGCATTTTATAAAATTAAAAGTGTTAACTGCCTCAACACCTAAAGGTGCAGGTGGTAAGCCAGCTGAAAGCAATACCCAGTTCTTTAATTGTACCTTTTCCTCGAAGATTTTAGAGTATTGCACGAAAATTAAAAAGCTCACACAACAGTTTTAATAAATGGGTGACTTATAACTCCTGATTTAATTAAAGTATTTCTCCCTTTATCTCATGAAATGAGAAATGAAGGTAGAGAGGATGGTCACTTGCCTAAAGCAACACAGAAAAGGAAGCTCTGGCTTCACAATACCCTCACCTTGTGGTCTGCCCCCCACCCCTCATTGAGGCTGACGTGTCTGTGGGTTGTGCTGCAAACCAGATCAAGAACTCATCCAACTTGAAAAACAAAGTAAATGAAAACCCCTGCCTTCAAAAAAAGAAAGGAAAAGAAGAAAATCTTACAGCTGGAGCAGTCCCCTTGGTCAGATCCAGGTCATGGCAGAGCCCCATCATTGTTATGCTGGCAGAAGCTAGGTGTGCCACAGTGCAGGAGCAGGAACAAGCGGGAACAGCCGGAGGAGGCTGGAACAGCCGAGGCAAGGGTGTACCACGGGTCTCAGCCTCGGGCGTCAGAGCACCTGGCTCCCAGTGAAATCCTCTAACCTATCGTCCTCTACTTCATACTCTTTACTACCTTAAAAACCCCCCAAACCAATGAATCCATTCAAAAGCCAACTTCCAAAGGAAACATGCTCTTCAACACGTATGCTAATGGCAACTTGTTCCTTTGCAGTTGCGGTAGACAGCCAGGAACGGCCCGTGCGTGCAACAGCTGCTTCCATCGTCGTTCTAATGTAACCTAGAATGTGACCTAGTTCCTGTCAAAACTGAGGCGCCAAATGGTCCCAATCCCAAGCTAGCAAAAGCCAAAGAAGTAAGGTAGCACGAACACCAAAAGTGCAATCTAAATACTTTTCTCAAACTGTTCTGCCTGATCTCATGCCAGTGCAAGCCATTCACAATTTATCCAGAGTTAATTTCAGTCTTCTTACAGCAAGGATTTACACTCTCTCTTCTTTAAAATAGAGCTCGTTATAAGGAAGCTCATCATTACACCCAGGGCAGTGCTCCAAACCTTTCAGCAACTCCTTTCAAGTGCCTCGTGGCCGACAGAGAAGCTGTAGATATTTATTCTATGGTAAAATATGAGTGATCGTGGCAAGAGCTCGATGGCCTCTTAGCAGATCACGCTTATGGTCTTTGGTTGAAAAAAAAAAAAAAAAACCCAAACAAAAAAACCCAACAGAAACCTTTGCCACAGAAGTAGTGTCATTTCTGATACCAGTGTTTTGACACCAGCCTGGCAGAGACACGTAAGCAAAGCCCTGCTGTTTGCTCTCATCACCACAGACAGCTTCTTGCAGGGAGCCAGCTCAGAATTAGCCAGTTACAGACCTGTGAGGTATAATAAAAATAAACAGTGCCAATCATAATATGGAGCATAAACAACAAAGCCAGAGAAAGAAAGAAGAGAAATAACGCAAGTCAAACCACAAAAGAATGAAGTAGGTGAAATGTTCTACTGCTAATGTGTTACAAAAGTGTAAGGGGATGGCGCAGTCCAGAGAAACACTTCTCGACTCCTCTTCCACGAGAGGCAGCAAAAAACCACTTACAAGAAATCTAGAAATCAAGATGCTAAGCCTCAAATAGTAAAATATTGTAAAATTGAAACTGACAGGACTTGCACAGAAATGGTTCTGCTCATCATCGAGATGCTCCTTTAAATCGCCTACAGAACAGACTGCACACAGATGCACGCAGTATGTTACCTCAATCTCTAACAGAATCCCATTTACGCTTCTATTTTAAAGAGTTTTTTTACTTTAATTTGTGAAACCAAAAAACCCCAAATGCAAGGAGGCCAACTGAGCCTACAGGCAGGAAGTTACCTTTTTTTTTTTTTTTTGCTAAGCTTTTATGACAGTCCTTTACCCAGAATTACCACTAGTACAGCTCTGTTAATGGTAGAGATAGAAGCAAAATGGGTGCTAGGGCTTTTAAACATTAAGTTTTTGAATAAAAGCTGAATCCTCTCCTTACTATATCCTTTACCACTGCTAATGGAAAGAGAGCTGAACTACCAATTAATGGTAAATCCCAAGTTGTCCAAGTGGAGACAAAACCTCCTTTCATTATGGGAAGTCAGAAACAGTTAGAAATTAGGGTGGACTGACAAGGTGTATTATCTGGATCACAAGGAGATCAAAGTAGCTGAAGTTCTTCATATCAACTAAAACCTGAGCTTTGTGGGGGATACTCATCTTTGGCATACACATCTGAGTCAGCAAATTGCCTTCATTTGATTTTCAAAAAAACTGTCAAGGTTTATCTGCTGAAGAATCCGCTTTTTAATTTAACACAAGGAATTAAGAAGTAATTACATTATTTTTACACATTTATAAACGGTGGGTTGCCTTTTGTTAAGGGTCCTGGATCCCTTGATCCTTCCTTAATCTAATCAAACAAGTTGGCAATAAATAAAGCACAAAGAGATGCGGCAGCCCAAGGGAGAAGTTGCAAGGAAAACAAAGCAAGCTTCAGACTGCTCCTCAAACCAATGATCGAGGGCAGGCAAAAGGTAATCAATCAGTCAGCTCCAGTGGAAACAGGGGAGTAAAGGGTGAAAGACAAATACCGCTGCTTTATATTCAAAGTTGCAATAGTATAACTTACACTGTTGTCATTAAGTCCATATACAGTGATCACATATATTTCCACTAAGAGAATTACCCCACGTATAGGTATAGTCACTTATCCTTCTAAGCTTTCACTCAAAGGTTTAACACGATAATTCATGATAATATGATGCCTCAAGCTCCAGTATCAAGCAGTGAGACACCTACAAAATATTTGGATTTAAAAAATGCCTCATTTTTAAATTTTTTTTTAAAGGTCTGAGTGCACATAGTTACCACTGTAATTGATCTTACACCTCTAGTAGCGTTTGGTGTCTTTTTGGAGCCAAGTGTTCAATAAGTGCTGAAAAAACTCCAAAACGTTTGGGTCAGGGAAAAAAAAAAAAATCCCTCCCTCACCAGTATGAGGAAAAAAAGACAGAACAGTGAAAGCATTCAAGTAGCTTCATATTGCAAATGCTTCAGTTTGGGCTATTGACAGTTCATTACGCAAACCTTTCCATCAGCTTCCTAGCAGAAGGACTTACTAAATGTAAAGACGTTTTAAGCCTTACAGAAAAGATACAAGGACAGATTTTTCTCAAGCCGCCTTCGAGGTGAAGGAAGGAACCACGGCATTGCATACCTCACAAGCAACGTAGCATGCCTCTATTACAGAGTCCAACTTTTCAAGGGAGAGTAGGTGAGTGCTATGTCGCTAGAGGGATTTCTGTTCTGGAAACAAAGAGCCTGGCTTCCCAAAACTGTCAGCCAGAAGCATCAGAACTGGGCAAATCCCCACCTCTCTCTGAGCAAGCACCCTTGACGCTGCTGAGGTTGGCACATATTAGCCCTGTATTAGGGCTTGCTAAAGCTCGCAAGGATTTCAGTTTCTTTTTTTCCCCTCAGGAGAAGGCTTATTTCCCCCAGCCAAAACCATGTACAGCCGAAGTGAGCTTTGACAACTGTCGTTTCTGAACTTTTCTACTTAAAACCAAGCTGAGCATATACTTCACGTTTTGTTTTTTCAGACAAAACTCCTGAGAGAGCAGACAAAGCTAAAATGCAACACACTCTAAATCAGAAAGGTTTATCTTCACTTGGAATTGGGTCAGCTACAATCATTTAATGCTGTTTCTTCATTTCACTGTCATCCAGCCACCAGCTTTGAACTTCTTTGTTCAAAACAAAGATGTTAAGGAAGGGAGCTCCTTTCACGGTAATGGTGAAAAATCTAGCAAGAGCAAAAATTGCTAGGCATGTGCTTGGTTGGTAGCAGGCAACAGGAACTTTAATCATATAACAGATAAGTATTCACTTTTAAAAATTTACATGAAAAATGAATATAAACATGGTCTCAGTGTTATAATCCTTGATCACGCAAGATTCCCAGAAATGTGATGATGTTTTGCTTTAACGGTAACCATCAAACAAACAAAAATTCCAAGATTCTATGATCAGCCTATGCAGACTTTTTTTTTAACTATGTTTTACTATTTTCTGATTAAACCTTTCCCTCTAAGTCTTGATCTTTGTGATACGCTTTTTGTTTCTACTTAAACTCTGATACAGTTTCCCAAACATAAGATGAAAATTCAGCTTTCTAACAACCAGAAACCAAATACGTCTGTTGGAATACAACCTCCTAAATCACTTATTTAAAAGTATAAGGCCACAAAGAAAAACAAGCGGTGATTGAATTCTTTTGTTCTTTACTTAGTTATTACAAAGGGGAGAAATTTATAATTTCTTCACTGATATTTTAACACTTTGGCAGAAAACAAGCATTTTTTGTGTGCAAAAGGAACACATTGCTTCTAATTTAAGAAAGAGTGGTGAAAATGATTTACACTCTCCATTTTACCTAGACTCTAGTAACTAGAGTGCTGAGTCATAAATTAAACTGGTGCTCTGACCTTTAAGGACCAACTGAGATCATAACAAACACGTCTCATATTTTCAGTTGAGTCCAAGCAGAGAAAAGCCCCACAGCTCTTTGAAAAGTCTCAGGAGATGCAGTTTCTTAAAGCACGCATAAAATTGATTAGCATTCAAAGTAACTAAAAACATGTGAAGAAGAGAACAGACTTAATTTACTTTGAATTTTCACTCTTCCCCCCCTCTTATATATACTCCAAATTAGAAAAGAACTGATACTGAAAATTAGCCATGCATATGGAGAACCACCAAAAACATGCAGAACAACCTGAGAGTAGGGTAGACCAGACAGTACAATAGTTATGTGCAGCCATGCAAGACCTGGAATTTAATTTTTGTTTGGGAAACTAGGGAGATTTCTTACCAAGAAACAATCATTTTAGTGATGTATGTCCCCTGAAGGTATCCTTGAACATAAAAAATTATGTGGACAGAAAAGTTAGGAACTACCTCGCTTAACCCAACTTGCATATGGGAACTTTTTCCCATCTTGTTGTCATACTGCCGGTTTTCTTCTCTCAGCTCCATCTTCCCTCGGCCCAGACAAAACTCACCTCTTTCTCCACAAGTCCCTCAAACCCACTACGGATCTTCTGAGTGCATGAACAATTGCTATATCTATATTGAGGCTCAGTATACTTGCATAGGGGCCTGTGTTCATGCATGTCTTTCAACCTCTTCTTTGTCAACATGACCTTGCACTTCTTTGCCTTTACCAGTTCAGTTACCAACGTTGTATTTCACTATACAGACATAGTTATATCAGTATAAGTATGTTTATTATTCTAATGCAATTTATTCTTAAACAAGGTGTACTGCAAGCTACAGCCTTCATAAGTGTAAGTCTGCTATACTACCAAACAACGTATTTTATAACAAGGCCTTCTTTTTTGGTTTGGTTGATGTTAAGCCATGTTAAGAGGTTACTACTCCACCTGCATGTAACCCAGTTGTAACAGGTTACAGTCAACTTCCAGTCAAAAGGATGCAAGTAAATTCAGAAAAGAAGATACGAATGTTTTCTTGAAACCCTTTCTGCATCCAGAAAAAACTTCTTAATGTACACAAAAGCATAAGGCTAGATGACTCAGCTAAGCGTATCTAAGGGCTGGTTAACCCTAAAAAAGGGAGGGCGGGCCTGGACCAGCTCCTCACTTTGTCTATGAGCTGGTTCAGTTTGCCAACCCAGGGAAACACTGGTGCAGAGCTGGTGAATGGAAACTGCTCCCAGAAGGGTGTGATGTGTGCTGGAGACAACGCAGGCAAAATGGCAAGAGCACATGCTCCACCTCAGGGCAGCAGCCAGGGCTCTTTGCTCAGCAGTGGAGTCAAACAGCACCATAAAAGAATCTAGTTTCAAAGACAAAAAAAAGGGTCCAAGCAGATGTCACAGTGCAAGATGAACATCAATGTAGCTCATTTTAGGTGCTTCTCATTGTCCTTTCCACCTAGCTAAGGCATCAGCTAGACCGTAAGACTCCCAGGAACACAGATCTTTAAGACAGAAATGATAACAAGTATCAAACACTTCAAGCATTAATAGTAATAACAATAACAGGAACAAAACAAATACTCATCAATTATTGTCACAGCTCTCTGTTTTACTAAATGCAAAACATGTTATTTATGTTATGTCATTAAGTTATAAAGCACTTTCACTCTTGCTCATGAATAAGAAATTTCAGTCTTGGATCTCTGCAGTTTCAAATGCCTGTCAATGCCTTCAGCAAGTTCACCGAAAAGGTTCACCATGGTATCACGTGTTGAACCATGTGCTGGCCCTGGCACGGTATGTAAATGAACTCACTCACCTCCTTGGGTTTTCCCCTTTCTTTTCCCTGGTCTTTAATGAGGATATCGAGCTCACAGGGAGCAGCAGGCAGGAGTTTGCTCTGTACTTTCACAGTGGGAAAGAAGCCAAAACACAGACACAATGACTGGATTCAGCTTTTTCAGGCAAACACAGCAGAATGGCATACATCCTCCTCCGGGAAGAACGCCTTCCACCACCGCTTTAACAGGAAACCTAACTCAAAACCAAGGGTGGGCTATCCCCTCATTCACTTTTCACACCGGCTATTAAAGCTATTCTCCCACAAGAAAGGCTTTCCTGTTAGAGAAGCTTCAAAAATTGCTTAAGAGCTATTTGTTTTGGTTTGTTATGATGATTTCATGCGGTAATATTCTGAATTATTACATGTGCTCTTAAATATTTGGCTTTTACATTGAAGATTTTGGTAAAAACATAGTTAATGGTACATACTCAGAAAATAACAGAGGAAGAAAATGAATGCAGCATTAGCCAGTAAAACATATATTTATACATGAAAATGTCTCAAAGTTCACACTGTATTGATTTTCTGCTTTAAAATGTATCTATCCCATTTGACACAGACTGTACATGCTAAATTCCAATTTTATTCATGTTCCACCTACCCTTTCCTTAATTAGTCTCTCTTTAGCTCCTTACAACACAGACAAATTACTTGGTCTGAGCTGAAGTTCTCCTCTTTCCTCTCAAATCCAAAGCAAATTTCTCTGGCTAGTTGGCAGTAAATAAATTTAGATGTGTTCTATATTCTCACATTCCATATGAACAAATAAATATATCCTAAGGATGAGCCTGCACATGCCTCTAGAGAGAAGCACAAGATTCAGAGCTCATAAAAAAGTAGCCAGAAGCATCTTTAAGTCTCTCTCAATGTGTTGCTGCTCTTGGGAACTACAGCAGCCTCCGACATAGCTCATCCAAACTCCCTAAGAAAAGGGGATTCCCCCTGCCCCCTTTCTGGCCCTCCCTCAAACCCAGTAGGCCAGTGTTTCACTAACATTAATTTCATTCACTAATAATCCAGTGAAACTGAGAAGCACCTTTCTTTTCTTTTTTTTTTTTTTTTTTTTTTTTTATGCCAAATCAAGGTTCACAACAAATAACTTGCTGGAGGTTTTATAGGAAGCCTGTGGCATAAGCCAAATGATATCAGGGATGCAAAGAGTCTTTTGAATACAATGTCTGTTTTTCCTCATCTAGTAGTCTTTGATTATGCTCCTTCCTTATTATACAAAACAAAACAAACAAATAATTATTATATTATTATTCAAGTGTGTGTCAGGTCAAGAGCCAGCAGAGAAGGGGATGAGATTTTGACCACGTGACTGGCATACGTCCAGCTGTATGACATGGACTACCATGACACCATGGTAGCATACGAGGTCACGGCATATGATCCTCCTCTGTCCCTGGACAAACTGTGAACCCAGGAGGGCTTTGGCAGAGTTGAGGTTACATGCACTGTCTTAAATTTAGGTTTGCCTACAGAGAAAACTCTGACCCCATGCTGTCACAGTTAGGTATCCAGTCTAGCTGGCATCTCCTTTCTCGACCCCAAAATCAGGTAACAGTATCTTAAAAATTGCCCAAAATCTTTGTTCCAGGCCACTAACTCTTTCTTACCCATTTAGAGAGGTTACAGAAAAGGTGCATTGATTCAGGTAGCAATTATTTCCATGCAGGTTAAAACAAAACAAAACAAGTATGTTTAAGACAAAAGGGACATTCTTCCTCACAGAAACTAGTAGTCCTTGGTTGGAAAAGAATAAACTTGCATTTTATTACTCTTCCTTAAAACAGGGAGAGGGAAAGCAGAGATGCAGGACAGAGAGAGGATTAATCAAGATAATATTTGCTGATGTTTATATTCTGAAACAAAGGGAAATAAAAATATGAGAAGATATATTACAGGACTAAGATAGGAAGTAACTTGCTATGTAACAGAATTACTGGAGCCATATCCCAGCCATAAGAAACATGGATACAAACACAAAGATTGTTTCAAATGAGATTACTAGCATTTCACTGTTAGGGAAATAGGGGAAGCTAAGACGGAAGGAAAACTAAAAACACTGTTTGTGTTGAAGATACTATATTTTGACGAGTCTGAGGGAAGGCTGTCAAAAGAGGAAAGTTGTATATCCTGATAGTAATTGACTCCATGAATAAACTCTTACATATGAGCAGATTCTTATCATTTGTTTTTACATGAGGCAAAAACTAATTTGCTGCTCATATTGCCCTAGTTTGAAGTTGCTTCTATAAAAACAAATATGACACAATGAAAAACTGCTAAAAGATTCACTGAGCTACGGAATGTCCTTCCTGCTCACCCTGGCTCACTTTTCACTTCGAAACGTAAAAGGAATGTCACGCATTTCTAAACTATGTCTGGGAGCGAAGCCTCAAGTATCATGAATAAAAACACTCAAGTTCTTCACTATACCAATAAAAACGCTACGTGACTTGTATTCAGGCGCAAGCTCAGATGTTTCTAAATACAGACAGTATCCATCACATGAAGGAAGAACATTAATTACTGCATTTGACATCTTTCTTGGGAACTGCACCCCTCCTCACTGAGCAGAACAAACTCTCTGGCATACTAGCAGTTGCCAAGACTTTCTGTATCTCTGTCCTCAACGCAATGCATTTTTTCTATGGAAAGAGGAAAACAGGAAAAGGAAAAATTCGTAAAGCAACCATCCGTTCCGTATGGCACACCAATTGTTTTCTCAGCCCAGTTTTTATTACCTAAGCTTACTGCAACCCTGTCTCCAGGCAATTATATATTGACATACATATTGAGAGCTCAGTTTTTCACTTGCATACACAAAATGTTCGTAAAAACCTGCTACTTGCAAGTTGGCTATTTGCAGCTTCTATTCAGAAGTGCAAGCTGTAACAGTGTGCTAAAAGATGCCCAAACCTGACTGGGTCTGACAGACCCGTTGCTCTGGCCTGCTTATCCTTCCCGGGTCTAACCTGGCCCTGTAAAGGAACAAGGTAAAAGTCCACATAAGTCTGCTTACTTCTGCTGGAAGGAAAGAAACCTCGGCACCTGAGCTGGATGCTAGGGAGATCAAGAGTCTGCAATTCCTGTGGTGTATGCACTTTATTCTATCTAGGTGATACCTCTATCCTATCACTTCACCAAAATTAAGCCTGAAAGAACCAGAAATTCTTCATTTGCATTAACAGGGTAAAGAACCATCATCTTACATTCCTTAGCTAACATATACAAGTTTCTTCTATGTGTCCTTGTCGTGGTAAGCTCTGAACTTGTTCTCTATATAACGTTACAGTGTTTAAGACTGGTTTCCCCACTTATCATTCCAAGTATCTGCTTGCTGTACCATCAAGTATATGGTATGGCACGGGTTGTCAGTGATTTCCAGAGTAGCCATGGGAATGAAAACTCATCTTTCCAAGTTAATACATACCAGCTACAAAGGAACAATGTTAGTATTTTAACACAGTTTTAGAGACTCCAGAAGAGAAAGGATGCAGCAGGACAAGGTCCAGAACTTTGTCAACTGCAACGATGGCTACTCAGTCACCATCACCAGACTGAGTAATGCCCAGGTATTTAAAAGCTAAACATCCACTTTTTTTTTTTTTCCTTCTTCTTCTTCATGTTAAAAAAGCAGCTTATTGTCTGGGCTTTATCTGTTTACGACTGTGCATCTGTGTATATGTATGACAATCGGAATTCTCAGAGCAAGCCAAACTGAGAAAGATGGATTGGTCTGATGTCTGGTCATCCGTGGGTGTGTCCACACCAGTCCTGCAGTTCAGATCAGTGGGATACTTTTGAAGCAATCTCTCAGTCTTCCCTGTACTTTGGTTTGCATTGTGGAGCAGCCTTCTGAGCTCACAAATTGGATTCTTTTAGGATGAAACTAAACCTCAAGATGCACCCCAACTGCTAAAAGGCCTTCGGTCCACCATGACCAGCCTACAGCCTGTCTTGAGTAAAACCCCGCAATGCATATAGCAGGACCAAATCTCCCACACCAACTTCTATGCCATAGAGCTGCTCCTACCACATCACAGTACTTGCTAGTACAGACATGTCTGTGTCAAAACCACGTTCCTGTTCCTTGGCAAATTTGTCTTCTATACACGTGATCCCACCTGCATCCTTTGATAGCGTCATTATTTCAGAAAGACGTATTACTGTGGAAGGCCAGGAACACAGAGAGACAGACAAATTTTCCCAGCTATACAGCAGCACAGACGTTTTGAAATGGACTCTGGAATCAATGGCACAGGAAGGAAATCACCAAACTACGATGCTGACAGCACCCAGCAGTGCTAGGCACATGGATGGTCAGATTTTGGTATGCACTGAAGTTGCATACTCCACTCTCAATGTGAGTATGTGTTAATAATGAAGTCCTTACCAGCCTACAACCAGCAATATTGGCACAAGTCTTCTCGACAGCTGCAGATGTATTCATTTTTTGACATATTGTTTACCGGGGCCACAACAGACATATGGGAATCCCGAAGCAGTCTGAAGAGACAAACTTTGATTCAGTTTAAGTTTTAAATGATAGTTTGTGACCCAGTTTCTAATTTCAATTACACCATGGAATCACGATGGTAATCAAAAGAAAATAAAGGAAGAAGATTAAAATTCCAAGAGAAGACTTAAAACCAGAAGAACAGAAAAGATGACTGAAGAGGCTTACTAGGAGTTGAGATGAGGCTGAGAGAGCTGGAGACTCTCTCAAAATAATGGTAAGCTATTTTTTCCTTAACCACCTGTTCCATCTTTCTATCCTCAGTCTCTCTGGATTATTTACTGGCTCAAACAAAATGTGATGGATTTCTATTCGCTGCTTCAAACTGCTTATAAGTATCAGTCTACATTCTTGAAATTTATCATTCATATGTCCAAACACACACACGTCTACTGTACGTATTCTTTAAAATTTCTCACAAAGGGTTCCTCTAATCTTTACTAAAACAACTGGATTGGCTTAATTGCACTACTTAGGACACTCAAATTCTGACTATTAATTTTTAAAATGTCTTATTTTTTACCACCGCAATCTCATCTTTACATAGAAATCAATGCATGATCCACCCTACCCAGCAAACAGTAAAGTAATATGCATTGCAGTTCTTGAACTGAGTTGTTCTGAACACCAACAGAGACTACTATGGACAAACAGAGCAAGAGACAATTAATGCTAATGCTATTACGTAAGTGATGATAACGACAGAGCAGCTGACTACCCAAGGTTTACCATTAATCTGGCTTTCTTGTTCTTTTTTGGGCACCCCCTGTAATCAGAAAGAAATAGGTTGTCATGATGACCCTAATTGAAGGTACAAGAAGGGTGTAGGAAATTCCTCAAGATCAAAAGTAAAAATTACTAAGACAATGACACAGTAACAAAAAGTAGTATGACAACTGAAGCACAGACATGAGTCGCTGAGATTTCACACAGCTACCAAGACTGTAGTTCAACTAGCAGCAAAACATATCAAATAGTGGAGAGATCAGAAAGCTATGCAAGAACAGGTAGCACGAGGAGACCAAGATATCTGAGAAGGCACAAGCTTACACTGCCACAAGCAGAAAGCTCTTTGCAGGGCATGTCTCTATTAATGACAGGAACCAGACTGTGAAGTCTGATATTACTAGAAAGGACTCCTGGATTCTACTAGGGCAGATTCAGTTACAAAAAGCTGACCGTAAAATGAGTAGATGTTCTTACTACACTGATACATGTCGTACCAACATGTTTCCTGGAAAGCTGGACAACATTCAAGCATAATTTTTTTTTAAAAGTTTGGGGACAGAATCTTCGCAAAAAAGTACGTTCTGTGCCTCATCCAAACTAGAAAAGGGTCGAGCAGCAGCAGATTGTAGAAGGGGTTATCTGGAGTCAGGCAATCCAGTTGAGGCATGCCCACTCAGGTCGGATGACACATCTATCTAAAGGGGGCACAAGCAAGGCTATTAGTTCATGGCTCTTGGCCTGAATTTACTGACAGGTGGTTAGAAATAATGTAAGGCCTATATTATTTTTCCCGCTATAGTGGTGGGTGCCAGGACAAAACCAAAGAAAAGATGCTTATGCAACTCTTAAAAGAGATTATGCAGCTGCTATAAAATCTTGGAGGGAACTGGCAGATATGGGTAGGAGAACAGCTTTCTTAGAGATGGGTAGCTGGCAAGGCTAGAGTCATTAGTAAAAGTGGATCGGATTGGGAAATTTTGTTATATATGTGCAGCCTACAATTATTTCTGTCCAGAAAAATCATCAGCAGCTCATGTGCAAGGACCATATTTCCATTAAAATGACTAAGACTGGGACTTTTTCACAGTGGTGAGTTAATAAATGAGCTCACTGCACATCATGGAAACAGCTTTGTCCTATGTTCCTGTACTTCCCGCACAGAAGTATCTTTTTTCTCTTTGTTGTTGTCGGATGAGGACCCTGCTGGACACATACCATCACTCGGTCCCAGGGGAAAAACTGAGCAGAGCAGTTAACTACAAGAGGGAGATGCACTTCCTCAGGGAAGCTGCACATCAGTTATTCTCAAGCCAGATGCTGTAGGGTTGCTATAAGGGGTGTGGGTTTCGGGGTTTTTTTTTTTTTGGGGGGGGGGGGGGGGGGGCGCATGCAAAATGTGCTGGTTCATGCTCCAGGTTCAAAAATTATTGGCATTGTGGTTAGAAGTAGTCTGCAGATCATTCATTGTTACATAGTTCACTGGTGAGATGTAAACAAGAGCTTCAGACTGTGCTATACACAGAGGTACAGAGCTGTGAATGAAGAACAGCTGATAATCAAATTTTAGAAATTAGAAGCAACTGTAAGAGAGTTTTTATAAATTTGTATTCCATTTGTGATACTCTGTGGGATAGTACATATGTTGGAGATCATCCCACAGTACTCAGTGCCTGTTCAACAGAAAAACAATACGCACACACAAGAATATGTTAAAAAAAATGTACTGAATGTAAACGAAAAAAAAAATTAACTTTGCCCCTACAATCTAATCACCAACATTATATTTTGAGAGGTGGTACAGCTCAAAATGACTCCTCCCTCACTCTAGTTTCTGGCTAACATTAGCAGAAAACAGTATAGGGCACTTTCTGTTCAGAAAGAAAGAAAATGCACAGCCAATTACTTGTGAAGTGACTGCTAAAAACAAGGGAGGACGAAACCCAAGCACCAAGCTTTTACAATGATCTCGTAATAGCAGCAATCAAATACCTGGCTACATTTCAGCTCCAACAACTGGAGCTGTAGTCCCACCTCAGCAGAAGTGAGAAATACATGGAAGTAGGTGCCAACTGAGTTTCAGTCTCAAATACTTTAGTATCTCCTACCCTGAAGGACATTTTGAACTGCAGTGGTGGTAAAAGCCTTCCTGCACGATCTCCTTAAGGCTCCTTTACAACCCATTTACTGGGGAAACAGAGAAGTGTCTGTATTTGTATGCAAAACAACCTGTTTTCCAAGTTCTAAAAATAGAAAAGAAAAAAAAAAATATTAAAAGTGTCTGTCATTTTGAAACCACTCACAAGCATTTCATCCTAAGCAACACAGCCTCCCCCCTTGCTAAAAATAAAACAGTACATTACAGCAACATTTTTTGCTGGCTTCAGCCAAGGACTTGAAAACCTCCCCTCAGCCCAGCCGGGGCCGTAAGCTGTGAGTCAGCACTTCTCAGCATTTCTGGAAATTCCTCAGCAGAGCATCCACCCTGTAGCAGGAAGCCGCCTGTCCACTTCAGCCGGTACCAGGAAACAGGCGGGGGGTCTGGGGCCTCACCTGGGCTGGGGACACAGCTCAAGAAAACTTCACCAAAACTACCACACGCTCCCCATCCCGCCAGCGTCCCGCACCCCCCGCCCCCAGAATATGCTGCCCGGGGAATAAGCTTGGCTAACTCCTTGGTCAGCAGACAAATACAACTTCATGCAGTGCCGATGAATAGGAAGATACAAGATTCATTAAAAAAAAAAAAAACAAACACATTGGACAAGGACGCTGTCAAGTCTCTATAATGCAATATAAATCGTATGGGCTCTCCTACCCCCAAATCCTACCCCACTCCATCAGCCCCGGGCAGGATCTGTCCCCTACCTGAGGAAGTCTGAATTCTTAAAAACCAGAGCCATGCCCCACCAGGTAAAGTGGGTGTTCTCTAGTGGGGTACAAGAGAAAGCGATTGCTTTCCCCTCTCAAGACAATGAAGAAGCCATGGGCATAGGGCATCGCCATGCCTGTGAGCTGAAGTGAGACGTGACCGCGGCTCCCTCTCTCCCTCCAGCAGTCCTTGCTTTAGACAGAAAATCTTACAACCCGCGTACAACGGAGCCTTGCGATGGGAGAAGGGTGCACGCCTGCCGAGGAGACACCCCAAATCTGCCTGCGTCTGTGCAGGCTATGGTCTTGTCAGGGACCTTGTCCCCACCGAGACGCAAACCAGAAGTCCCCACGGCAGCTCTCAGTGCTCGATACCCCCAAATGTGTACAACCACCACAGCGGAGACGCTGCTCTTGAAACCGAGATGTAACATGCACTCGGTTCTCTCTTTAGATATAAAGCAGTTATTTCGCGAGCACTGCCTGTGGTGATCGCGGTTCCTACATTACCCATCTCAGACTGAGCATCTACTCTTGTTTTGCTTTAAACACACCCTTTGACAGGGACATTAAAGAGAGAGAGTTAAGGGAATAGGAAGTACTTTGTGAACAAGAGTAATTGCATGTTCTGACCTCTCCAGCTTACATCATATGCATTATCCAAGAACCACAAATCAAGAAGGAAACCGAATTTAAAGACATTAATTTTCATCAGAATACATATGTTAAAACCAACAGAAGAATAAGAAAAATGTTCACTGTTTCCTTGCTTGTTTCTTGCTATCATATATGTGGCTATTTTCCCAGAAAAATCTTGTCTATTTTTTTTTTTAAATTAACATTTGTATAAAGGAAGCTGCCTAAAGCTGGGTACAAAAAGAAAAAAAAAATCTGTTTTTCTCAACTGTTTTTAAATACAGAGCAATGAGATTAAAGTGAGGCAGATAGCCAAATACCTCAGCCATCACAGTCATTAATAAACGCATTTAACATTCGTGCAGCTTTCGAGTGCAGAACATCTGGTTCCAATTCCCAATCTGGCTTTTAATAAAAGTGCCTCCCCCACAATACTTTTATTATAAAGTGTTCTTTTCCTCCTCGTGCGCTCTCTCCCCCCCCCCCTTTTTTTTTTTTCATTTTAGCTTTTTTTCTTTTTGGAAGCCGCTGTTCCTTCCTTCTTGCTGGAAGCCACCTGACCACTGCCAGGAAGAGGAATGCAAAACATTCCCAGGAGCAGCTCCTGACGTCAGGGCGGCAGCATTCCTCCTCCTCCTCCTCCTCCTCCCCACCACGGCCCTCCGCCACGGCCGCCACCGCCCGGCCCGGAAAGTCCAGGCCTAGGCCCAAGCGCCGGGGCCTGCCGGCAGCTGCCGCCTGCCCTGAGTCACCCCTCCGGCTCCTCGCCGTTAAAGTCAGAGGCGGCGGCAACGGCAGCCACCGAGTTTTCCGTCCTCACAAACGGCGTTTATTGAAGAGACCGCGTATTGTCGCTGGTGTTTGCTCGCTTCTCCCACACATACAGAGCTTAAATAAACCTAGGGAGGGGCGACGGTGCCCCAGCCAGGTGTCCTCACGTGGGCTCAGGCCACCCCAGTGCCGCCCCACGTACCCCTTCTTCTTGCCCTTAAATAGGAGTTTCTGCTTCGGATAAGCCTCGGGTCTCTGGTAGGTTTAAATCAGCTTAGACACCGACTTTTATGATTCTTGCATTTTACTTCTCATTTCTTCACAGGAAGGCACGCTGCAGAAGGGTGCCAAGGAAAACAGTGACGCGCTGTTGCGGGACAGTTTGTTTTTTCACTTTTAAGACATTCCCGAGAGATCGTGACGTGATAAGGATACCTAGGAAGGCTGTCTTCATCAAACTCGGCTCTGGAACACGGATCTTCTCAGTTTTTTCTCTTTTCATACAATATCTACCTTCTAACGCATGGCAAAATGATGGGGTGGGGTTTCAACTCTGCACATCTCTTTTAATTTCACTATTCAGAACACACTAACAATAAATGGCATTCTTTTATTCTACTCTTAAACTAACCGTTAGCTAAAATTACACAAAAGAGATTCTCGGTGGAGTTGCAGTCAGTGAGTTTACTCCTTTTAATATGTTTGGTCCAGTAGTCTGATATTTTTGGGACATAAATTTTAAAACTTCTATAAAATGTCCTGCCTGGAAAAAAAAAAATCTCCACATTATTAATAAACAACTGTATCAAAGACAGTGAAGAGGAAAAAGAAACAGTAGTTGTTATCAGATCCATGATGAAGCTGAAGGAGAGTTCCCCCATTTCACCATGCCAAGGGAGCAGGAAGGTAGGTTAGGGAATATGAAGAAAAGAAAATAGGGAAAAACCTTCATTTCTAGAGGATGTGAAGAAAGAGCTCTTCAAGAAACACTTTTCCATGTCATGTGTCTCTAACAGTATAACAAAAAGTTTAAAATACATAATTTCATCAGTCCAAAACCAACAAAACCCTAACATGTGGATATTAGTTTAATCATCATTTTCCAGGGAATACAAATGAAGCCAAAACTCATTCTGAATAGCTAAGGAGTATGACCGTTGGTAGTAAAGTGTTCACATATATCACTTTTCCCCCAAATATTTACATAATAAATATAAATTTCTCGATGTTGACTGACCACAATGAAAAAATAAAGATCTGGAAACACTAAGCAAGACAGTTGCATCATTTTCAATATTAATTGTAGTTAATCAGCTATGTGCTGTTAGGGTTTTTCTATCTGTCCAGCTGTAGTCCTACGCATCAAGATCCAGATGGCTCCAAAACCTGCAGGTGGTCTGTCAGTCCCAGTTCCCCAGTTCCTCACTCCATTCCTGGCAATTTAAGAAATAAAAAATGTTTGGGTGTTCTCCTAATGTTTGTTACTAACAGGTCAAACAAATATGTCTACCCTCTGACCAACCTCATGCTATCTACAAGTTTTTAAGGAAACCTGCTCTCTGAAGAACCACATGGTTAAGTAACCACATTGCTTTCCTGGTAAGAAGCCTGCAAGCATTAGTTACACCAGATGGCCACATCTGACCAGCTAGTAAACCCCAAACCACCTTTTTTGCCCTTTCTCCACAGGTCAGAAATATTCAATGATGTATCATCTAAACAAATTGGTATTGCTGGAAAACATGACAACAAGACGACTCATTAATTTTATTTTATAAAACTTGATGGGGACCTGGAAAAGCATTAATCAGCTTCCTGCAGCCATCGCAACCAGTGGCTACTGAAAAAAAACAGCTGATCTGTGCTTTTGTATGTATATATATATAAATTTAACTGAAGTTCACTGATGTCAACAGCCAGCCATCAGTATACATGACTATTAAAAACAGTACCTTTTTTTTTTCATGTTTTGCAACAAAATCAGAGAAAAGGAAAGTGCGAGAAGTTTCTATCACTGAAAAACAGAAGTAGGAGGAAATATCTAAGTAAAATAAAAGTAGTGGCTCAGTAGAACTGGTCAATTTTCTAAGCTAAAAGGCAAAGAAACTGAAATATGTCCTCAGTACCTTCTAAAATTAAGTACACGCTAAGGTGGCCTGCAGCCACTGAAGAATACTGTATACTTTTTGGTTCTTGACATTTTTTCTCCATTTTCTATTTTTTATTTTATATTATATGCAGAGATAGATATACACAGGGGTTTTTCAGCTATGTATTAAGGATTTAAAAGTTCTCCCTTTTTCTTCAGAAATTTTTTTTTAATAAGCTTCATCTTGTCAAAGAGTTAAAAAAAAAAAGCAGACTCTAGAATTTCTGAAAGGTGAACATTTTAAAATGTTTGACTATTTAATCCCTCGTATTGAAGTCTGGATGGGGATTAGAACAGGCACAGCGTACACAAGTGATGAGAACCGGGGTGTGTTCTCAGCTTCCCCAAAGCTTAAATTCATTCTCCTCTCCTGTGTTTTAGCTGCTTATTCATTCCATTATTCTTTTATCACCAGGAATAACGTTGGGATGCCAAAAGCATGAATGAAGTCACAGTGAGAACTTCCTTCTATGCGCGGTAGACAGAATTAAGCTTCAGGTGTGTTTCAGGAGGCCGCCCTGAGAACCGGTGACTCACGAGCCTTGTACCAAGCACGCACTGCCATACAGTCATGCCAACTTTCTCCTGGCAAAACCTGGCAAGTGATCTGATCTCCATCCATTGATCTCCACAGATGAAGCAGACATTAGATTGGAATTCAGCCTCAGAAGACTACAGATACTTTAATGAAAACATTATTTTTCACCAAAAGAATAACACAGACTAACACAGAGTGATACATATTTTCTACCAATTGGCAGAAGCACAGCAGTTTACTTGACTTCTAGAGGAAAAAGGTCCAGCCCTGTTGCTGACTCAGATCTGAGAGCCTGTCCTCATCCCATTTCGCTGCAGCGTTCCAGATTTCAGTACCCAAAAAAATTCAGATTCTTATCTAAACCAAACTTCCTGAGGGTGAACTATCCCTAGCACTAAGACACTTCGAGGACCCAATGCACACTGGAGCAAGAGCCCATCAGCATGCCGGAGACAGCATGCCAACTGCGCTTAAAGCAATACCTACCTACAGAACTTCTCGGCCTGACTGGGTAAATTACCGAGTTAATTGCCTTGTTATTCATATTTACATTCAAAAAAAGGATATGCAGATCTGAGGTCGAATCATTAAGCTGTTCCATTAAAAACTCTGTTTTAGGCAAATGGACTTCAGAAAACTTCTTTGGTAATGTAAAATGGAACCATCTGTACATAAATTTTGGGAGTTATTTTGATGTTAGGTTTATTGATATAATTATGTTGTTACTAAGCTGTTCAGTGTTTCAGGCTCCTAATAGCTATGAGGGCTTGTTAACAATACTCTGAAATCACAGGGAAGCCTCTTCTTTCCCTTTGGTTTATTTCCACATTTTATATTTGCACGTAGCATCTATTTCCTTTAATGTGAAAATGTTATGATCACGAAGCTTTTGCCTCGATTTGCTTAGCTTTACTGCTTGGACAGCCATATTATTATTATCACAACAGTATGAGACTACATTACTTAGCAGTGTTTAAAGAAAGAAAAGTCCAATGTATAGTCCCAAGATGAAGTATTTCTTCATATTCACTTTATTCCTAAAGCAATAAGATGACTGATATGGCAATTACTACAAAAAGAAATAATTACAAAAGTTACGGTGGTAATAACCCACCGTACCTTAAATTGTTTCCGCTTTGGAGTTGGAGATTATTGGTTTTCCAGTTTCAATTTTGAAAAAGGAAAGTCTCCCACACAGCTCAGCAAAACAGATTTCTCAAAAGAAAGTTTTCACTGGCTTGTCATTTGACTTGGAGAGACAGAATATAGCAGATTCTGCCAGACAAACTGCTCAAAACCCTAACTGGTTTCTGAAAGCCTGTCTTTACTCTTTTGTAATCCTAAGGAGCCATTATCCAGGGTTCCCGTGACCAACTGCTGGACCATTTGCACAACAGAGTGAAGAGTGGTGGTAGGCAAAGTATCCATACAGCAACAGATTTTGCTACTCAGCAAACAATCTTTGTTTAAGAGAGACCAAAGCAGTACCAGAAGCCCTCAGTGTGTATTCAATGCAGTGAGTAGCATCCCCAAGAAATACCCTGGTCAGGAAGGACACACACACACAACCTTACAGATTGATTATTTAAATTCCTAGAAATTGTACAGCATTAGGCACCTAAACGCTGCCTTCCTCCTTTATGAAAAACAACAACTAACTAGATAAGATGTCCAACAAAAATTGTCATTTGTATTGCAAATAAAGTTAAGTAGGAGGATGGGGGATTACAAGGTAACATCATCCTATTTGCTCTCTGCTTACCGTAAAGTACATCAAGAATTTGTATTTTTTGCCCCATTTGACCTCCTAAATGGATGAAATCCATTACATCTTGTCAGAGATGCTTGGCAAGGAACACAGAATGAGAAGTGAACCCAGTAATTAAATATGTTGAAGGTTCCATGATAATTTAAAATCAATGATTTACCACAGCAGAATCAAGAGATCAGAGTCAAGAGGAAAGGAATGGGGTAACATAAACCAAGAACTTGTGTACTTTTTCCCTCGAGGGTGGAGAATTAGCATTAGACAGAATAAAATGTTAAAAATCACAGGGGACAAAAGTCTTAGAGAGGATCATCTGAAATAGTTAAAAAGATTCAAGGAGTTAGTTGAAATATGAAAAGAAAAGAAAAACATCCCCACGAACAGGTCTGTTAGGCTTGCAACAGGCTAAACGCCTGTCATAGCCAGGAGGTAGCTCTCAACAAAACCCGTGGCTTGCAGGGAAGTTCTCAGTTTCTCCCCTGGCAAGTTCACTTCAAAGCCAAGTCTGTAAACATCTTGGGGGAGGGGAGGGCAGAAAATTAAAGTGGGTTTCAGAAACATTTACAAGTGTTTTGCAGAAATGAAACTTAAGTTAACGAGATCAGTTTTGCTCCCGGGGAGGAGGCTGGTTCCTCAGTACGCAAGGTCAACGACAACCAGTACGGAGCGTTAAACTAAATGGCACACGGCCTTCTTCAGCCTTACGAAGGAGACGGTTGTGTCAACAGCGCGGTGACAGCCTCATGCACATCGCCACATTCGGAACAGATAACGTGCCGAGTTGGTAGAGTTGTGCAGAAGGAACGGCGCACGAAGCTAAACAAACCCCCCTTTTACAGACCCTGACTTCAGGGATATGAAACTTTTGACGCCAGAAAAACGTTCTGGACAAGAAAGCGCCGAGGCTCCCTCGGAGAGATCAGTCACCCGGGCGAGAGCAGTTTCACCCGGGCTTCTGCTGACAACATTGCCACCTCCCGCGGCCGGCGGGAAGGGCAGGGCCGCGGGCGCTGCCGGCGGCGGAGGCCGCGGGCCCGGCGGGGCCACCGGCGGCCCGGGCGGCGGCCAGCCTCCCACCGCCCCGGGGCATTTCGGTGGAAATGCTGTTTAGAAACGTGTTTTCCCACCGCTGCGCTGTGTGAAACGATTCCTGTCGGCAGGGGTTTCTCAAAGAGAAATAGGTGTCTTTACCCAGCGTTCCCAACGGCACCTGAAGCGCTCCGGCCCTGCGAGGCCGGGCCCCGGCCCGTGCCCAGCGGCACGCCTGTTCAGCTGGGTCGTGGCTGCCACCGCAAGACCACACTGTAAACCCATCCCGCTGAACAGCCCTAACTTAAAATATTTTATTTTCAAAGCGAATGATTTAATTGGTTCAGCGTAACAGCACGGTCCCAAGAACAACTGCTCTGGTACAACCGAGGGACGACGAGCGCAGCACACAGAAGGGAAATAAAGCATTCTTCACCACATAGTCAAATAAACATAGTCGTGAACGCGTCGCCAACGTGACCGCTCGTGTCACTTCCAAAATAGCTTAGGATGCTGAGGAAAGCCAAAGCAGAATTACGGGGACGAGAGTGCGGCTCCCTCGATGCCCAGACTGAGGGCCTCTCATCCCAGACTCCGGCCCCAACCCATCTGGCTGCAGTCATGCCCAGTTTCAGTCAAGAGCAATAGCAAACCACACGAGCTACTCTGGCTTCTATGTTTTCACAATGTAGGATTTACACGTGTCAATATAGGCGTCCTATGTAAGTTTTAACATCTGAAGAGGTTATACAGTAAGGCTGGATTTTGTCCTGCTAGCTTACAGGGGATATTTTTCTCCAAATTATCTGCAGTATGTGGATAGTTAATAAAGCAGTAGCATGAAGATAGTTAAATAAACAAACTACAATTAATAATAAGTTTAATGTCCAACTAACACATCTAGTCCACATTCTGGATGGAGAATGGCTCTATATAGACATAACCAAAGTACACCAACACAGCTGATAATGTGGGATAGGAAATTATGCTTCAAGCTTCAAAAAATCAACACTGCAACCGAGTAATACCTATATTAATTTAGAAAACGGGTGTGGAGAGTTTAATCTAAAAAGACATAGAGGGGCTTTACATGTAAGAGTTACACATATTTCCAAATCTCAGACCTCTTCCACAAAGGCAATCTTCAATGTGTAGGGTTTGCCTAGGAACAGGATTCGTGGTCACATGTTGGTAAGGATCCTGACCGATTAACAACTAGAGACACAGGAAGAGATTGCTTTTATATGTAGTCTAATCTAAAAAATAAATAGATATAAAAGTTGTTGTGTTTTTTTTTCCTGAAAAGGTGTCATTTATATTTAGGTTGTGGAAATAATTCCCCCTGCCTTGTTTTCTCCTCTGAGCTGAGCTGGTGCTATGGGAAATTTCAGGGTAACCAGTAAACCTTACGGGATTCCATTCCTTCCTGAGCAGCAGCCCTCAAAAATCAGCAAATTACAGCCGTATCTGTAACCAAAGGCAATTCTCAAGGCTTAGGTGGACTGTTCTAGAAGTTGATAATGTGGTATGCTGATATTTGTTTTTAAAATGGGTTTGGTTTTAAGTATAGCTAGCAAATGGCTCCCTGCTATACAGTGAGATTGGAAAGTGAACTCCTGGAGTCAAATATCTCCCAGCAAAATTAAACAATCACCTCATGCACAACTTCTCAAACCACAAGCCATGAGTGTCAGCCAAAGGAGGCTGCAAAAAGACAAAGAAAATACCAGGTAGCTTGCTTATTTTTGTGTGAGAGATGGAAAGCAAGAAATATTTGGGAAAATAAAAAGAACTATCCTATTCTATATTAAAAGTTTTCAAACAATTTGAAGAACTATGATATACATCCACTGTAAATCTGGCCTCTTTTAAGCCTACAAACCCTGAAAGTTCCAGCAACAGCCTATATCAATAAAATTTCTCTCTTCCTCAGTCTGTACATTCACAATGCATAAAATAGTACCAGCCCTATTAAATTAATATTTATGACAAGCTCAGGGAACCAGAAGACAAGCAGTACTTGCTAAGGCATAAATGCCATGTACAAGTCTCACACAGTTGCATTGCCCACGTTTCTCAAAAATGAACCTAAACTCTGAGGAGTGATTTGTTTCTGGGAAACACAAAAGGCAGACATGCTGTGCCATGCTGGGAAGACAAATGAAAACACAAATACAATCAATGCAATTTATGGTTTTATACTGAATCTAAAGTGTTCTCAAGTTCAGTGCTTTCAGTGTGTTGTAGCATGCAGCATTCTAGTAGATATTCTGCCAGGTTTTTTTTGAGTGGTTAAGTTATGATCTACAATGTCTGTCCCAACAATACTTCAGAGATGGCAAAAGTGGGTATTTCTTCATAGCCTCAGTTCAAATTACAAGGTATTAGCTGAAGATGCTGACAGACTTGCATTTGCACTAACAGATGTGCTGTGAACAGCAGCAGCAGCTTCAAGGTGGACATACCATCCTCTCTTTTACGCCAGCCAAGAACCATGGAGATTGACCATGGACAATGATGCCCAGGAAGACTATGCAAAGCCCACCATCATCATCTGCCCTACAACAAACACGTACCACTTATTAAAAAAATAAAAATCCAAGACTTAAGAAAAGGGGAGATAAAGAACCATCAAAAGCAGAAACATCCACAGAAATGTTCACTAGGCTTCCTACCTCTTTTATCATGGAGAGAGACAACAGATATCATTTCAGGAGTCCAAAGAGGTTAAAGAGAGGAAAAATGAAAACAAGACCAAAAAAACGCATACACAAAAAACCCCTTCCCATATACTGCCAAGTATGATTTTTTTTTGGAGCCACATCAGTGATCTGGCTTTCAAAACACACAGTGAATCCCTCAAAGGTAAAATTAATGGTTGTACACCACTTCTAATGTCACAGATACTGTTCTGATACTTCTGCTGGGAGAAACCTGGGCTGCCAGAAGGCCATACTGGGACAGTAACAAGAGGAATACTTCAAGACATCTCAGAAAGCTGTCAAAGGAGCCTAACGCTTAGGAAGAAGTAATACATTCCAATCTGCATGGTTAATGTTGACTCAGAAGATTGTTAGGAAGAGAAGCTTCATCAAACACACAAAAGGCTGCACTGAATGTTGCACAGCTGAACTGTTTTATATACCAAAGTACGTTCTTGCTGTCAAAACTACATAAAACTGCGGGCACTTTTTCCATGAGCTTTTACTGAAAGGAAAGCAATCTGCCTGGTAAAAGTAACAGCAAAATTTATTCTCCCCCGTCTCCTGGTGCCCCCACCCCCCAGGATAGCAGAGATGTTTTAAATACTGCATTTTGGGTAGCAACATTCCAAATTTTTCAAATATTTGAAAGCAACATTCCCCTTTTGAAATACTTGGGGTTTAAATTATTATTTCTGCTAGGAGTATAGTAATTAACTTTTGCTTACCTACACTTAAATACGATATTCAGGAGGAGTCTGAGAAAGCACACCTTCATGTTGAAGGGAATCACCAGACACAACAATTTGGTAAACTCACACTTTATCCATCTCTTTGCCTATACAAAATTTTGTAAGGACACAAGCATGCTTAGCGTGAAAACCCACTGTGGTAGAAAATACCCAGCATATTCAAAGCCCAACATAACTGCATTCAGAACTGCATGTAAAAATCTTACCATAACCACACACCTACCATTAGAGTAGCAAATAACATCTGCTAAAGAGAATGGCACTTGACTTTCAGATTGTTTCTCCAGGATGAGCTATGGAAATACATTGTATTTCACAAAGTGAAAGTGCTGAACAGCAACCCAACAAGAAGAAATAATCATTTTTCAAAATGTAAATTTTAAAAAAAGATTAGCAGATTACTGATAATCTTAAACATTTAAACAAACCCATTCACACAGTCAAAACTTGCTCTTTAGTGGTTAAACTACTGCAGGAATTTTGGCACACAGTCTTTTTACAAATTAAGTATTGTTTTACACGTCCCAAATGTGTTAGTCATAAACATTAGCAGAGGAATACAAATCACAACTTTTTAATAACCCTGCAGTAATTCTGAACTTGTTCATCTGAACTTATTTAGCTTGTTTTTCCTTCATGACTGGATAAAGCAGACTGCAGGATTTTGTGCAGTGCCAGGTCTTGGCTCCATCAGTTGCTCATTAAACAAGATCTGGAATTTAGCATTGGATTGAATGCACATGGGAACTCATGTGAAGCTGCTCGTATATCATTGATAGCTCCGTTGCTAACACGGAGTTTATCCAAGACCATACATTTTTCGTTGACTTGAACAAAGCTGTTCGCCATCCTCTGTTTTTGACGTCAGTGGACAACTACCCACTAACAGTATCTGTCACTACAAAATGCTTGGAATTTCCTCACTTATAAAAGCTGGAAAGTTTCAAGTACAGACCTTTCATTAAAAAAAAAGTACACATTATTAGATTTTCAGGATGAGAATATTTTGTGATTATTAGGATAGGACATTTTCATTCTCACTGAATATTTTTTCCAGTAACATAAGAATTCAACATAAACAGCATCACTGACTGTAAGGAATAGATGTTTAAAAACATAATTTTCCCCTTGTGTTTCTATAAACCATGGACTCAAATGTATGCTAATTCCTCAACACGTAAACACCACAGTGATTAAGATTTTTCCCACTAACTGGACACTACAATCATTCCAGTAGGATCAGTGTTGGACAGTATCTAGTATTTAACAAAAATGTAGAACAGCCCCCCCCCACTGTCTCTTTTCTACACTTCCTTTATTCTTAGAAGTGAAACGGCCCATATTGAATAAAGTCATCCCGGTGGAGGCTCCCTCGCGAGCACAGAATTACCTCCCGAGAACGACACCCAACGCTCCTTCCAGGCCAGCTCTGTGCAGGCTGCCTGGGTAGCCCCCGCTGCTCGCGTGAGCCAGGAGCATAACAACTGACCGCATGTACCCAATTCAGACATCCATCTGGACAAGAGAGACGTGTTCTACCCCTGCTGGAGTTTTTTGTGCCGACAACAATGCATTTCAACCTTGATCTAAAAACCAAGCTGCTGCTTCGCAAACACACCACTTGCTTCTGACCCCTATGATTTGGCTAAAAGCAAACAAACATATCAACAAACCCCAGCACTTCACTGGTACAATACCGTGGAAAGTCCCCTTTTTCAGCATGTCAAGATACCATCAGCTATTAGCCCAGAGACAGACAGTCATGTTTAAAAATTCAGTTTTAATCTTCTCCAGAACCTCCACAGATAGTGGATTTACTATCTTGAGACTCCCATCTTCCCCAAACGTGTTTCCATTCTTTTCTCCATGAAAAACCCCTTTCACAGAGATCATTTCTTTCATCTTTGTTTTCAGGGTACTAATATTTTGTGTATGACATTCATATAATACATCTATCTATGCCATAGTTAAAAAAATAAACAAGTCTATCTCACTGTAAAAGTGTGATCATGTTACTATGTTTATTAGACATAGCCCATATCCGAAATACCAGGTATCTGTTGCTTTAGCTGGTTGTGACAAATCACAGAAATAGCATAAATTACTTGTTCTCCTCTTGGAATCAAAGCTTTGTAATTCTGTATCTTTACAATTATGTCATCCACCTATGAAGGAATATAATTATTGATTGATTTGATTACTAAGAAATGGTGTTATTTCCATTTTCTACATGCAAGGTGAACAAACACAAGTAATACTAATGGCTTAATCTCTTTAGTTCTAGAGACATAAAATAGGATATACCTGAGCAGCTCTACAGATACAACTTTCTCCCTTTACATGAGGGGGTGGACAAAAAAAAAAAAAAAAAACCAATTTCTTTTTAAAAAATAGAAAAATGAGTAAAATCCTAAGGATTACTCTGTCAAAATGGATAAAGCAACAGAAGTATTGAAGAACTTATATTAAAAGCTTGTTAGAGAGAACTTTCAGTCCATAAATATGTATTCCTACTCTCAAAAGAAAACTAATCGCTTTTGAAGTGATTGCACCAGAAAAGGTATATCCTAACAAAAAATATATAAACACTTGCAAGAAACCTGCAGCTGCTTCAGCTTCTCCTGAAAGGAGCTTCAATTTTCACAACTGCGTGATCTCTGAGAAGTAATTCCAAGCAGATGATATGATCTGATCTTTGGCTCCAAGGCCATTCCCATATGCATTTTAGAAATAGTGCCCACACTGGCTTTACAGCTCTGAAGTTTTGCAGAATTTTATCTTCTGAGTGAGCCTTGTCCCTCTTATCAGGGTTCTCCCACTCTGCTATTGTAACATCTTCAAAGAAAGAATGTAAAGGCAGAGCTAACGTCTTTCCGATGGGAGGGATCTGACTGGTGATCTTTTTTCCCCCTCTTTTCCATCCATTTGAATATCTATATGTGTATGTGTGTATATATATAAATGCTTAGATTTCATCAAAGGAAGATGGTGCATATAGATCAGTTTTGTCCAACTGATCAATCAAGCATTCGAAGAAGCTGCCTCTCTGTGGAATAAGTAGAGAAACTGAATTTATGCAAAAGGTGTTCCATAGATGTCTTTAATTTGTATTTGTATTTTACCTTTATGGAATGAGAAAATTTTAAAGGATATAGATGCTTTCCTTCTTACAGAGCAGCAGTAGGTCGTTCCTGCATTTCATTAACATATGAAGCCCAAGATCCTACCTTCACATGATCTTTCTTGTGATAGGGAGGTATTCTGTAACAATGTTCTTAAATGCTTCCCTTGACTGGTGAGAACAACAGTGATAAAAAGTCTCTATCTTCATCAAATGGAAGGCAAACCCTCTTTAACACCAGACACACTAGTTCAAAACACCTATTTCATGTTAGCTCCCTGTGTTGGTACTCTTCTTGCTCACCGAGATTATGTAAGACCATGCAACATAAGACAGTGTATTAAGTAAGACAACGCAAAAATCACAGTAACATATCCATTTATCCTAAGTCCTGTTCTTGAGCCAACAGAACAGCCTACGACATATCCAGGATAATTCTAAAGTAGAAGAATACGTAAGTCCACAAAGCTAGACTGCTTCCTGTACATAAACTTGTTCAGAGCTTGCCTGCATATTTCTACAGCAACTTCCACATTGGCCCACCTTAAAGGACTTGAGATACAAGGTTTCATGACTGTACATTAGCTGACCTGCAGCAATGTTTTGTATGAGCTCTTCTTGGCAGTAAATAATTTAAACTCTTCTAAACCTTTCACTGAGGAGAGACCGAATGTAGTGTAATGCAAGTAGAAATGAGAAGTCCACATTAAACACTTTCACCAGGCACTGGAACACTTTCAAAGCTGAGTAATTATGATTCCCCGTGGTTTCATAGGTTAAGAGAAACTAAAGAACAACTTTGAAGTTGTTGATGTCACAGAGTTAAGTGTTTTATATACTTACCGTATTGAGTTCCTAAAATAAACTCTCTTTTTTTTTTTTCTTAAGCACAGAGAAGTTGCATAGGGAATAGCAGCTACCCAGCCAAGGATCCTGTCTTCTGCAGTGCCTAACGGGCAGTGTTTACAGGCAATGTAAGAACAGAGCACAAAGTGGTTCTGTCCCTTTCATACCGTCCCAGCCCTCCAGTTATCAGCAGCATGTGAACCTCCTGACCTAGAGGTTTCATACCAGACCATCCCATTCAACAGGTATGGATCCATCCCTGAGCCTGTCCAAATCAAACGTGATCTGTGGCTTATATTGCTATTGCCAACAACTGTATTAATATCAACATACTTCTAGTAGTTTAACTTCAGAAATACATGAAAAACATTTCAAAGTTGTTAAATTTAATGGCAGGGAAAAGAATTATAATCTGCACCATTTTCTTCAGGTTAATTTATCTTGAATATTCAACAGTAGGCATATCTATGAGCAAGAGGAAGGAGTATCTGAAGGAAACTGTCTATCCTCAAGCCCTGCTGTCAGCAGAAAAATGAATCCTGAAGTCTCCAAAAATATAAACTCTTACCACTTTCTGTTAGGAATGGTAAATTATTTCTATCATTTTTACAATTAAACAAACAAAAACACCCAGGTAAGTCGAAGCCATAAAATCACCACCCATGGAACCAGGAAGCCTTTGTTCCCATTCTCTCACACCTTTGCAGTATCAAGCAGTCTTCACTTTTTGCTGGATATGTCTTTCTGCAAAGTGAATAAAGACTTAGTAATCGATTTAATTACACTCAGTAACAAGCTTTTCATTTTCCAGCTGTTAAAAACACTTAATGATTCAGATTCAGTTTGTAAAAATTATGAGGTGTTCATTTAAAATCTTAATCCAAGAAATTGCTCAGGTACTGCAAAGACAACCAAAGGCAAGCCTACGCAGGCAGGGGCAGGCAGGGCTGAGTTCTTTTTGCCTGTTGTGTTCCCAGCTGGCCAGACACAAACCAGCTCCAGCCCAAAACACGCAACCGTTTTCATGTGATGTGTCCAAGTTAATAGGCTTTATTTAGATACAACACTGCAATAATACTTCTATATAGCCTCAAGATCAGAGCAGGCTCCCATCAGGCGGCTCAGAGGCCAGGCAGCTGAGCTCCTTCCTACACCACACTGAGCTCCTTCCTCACACCACACACTGGTTTGAAAATGTTAATCCGCCTATTCGGGTTGCTTTCTCTACAGCAAGTGACAATTCTCACATGAAATCCCTTTCATTCAAGACCGTAAATAGGTACCTTAAGACACTGGATCCAAAGAAATCCATATCCAGTTATAAAGAAATCAGGGCTCAGTCCTGCCAATTCTTACTCTGACACAAAGCTCCTCTGAAAGTCGGTGGGACCACTCTCATGAGCAATGTCCAGGTTGATAAGATTCTTATAACTGGCCCCCTGTCAATATTTTATTTCTTAAATTGCTTGTATTCTAGTGCTGAAGTATCATGGGATTCTGTATGCAAACAAATACCAACAAATATATCAACAAATCTCTAAACACTGCTTCCCAAAGTATTTATGCAAGTCTACTGCCAGAGACGTTTCACATACCAAGCTGTGCACTGAGTTCACAACACGTACAAATACAGTTACAAAAGCAAAGTCTAATTTTACAAAGGCTCCAAAATGATGCATTCAAATTTTGCTCATGAATAGTCACATACAGAAGCCAGCAGCCTGTGTGTCTGCATCTTACCTACTCACTCAGCTGCCAGGTCGGAAAGCAAAAAGCAAAGTCAGAACATAGTTCTGGGGTGTTATTTTAAAGGCATTGGGAAATTCTACTCTCAGGACGTTACTTTACAGCAGCAGCAGCAGTTCACTTGTAAATCACCCCATCTCATCTAATTCTGCCTCACCATACAAGTATCTCGAAATACAGGACAACGATGCACAGCGTGCTGTGTGTCCCAAGTACACACAGGCCATTTAAGGATTGTCTCCCCTTGCATCTACTTCTTTTTTTGCTCCCTTTTGCTTCTGACTGGTGATATCAATAAGATAGGCAAATATGCTTATTTCACCGCATCAGCGTGAGATTTAGTTAATTTGTTTTTACACTAGTCACACATTTAAATCGACAGGAAAGCATTTTAACACAAACAGTATTTGTTATTTAAGGACAGAAGTACAAATTCAGTGCAGAGTAACAGAAACTCACTTCAGCATTCAGAGCTCTCAAGTAAGAGTTTAACATAATAGAAGCTTGGAAATGTGATAGAGGAAACTTCCATTAAGTGCACAAGTCCAATTTCCAATTAATATAAAATAAAAGTGCCAAATAATAATCTAAAACAAAAACATCCCTCATCCTCCCACCTCCCTGCCTCCAGTAGGTTTAGTTTAACAGTATCCAGCCCAACTTCTTTTGACTTCTGGTTGAGTAAACAAAGAGACGACTGACATTAAGATAATTCCAAAACAACAGAAAATAGGACTAGAGATGACATATAATGCAGTTTTGGCACTATTGACTAATGTCTTTATAAAAAGTGCCCTGAGAGCCACATAGGTAAGGAGAGCAACTCTGACAACGCAGACATATCCCCTGCGCAAACATTCTGGTTTTATGAAATAACCTTTTGCTTACATGAAAAGAGCATCCTACTAAAATAGAAAACAAAAGCAAATAAAAAGTGATATTTCTGGGAAGACAGACAGCTATGAAGTTTTCTCAAGAAATCTCAGTTTACATATACATAGGAATGACTTTTATGTCCAGGACATCTTAGAATTTAAACAAATGAGAAGATTACACTTGTACAGCGACAGACGCTTGTAGTCTGGAAAAGATCGTATCAGTGCAGAGTTACATCTTCCCAGAGCAGACACGGAGCAAGCTGAAGCAGTCTGGGACTTACACATGCTAAGCATACTGATAGTAACCATTCAGGAAAAGAAAAAAGGAGGGGGAAAAAAAAAGTTGAATGATACCCTAACTAAAACAGTTTTGCTGGTACAAAAATCTTTGTGTAGATTAAGGTTGATACAGAAAGATGCAGCAGCATAAATGCAATGCCTTGTGGTTTAAAAACAACAGAGGAAACCTGAAGAGAAAAACAGAACTAAGATGGAAGTTTGTAGGGGAGAGAAACAAGAAGAAAAAAGGGGGAAACAAAAGCAAATGTAAAGCATGAAAAGAGGCTTGTTGAAGGAAAAGGTAAACAAGAACAGAGGTAGTACCTTAGGGGTGGAAGGAAGAAAAAAAAAAAAAAACAGTGACTTATTTCATATCAGACTCAGACTTTATTAATATTGAACTGTATTTCCCTTAGCTACTGATCTATTTACATCTAAACTATCAATAGTTGTATCTGTAGCCATAATAAACCACAAATTAAGTATCTTCCCTTAATTTTTGAATCGCCTCCAAAAAGAGTTAAACAACATTTTAGAAGCGAAAGATTAAAAATTGGGGAACCCAAAAAAGATTTGCAGCTATCAATGAAGATAAAAACCAGATATGGACCTTTGCAAAACAGGAAAAAGTATCTTGCAAAAGGATATGGTCAAGTACTAGAGGCAGGATTCTACCACAGCTGGAGGCTAAAACTCAGGTCATGAATGCTGAAATACATAAGAAGAAAAATACTTCCTCTTTTATAATTTGGGTGGAGAAGAGTGAAAAGAGGAGTAATATTCCCACTTCAAAGTTCTCTTCAATTTTTATGAAGAGTAGACCTTCCAACCTACAGCCACCAACAACCAGCTGCTTTACTAGAAATCTCATCATTTTATGCTACCCCTTAAAATCAGGAAAGTAATCCAATTCAGAAAAAAAAAATCACAAATGTAGACCAAACATTTTGAAGAATTCCAGAAAGGGTTGCACCGAAGAGGGATTTGGGGAACTGAAGACAGTGACAGCAGCAGCAATGTGGAACTACCAAAAAGTTGTCTACCGATTCCTTAAGAATAGTGTGAATCTCTCATTTCTTGTTTTTTTTCCCCATTTTTTAGCTGCATGTTGTTTTTGCTGAATGGTATATAGTTAATACAGACTCTTCCACTGAAACATTATACCCATACTCACAGCAACAGACGAGCATTCCTGAACTACTTTGCTACCAGAAAGTATGCGCTTTATTGGCCTTATCATTGATAAAGACATTGCTCAGGCCTTTCTATCGCTCTAAACATGAAAATATTAAGTGAAAACAAAACTGAAGCCCTGAGCAACACTAGAGGCATTATGATACACATTTAGTTGTTATCTGAACTATCTTTAAGGCATCTGTCAAAGTCTCCCCAGCTGCCAGAGACAGACGACCACAAGAGAGCCCTGCTCCCCCTCCTACCCCCCAAGGTCTTTTCTACTACAACGCAGCCAGCATTCTACCAACCCCACTTTGCTCCGCAGTGCTACAGCAAGCGCGGCCAGTTCCCCCTACTCACCATGGAGGGTAGATGTGGATGATATCCTGTGGCCTGCTCTTCAGGTGAGCTGCTGTCTCTCTCGCGAAGAGGACTTTGAGTATTGGTTCTCCTGCACTGATGACAGCATCCTCGGATGAAAGCGTAGCAGGAGACTGTTCCAGCTGCTGGCAGATGGCAACTTGTATTGTACACTCCTCAAACATTTCTAAGATCTTCACAATTAAGACACCAGATTTATCTGGAAAGTAAATTAAAATGGAAGATAAAAATGCAAAGTCTGGATGAGGAGAAAGAAATTCTGGCACTCTGAAGATGTGCATCCCTCTGCTCTCTGCAGATCTGACTGTGAAAAATCCACGAGTAGAATACATTGCCCCACCAAAAGATTAAGGTTTTTCTGGTCATTTTTTTTTTTTATAGATACTATTAACCGTGGAGATAAAAGCCTACCTGCACTTCTTCCAAACACCAATGAAATCGCAAGACGCCCTGTCCCACCATGTTTGAACTTTTTAATCTTGCGACTCATTCACTTTGTTCAGTCTTTTTTTATTAGATACTGCATAAAATAAATGTATTTTAAAACAGAATAATCGCACTGTGTTAAAAATGAAGCTGCGTTTGCCCTCCTTGACCTTTCTCAAAGCGATAGTTGCCAGGGACCAAGTTAGAAGAGTACCTGTTAGGTACCAAGCATCTAAAAGCTGATGATTCACATTTAGAGACAAATGTGGAGAAAGAGTAAGACAGATGCACTGCCTAAAAATAATTATTGCAAAACTGATCATCCATTTTATCAGTAGGCCATCAGGATACAGAAGGCTCTCTTGTTTTAAAGCAACATGAACGGATACGAGCATCCCCACAGTCCCATTCTAAGCACTTTTGTCTACACTGAACAAGAAACAACTTTGCACTGAAATGAAATTACTTCTAGCTCCCTTTGCAGTCAGCACAGGGCAACAGCTACTCAGACAGACCGGGGTCTGTACTGTAAGATTTTGCAAGATTTATTATCTTTCTCACCTAGCCTTGCTCAGATTTGCACTCTGGTCACTGAGGGGAGAGTAACTGATACCCCCTTACCAAATGCTATGAGGAGTTAGTGGGGGAAGAACAGGGTGCCGGAGGACAGGGGCAGCAGAGCCCCAGTTCTACCCATTTTGATTCACAAGTTGCACTAGGAAAAACACAGCATCCCAAGAAAAACAGCTGATACAAATTATTGTCTTCCCACAGCAAAGAAGAAACAGGGGACTAACTGTGAACATGGTACTGGAACTTAACAGCAGAGCTGTACTAGTTCTTTCTTTGTTTATTTTAAAGCCCATTTCACAATTGTGAATGCCTTTCATTTGGAAAATAAATCAAAATATTTTCGTTTCAGTTTATGAGAAACTTCAAAAAAAAAGTTAACCCAACCCTTAAGAAACCCAAACCAAAGAAACTAGGCCCTAAAACCTTTCAGGTTTATTAAATAAAGTTCAATTCTACAAAAAAAAAAAAAAAAAAAGAAATTTGTCCCTGTTTTGTATTCCACAGTCTTTATTACATTTTATACTGAATCTGAAATAAAGTGATTTTGAAATATAAAACTGAAATGTTCTGAAAACCACTTTTATGTGAACCAAATTTTCATCACACGCAGCATGCTTCTGCAGAGCATTCTGTTTCCCATGAACCGGTATTTTCCAGCAGGATAAAGGGTTCCACGAGCAAGTCCCCCATGTGATGTACATAAGCCATTTCTGTCCAAGCCGTTACAGCTCGACCTCCTTTTCCAGATCTGAAAAGCAGGAGTAAGAGAACTGATCCTTTCTGTCAAGTCCTTTGAGATTGGCTGATGAAGAGAGATGGTTGCCACCGCTATTACTCCTCACTGCTGTCACCTTCTCAGGGAAAGCTGTAAGATCGCGATGCCACTCCAAATACTCACTGCACCGTGTTAAGGTCTGCTTATGTGCAAACTTCTGCTAAGTGTGAGCACGGACTAGTTTTCTATGCCTAAAGGCAAGGACTTAGAATATTCACACTTGAATTCTGTTTTGCCTGACTAACTGCAGTTGTGGTCCTCTGTCAACCCCAAGTCATCTGGCAGACAAACAAATTCTCCCAACCACAAAAATTCTCAGCCTTCAAAGTACTCTCTTTGAAGAGAGTACCTCTCCCCTCTAAACATACTGCACAATTTGTATTTTCATCCACTTTAAAAACCAAGTCACAAAAAAATCAACTTCAATTTTGAAACACACCAACAGTTTATTTAAAAAAAAAAAGTATTAAGACAGCTCATGAGAGAGACTGTTCATCAATTCCAAACTCTGCATTTCTTACGTGCAGAGTTTTATGACAATTCTTACTGGTCAGCAGCATATACGTTACTCAGCTGATAGAGCAGCTTGAAGATAATGAACGACAACCTAACAACATTGTTCTTTTAAATACCTCTGACTATAAAGAAGTTAAAAATACTAGGTAAATCAAGAACAATATCTACACGAAAGCTTCTAAAAGACACTGGAGGAAAAAATCCTATCAAGGTACCAGAGTCTCTTGCAAGCCAGTGTTAAAGTTGGTGCAAACACTGGGAGCTGATACTAAATGAAGCTGAATGCTTCTACATTAAAAGCAGAAGAATTTCAACAACAGCCAAGTCTCACACTTGGCGCACACACACATTCTACAGAACCACAATTTATTTGTTTATTTAGATGCACAGAGATAGTTTAATTTAATTACTCAGAAATTATTATTACTGCTGATGATAGAATGCTCTCTCGAACAACATGGCAAAGCTCTTTGGATTCCTGGCATGTGATGAAACACCAAAGTTCAGAATGTAGCTTCATTTTTAATTCATTTGGCTCTTGTATTGTTATGTCAATCAAAAATAAATCAAACATATGTGGCTGCACATTGAAGGGAGAATTTGTGGGTGAGTTGATGGGCTGGATCACAGCTTCCAGAGAAGTTCACTTGTTGGTTCATCCATATGAAAAGCTTACTTTAAGGTTTTGCAATGTTCTCTTTCACCCTTGGATAATTCACAGAAGTTCTCGCTTGCTGAAGACCTCATTCACTTAATTTCACTTGCAAAGCAGAATTACAGCCCAAGAAATTCAAACCTGCAGATGTGCAGGTTTCACGGCAATACCTAGTAATCTTAAAAAAGGAAGAATACCTTACAATAAATATGTATTGAAAAAGGTGCAAGCAATAACTGTGCTGCAATCCTGCCCATTCCTACACTGCATATCCCTTCATTTCTCATTCTGCTGTCTAGAGAACTCATGAATTTCTTTCTTCAGTATTAGTTTTTAACAAAATCAATGAGCTAATCCAGCTAATTGCAAAGCCATCAAAGCACACGAGCAGATACTAGGGAGAGGAAGGAACAAGTGATGGAAAGGGGTGAGGTGGGGCAGGACAGGACTGAGGGAGGATGGTTCTTTTCAGCGACAGCCCAACCAGGCTGGATTAAGCCAGTTTCAAACAGCATCCAGTTACTTCTTTTCCCCTACGGTGCCCAGGCTGGACTGTCCTCACAAAGCTCCTTCAGAACGTAGGAAGGACAGGCAAGATGAAGTCACTTAACAGAGACACCGGCTCTTCAAGGTGTGTGGTCCACAGACACATTTGATACCATAAGCGTACCTATGTTCTACAACTTTTGGCCAGATCCTCTTTCATCTTTTTTGAGCCTCAGTGTCCACAACGGACAGGCACCACACTACGGTAATGAAAACATGGGTCAGAGCATACCTAGTGTTATCTTCCAGCCACTGACTCTAGGCATAACGCTATATAGTGAAGGGACCCTGAGAAAGAGAGAAGGAATAAGAAGTGCAGGTACCTATGGAATGCTCATTTAAAAAAAAACAACTTCCATTTACTTACTTGAAGGTAACCTTTCTTCTCCCATTGAAAGAGAAGTTCACATGCACACTCACAGAGAGTGAGCATGCAGCTGCCTGGATGTGTTTAGAAAGCTTCCACTTGAGCAACAGTTTGAGGACTGCTTAACAAAGCTGCTCTTTGGTGCCAGATGCCTCTGCAACAGTGCAATGCTTGAGGGAGATAAAGACGGAAACCCAGATAGCTGCCTGATCAATGTCAGACATAGGTGCATTTCTCAGCAAAGCCCTGGGTGCTCTGAGCTGCTGGTGATAGAGGGCTGCTGCAGCTCGGCGGTCCTGGAACACAGCCTCGCACGGACAGCTGCCCCTTCCAGCACCTCTCTGTAGCCTGCACACACAGTCAGCTGGGAAGTCAGAGAAAACATCCACTGACACAGGCTCAAGGATCATTTGAAAGATCTGGCCCCGTGAATATAAACAGAGACCTTATTCATCCCAAGGGCATAAAGTATAAATTCAATCCCTGATACACAAGGCTCAAGGTGCCACAAAGAGAGATAAAAAGGCACTGATAAATCTGTTTGAGTGTGAATTTTGAAGAGGTATTTGGGATGTACGACATGCTTCCTCTAAAGAGCACCATTTAAAGGAGGGGAAATCAGCCACCAGGGCCTGTAACGCTCCCTCACTTCTAACAGAATTTTCCATAAGAAAAACCTTCACAAAGACACGCAGCTACATGCTGGCTACCAGTGATTCAAAAGGTTGGTCACAGAAGTACAAGCCGGAGTACAAGAAAGATCAGGTACCAGTGACGAACTGGGTTAGTTTCCACCCATAAAGGTCACATCAGCCCTCTGCAGAACACTGCTGTGGTAAGTGCCACCCACTGGAAGGCAACAGACAGAAATCATTGCTAGATGGACCGTGATCAAACAAATTAATTCCTCCAGACCTCACACGTGGTCGAGAATGAGTGAAACCAGCAGGACAGACTGACTGGCAGGAGGAACAAGCCATTTAAGCAAGGAAGTATCTCTGATGAAGTCTCTCTGTGATTGACAAGAACCTCCCTCACCTCCCAGCCAAGAAACAAGAAGCTGACAAAAGCCATCCAGCATCCCTGCCATGAGGGGGCTGGACAGGCAGATTCAGCACCACCCCACCAGCATACTCAGGAGCCACATCTTCAGGCTCCTCAGAAACAGATGAAGAAATCCTGATGCAAACTTAGGCAAATGGGACAACCACCTCTCACTGCTACAGTTAGCAGAACCTTTGAAATCACAGGGAAAGGTGTTTTTGGCAACAGTAGTAATGGAACAAACCTGGCAAAGATCTTGGGTATAGTTTCAACAAAAGCCTGATGCCTCACAATTGTGTGATCAAAATAGGTCTATATTGTATGCACGAGTTCAGAAAAACAACGAGTAACTTCTTGGTAGGAGAAAAAAATTTATTTACAACTACTAAGAACACAGACACTAGTTCTGGTTCAGAAAGTCCCAGTCAGAGATCTTTGGAAGAATACTTTGAGGAAATATCATCAAGTGTTAGCCCTGTTATAATTTCTCCTAGGCATTTTGGTAGCTCTTGTCACTGCCAGAAACAGGATCCTAAGCTAGAGGAACTTTTGGTTTGACCACCTAGCAGATCTGCTCTTATGTCCATAGTTAATTATTTAATTCCAGGTGACCTCTGGGATGTCAGTCTCTCACTCCAATTTGCAACCTGGACATGAAGTAGCTCAATTAATCCACAAAGATATTTCAAGTGCATGGGAGATGAACAAACAAATTTCATGCTGAACACATCAGTTTCCCTGGTTGGTTCCTTTCATTTCTGTTTATTATTTTAGTACATAGGGTGATGCTGCCCTTCAGTCATACACCATGTCATATATCATGACATCAAAACATGTTTTGACGCAGTGCTTTGCAGATGTTCTGCATTACTCTGAATTCCAGGAGGGTTAAAAAAAAAAAAAAAAAGAAAAAAAAAGTTCCCCGTTCCTTTGGAGATCATGGACCCTGAGATCTTGAGCCTTTTGAAAACTTCAGCATGACTACAGTCTCTGGCAGAATGAAGGCCCTTTATCTTCAGACCTAACAAAGTGGCATCACAGCAGACCCATATATTTAAGCCACATCAGCACCAAGTGTACATGGTCACAGATGATGCACTGGCCATGCCAAGGGCAGCCTAGGAAGAAAGCCAGTCTGCTTTGACTCTTAACAACCAAAAAGCAGTTTGGAGAGAAGAAAAGGAAAAACATCAAGGAACACAATTTAAAAAAAAAATGTTCAGACATTCTGGCTTCAGTGCCTGAAATACAACTCTGAAGTTTGTTTTAATAACTCCATAACTACCAATAAGGAAGATAAACGAGGAGAAAAATATAGAAATTATGATCTCTTGGGGACTGCGTATTTTATGTTTCTCTTGCTACACAGTGACAGGAAGCTGAACACACTGCAAGGCCAGGATCCATGGGACTTGATGTATGGAAATGCATCAGATGTCAACATCAGTAAGACTACATGCAGTTTTACCTTACTCAAGTGAATTTTGCTAAAACGTTACCATTAAAAGAGCACCTGTAGCCTTGAACGGAAAGCTCTCAAAGGGAGCAAGCTCTCTTTAGTGTCAGTTGATCGAACTCCAGCAGCAGAGCAGTCCCTATGAGACCTACAAGGTGAGGAAGAGTGCTTCAGGACAACAAACTGGGGTATGTGACACCTCCCAGGCCCTGAAGAGGAAGCCGGGGCAGAGGGTAATCTACCACGTTCTGCGTGATTCGAATGTGTTAGCTGGGATAACCAGTGCACCTCCATGCAGATCAGCTCAGCAGAAGTAACAACAGTAACACCACCACCACCACATCAGCAAGAGCCAACCAAAGGCAGGCTGCCTCTACGACAGTGAGTACTCCTGAATTTTTCAATTCTCCATTCTTCCATGAGAATTTAAAAACCCTGCAATGTTGAGGGAATGCATCTCACCCACAGGGCTGAAGGACATGATAGGGCCATCTGAATGTACCTGAATGTAACAACCATACATGACACAAGGCAGAAATAATTTTTTATAAATGCCACAGTACCCATGCAGAAAAGAGTAAACTACAAGCAGACAGAACAGATCTTACAAACACAGAAGAAAACTGGAGTTTAGTAAAATGCCAAGCAGTGTGCAGCTCTGCTCCACTGAGCATTCTGGGAAAAAAAATATATATACTCATATGCAAGCATGAAGAAGAGCAGAGTGGAAATTAATAATAATAATAATAATAATAGTAAGAAGTCTCTAGTAATAAAGAACACATACACCTACATGTGGACTATCACGCAAAGCAAGAATGACGAAATAACAGAGAAACTCCTCAGCCACAAGACTTACCCCATAAGTCACATGGATGAAAGAAACCAAGCAAGCAGGGCAAGAGGCATAAGGAAGAGTACTTCAACACCTTCCTTTTAAATCAATACAAAAATTATACTGATGCAAGTAGAGGATTCTGAAAAAACAAGACAAACTCCTAAGAAAACCCAAGGGACTGGGAGGAAGATGAGATTGCTTGAAGTCACGTTAATCTTTGAAAAACTGCTAACAAATATTTGTTTTGCGCAAAGGCAGTCAGGACAACCTGTATTTGTTCTTACCAGCTAAACAGTCACAATGCACAATTCTTGATCTTAATGATATCTGAATGATACAGGAGAAGGACAGATGCTTTTAAGAAAAACACATTACTGTTACTTTTGCTCAAAGAGCTATCAAACAAATTGTATATATGAACTGCAGTTTAGAAGCAAATTTGTACTGTACCTGACATAGCCATGTTCTTTAGAAGTATCAACTGAAAAGTTAAATTATACTTTTACTTAACTGGCAAATTCTTTAGAAATATGAACTACAAGAAATACAGGTGTTACACTCAAGTCAAATTTCTACTAATCCTAGCTAAAAGCTTTTATAAAAAAACATTTCCCACTGAAAGTACAAATGATCTCGTGCATACTTACTGCACTAAGAATGAAAGTCAATCTCCACATTTTGTTCTGATGGATGGATCAGATATACATTAAGGAAATATGAAGTAAACAAAGAAAACCCCACTTTATGCCTTGTTTAGTAAAGCAAACTAGCAACACGCTTCCAAATTTGTCTCCCTCAGTTATTTTTTTCAAAGGCATTATTTCATCCCAACATCATTTAACTTCTAATTGTCTAATGCGGGTTCCAAAACTGCAGTTGATAGACACCCTCCTGGGACAGCACTTACTATCTGCAGTAGAAGAACAGCCAAGCCTACATTTTCTGGTTCAGGCCACAAAGTTTTACTTTCATTCTCAAGTGTACAAAGCATAAAATGTCAAATTACAGGCATAAATCAAAAGAAAAACATCCTTTTGCTTGGCATGCCATTATTGTTCTTCCTCCCCCCTCATGTAAAAGATTGCAGGTGCAGGCATAACAAACTCAGCAAGTAGGTAGATACCATGCAGACCCTTGCAAGTGGAGATTCCAACATTTTCACAGGCTATACAAAAACATCTGGTTGCCATTCTGATCTATACATGTTGTTATTCTTCCTGGGCTGCTAACTTCTGAAGCCATTCAGAAATATTTTTCTCAAAAACACACCAAGTCTTCCAGGCACGATGGCTTCTTGCCACATCTATATTCATTTTAAAAAGGCTGCTGAATTTGGCTATGCTTTAAACATTCTACATTCTTTATAAGAACATATGTAAGCTACTTAAAGTGACTGTGCATGCCGTTATTGTTTCTCATAAGAAAACAAAAACAATACAAAGAATTCTTGTTTGAAAAAGACAAGTTTGCATTTGATTTTTTCCTTCCCAATGCTGCAACAAGTTCAGACAGTTGGCTAGCAAAAAAAAACAAAACAAAAAAAACACCAAAAAACCCCCCAACCAAAGACAAACATAAATTTGGCCACTTGCCATGTCTCTAATTTATAGTTTTAACTCTTAAGTAATAAAATAAACTATCAAGAACTAAGAAAATAAGCAATAACTAGCAAAGCTCAGACTTTCGTGTTTTTAGGAGAATTTTGCATGGTAAAAGGAAACCCTGTCAAGGACTACCCTCGTTTTCTTCATCCACAGAGATAAATTTTTGAACAAGTCTCACAGCATTCAAGCTGCTAAAATCCTTTCTTCCCATCACCTTAACTAGCCACTGAAACTGGAAGGGGGGGAGTGATTGTTTACGTCCTCTTCTGTTCAGCCTTCCTGAAAACGTGGTGTTACATGTGAAACCCTGTCCTCACCTCCAGGGCTTCACCCTTCTCCCCTCATGTGTGTGTTCCAGTTGTCTTAGCAAACTGGATAACTGTTGCCCCTTGAAGGTCACCTCCCCCTGAGAGGAAGGAGCAGTTTGGAAGGAAACGTCAATAGTTTGGATTTATTATCAGTTTATTACTCAAATTCAATTGTAATCCAATCCCAAATCTCAATCTCAGGCCAACAAATACCAAAATATCTTGTATCAAGATTACAAATGCTAGAGAATAATATGCTTCAGCATTTTAGGTAAAGAACTGCTTTGATGATAACTGCAAGGAAAAAAAAACAATAGAAAATAAAATGTATAGAAAGTAAAATTTCAGAAGTTACAGAAGGAATCTACATGAGTGTGCTTCAAATAGTGTTCTCTCCTATAGACATGAAAGTTGTCTGAATGTAACTCAGAAAAGGACTATTTTTTCTTCTGCATCATGCAAGCCCTGTATAACCAGCAGATGTTGACAGGAAAAAGGTTTGGGTTTTTGTTGGTGCTTTTTTTTTTTTCCTCTCTCTCTCAGCTGTCCAGATCTCCTCGTTGCCCAAACAGGAAATTTCATGGGGAAGTTGCAGCACTGCATACAGAAAAAAAGCTTGCAAATGGTCTAAAAGCCCTTGCACCTAGTACTCTCAAATCATCAGCTTGACTGATTGGAGACTTGCTGTCATGGGGACTGCACACCTCTCAGCCCCCTTTTTTACACCTTGTGAAGAAAAAAAAAAATTCTGGATTTGTGGCGAAGAGCCTGATATCTGTCTCCATTAGAACTAAACCACAGCAAGCATCCAACCAACACTGTGTAGCATGGGCAAGCTTTGCTTTTCTCTCTTTTCAGGCCTCTGTCTGATGTGGTTAGCTCAATTACAGAAGTGGAATTACCTTGCAAAAACGCACATCCTTAGTGAGTGCCTATCCCAAGACAGGGACAGGCTGCCGAACGCAATTTGGACCGAAAATTGTCAAAATGGAGAAAGCACAAAGATTTCTTCTACCCTACGGAGTGAGTCAGCCGAAAGTGAGACCCCCATGCACTGTATAAAAACCAGAAAGCGCGTGCTGAAAGGAGGCGCTCTTTTCTGGGGTAGTGATTCATCCCAGTGACCAACAGGCAGCCAAACCACAATGGTTACTTACAGCAAGGGGTCAGGGGAGCAAACAGAAAGGAATTTTTAAAAAAATAAAGCCAAAACAAGGGGGTTTTGGATAACATGGACGTTGATACAACATAAAAGTAAACAACAGCAGAACAAAAGGCATAAAATTCTGTAGCATGAAATGCCTAACAGGGGGAACAGCCTGCACTTCTGAAAACATTTTTCCTTAAATCTCAAATGGAAGGAGGACTTCAAACTGGTCTTATTTGAAATTGCTCCCCTTTGCCTTAGCAATGAACTTCTGGTCTGCATGTCTATGGCATATCCAAAATGACGTTAACAGGTCTCCCAGCAACTAAGTTACTTCATCCCTCCGCGTTAATCTTCAGGCTCCTTTGATAACTCATTTGAGTTTGTCATTTGAGAAGTTCGTTCCTCTACTTCTGTTGCCGAAGTCAGAAACAGTCCTGGAAATAGTGTGGTTTAGAAACAAAATTCAAGAAGAATCTCGGATTAGGGACACACCCTTAGTATGAACCTAAAAAGATGATAGCTGAAAGTGGTACGCGTTTGCTGTGCTGACACTTCACATTTCCAGACTGGAAGCAATTAGAAGGTTATCTAGTTACCTTACAAAAATTTCAGCCATTCCAACTGACATTTTCCAAACCAAGCACCAATTTTATTTTGGTGACATGAAACAGTATGGCCATTCTAAGATCAAAACTACCAAAAATAAATTTTGCCCTAGATGAAAAAATATCCCCAAAATATTATCACAGCTATGTAATGATTATTTTATCATCCTCATGCTTTGAAATAAGAATTGAGAATTAGAAGTGAAATTTAGGCTGTGAAGTTGAAGTGCATTCCTAAATTACGGCATGTTCAGCATCTTTCATAAATTTTAGCAAATGCTCACAGTGTAAATGAAACAGTAGTTTGTCCTAAAGACTTCTAACTCGCCCAAGTTCTTGCAGATTTTCACCATGATGACAAAAGGCATATCCCACAAATAGCTCATCTTCTGCCAAAACTAAATCATCTTGAAGACACTCATCAGAATTTCTTAAATGTACTTTAGAATAGAGCAAGGTATTTTCCCATAGCCTTTTTCTCATAAAATACTAACGAATTCCGACTCATCTTCTGAAAGAAAGAACAATAATCAAAGAAGGGAATTCAGCCAGAGGCAGATGTTTAACATGGAATATTTCAGCCTAGGGGTCAAAGTCCAACAAAGTGGTGAGCAGCCAAACACAAGGTTTTGTAATGACACATGTGAAGCTAGGACAAAAAGACTATTAGCATATTAGCAATGTTGCAGGTCCATTACTATAGCGAACACTAAAAATTTCCATTTTATTAAAAAGAGACCTATTCAATATCCATTTCTGTTCCATATTTCAGAAGAAGCAAGAGGATGTCCTCATACCACATAAGAACGATAAAGTAACCTTCTACCCATTAGTAACTCAGGTGGAGGATAAACAACATGTAGGAGGCCTGATTGGTTTTAAGTCAGCATGCCTGTATAATTTTCAACACAGCAGTTCTGACAAGAGTTGGCTAAAGACACTTCTGGTTCCCTGATGTTACTTTCTAGTGAGTCTTCAAATACTGGGGAAATTCCAGAAGACTGAAAGGATGATGACATTGTTCTAGTATTCAGGAAGGGCAAACAAAGTGACCTACAATAACCGGAGACCAGCTAGCTTGACATCAGATCTAGGCAAAGTGACTGGAAAAATCAGTAAAAAATTAAGGTCAGAAATATAACATGCTGTTCCACATGGGTGGCATTTTGAACACGTAGCATGCAAGTGGCCACAGGATGTAAGCCCTCTAAAGCCTCAGTGAGAAACTGTGAGACTTGCTTCAGCCAACAGTTTGGGTATGACTTAAAATCATACAACCTTCTTATGAAAAAACAACTATCAGTCCTTTAAGTGGAATGCAAAAAAAAAAAAAAAAAAAAAAGTATTTCAGAGAACTAACTTTGTGAATTACAGTTAGAGCTTTTTACCAGTGGAGAATCATAACTGAGGAAGAGCAGTTCCAGCAGGATTTTAAATAAACACTCATGCTATTAAATGGTACGGCATCAATGACATAGAAACAAGTTACAACAATAATAGAAGAAACTGTGTGGATACCACAAATTCAAGCGAATTTGTGACTAAAAGAGGACAGGCTTGACATACACAATGATAAGAACTGCATGGTTAGCTGGGCATACTCAAACGACTTCCGTGTGTTTAGGTAGAAGAAACACAAATGGTAGCTGGAGAATGGGAAACTGGATCTCAGAAAACAACAGCTATAGTAGTTATGAAATCATGTTGGACAATCAATTCAACTTGAAGTCCCAGAATCACGCTGTGACCAAAGCCAAACCAGACTCAAACACTTATTACAGGCCTTGAACATATAGGAGGCTGAGTAGTAAACTGGACCTGGCCAAGGTTTTGATAAGACTAAAACTGGAAGAATATATACAGAGTATCTGTCCTTGTTCTTAAGACCATGTTGAAAAGTTTGACAGGGTGCAGTAAAAAGCCATGCAAATCACTTGAAGACTGGTAAAAATGCTTCAGAGAGCCTTAAAAAGCTCAGTCTGTTTAGTTTATGAAAACTGTGAGGCAGCATGGTTTTGCTATGCAAGTACCAGAGAGGGAAAATGCCACATATTAAAGAGCTCTTTAATCTAATGGAGAAAGGCTTTACAAGAAACAAAAGAGCGGAACCGAAGCCAGACAAACTCAGATTTGGAAGAAAATCCACTTTTAAAAATTTGGGAGTGGAATTAAGGACAAACTCTCAAGGCAAGTGATAGATTCCCTCATCCGCATGTTTTCAAATTAAGACCAGAGGACTTTCTGAAAAATAAATGGAAGTTAATATGTGCTCAGGAACAAGTAGTCGGCTTAATACAGAATAAATGCTTGAAATTTCATAGCCTACAGTCACACATACACAAGTTGATAAAAAAACCTAACAATTTCTTTACACTTAAACTCTATGAATCCATCATCTCTCAAGAAATACTATTGAAAGGTGGTGCTATCAGTCACTTGTAACTAATTTGCATAACTCCCACCGTTTCTTTTTAAATGAAGTGCCCACTGTAGTTATGCTTCACACTCATTTCATAGTTGTGTTCTATTTGTCCATATTTGCTGTCATTCACAATTTCAGCACTTATCCATGAATATGGCTGACTTCAAACCAAAGAAAAACGAACAAGGAAAGAGGAAAAGGTGGTTATAAAGAAACAACAAGAATGAAAAAAAAACATCTGCACACCCATAAATCAAACCTTGAATTGTCCTACCACCTGCTGGAAACACCATTTCCCCAGGTGATGCTGGAAATCAAGGAGTTGTGAAGAGTCTAGATGGAGGCTATTTGAAACAAGTTCTTTACCCCTTACATTCAGACACTGATGACTGAGACATTATAAACCATTATGTTTAGCTGAAATGCAATATTAAGTGCACTCTGTGCTGGGTTAAAAACTGGCTGGACGGCCGAGCCCAGAGAGTGGTGGTGAATGGAGTCAAATCCAGTTGGCGGCCGGTCACGAGTGGTGTTCCCCAGGGCTCCGTGTTGGGGCCGGTCCTGTTCAATATCTTCATTGATGGTCTGGATGAGGGGATTGAGTGCACCCTCAGTAAGTTTGCAGATGACACCACGTTGGGTGGGAGCGTCGATCTGCTGGAGGGTAGGAAGGCCCTACAGAGGGACCTGGACAGGCTGGATTGATGGGCCGGGGCCAACTGCATGAGATTCAGCAAGGCTAAGTGCTGGGTCCTGCACTTAGGTCACAGCAACCCCATGCAATGCTACAGGCTTGGGGAGGAGTGGCTGGAGAGCTGCCTGGCAGAAAAGGACCTGGGGGTGTTGGTTGACAGCCACCTGAACATGAGCCAGCAGTATGCTCAGGTGGCCAAGAGGGCCAATGGCATCCTGGCCTGTATCAGGAATAGTGTGGCCAGCAGGACCAGGGAGGTGATAGTGCCCCTGTACTGGGCACTGGTGAGGCCGCACCTCGAGTACTGGGTTCAGTGTTGGGCCCCTCACTACAAGAAGGACATCGAGGTGCTGGAGCGTGTCCAGAGGAGGGCAACGAAGCTGGTGAAGGGTCTAGAGCACAAGTCTTATGAGGAGCGGCTGAGGGAGCTGGGGTTGTTTAGTCTGGAGAAGAGGAGGCTGAGGGGAGACCTTCTTGCTCTCTACAACTACCTGAAAGGAGGTTGTATCGAGGTGGGGGTCGGTCTCTTCTGCCAAGTAACAAGCGATAGAATGAGAGGAAATGGCCTCAAGTTGTGCCAGAGAAGATTTAAGTTGGATATTAGGAAAAACTTCTTCACCGAAAGGGTAGTCGTGCATTGGAACAGGCTGCCCAGGGAAGTGGTTGAGTCCCCATCCCTGGGGGTATTTAAAAGACGGGTAGACGTGGTGCTTGAGGACATGGTTTAGTGGTGGACTTGGCAGTGCTAGGTTAATGATTGGACTCAATGATCTGAAGGGTCTCTTCCAACCTTAACAATTCTATGATTCTATTCTATGATTCTATTCTATGATTCTATTAGCTCAGAAGACAGTCAAGACAGCATTAAACCCAAGTCAGGCAAAAAACACAAAGGATATAAACTTCGGTTGTACACCTATGTGGGCCATATATACACGCATGTAAGTATATACTTTCACACAGTAGTGTATGTATAATGCTTCTTACCTGAGGGGATTTTACCATCCGAAATACACTGATGCCTCCAAAAGCTAATGGCAGATCTTTCTCTGTTCTGCAGTCGACATAACCTCTCAGCTAGCCCGCCCCTGCAGAGAATAAAGGAATGCTCAATTTTGCCAGGAATCAGTATTCAGTTCTGCCAAGTGACAAGCCATAGGACAGATGCAATATGTATGCTTTGACCCTTAGAGACAGAAACATACAGTAAAATTACATTTTGCAGATTACTTCTCCTAATTTTGATCTTCCAATGCATATCCTCCCAATAAAACATACACTTAGGGTCAATACACACAATAGAACATTTTCACTATCTGGGTGTCCAAAATCTTCACGTTTTCAGTCCTGTCTCCAACACAAGGACTGTAATGACAGGTTCCCAACTTTTCTTTGCACTTATGCACGGATCCCGATAGATACTATAGACAATTGAGAATTCAAAACAAACCAGTGTAACCACCAGTTATAACAGGTTAGGGTTTTTTTTTCTCAGAGATTTGTTTGTCTGTTGGCAAGGAGTGATCACAAAAATATTCTTTTACCCATACTTGACCCTATGATTCATTTCACAAGCTGGGTCAAGTGTGCAGTTTCAGTGGTCTGAACACTCTCCAAGATGAAATTAATTTAGCATTCCCAAGGTGAGGAGCAGAGGAGTGGCATCTAGCACAAATACATTTAAGGTAACACTAAAGCAATTCCTACCCCTGGATTCAAAGCCAGAAGACGTAATTTCTCACTTAAAGAACATAAAGACGAATGTGTTGGAAGCTGGTTTTGGGCTACTACAAAGAGCTTTGGACTACTGTGGGAGTATTTGAGCATTTTTCTTTGGCTTCAAAGAAGTTATTTGCATAAAAACCTACTTCATTCTTTCCTTATAGTGTAAGTTTTTCCACAAGTGCTATCTAGTATATCAATAAAGATTTCTACTAAGATGAAATGTGTCCTTGGGTTAAATTGGTTTAGGAATCAAGAGAGATAACACACAACCACCTTATGATTATTTGTGCACATGAATAAAATCTTTTGGTTTAGGAAAAAAAGCCAAATAGCTTGGTAAAGCTCACATTGCAAATGTGAAACTGGGAGGACTCACACCTGTGGAAACCAAGAAGGAACTAAAAAGGCTAAGTAGCACTTCAGGTAGACTGTAAAAATCTCTCTTTGGTTAGCAATTACTAAGCAATTTCACCTGCTGACAAGTCAACAGGTTATATGAAAAGTAGTTAGCAGTCTCAGCTGAATTTATAACGAACAACGATATACTTTGCAAAATCATAACTATCAAGAATCATTAGACAGCATGGCTAAACATCTTCGTAGTAAAGATCGCAGAATGAACACTCTGAAATACAAGAGCCACATTTGACCCAGAATGATCCATAAAAGTTTTGTAGTTTACATTACTGCATCTCTTCTACAGCTGGTGTGGTTCAGGCAGGGAAGACAGAAACGTAGACTCTTTCAGAGGAGGAAAAAAATGCCCAAACACCCAAAATAAAGAACCCACACTTAACAAGCTATAAAACTTGCTACATTAAGGAGGAAAACAAACGAAAATTTTTAGGGAATCTTGGGCTCCGGTGAACTTCTAGGTAAGCTTAACAACCTTGTTTAGTCCTGCTTTCAACATGGACTTTAAGACACAGGGGCAACTAATACAGAAAAGTGCAATGGAAGCTTTGGTACCAAGAGCAGCACAGTCAAGCACAGAACTTCATACAGGATAATGTACTCTGCTGATTAACACTCTGCTCAGCCACATTTCCCCCAAAACTTGAGCACTCAAGCATTACCGCACTGCAACACTTGTGGGCAAGACAGTTCTACAAACTCCAGCAAACTGCCCAGTTTCTCTTCTTGCCAGGGTACCATTCTCAGATGCAGTTGTAATTCACCTTGGCTGCATGGTCTACACAAGCCATGCTGGAACGGGTAGATGCCAGCTCAGCTAGGCTTAGATATCCAGCAGTTAAACGCATTTTGAGTTTTCTTGCTTTAGTCTTGCATGCATGAGTCTGCAACTGAACTCTGTGGTTGGACTATAGCAATACACGATACAGCTAGTAGCTCAAAAACTTCTTTTGCTGAAAGAAAACTGTTCAACAGGAGCATTCTAAAACCCTACTCCATTCCCTCCACAGACAACAGTCAAAGAAATGTATTTTCTTTGTTCAAATAATGCTAGAAAGCCTTAAGGTACCCACACACGAGAGCGGCTGTTACTGTCTCACAGGCTAATTTCCCCCCCTTTCCCTGAACAGGGCTATGGTTGTGTCCAGTCAATCAGTTCCTACTCTTTTGTAAGCCCACTACTGTTTCACCTATGGCAGGAAGGCCCTGTAGCATGAAGGAAAGCAAGTTCCTGGTTTTGTGGCTATCGCACACAACAGTAACGCACTGTTCCTGTTTCAGGCCTGATGTGCCTACCAGGGAAGGTCTCACTGACACTTCAAATTTCATTACTAATTTGCGAACCATGTCTGTATTAGGATAATAGTTATCACAAAGGTCCATGAAAAGTAAAACTGCACCTTTGCTTAGCAGCCCTTTGTGCTAATGAAACGCATTGGTGTTTATTCATCATCTTCCTTCCATTCACATTCCAAATGCAGTTAAAATAATTTAAACAGAAAACATTATAAAGCATTTTGCATCTGCTTGGTTGCAGAATATAAAATATAACCAAGAATGCATTTATGAGAGGTTCTCAGCTGGTCATTGGAAATGTTTTTTTTATAATGTCTGCTTCATACACTGTGAAATCGGAAAATACAATTCAAGGACATGCCATGCACAAAAGGAATTTCTACAGCAAGAGAGAGGGTTGGTAGCGTCTGGTTTGTTTCTTATAAAAGGTAGAAACAAAGAAATTTAAACACCATCCCAAACACAGGAGGATCAACCACCTCTTTAGCTCAAACACATAAAACAAAGAAAAAGCTGCTTTCTGTTACATACTCTAACAGATTTGATGACAATGGCATTTGAAAACTACTAATTCCTTCTCACACAGTACAGGTGCCCACACTGTTGAAAACACTTGGGTATGTGCTGTGAGATACTGTGAAGTATACAGTCAGGGCCACTCCTGGCCGTGCAGATGAGAGATAAGACAGAGTTACACAGAGCTTACACAAAGCAGAGCACAGTATTAAGCAGGTGCCGGCTTCAGTGTAAGAACCAACTCCATGTTTTGAAAAAAGCTAAATGGTTAACATTACTATTATTTTATTCCCAATTGCACATCTGTGGATTGTTAAATACCTAATGAGCTTTTATATTCAGTCTTTGGTAGTTAACTGGGTTTACTGGGACTAACAGTCATTTTTTGGCATAGATTCTATCATATGGAAGTAACTTTTTGCTAAAATAAGCAATTTTACCAAAATAGGTAAAACAGGGTAGAGATGAATAATATTCACTTTTCGCTGTCCCCACATTATCCCTCTGAAAAATTCTCTAGCTTTCCTGACTTTTCAGCTTTTCAGGCTGCAGAAACTGTTTGGCTTAATTTTGCCAGATATGAGAGGTTTGTTGGCATCAAGGGTGGAGACTGGATTCTGCAGTACCAGGTCTTGGTTAATCTGCAGTCTGTATTTATTTACACATCTAGCTGCTTCAAAAAGTTTAGAAAAAGATATTCAGCTCCCTCTTTTGCACAGATCTAGCCCTTACGATGCATTTAATTGTCCTCCGTGACGAACCCAACATCTGGTGTGTGTGTGTGTATATATATATATAAAATTGGGAAATATATTTTGATTGCTAATGTATGATTCCTGTAATCAAGAGAACTGGCAAACTGTATTTAAATAATAAAAACTGTAATTTGAGATGCATACTTTACTGACCAGCACTTCAAACTTATCCCCAAAATGTTTTAATATGAACAAATTGAATGCTTTTGTCAAATTGTTAATGCAAAGGCTGTTCAGTGAAGCCAAACTGCTCAGATACAATCTCCACTGCCCACAACCTTTTTATTTTTAACCATGAAACTTTCAGTACAACTATTTTGTTCCTTTAATTCCTTGAAGGCAGACAGATTTAACAAGCAGAAATCCATGTCCTATTTCTGTACTAAATCTGAGCTTGTTTAAATACTGTATTTAAAACAATACATTGCCATAATTGTCCATGCCCAACAATATCCACATGAAAGACAGCTTTGATGACCATAAGAAAGCTCAGCATCTAGTACAAAAGCTCAGCTTCTGGTGGTTGCCCCTTTACACAAACTTCAACAGCAAGACAGAAGAGTTTTGTGTGACCGTGTGACAAGTATCACCAAAAGATAACACTGAGCCTGATCTGTGATGCTCAGGCTGCTGGTCCCTAGCTTCCAACTCCAGTGAGGTTAATAGGGGGGAGAAAAAAAGGGAGGGAGGGGTGGGGAAAAAGAGGGAGCGTTAGTGAGTAGGCTGTGTTTTGAAAAGTCATTTTCAATCCTTCTGAAGTGCTGGAGATCTCTCTGGGTTTATTTATGAAGGTTTTCATTCAGCGGGGCACTTACCAAAAATAACCTCACATTCATCCAAGTTTACTCCTTTCCAGACTTCATTTGAATTCAAGAACAGTGAACACTTAAGCATGTCATTATTGAATTCTCTCCTCACATACACTATACTCAGGACTCCATGTATTTCAAAATTCTATACGTTACACAAATATATATCCCCATCTCAGGACTCGGCAATTTCCCTCCTTCTCTCTTTTCAAAGCAAGGACAGAACTCCTTTCATATTTCCAAGTTAACTGGCGAAGTAACTGACTTCTGCAACACTCAGCTGTCCATTACCACTCCATGGGGTGCTTGCTGAAGAAGAAAAAATGACCCCTAAGCATGCTGGCATTTAATTTGTCAACACTGCGAACCCGTCAGCTATTATCAGCTAGTTTACAACTTGCAAAATAATAAGCAACACTGAATGCTGACAGTCACTACCAAGTGCTCCCTTTAGTGTACAAAATAGCACGGGTATGTACGAAAGACGTGACTGAAGAATGCTGGCCACACAAGCGCAAGTCTTCTCTACAGAGGCCCAACTCCTCTCCAGTGCAGAACAGAAGCTGTTGACTTCGTGAAGTAACAAGGGACCAGAAAGAGCAATTTTTGCTTTACAGATCAGCCCCACTCAAGCTCTGACTCAACAACTAGATTTATAAACTTTCGTCTTGGATGAACGACCATTACCATGACCGCTGGCATTATTCTATTTGTTAAATGTGGGCTACTTTTCTGGAATCAAAGCATAACACAATTTCTTTTCCTATATGACAGAACAAGCAAAGACCAAAGTGGACAGCAATAATTTTAAGTCTCTATAAAACTTGTCAAGTAACTATACTCTGATACAAGTTCTGGGGTCTTTTGTTTCTCCCAACCCACAATTTCCATGTCAAATCAACAGCATCCGAGGTACATACCTAAAATAAAAGGAAAATGGAAGATCCGTACTGTAAAACAAAAGATAATTTCTAACACACAGCTATCAAGAGCCAGTTGCGTCTGCCAACACAGAAATATAGAGAAAAGATCTTCCACGTTTATTTGGAAAAAATACAAACTGTGTAGACAGGCAATGCAGTGATTTAGTAAACGGCACTGGATGCTGGATTTTCTTGCACACCAGTTGCTCACATTTCAACTCTCTAATCTATTGTACCCATCCAGAGAGGTTTTTTTTCACACTAGTCAAACGAACAAGGCAGATGTACTGAAAGCCTCTTCTAGAGTCTTAAGGATTCAAGGATTTGGAGCCTCTCTTGAAAGAGTTCAATAAGCCAAAAGTCTTTTTGAGTCCATGTAGTCTCTCACCACTCTTTTTTCAATCGTTCCACAAAGGAGGTCACCTCCATAAAACATATGTGGAACAAAGATACCATCTTCGTGAGTCCCCATAGCACAGTGAAGGCCAGAGGTATCTTTCAGCAACTGCATTACACAGAAGTGGCCATCTAGAGAATTTATAGTGTCTTCAGCTGTAAATTCCAGCCAGCGTATACTAGAGACATCCTCAATACGACCTTTAACAACTAAACTTTTGCAAGTAGCATGTGGTCACTATACCACAATTACTCCTGCAAATCAAAAATAGCTCTTTGTCATAGACACCAAAGCTTCATCATTCTTGTATAGTGAGATTTGGTTTCCAGGTCCTAGTTGCCTTGGACAGTGCAGAGGAAGAGATGTAAGAGGGATTACAGTCGTAACTGCTGAGAACAGGGTGGGTGAGCACTTTCCACACCCCATATGGCCTCCAGCGAAGGATTTTAAGTAAAACTTCATAGGCAGTTGATTTTCCCGTGCCTCTGCTTAGCCAAGTTATCTCACAGAAAATATTTGAAATAATTTAGGAACATCTCTGCAAATAGGTAAGCTTTTGGGGCCTGCTCCTTTCACAGTTTCCAAAACATTGATCCCCTTCTTACCAGCCACTGAAAAAAAACCCAACAACCCACAGTTGAAAAGTTTACCACAGCTCTCTGGCTCTTCAGACTCCTTAATAGAAAAAAATTATTTTGGATTGTCCTGCCTCTCTTACAGCAGAGGCTCTCAGCAGAAGTAAGAGGATTTAATAAGGAGAGTCTTCCCAGAAATGTTATCCCTTTTTTGGCCAGTATGACAAAAAAAAAAATTTAAAAAAAAAAAAAAAAAAAAAAAATCAAGTGCCAGACTCACATGCACAATTTCTCATAGAATAGAGTAACAAAGTTAAGAGGAAGATTCTGCAGGAACCAGTTTTGATGGGGGAACAGCCATGCCCCATGAGGTAAGGGAAGAGCCTGCCCTCCAATTCTGAAGGTTTTGGCTTGCCTGAGCAGAGATCTTGCATAGAAAAGCAAGCTCCATGCTTAAAAAAACCAAAGGCACCAAAATGACTTCTCTCTGATGGGTTACAACTGTAACCTGCTAAATCATTCCAATCAGTAAAATACATTACACATGAAATCAGGGAAAATCTGTCATTTTAAGGAAAGCGTGTTTTGTTTTGGTTTGTTTTTTTACTAAATGTGGGGTTTTTTTCCTGATAACACCAAACATCTGGCCAAGTGAAAACACCCACACTTTCTAAAAAAGAAAAGACATTTTAACTTTCAGAAAGCACAAAGTAATTTGCCCGTGTACATTACCAGTGATTACAAGTGGTACCTCTGTAGTGCGGCCATGATATTCTTCAGTTATACTCTCCTAATCCAACAAGAAATTCACTAGCAAGGAAAACTTAATCCAATAGTTAAAATCAGCATAAGAACGTGACAGTCAAAAGGGCTAGTCTGTTGCTGTTACACCCTCATGCTACTTGTGGATGCATGTAAGAAAGAACAGACCCAATTTTAGAGTAAAAGCCTGCTTCATTTGTGCCAGCTCCTTCCTCCCTTGGCAATTTCCTTTATTTTCAGGACCTCAGTTGGCCTCGTGACAACCGGGTTTCATTTTACTGCATGTAGTACCAGGACATTCTGTCATTTTCTCCTCTTTTGATAACAAAAGTTAATTTTAGCAGATCAGATCTGCAAGTGGTCTGCATACAAGCAGATATAAGATAATTAAACAGAATTTCCCAAGATTTTATTTTACCGTTTTAAAAACGGCCACTCAAATATAAAAAAAAAACAACCAAACAAAAAGCTAAAGCAGCTATTCTTCACAACTAAAAGCTCTTGAAACATGACAGATTTAGAAGTAGGGTTAACATTATATAACTTAAGATATCTATTTCCTGCACTGAAACACAGACTTTTTTTTTCTGATGGAACTAAAATCTTACTAGAAAAAGCAAACAATTTAAGAAAGGTTTACTTACAGACAAGAAAAGCTCAGCGCATGCATTTTGAGTTTTTTTTCTTTATAAATACTGAATGAACCCAGTTATTGGTTTAACCTCTGTAACAAACTTTGAGACTTTCAATATTCTTCATTTCTCCCTTCTTTCACAAGGGAACTTTGAGAGACCTACAACTAGTGCATTTTAGACATTTCACCACGTAGCATTAACATGAATTCCAGGTCTAAAAAGAAGAGCTTCCTGAAAACTGTTATTTGCAGCAGTATATACTTTCCCCCCTCAGGTTTGCAAATCACTTGCATTATCCCACGCAGTGTTGACTCAAGCTGACAAACTGAAACTTTGTGGTGGAATAAAAGGTCAGGAACATCTAAAACCCAACACCTCTTGACCTGATCACCAAGGCAATTCACCTCAACGTCAAGTACCACTAGTGGCACTTCTTTATCAGCTCTCTCTGTAGCTCATATGTGCAGTACAATGACATTTATCTCTCAGTGTACCTGGAAAAATTCTACTACTCCTACTCCATCCATCACCAATTTTGTTTAAATAAAGGAAGGCGGCTGCACAAGATGGCATATAAAACTAATGTTTAAGGTGAGGATGTCCAGGAGCAGTGGTATTGATGGCTGTGAATGAAAGAGATGATACCTTGCTACTAGCATGACAAACTGGCACCTCTTACAGCACTGCTCTTCAGGTTGCTTCAGAACCTGCCCAGGATCAGCAACACCCCTGAAGGACAAACACCACCGTACAGACTACCTGCTCTCCCCTGTGGACCATGGTAGAAAGAACAATCTTTACTTAGAACAATTTTGAAAACAGAAACTAACATTACAGGGGATACATGAAGACAAATGAGAATTTGGCAAAAGGGCACAGAATAGACCAGTCAGTAGGCATGGTGGGGGAGGAATTGTTTCTGTCACACCCTTCTCGTCTGCAAATGCGATCACTTTCCAAAACCCCATTTAACTCCGAATAGAGGATGATTGCAACATGCACCTTCAAATTTTGCTCATCATAAGCAACATCATATATTGTGCATGTTCATTTGGGGACATAGATGGGTTTCTCATTTTATTTCCACTCAAAGGTACTGAATTTACACTCAAATTTCGAACACTAGGATCAGCAGAATTTATTTTAATCATCCATAATCAGCTTGCTTCTGAAGATTTCTGCTGGTTTGGTTTGGTTACATCTTGATTTTTGTAGTGTATGACAATTACATCTGTAATAGGATCAAACAAACAATATTCTTTCCTCCCATCCAGGCAACCACCGATTTCCATTTTAGCACCAGGAGAATTCCAGGAGGAGAGAACAGTAGAAAGTAACTTATTTGAATTTTTCCATAGACTGTTACAGCTCTTTTCTTTGGTATTTTGTTTGGGTTTGGTTGGGATTGGGGGCAGGGGGAGATGTTAGGAGGTTCTTTTTGAGGTTACATAGAAAAATGTAGCCATTAAGGTAACAGGAGCATAGCTGCAATCAGGTAATGCAAATATAAATGCAGACTGCAGCGTGCCTAAAGCATTTGGAAGAGACTGTTAACACATGCTATAAATTTTTTTCAGAATATATAAGCTAAAATTTTTTTAAAATATTCTCTCTACTTTTGAAGATAGCTGTAGTCATCTCAAACAGCAGAGAGACATTAAATCAGAAATAATTTCTATTTTCTTAAAAGTGGAAACAAAACCATAGGAGGCCTATTCTACCTACATCAGGACTCTTCCATGAAGTAAGCATACCTAATACGGTCTGAATTTGGAGTAGAACCTCTCGATCAGGAACTGACAGGGGAAGACAGCAGCTCTACCAGCTGCACCATCTCCACTCAAGCCATGCTTCCCTAGCTACCAGCCTGGAAAAAGAGAGCCCAGCTAAGCAGAGGCTGTTGGCTCTCTTCCACCTACTGCGCAGTTCCAAATGGTCCAAGTGGGAGTCCGAGGGCCAGATCCAGCTTGCAGTTTGATTTCCCTTGCTTGCTGCTTTTTATGCTGTGGCCTCGATCTGCAGCAGAGGTGGGAAGGAGAAAGGACAAGCCAACAACTACTATGTAACTTTTAGCTATATAACCAGAAAGAAAGGGTTGTCACTTCATCAATTAAGAAGCTTACAAACCTTTCCCCAAACTGGCCTTCAATCCACAGCACTGAAAACCTGAGCTTTCCTATTGAGGATGCAGACCCTTATATCCACTGTTACCACACCAATGAAAATGTTCTCCAGCAACAGTAAAAGGAAGGATGAGAAAGAGAGACATGTGGAATTAATGCCCTGAACAGGAAGAGTGAAAAGATGACAATCACCTGGACAAGCAAAATAACTAGATAAACAAAACTCATAACTGCGGAATTTCCTGCCTGCTTCCCGGTTCCCAAAGGAACCCAAGGTGGAACCACAGGATGGAAGAGTGAAAAACCCTGCAAGCTCTGCCCCTCTGGCCACTCTGGACAGGTTACATTCTATATAGTTGTGGTTTGTTTGGTTTTGCTTGTTCGTTTTTAAAGCTATTTATTCTCTCATACACTTATTTCAGAGTATCTTTGCTGTCAAATATATTTTTGCACTAAGATTGTTGATAGTAGAGGTCATCAAAGGAAGCTGGTAGGTGCAGATTCACGTCATGTTTAAGCTACAGAACTCCTAACCCTGGGATGTTATTGAAACAGCCAAAAGTTTTTATGGCTTCAGAAAACCACTGAGCAAACTTGTGAAAAGACAAATCCACTGAGGTTAACAAACAGTTCCTGAGCAGTGAACTCCTGAAGGCTGGAAGAGCATCTGGGCAAAATACCACTACAAACTTGTCCTGTTCCTATTACCTTCACATATAGTGAAGTGCAAGTGGCTTTTGGCCATTAACAGGCATTTTTGGGGGTTACAGCTTTGGTCTGACCTAGTACAGTTGTGTCTTTATGTTTTTCAAGTAACAAGAAATAAAGCTTGACTGCACAAGAAAAGCACTTTTAAGTATAGAGATCCTCAGTAATTAGGACTTCCAAATCTGTTCCTTCAGTCAGCATTTTGAAATAGCAAAGAACATTTTTAGAGAAGAATAAGGTATGGCTATTTAACTAAAGTGAATATTTACTTTTTAAGTAATTGATTGATTGATTACTGTACATAGAATCAGCTGTAAAAAAAGTAAGAAAGAACGACATTGTTAAAAATACAATAGATATCCATAGCAGCACCGTTTGTAATTGTAGTCTCCATAGCTTGAGGCACACCTTTACATATACCACTTAAGTTAAAGCAACTTTTGTTAATTCAATATAGGAAGTGACCATTTCTGCACTGTAATTAGCTAGAGAAATAGTGAATCATGAACATCAGGCTTCCACTGCTCAGGCT